>NW_024881282.1:70842940-71519726 GCF_018691265.1 Tyto alba | reverse complement strand
AGACATAAAGGATAAAAAGGGCTGATTGCATGTAAACCATGGCCAGCTGGAGAAACTTTGAGGTCTGGAGTTTGACTGAGACAGCCATTTGTGTGCGAGCATATGTCTGTTCAGGAGGCAACTGGAGAGGGGAAGATCCGAAGGCCAGCTTCTCAGTAGACTGCATGACTAAATAGTGTAACAGGAGGGATCAGCTGCATCTGTGCGTGTGTGTGTGCGTGCGTGTGTGTTGGTGTAAGGCAGGTCTGCACCAGCAGCTGGAGGTGGGGTTAGATGCCTTGGGTCTTTGAATACCCAGCTTCCAGCAGCTGGGATAATGAGGACTTAGGAGCTAGTTAGTGCATAGACTGACTGTGTAAATTCAGCTCCTGGGGAAATCCATAATTATACAGATACAGATACAGTATGTATATAGATGTATATAGATACATTACTTACTAACGGACTTTCCTCCTGCTCAGTCAATAAGGTGAACAGGATAAGGCTGTTGATGCTGTTTGTGCTTGCATGAATGCTGTGTTTTCTGTGTGTACTGATCTATGTGGCTGTCCAGGTGGACAGGTAGATGTATTAAATACATGTATTTGTCTATGTGCATATTGAGAAAATATGCCCAGACTTGCTACAGGTAGGACCTCATCATGGAGCTGAGTCAGCCTTGCCTCTGTTGGGCTGCTTGGTTCAGTAATCCCTAACAGCAGTATGACTTTAACCAATAGGATGTCAAGACTATAAACACTTCCAATGTGACCCTACACTAACACTGTAGATCAAGTTCACCTATGGGACTAAGCCTGACTTCATCCTCATAAATTGTTATTTAGCAATAAAATTCTGATCTTTGTCAAACAGTTTAAGGGAATTTTGTTGGTTGCATACCACACATGATCCATCTGAGACAGATCTATGACATTTCATTTTGTGTTTATGTTTATATACATGTAAAAAAAATCCCCACACACCAAACCTTAGACATAAATGCACAGAGCTGCCAAACAATATTTGTCATTGTATTTGGATAGGGTAAACCTCCCAGACCAAGTAAAATCTCTGAACTGAACAGTAATTTATGTTTCACTTGAACTCCACACAAGAGCCATGAGGAAACAGGTGAAAACCAAGAGAAAAGTTCTGACCTGCAAAACTAAGCAAGGTGAATATGTTTTTAACTTAACCTTTCAAAATGTGAGGTGCACTGTTTACATTTTCTATTCCATTAATATTTGACTTACTGTGTATATCTCTCATAAATGTATGCCAATTTTGACCATTAAGACAGCAGATCAATTTAAAGCTACTGAATAAAGTTCCTTGTATAAAGATCTGTCATTTTTTAGTCTATAAGTGTAGGAATATTTCAAGCAATGTCAATGTTGACCCAGTACAACATTCGGCAGGAATCAACCTTTATTTCTGAAAACAGTATTTTTGTTAAAAATATTTATTTTATATTTAACTCCAGATACCTTTTGTTCCTCTTTTTTTCTTTTTTTTTTTTTTTTTTTTTTTTTTTTATTCCCCTTTTTTTTTCTTTCAGATCTTAATTCTGCAGTTGGTTTCCTGCAGGAATTAATGAATTGTGAGTTTCCCCCCTGTTTTTAATCTCAGGACTAAAATTAAACTCTGTGATTAGAATTGGCTTCCCATTGAGTTTTATTAGGATGTGTTCTGATTTCTGTGTGAAACCCTGATGTACTTCTATGTTCCATTAACAGGATGTATATTTTGGTGACATTTTGTTATCACACATACTTATGTTAAACTAATTATAAAGACATATAAGTTTAGTTTTATTTTAAATAAATCCTTAAAACTACATCAAGTGCCCTCTGAAACTGCACAAAATTGCTGTATATTGGCAGGGGTTGGGTGAGGGTATCAGACCTTCCCAGTGGTCATTGCTCCAGGCTGCAGTTATTTCCATGCCTACTGAGCATGGATAGTGAAGTAGTGGATGAACATTCTATCAAAGCATCTACCAGTAGGTGATTAACTGCCTTCCCAGATTGCTACTGATTGCCCCTAGGCTGTCCCACTGCCTTGCCAAACTCTCCTCCAGTGCACACTGTTGGCTGAAATCTTCCTGAGACTCAATACACAGTAACTCAGAAAATACTATATATAAATCACAGTTTATCTGTGCTTTTTCTGATTGCTGATTCATGGGTAAAAAAATCTTGTTGCTCTTTAGTAAGAAATAAATTGTACTCTTTTCCCTCCCTTCTCTTTCCCTCTCTGCTTTTCCTGTCTCTTTACATTTTTTTTTTTTTTTTTCATTTTAGTCAGCCACAGCATGGATAACCCAAGACATGACTATGCACATTTATTTTCCTTTTCTGTTTATTAGTATTTCAAAAGAAAAGACTAAGGTCACATTGATGTGAGGAATAACGACTTTACAACCAGTAAGGTTATAAAGAAGGTATGTTTATTCAGCGTTGGGTGCACGGGGGATCGCTCCTCCACAAGCATGTACACTTGGAGCGAAAAATGGCTCCTTTTTATTACGTAGAACATTACATATTCATTACAATTCCAGGAATAGGGAGGGAATATTGCAATTAGTTCCAAAAAATCACTAACATATCGGCACCAGATTTCCCCAGCTACAACCTCGGCGCCAGCCCTCTGGGCCCTTGGTGCCTGTCCAACCCACAGAACCAGCCCTCCCCTAGTAATTCCCATGTTATCAGATAAATGACATGTCTCAACAAACAAAAGGCATGTCTTAACAAACAAAGGGCATGTTTTAACAAAGGGCATGTCTTAACAAACAATCTTATCAAACAAATGGCATGTCTCAAACTCCAGGTGCAATGTTTCCTGAGGGAGGGGTGGGGGCCATCTGACTAACATTTCCTTAGATCAACATTATTCTAGAGAACTGCATGACTAATATTTCAGAAAGTGCAGTACTTAAACATATCTAAAATTAGGGCATCACCAAGGTAAACCACGAAAAAACAAGGAGAGGCAGTAGTTTAATCTTACCTCCAGGAAATAAATAAGAACTCGGGTTTTCAATCTTTGTTGTTTGAAACCCTAAAGCATCACAGATAATTCCTTCAATGCAGCATGAAAAACAAGAACAGCCATTGTATACGGCTACTGAAAACTCTTATTTTAATATGAAAGAATCAATTTGAACATGAGTCTCCAGAGTGCCTTTCTAAGAATGACACAATTAAATCACAAAAGAGAGGATTTTAGGAGGCATTGTCAAACTTACAGCAACCTGAACAGGAGAATTCCAGGTGATTTCAGCAAAGAGTGAAAGCAATCAAACTGTGACAATTCTGATACCTGAGAATCCTCTCAGATGTCAGTGCAAGGAATATGTTTTAGACCTCAGAATGTTAATGGTTTTGCTTCCAGGCATGCTCTGCAGCAGCCGCTGAGCTGTGAAGATGACCTGAAGAGTTCCAAAACTAAGAGGTCTCCAACAGTATTGTTACTCTATCCGTATTGCACAACCGCACCCTGAAATATAGAGCCAGAAGATTTACACACCTATTAGGAAACCATATTTCAAACACACTTTCTGGACCTTAAAAGTAATTTTTGGGTCATTATAATGTCATAGATACTGACCAGCAAAAGTAAATCCGTAACTTTCAGTTTCAGCAATTTGTGATCTTTGATACATAAACAAAAAGTTAGCCACACAGCATATATCAAGTGGTGAAATAGACCTATTTTCAGAGTTTTAGGTCCATTCTGTCTTTGACCTGTCCAGTAACTTCTTTAAATATTAATCAAGGTGCCACCAAAATCGGGAACGAAAACTCCTTAATGCTGCATTTAGTATAAATAAGCAGGCATTACTATATTTGGCCAGGGATATGAGGGAATCGTTCTACCTAACATGTCCACCATACCTTACAGTAGGCAAATCTTATATCACTCTGTTACACACATATTCATCAAAGTTCCCAGAACTCATTATCATATTTACATAGTTACTATGCATGCAGTTTGTGTGTCTGAGGTGCTTCCATGGGGTATTGTTGGTGGTCACCAGTGGTCTCTGGTGGTTTCTGGAGAGGAACCTTTCTTAGACTTTGTCAGAACTTCTGAACTTTTCTTCTTTATATGGTAAGAACTTGGTCTTTCTTTGTTTTATGTCTGCACTTTGTTATCTCTTGTCTAGCTTCAGCTAGTTCATTATTTTTCAGTGGGCTTTATTCTTCAAAGACAGGGGCTTCTTATTAGGCATTTCTCAATTTACACATGGAGCCTCTCAATTTATGTATTTTCAAGGAGGTGGTTATCACAGTTGTTTAGCTCAAGGACCTTTGTGCAACAAACAACATGTTGCAGGTGTTCGACTGATAACTTAAATTCTTATGCTACCCTAAACATTTTTTTTTTTTCCCTTCAAATTTTACTACTCACTTTCCAACAAAGGCCCAAAGAGATTACTGAATGGATAACTCATAAAATATACATATTCTGAGGAGCTATCAAAAGCAATATAAAATGATAATTTCAGCAGACAAACACAACACAAAGTAAAATTAAAGAAAAAAGAAAGCATTGTTTGGTAAAGTTAAGTTTTTAATCCATGTTTAGAGATAAGATATATGGAATTTGGTAGCTATATATCTGTACATAATATAACAAAATAGTATGGAAAACAAATAATATGAAAAAGCAAATAATTTATTGTAAGGAGAAGTAAATATTCTAATCTTATCCAATTTGCAACTATACCTTTACATGAGATTGAAAGCCAATACTTTTCTATGGAGTTCAATACAGAATTTTTACTGGAACATATAATCACATGGTAGATTTAAGCATTTGTGCCAGTAATAAGAGAATTTACAAAGAAACATAAAACCAAAAATAACTTACTAAATTCCTATCAATAAAAATAAAATATTCAAACATATTAAATTTATGTAAATTTTTAAGCTTATATTTTAAATGCTATTTCAATTAAATATCCTTAAAATCTATTCTACTTATTGAGGTGCTAACTAGAGATGATCTCATGGGAAAATTATGAAACCTGGTACTATCTAATTGTGCAGAAAGACTACTGAAATAAATGTATAATCGATATGATCTATAATAGCCAATTGCTATAAGCATGGGTGTTTTCCCAACCAGTATCACGTTGTTCTGGAAAAAGTACCCTTCCCACTTATAAAGAATCAAATAAGTGATCTATTTTTGTTGAGATTTTTTATTTATACAGGTATTTAGAATATATAATTAAGAATTATAGAGGCCTTGAGAACTCCTATGTCTTTAGGAAACTGTACAACAAAATCCTGAAATTGCCTTTATGTTCAGTATAATGGCTTCAGATTATTCACCTCATAATAATTCTTATCCTACCTGACACAAATTTACAAATTGTTTAATCATTACTATTGACACACTGAACTGGTTAAAAATCTTAAAAGGTGATTTTTCCTGTGCCCTGGGCGCAGTTCCTCTCTTTTAAATACTCAGTGCATTGGCTCTATCAGTGCACTGACTGCACAAGGCAATATTGTATTAATTTTACTAAGAGATCATACTGAGGAGAAGAAACATATTTAAGTACCTCATCCTGTTTTGAGTAAATTTTCCTATTCTTGAACTGAATAAGCATTTTTCTTGACTATGTCAGAGCATTTATAAGTTACTATGGATTATACTGTGTGTACATAATATCCATGAATGAAATAAGATTGGAAATTAGAAGATATTTTTAAACAAATGTGTTTATGAAATTCTAGAATAATAATCCAGTAGGCAGACACTCAGATGATAATCCAGCTATTGTTAAAATGCTTCCATGTTAAGTCACACACTGTATTTTTTATGGATGCTGAAATTAGTCTTACATTAATTTGATGGTCTTTAACCATTTCCATATATCTTCTTTCTCTCCTATAGGGTTTTAACATTGTACTGCAAAAGAGCATAAAATATTTTATTCTACATCTACAGTGTAGATCAGATACATAAAAAGCAAAGCTGATACTGAATCATTAGGCTTTTTCTTTTAAGAGTAATTCCTTGATGTCTTGATTCTTGTTAAATTCTTGTTAATTGTCTTATATTTTCTCCATTATAAAACATGGGCCTTCTAATTTTGAGGAACCTATTTTCTTATGATTAAATTATGAGAAGGAAGTCATGGGTACATACTCCTGGCCTATAAGGTGGAAATCTCAAAATGTATTGTATTAATATTTTGCAGCTTGTTTGTTTTGTTTGAAGGGGTTTATATGCTTTTTGGGATTGGTTGGTTTTTTGTTTGTTTGTTTATTTTTGTTTTGTTTTTGTTTCTTGTTCTTAATTTTAGTTTTGGGTCAGTGTTGTTTTTGGTTTTGTTTTTGTTTTTGTTTTCCTACTATTGTTATTTCTGTTTTCCCAAAGCTTATTTCAGAGTTTATATAAATTATGCTCTTTCCAAGAGAAGATGTTAGCTTTCTGCTATCCTCAAAATCTGCGCAACAAAGGAATGAATTTTATTTTAGTTCTTGGGTATTGAAATTTCTGTTTGATTAGCAGCAAAGTCTCTGCTGGCACATCTCTCGGGGTCATTGGAACAGGCTTCCAAGGATGTCCTGTAAGTCTTGCAATGATTCCAGACATTCCAGTCTGCATAAGTAGTTAAATATTCACTGGCTCAAGATGTCACAGATTGGGCATCTCCTAATTGCAAGTTGTCCTCTATTTTTGAAGTGACTTCTTTTTCTTTTCAATGTTTTGATCAGGAATTGCATCCTAAGAATTTGTTATATAGATACATATTTTCAGCTTCAAACTACTGATGTTTCCGTTGGTTGTAAAGAGGTCCAAAATCAGTTGTAGTTCTGAATCATGTAGGAGGGTTTAATGTGGGCCATACATCAGCAATGATGACAGTCATGATTGCTATTAGCCATATTTTGTTTATTTCCTTACTCAAATTCAGACTTGTGTTCAGTAATACCTTAGTCAATTGGCTGAATAAAATAAAACTGCAGCATTTTGTATGTTTATCTGTTTAATTTGTTCTTCTAGGGCATGACACAGAACTTTAAATATTTCTGAAATCCTTAAAAAATAAAACCATCTTTCTTTAGGGAAGTCAAACAGTGTGATAAAGAGAGAAACAAAACATCTTAACATCCCCATCATTTTGGTTCTAAAGGGAAAGCTGAAAGAATTCATGGAATCTGAAACTATCCTCCAGAGCCTCAGTTTTACATTAGAAGTAGCATTTTTTTACTACTGCTCTTAACATGTTTTCAAGTCTACTCACAGTCTATGATTTAGATTTCTTGCCGAATGAAAATATTTCAGTGTTTATGTGCCTTATGTTACATTATTTATTGCACTTGCAAAGCATTCTGCAATTTTCTCTAAAAGGGAAAACTTTCCCAATTTCTTATGCTGTATCTGCTTCATTTCTATCCATATCCCATTTCCTCAGGATCATTTTCTCCCCTTTCCTCATTTATCACTACTACTGAATCAGAGATAAAAATCCTAGTTGCATTTTGTTGTCATATTGTTCAAATGATTGTATATATGTAAGAAGCAAAGAAAGACCTCTCCTCATAAGTTGAATCACAGTGAAATAATGTACTTTGTTTTTTATCCAGACTTTGTTTTTTCAATGGAAGTAAGACAGAAAGGGATCTCACAGTATTTCATTGTGAATTTCAGAAGATTCAAACCCATGAAATAAACCAATGCATCAAAACATACTACAAAATCTCTGTTGCCTGTAATCTTAATGGGTAACCAGAACTAAATAGAAACAACATCACATGTAAGAAAATATGATGGTAGCAGGACCTTAAAATCATAGAATCATAGAATTATTTAGGTTGGAAAAGATCTTTAAGATCATCAAGTCCATCCTTTAACCTAGTACTGTCAAGTCCACTACTAAACCATGTGCCTGAGCACCACATGTACAGTCTTTTAAATACCTCCAGGGATGGTGATTCAACCACTTCTCTGGGTATCGTGTTCCAATGCTTGATAACCATTCTGGTGATTAATTTTTCCTAATATCCAATCTAAACCTCTACTGGTGCAAGCTGAGGCCATTTCCTCTTGTTTTATCGCTTATTACTTGGGAGAAGAGACAAAACCTACCTCACTACACCCTCTTTTCAGATAGTTGTAGACAGTGATAAGGTCTCCTCTGAGACTCCTTTTCTCCAGAATAAACCATCCCAGTTCCCTGATCCACTCCTAATAAGACTTGTTCTCTAGACGCGTCACCAATTTTGTTGCCCTTCTTTGGAAATACTCCAGCACCTCAAAGTTTTTCTTTTATTGAGCCCCAAATTTGAATACAGTATTTGAGGTGCGGCCTCACCAGTGCCAAGTATGGGGGAACAATAACTTTGCTAGTCCTGATGGCCACACTATTTCTGATACAAGGCAGGATGCCATTGGCCTTCTTGGGCACATGGTCTCAGTGCTGGCTCAATTCATCTGGCTGTCAAGCAACACCCATAGATCCTTTTATCCCAGGCAACGTTCCAGCCACTCTTCCCCAAGCCTGTAGTGTTGCAGGTGGCTGTTGTGACTCAATTGCAGGACCCAACACTTAACGTTATTAAATCTCATACAATTGGTCTTGGCCCATCAATCCAGCCTGTCCAGATACCTCTGTAGACCCTTCCTACCATTACTGAGGGTACACTTGATCCTCTCATTCAGATCCTTGATAAAGATATTAAACAGAACTGGTCCCAGTACTGAGCCCTGGGAAACACCACTTGTGACCAGCTGCCAACAGAATTTAATTCCATTCACTACCACTCTTTGCACTCAGCCATCTAGCCAGTTTTTTACCTAGCGAAGACTACACCCATCCAAGCCATGAGCAGCCAGTTTCTCCAGGTGAATGCTGTGGGAAATGGTATCAAAGGCTTCACTAGAGTCCATGTAGACAACATGCACAACCTTTCCCTGATCTACAAAGTGGGTCATCTTGTCCTAGAAGGAGATCAGTTCAATCTATCAGGACCTGCCTTTCATAAACCATGCTGACTGGGCCTGATCGCCTGGTTGTCTTGTATGTGCCGTGTGATGGCACTCAAGGTGATCTGCTCCATGACCTTCCTTGGCACTGAGGTCAGGCTGACAGGGCTGTAGATCCCCACATACTTGTTCTGGCCCTTCTTATAGATGGACGTCACATTTACCAACCTCCAGTCATCTGGGACCTCCCTGATTAGAAAGGACTGCTGGTAAATAATGCAAAGTGGCTTGGTGAGCACTTCTGCAAGATCCCTCAGTAATCCTGGGTGGATTCGGTCTAGCTCCATAGACTTCTGTGTGTCTGAGTGGTGTAGCAGGTCACTAACCATTTCCCATTGAATTATGGGGGCTTCATTCTGCTCCCCGTCCCTGTATTCCAGCTCAGGTGGTGGGTATCTGGAGAACAAGTGGTCTTACTATTAAAGACGGAGGCAAAGATGGCATTAAGTATGTCAGCCTTTTCCTTATCCTTTGTCACTAAATTTCCCCCCATATGAAATAAAGGATGGAGATTCTCCTTAGTTAAATGTTAAGGAGAAAATGATAAAGAAGGAGTTTTTATGATAACAATGTGCAATTTCTCTTGCATGTTGGTACATACCAATGTGGACCTGCATTGGGCATAACTGTCATGTTTTGGTGACAGTGATCTGAAGGGTGACCTGTGTTGATGAAGGCCATGAGCTGATGGAACAAACTGGTCAATGAAGTAAAGAAAAATCACTCAACGATAAGATCACAGATAAAAAGCTAAAGAAATTAGTTGCATTACTTTTCCATAAAAATTAAGTTAGAAATTTTAGTTTATATGGTCTGTGAGGAAATACCACGAACAAAACCATATGTATAGAAAGTTAAAAAAAAAATCAATAAATGTATACAGGAAATTGCAAGGCCCATATGAAGCTCATTAAAGTACTAAAGTACATGAAGTAACTGAACTGTTTCCTGTTATACATATCCTGTGACTAACAAGTTCAATGAGATATGTGTAGGAGGGTAGCAAACATAATGTTAATTTTTCTAAAAGTTTCATGTAATATTAAAAGACTACAAATTTCTTTAGCAGGCAAATTATTTAAAGCCATCATAATGTAATAGTGTTTCAAAATCTGTTATTTCCTAGGAGCAATTCAAGTCTATTTAAGTGAGAGATTATGTAGACAGATGAGTGGACTGTTACAACCTATTTTGATTTCTAAAAAGCTTTTAAGGACATCTTCTGCATAAATTTCTTTGAGGAACTAAGGTGTAATGCAGTAAAAGGGAAAGTTTGATTGTGACTAAATAAGTGATTAAAAGACTATGAGTATTCAGTGTGGACAATGATTGTACATTGATAATACATAACTGTAGCATCCTCCTTGTTACAAAGAAGGTAAAGGAAAAGCTTTCTCAAGGTTACACATAGCTCGTGGCAGGGGTTTGTACCAAAATAACCAGACATCAATTTAAAAATGAACAATAGGTAAGACTTTTTCTCCCAAAATATAATTCTGTCCTGGTTCGGGCTGGAATAGGGTTCCTGTTCGTTTTAGTCATTGGAGGAGTGCTGCAGCACCCTGAGACCCCAGGGGCTCCCCAGGTCCTAGGGCCCTCACCTGTGTGTGGGGGCGGGGGGAGCACAGCTGGAGTGCTGAGCCGGGATTGGCTGATATTCCATGTCATGTGACATTATGCTCACTATATAAAGGCAGGAGAGGGCTGGGAGAGGCTGCCACTTCCTGGAGTGTTGTGGTGCCTTTGTGTTTGGGATCAGCAGGTGGGTGTCTGTTGGTTGGTTGGTCCGTGAGCAGCTGTATTGTACATTTACTGCTGTGAGTGTATTATTCTGTTACTATTATTAAACTGTTTTTATCTCAACCCGTGAGCTTCCCTTTGCCCCTCCAATTCCCTCCCCATTCCCAAGTGGGGGGAGGGTGGGTGAGCGGCTGTGTGGCATTTAGCTGCTGAGTAGGCTCAAACCACAACAGTCCTTTTTGGTGCCCAATGTGAGGCACGAAGGGTTGAGATAATAACAGATTTGATCTGTGGGTACTATCAAGTTTGTTATAATGCTGACTGCCCATCCTGTTATAATGTCATTTGCTTGGCTCCTAAAATCGTGGGTTTTGTTGTTGCAGTTGTGTTGTACATCACAGTACTTAGCATATATAGTCCCCATGCTGCTGCTTATTACCCGTGGGAACTGGATTAAGATTTTTGCCTTGCTGTATTATGAAACTCTAATTTATGGCATGATAAAATCTTCGGTCCTGGGAGTTATGGGGCACCTACTGGAATGGGATAGTAACTACACCCTCCACCTTTTCTCCTCAGAAAGCCCACCCAAGGGCGAGATACCTTTTTCCATCTTCCCCTTCTCCAAGCTACTTGCAAGTATACTTAAGAATGCTGAGAACTCTGAATATCCATGGAATGCTCATATTAATGTTGTTGTCTTGTTTCTGGAAGCTGTAGTGTTCCTGAATGTGGTTCAGGTTCTGTTTTGGGTTAAGCAACTGTTTCTGAATACCACCCAGAGGTCTACCCCAGGGTTGCGGAGTTATGAGTGGTTGGGAGTGTGGGGTAGCATGGGCAAGTACCTAGGGCAGTGGGGACCTCCAATGTTTTGGAACTTCACCCCTGAACAAGTGCGGGATCCTGAGAAATTAGTAAAATATTTAGAAAAGGTGTGCTGTCATCCTGACACCTCAAGAGAGACGCAGATCATTGCAACATGCTGGGGCCTGGCCCATGCCTACCGAACCCTGCTTGCCACTATGCAGTACCCTCAAAAGGAAGACGTCTCAGTATCTGTGAGCAAAACAACCGGCACTGCAACCACTCTGACACCCCCACCAGGCACTGCAGCCACCCCAACTCGGGCGACAGACACTGCAGCCAATCCGACCCCTACGATAAGTACTGCGGGTGAACTGGAGCATCAATCCACAACAGTATCTGTTGCTCCCATACAAAAGAAAAAATACACTAAAAAATCCCCTCGCATTGTAAAAGATGATGGTGGACCAGGGCCCTCACAAGAACAGGAGGAGGAGGCAGAGCCAGTGGTAATCACCCGATCTCTATCCCTGAGTGAACTATGAGACATGAGAAAGGATTTCAGCCGCCATCCAGGTGAACACCTCCTTACCTGGCTGCTCCGATGCTGGGATAGCGGTGCCAACAGTGTGGAATTAGAAGGTAGAGAAGCCAGGCAACTGGGATCCCTGTCCAGGGATGCAGGCATTGACAAGATTATTGGAAGAAAGACACAAACGCTCAGCCTTTGGAGATGACTACTATCAGGCGTGAGAGACAGATATCCCTTCCAGGAAGATCTTACATGTCATCTAAGTAAGTGGACTGCCATGGAGAGAGGTATCCGATACCTGAGGGAACTGGCTGTGCGGGAGATGGTTTATTATGATCCAGATGATGAGCGGCTACCTACAGACCCAGATGAAGTCCAATGCACCCGGCCCATGTGGCAGAAGTTTATACAGAGTGCTCCATCATCACATTCCAACACATTACCAGTATTTGACTGGAGAGACGAAGAGGGACCAACTATGGATGACTTGGCTCGCCGACTCTGGCAATACGAAGAAAGTTTCTCTTCTTCCATCATTGCAGCTGTGGAGAAACTGTCACAA
Source organism: Tyto alba (assembly GCF_018691265.1). Lineage (NCBI taxonomy): Eukaryota > Metazoa > Chordata > Aves > Strigiformes > Tytonidae > Tyto > Tyto alba. The sequence continues at coordinate 71,507,097 of NW_024881282.1, read as the reverse complement.
GAAGTCCAATAACTCAAAGAGGACATGTCCTACATTCCACCTGCACAGACTAAGGTCTTAGCTATCAGGAGCAAATGACTCCTTACTCAAACGAGATGATATACACCACGGGGGAATGTATGGTATTACCTGCGTGTCCATGGAGAAGATATGAGGAAATCGGATGGGAAACTCACCTACGTTCTAAGAGAGCGGGTTTGAGAGTTGGAAGGAAGAATGGCTATAAATCAAGGTTCTTCCAGGATAAGTGCTGCTCCAGCCTCCGCTAATCAGTTACCCAAACAATGTAGAAGAATTGGCTTTGCTCATGATCCTATGAGGAGAACCTCTGAGTCGTACTTACAAGAAGTGAGTAACCAGGATGAGACCAAGGTTCACACAGACCGCACTAACCCCTTCATCAACAATGGATACTATGAGCAGCATTAGAGAGGCCCTGCCTCCAGCCAGGTGGAGGAGAGGGACAATCGTGTTTACTGGACTGTGTGGATTCGATGGCCTGGCACATCGGATCCCCAGGAGTATAAGGCTTTGGTGGACACTGGTGCCCAGTGCACCCTGATGCTGTCGAATTTCCAAGGAACAGAGGCTATCTGTATCTCAGGAGTGACAGGAGGTTCTCAACAGCTGACTGTGTTGGAGGCTGAGGTAAGCCTAACTGGAAATGAGTGGCAAAAGCACCCTGTTGTAACTGGCCCAGAATCTCCCTGTATTCTTGGAATAGGTTATCTCCGGAGAGGGAATTTTAAGGACTCAAAAGGTTACGGGTGGGATTTTGGTATAGCTGCCTTGGAGACAGAAGAAATTAAACAGCTGTCCACTCTGCCAGGGCTCTCAGAGGATCCTTCTGCTGTGGAACTACTGAAGGTTGAAGAGCAACAGGTGCTGATCGCTACCACAACTGTGCACCGATGGCAATATCGCACCAACAGAGACTCTGTAGTTCCCATCCACCAACTGATTCATCAACTTGAGAGCCAAGGGTGATTAGCAAGACTTGCTCAACCTTCAGCAGCCCTATATGGCCAGTGCGGAAGTCTAATGGAGAGTGGAGACTGACAGTGGACTATCGGGGCCTGAATGAAGTCACACCACCGTTAAGTGCTGCTGTGCCAGACATGCTACAGCTTCAGTATGAATTGGATTCAAAGGCAGCCAAGTGGTATGCCACCCCTGATATCACCAATGCCTTTTTCTCCATCCCTCTGGCAGCAGAATGCAGGCCACAGTTTGCTTTCACCTGGAGTGGGTGTCCAATACACCTGGAACAGACTGCCCTAGGGGTGGAAACACAGTCCCACTATTTGCCATGTACTGATCCACACTGCACTGGAACAGGGTGAAGCTCCAGAACACTTACAATACATTGATGACATCATTATATGGGGGAATACAGCAGAAGAGGTTTTTGAGAAGGGAGAGGAAAATAGTTAAAATTCTTTTGAGAGCTGTGTTTGCCGTAAAATGGGGTAAAGTCAAGGGCCCTGCACAGGAGATTCAGTTTTTAGGAATCAAATGGCAAGTTGGAATCGTCAGATTCCAATAGATGTGATTAATAAAATAACGGCTATGTCTCCAGCAACCAGCAGAAAGGAAGTACAGGCTTTCTTAGGTGTGACAGGCTTCTGGAGAATGCATATTCCAAATTACAGCCAGATTGTAAGCCCTCTTTATCAAGTGACCCGAAAGAAAAATGACTTTTTATGGGGCCCTGAACAAAAGGAAGCTTTTGAACAAATTAAACAAGAAATCGTTCATGCTGTATCCCTTGGGCCAGTTCGGGCAGAACATGACGTTAAAAATGTGCTCTACACTGCAGCCGGGGAGAATGGCCCTACCTGGAGTCTTTGGCAGAGAGCACCAGGGAAGACCCAGGGTGGACCCCTGGGATTCTGGAGTTGAGGATATAGAGGATCTGAAGCCTGTTATGCTCCGACTGAAAAAGAGATACTGGCAGCATACGAAGGAGTTCGAGCTGCTTCAGAAGTGATTGGTACAGAAGCACAGCTCCTCTTGGCACCCCAGCTGCTGGTACTGGGCTGGATGTTCAAAGGGAAGGTCCCCTCAACACATCATGCAACTGATGCGATGTGGAGTAAGTGGGTCGCACTCATCATACAGCGGGCTTGAATAGGAAACGCCATCCGCCCAGGAATACTAGAAGTAATTACAAATTGGCCAGAGAACAAAGACTTTGGAATGTCACCAGAGGAAGAGGTGACCCGAGCTGAAGCGGCACCGCCATATAATGAGCTACCAGATAATGAGAAGCGATATGCCTTATTTACCAATGGGTCCTGGCGCACTGTAGGGAAACATCAGAAGTGGAAGGCTGCTGTGTGGAGCCCCACATGTCAGGTCGCAGAAGCTGCTGAAGGAGAGGGTGAATCCAGTCAATTTTCAGAGGTGAAAGCCATCCAGCTGGCCTTAAGTATAGCCGAGCAGGAAAAATGTCCAGTCCTTTATCTCTACACTGATTCATGGATGGTGGCAAATGCCCTGTGGGGGTGGTTGCGGCAGTGGAAACAGAGTGGCTGGCAGTGTAGAGGCAAACCCATCTGGGCTGCTGATTTGCAGCAAGATATTGCTGTTCAAATAGAGAACCTGGTTGTGAAAGTACGCCACGTAGATGCTCATCTACCCAAAAATTGAGCAACGGAAGAACATCAAAACAACCATCAGGTGGACCAGGCTGCAAAGATTAAGGTGGCCCAAGTAGATCTGTACTGGCAGCATAAGGGTGAAAAATTTATGGCTCGTTGGGCCCATGACTCCTCGGGCCATCAAGCAAGAGATGCAACATATAGATGGGCTCGTGCCTGAGGGGTGGTCTTAACTATGGACATTATATCACAGGTTATCCGTGAATGTGAGACATGCACTGCAATCAGGCAGGCCAAGCGGTTAAAGCCTCTTTGGTATGGAGGGAGATGGGTTAAAGTATAGATGTGGGGAGGCCTGGCAGATCGATTACATTACGCTCCCACAAACTCGGCATGGTAAGCGTTACGTGCTCACAATGGTAGAAGCAACTACCAGATGGCTGGAAACATATGCTGTGCCCCATGCCACTGCTCGGAACACTATTCTGGGACTTGAAAAACAAGTCCTGTGGTGGCATGGCACCCCAGATAGAATTGAGTCAGATAATGGTACTAATTTTCAAAATAATCTTATAAACACCTGGGCAAAAGAACATGGCATTGAGTGGATATATCATATCCCCTATCATGCCCCGGCCTCCGGGAAAATTGAGCTGTATAATGGGCTACTAAAGACCATGCTGAGAGCTATGGGGGGCGGAACTTTTAAGCATTGGGACACACATTTAGCAAAGGCCACCTGGTTAGTCAATACTAGAGGATATGCCAACCAGGCTGGCCCTGCGCAGTCAAACATTCTGCATATTGTAGATGGAGACAGAGTCCTGGTAGTGCACCCTAAAAACATGCTGGGGAAGACCGTCTGGGTTATTCCTACTTCAGGTAAAGGTAAGCCCGTATGTGGGATTACCTTTGCCCAAGGACCTGGGTGCACTTGGTGGGTAATGCAGAAGGACGGGGAAGTCCAATGTGTACCTCAAGGGGACTTAATGTTAGGCGAAAATAGCCAATAAGCTGTATTAGATTAATCACCACACCACCCTACCAATGCTTTGTTATGGCAAACATGAACTTGGATGAAATTAGGACTGGTTCCAGCAACTGATGCCCAGTGACTGCCGCAAACTGTGAATACAGACAGCATCAGATGCATCAGCCACCAGCTCTGACTGCAACAGAGACTGCATGCCATCCTCCTGCCAGGTCCAAGGACACCTCTGATCTGCTGACTGAGCATCGTCCCTCCTGCCTGAAGGGACTGTTATGACAGATGGAACCTGAAGCTATGGACCAAATGAACTCATGATACATCTTGCAATGATGGACCATGGACTGAGGGAATGATATCTGTGTGCATATGTCTTTGACCAAGGAAGAGGATTGTAAATAACAATAATGTATTAGAAATATGGAACGTGAGCATAATGTAAAATGATATGGAATAAGGGGTGGATATTGTCCTGGTTTGGGCTGGAATAGAGTTCATGTTTGTTTTGGTAGCTGGAGTAGTGCTGCAGCACACTGAGACCCCAGGGGCTCCCCAGGTCCCAGTGCCCTCACCTGTGTGTGGGGGCGGGGGGAGCACAGCTGGAGTGCTGAGCTGGGATTGGCTGATATTCCATGTCATGTGACATTATGCTCACTATATAAAGGCAGGAGAGGGCTGGGAGAGGCTGCCACTTCTGGGAGTGTTATTGTGGTGCCTTTGTGTTTGGGATCAGCAGGCGGGTGTCGGTGGGTGGTGAGCAGCTGTATTGTACATTACCTGCTGATACTGCTGTCAGTGTATTATTCTGTTACTGTTATTAAACTGTTTTTATCTCAACCTGTGAGTCTCCCTTTGCCCCTCTGATTCCCTCCCCATTCCCAAGTTGGGGGAGGGTGGGTGAGTGACTGTGTGGCATTTAGTTGCTGAGTAGGCTCAAACCACAGCAAATTCAACTGTAGGACTGTTGTTGAAGAAATTTTGTGAAGTTGAGCTTTAACACAGAACTGCAAAGAAATAACGAAGTCGCGGAGGTTTACTCCAAAAGGGATTATTAAGAAATGTAGTCCAAATGCAGCATCCAGTGCAGAAAATCCATATGCATCTGCCTGTTGGCAGCTTGGAGGGCATACCACAGGGCTGATATACTGTAGTGCGTAGTTCTTAGACCCTTTCCTTTGATGTTTGCCACTGATTTCTGCTTGAGACAAAAGTACTGCTGGTCTCAGTCACCACAACATATCCTAAGGAGTGATCATACATTCTGGATGCTATCTTGCTCATCTGAAGTAGATTACAGATCTTTCACGGGCCTCACTACAGTCACTAAAATGTTTGTGTTTTTTTAAATTTATTTACTTGAGTTATAAAGGAAACTAATTTAAAATATTGGCATATAGAAGGTAACTGTTTCTTCTATGGCTGTGCTGAAAAATATTTGGAGCATCTACAAACCCTGACTAAGACAAAGCCCAGAGCCTGCTGTGAATGCTATTCCTATCAGAAATGTGGTAGGAACATGTGTTAGTGAAAGAAACTAATGTACTAATCCAAACAACATTGGCTTAAAACCATCCATCAGGCTGAGTTATACGGCAGGACCATTAACTTCCCACTTTACTGTTTTGTTTTTTTGTTGTTTTTGTTTGTTTGTTTGTTTGTTGTGTTTTTTTTTATTATTTGTTTGTTTGTTTTTTTGGTGTTTTTTTTTTTTTTTTTTTTTTTTTTTTTTTTTTTTTAATAAGGAGTGTGACTCAGCTGTTTTTCTGTGGTGAAACACAACTTAGTTTTAGTTGTGACTTGATTCAATAAGCCTGGCAATAATTGACCCCAAATCAGGATTCTATTTCAACCTCAGATCTTTACAATATCTTTATTAATATGTACTGTGACTTCATTTTATTTTATGACACATTGTGTGACCTTTCCAACTAGCTATGATGACATTTTTTGACTAATTTAGCACAAGCATTTTCATGCTTTTTTAGAAAAAAAAAAACCTGATGAACACAGACATCTAGTTTCGTAAGGAAAACATAAGGAAAACACAATGGAATTACTTTTGTCTATAAACACTATATCTCATATTTTTATCTCTTGCTATCAGGCATTTCAGAACTATATTTCACCCTCTTTTTGTGATTTCATATGTATTTTATCTTCAGTGAAAACTTAATATTCCAGTGTTGGACATCTTATCTCAACCAAACTTCTTTCTCATCTTTTTGGTTTTTGTCACTGTTGAAAATCTGCCTTTGGTTTTCCAGTTTCACTGCCTTGATAAAATTCTGGCTATAGAAACACACCATGCATTTACAGCTACTGTTTCTATCTATTAACAGTAGTATCAGCCTTTCCTGATTACTTGAATGCTTTTTTCAACACATTGCTTGAGCTACAGTTACTTTGTATCTGTCTGAACTGGGTAGTCCATATTGTTCTGTTAGCATATTGAAGTGTAACTGTATTCAGCTTGCTCATTTGGCAGGTGTTCTGGCAGGATATTTTGGGAAGAAATTCAAACTCTTTTCTGTATCTAACATTTGTTATCTGATATCTGGATTAAGAATGAAGTGGTTTATGATTAACGAACATGTTCATGATTGTTTTTGAGATCTAGGTAACATCCATGGTTTTATTTTTCCCCAGGAAAGGTCTGGATTGTCCCATAAATAGACCTGGCACATGGTCTTGGAGAAGTTCCTGTGTATCCACTGAAACATGACCTTTGAGCTCTCTGTCACATTTTTCTTATATATTGAATTTGCCAATGACCTGATCAAATCAACCACTATATTGTTACTTTTGATATTGTTGTATAAGATACATTACTGCTTTGGTGTTTGTAGGACACTTTCAGTAGACAATAAATGAAAAGTTGGGACCTTTTCTAGTTCCATGGTTTTAAAAATATATCAGAGGAAACGTGGTTTTCATCCATGGTCTCCTTGCACTGTGAGAACTGATGCAATGGCAGTTTCTTCATATCCTCTTCAGAATAAACATATAATTTGAGAAGCATAAATGTAATATACTTACATGGGTTATTAAATACACAAGAATTACTAAAAGTGCATTGTTGTAAGGTTTAGATAGATAGATGACAAAAGCTGTATTATCCCTCAAATGTTATAAACAGAGACTGACGCAGTAATCGCTAGAGCAGGAGATTGGAGGTCACTATAATTTTTCCATATCTAAGTCCTAATCTATATACAGTGCCCCTGTCTAATATCTTTGGACAGCATTTTCATTTCTACCTTTCTTCCAGTAAGGGTAGAAATGAAACTTTGCTGAACATAAGAACTCAGAAAGAAGCCTTGTTACATTACAGATAACAGTATGAGAGCAAGACTATACAGTTGTATTATTGCTCCATGAGAGAAACCACTGTTTCGTATACCATACCTTTAAAGCAGCTTGGAATGCTAGCAGGTATTTTTTTTTTAAGACTGTACATTATTATCTAAGGAGATGGAAGGACTGAATGTAATATAAGGTATACATTCCTCTGGGGGAAAGTTTAAAATGATAAACTTCAGTGCATTTCTGTAATGGTCAGTTGTCTTCTCTTTTAATCATTTAATAACATCTACTCTTCTGAAACAGAAGTATGAGAAAGGAACATAGTTATGAATTATGATTCAAGAGAGAAATATGACTGAGTAAATACCAGGTTATTGAAAATATATTCTAGTTCTCTCATGATATTTAGATTCTCTTCCAGTTTCAGAGTTTTTTATAGTCCTTAACAGGATACGAAGAAAGCTGATGGTGTTCCATGTTGCTGCAGAATGTGAGGAGAAACTTTAGTGACAAAACTGGTGCCAAAAAAAACAACATGCAGCAGAGTCTCATCTCCAATTAGTATTATTGGAAAACATCACCATAAATATAGTGTTTTTCTGTTGAACTCTCAATCTCTGCCATATTTAGCATTTTAATGTACCAAACATAAATCATAAACATGGTACTGCAAAATGCTAAAGCTAGTTTAGCATGATACTCATTCTAAACTGGAGTATCAATGAGGATCCAGGCAGAAGTGTAACTAACAAAATTGAAAACCATCATTCAATTCCTACTTATACTGTAATTCCATTTAAGTTAAAAATAAAATCAGGTAATAACTATATTAAGAAACCTTAACTTAGTTCCACAGATATCTGATTCATTATAGGAATCTGACTCATAGGAATCTGTCCCAGTGCTCTGAAAACTGTGAAGGCTTTCTTTGGTTCCAGGCAGTTTTGCTTGATGTCTATCATGACTGCTCTCTGTGCCTACTATCAGGTAAAAACCGTCTTCAGTATCCACATACTTCAGCGTTACTCAAAAATCATCCATTTCAATGATATTTCTGATACAGGTGACTCCATTCCACCAACAGAAAATACATAAGATTCCTATACTTAGAGTTTTTTCTCTCACTTACCTCAAGACAAGGATGTCTTAATTTTAGTTTGGCTTCTGGTAGAGCTGTGTCCATATCTTGTGAAGGGCTTGTGGATTTGTTTCGAGACTGCTTAACTATGGAATCGTGATAATTGAAGTTGGATTAGATTCAGAAGAGATCTCTGGAGGCAAGATGATAAGAGAATTTTCTCCTCTGCCCCCTGCTCTAAAACAAAGGCCAACCAACACCATTATATTTAGAGAGTTCATCAGGGGCCACGTGGCCCACTTCATACATATAGTCTGCTTCTTAGAGAACTGATTATTTATTTCCCTCCTCAAACTGGAGAGATATGAAATCAGATCTTCCACATCTCTAAAGGTATCAAATGTTAAGAAAATAGTAATATCCTCCATATCCGATGTTTTCTGAAGCTGAGCAACAGTATAACAAAGTTTGGAAGATTTTTGAGGTTAGAGGAAGAGAAAACAAGGTGCCATGTGATCAAATCCAGTGGAGGAAGTTCTTGTGTTCTAATGTCACTTTTCAAAGCTCTTTATTCTAGAGGAAAAAAAATAATCAGAAATAATACTGAGAACCCAGCTGAAAGTTAAGATTACACCTTTTCAGCTAAATGTCATATCAACTTGCTTTTTTGAGTTCTGCCACATACTGAATGTGAAATAAATATGGTTTCAAATTTCTCCTCAATAATTTGTTGTATTTATTTATTTATAAAACATGATGATGAATCATGCTGATACATTCTGCTTCCTAAAGAGAATAGTTACAAAAGCAAGAGGCAGGGAACAATAAAAAAGAAAACCAATGGTGGATTCTTGAAAAGTTTGATGGTAGACCTTACTTAAGGAAAGCTGTGTGAGACTCCCAGGCCTCCAATCTTAACAATGCAAGTCCCTTTCTGAAGTAACTGACATAGCAACAAGCTACGTGACTACTTCAGAAAGTCACAATGACATTGTTATTCAGCATGCACAAGTGCTGTCAAACACACCAAATAAACTAAATTCTACAGCATAATCCCTAAGTGACAAAGTTTTATTCATATTTTACATTCACTGATCTTTAATTAGAACTATTTGTGTGTTAATGATGCATAGTAGTAAAGCAAACAGAATACTGAAACCTCTGTGATAATCATGCATTACTCAAGCAACTAAATAATAAGAAAAAACCCAACCACACAGAAAACCCAAACACTAAACCCACAATCAGAACAAAACTATTTCAAAACTCAAAAGTCTACATAGCAACGTAAGAAGTACTTTAATATTCCACAGTCTGATTAGAGCAAATAGTCATAGTTTTTATAGTGTATAGAACATGAAACCATTCAATTTCTTCAAATCAAATGGAGTGGGTCCAGAGGGCCACAAAGATGATCAGGGATTTGGAGCACCTCCCTTATGAGGACAGGCTGAGAGAGTTGAGTTTGTTCAGCCGAGAGAAGAGAAGGCTCTGGGGAGACCTTATAGCGACTTTCCAGTACTTAAAGGGGGCACAGGAAAGGTGGGGAGGGAGTCTTTATCAGAATGTGTAGTAATAGGACAAGGGTAATGGTTTTAAACTGAGTGTAGATTTAAATGAGATATAAGGAAGAAATTATTTATTGTGAGGGTGGTGAGACACTGGCACAGGTTACCCAGAGAAGCTGTGGTTGCCCCCTCCCTGGAAGTGTTCAAGGCCAGGTTGGATAGGGATTTGAACAACCTGATGTAGTGGAAGGTGTCCCTGCCCATGCCAGGAGTGTTGGAACTAGATGAACTTTATGGTTCCTTCCAACCCAAACCATTCTATGATTTTGTGATTCTATGATTTGGGTACTAGGTTGTTCCTTCTAGTTGCATTCAGTGAGAAGATCCCATCCTACAGAAGCCCACAGGAGATTGGAGATATTTTGAAGAAAAAAAAAATGAAAAAAATAAGAGAATAAGAGAGAGAGAGAGAGAGAGAGAGAAGAAAAAAAAGAAAAAAAAAAAAAAAAAAAACCAAACCAAAACCAAACAGGCAACTGAACCGATTCTTGAGTCAAATTTCACAGATACGTTCATACATAATTTTCCCCTCCACTGGTAATTGGCAGTGTTTGATGGAGTGTTGGTCCGTTCTTCTATGGCAATTCTTACATTCTCATGTGGAGCACTGAAAGCAATTTTATGAGTGACATCTAATGCAGGAAACTAAATTATACTCTATCCTTGCATTACAGTGTCATATGCTGATAATGTGAATTGCTACAGAATGTTATTTATTCAGTACTGCTCCTTCCTAAAAAAATTTGTACATGGTACACATTTTATAACAAATCTGCTTTTTGTCAGGGCAGGTTGCGAATAGAAAATTATCTTGCAGACAGCCATGTGCTTTCTTGCCATTGTTGATTCAGATGAATCCTGCACACTTCTGCATTTCAGGCCTGATTCTATTCAGAGTGCTTTCATAACAATGAAAGTCTTTGGACTTCAATGAAAGTCCATCTCAGCTCACACTTTCTCACACAGAAAATAATTAAACCCTTCTAACAGTTTTCTGGATACCATCTCCTTGATAAGATGTGTGGTCCATTGATAAGTGTTCTAGATGAGGACTGAGGGTCTGTCAAGATTCTGAGGTCTTGAATTCAGACTTTTTGGATGGGAGTGAATTCTGTAGCATTTTTACTGATTAATCAGAAGATGTATATTTTTAAGTCACTGCAATGCTTTTAAACTAGCTTGTTTTTGTAGCAGCAAATTAAAGTATAGCTGTAATTAATGAAATAAAATTAAGTAACTTAATATTTATTTCTATACACAGTATGGACAATAAGGAAAAAAACAAAACCAAAACAACAAAAAAACACCTGAAACTTTATTCCAAGGTATTTCTCATTGGCATAAGTGACTTTTTTTTTTTTTTTTTTTTTTTCTCCTGTTAGAAACAGAATAAAGATCCAGCCTCTAATTATTTAATACTCTTGGAAGGAGATTCCAGTTTCCTGAGATTGTATTTCTAACCTGAAATAGGGATAAAATTATTAACTGAGTGTTTCACATTGTGTGTTAGTACCAAAGCAAGCAGTTAGTGTTAGGAATTTCATGGAATTTTTATAGTTGATCTAATGCAGACATCCTGGTTTTGCTTTCAAAACAGTCATGTGTCAGCCTGTTCTGTCATGGATTAGACAAATTACTGTCATGTTTGAATCTACTGTCAGTGACACCAGGTTTGGGACCTTTTTCAAGTTTCTCTCCCTACCGTACCTATGGTTCTTCAAGGTTGTTCATGTCTTGCCAAAATCTACTTCTGAGTTATATCTGTGTCTTCATGTGTTTCAGATCACTGTAGAGCAATCACACCTACCATGCTGTCTGCTAGCAAGATGGTGCCTACACTGATAGGTTAGCAATATGTAGAACCAGTGAATAAGTGTGTGTCTAGCAAGGTCCTTTTCTAGCTATTCATTAAATCATCTTTATCCTTCATTGCCTACCTTATTAAGTATTTTGTAAGTTTTTTGAAACAAGATCTTGTCTTTATGTATTGTTTACAAAACACCTTCTAGACTTACAGATTTGGTAAAATAATTTATTTACTATTTCTCAGTGAAAACAGTTTTTGCTAAATGGAAATTCAAGGGGACTGTAATTCCTGTTTAAAAAATCTTAGTAATATTAAAAAACAAGATATGTAACAACCGTTGTCCACAAAAAATACATTCCTGGATGTTTAGGAGAACCAGGAGCAAGTGAAAATTCTTCTATTTGGATATTTCAAAGGCTAAATCAAGATGGAAATAAACATGGAGAGACCAGTGAAACAATGCAGACACTGCTTCCCATCTCCATTAAATTAAAGGCTAACTGCTGAGTGGTTAGGTTACGTTTTGAACATTGCTCTTTTTTCCTTTGTACAATCTTTTTTTAGTCCTGAAAATGCATATGGAGGAAATAACTCACCTTGATTTGGTTTGCGGGGCCTAGATGGAGTCTGAAGCATTGTAGCTAATAAATAAATCGATATGTTATTCATAAACTAAGCTAATCTAAGCAAATTTGTTATGGGATCAGTGAGACACAATAAACACAAAACCCTACAGAATCATTTTGCAGTCACGTCATTGTTAAACTACATTTTCATTTCTCATTCTCTCTGCACCCCATAAGGTGCTTTGAGAGGCAATTTGGATGAACAGTATTACAGAAAATTAAGCTCTATTGTATTACAGCTGTAGGAGCTGCAGATGTGTACCTATGAAATAATGGAAGCCTTTTGGAAGTACTTTTCTAATGGATTCCATGTAATTAAGTGATGATCTCTTAATATTTAGTTATAGAAATGTTTAGTATGTTCTTTAAAATTCTTCTAGATGGTCAGATCTCCCCAGACTTTTGATTTGTCATCAGTCCTTATCTAACATTGGTTGCATGTCTAAATATTAGATACTCAGGTATCTCTAGTTCTTTAAAATTAAAAGTGGTGAAAGCCAAATTAGGCAAATCAGAGCAGTAAATTATTACTGTAGCTATATATCTATATGTGAAATAGTGGCTATGGTATATGTGTGTATGCACATGCACAGATTTTAATGAGTGAATTTAATTGTGAGAAAAAATGACAGTTGTTTCTGCTTGGAGAATAAACTGATCAGATTTCTAAACTGAAGGCTACTTTTTTTTTTTTTTTCCCCTGTGAGGATAGAAAAGCTATTATTTAGAACTTCAGAAAGATATCTACAGAGTCTGTGTTAAATTCTCCTTTCATAGGAAAGGATATAGAGGTTGCAGACCCTGTCTAGACAAGAAAATAAGTTGATCATTACAAGATAGCACACTGTAAAGATGCTATAGACCATGTACTTCTATTTTTGGATACGTTTACTAGCGAATCTCTTAGCTTGAGATATTTTAGTAGGTTACACATGACTTCAGAAGGACCAAGACAGAATCTGTCTCTTATGTAGATATTAAGGACCTATGTTGGTCCTCAGCATGCTGTTTTCAGAGCTATTTACTAGAAACTGATGAGTGTTAATCCCAGAGCCAATCCTTTCATTTATTACTTGTATTCACTGATCCATTACTTCACCTAAGTGGTCCAATATGTATATATATATAAGTGTGGAGATATATATATATATATAAAATTAATGTACATTAATTAGTGCAGTGTTTTCATCTGCCTACTAAATGGATTGGTAAAGCAGAACTATTTGTTTGCAGTTGTATAAAAGATGCTTTGCTGAGAGGAATTTCTTGTCCCTGTGGAGCATAAAACCTGAACACACAGAAAGCACTGCTAAAGGGACTTGACTGCACTCAGGCAATATTATGATAATTACAGACTAAGATTCCTAACACAAATGTGGGGAAAATTGAGTAGATTGTGTACAGACTTCCAGTTTGCCAAAAGGGAGTGTTATCATGGCAGTAAACTCCTCCCTATTTTCCACAACCATGTATCAGTTTTGTTTATTACAGGGCCTTCAGTATTTTAACTGTCTGCAGCATGCAAGTGATGACTCTACAGCCTTCACATTCTTTGTGAATGCTTTAGCTGAGCTTGAGTCTAAATATAAAATGAGCACGCTATTTGCAACACATGCAAAACCACACTGTTATAGAAGATTGATGTTTGAAATTTCATCAGCACCTGAGAAATATCAAGTTTTAATTAACAAGTCATGCAATGGTGTGTAGAGTCTTTGAATATTTATGGTGACATTATAATTTTTAGAAGAGACCGAGACAAGCATGACATGAAACTGGGAAATATTTCAAAATGTTTTCCACAGAAACAATTACTAGTGAATGCAAAAAAAAAAGAAACGAGGTACTGATTTTAAAATTTTAGAGAAATAGAGTGACCAATGAACACTTAAAGTAATTTAAATTTGTGTTCTCTACAGAATTCGGGGGAGGGGGAGGAGATTTCTCTTTTCTTATGCTGTCAGATATTTAGTGCATGCAAACCAAAGTTCCTAAGACTTAATTTGTGCAATTAAGTATGCAAAATGAGAAAACATACTCAGTAAGACTGTAATGAATCCTTACTTCCATCTCCAAGTATATATTATTACAGGGTGGATAGTCCCACTAGCTTGTAGCAATCTTCGTGCACCTACTAGAAACACAATGCAAAACTCCAACTGTCAAGTCTTTTTTCTTCCACAGAAAAATTTAAGTCCTATCCAACCACAGCTCATGTTTGTCTGTGTGAGTTGTGGCTTGTCCACAGGCTTAAAATTTCTACTTGTTCCTTCTATGAATGTTGTGGTTTGGGCCTGGTCGGCAGCCAACCACCATACAGCCTCTCTCTCTCCCTTCTCTTCCAGCAACGAGAAGGGACAGAGAGACAGGTTTGGGGTTCAAGATAGGACTGGGATGGGGAAAAATCCCCCTTTTATGATCACGAGCAAAAGGCAGACTCTTTAGAGGAAGAAAAAAAGAACATTTATTACAGACACTAACAACACATAACAGAGTAAGACAGTGAGAAGCATTGCCACATCTTGAGAACACCTTCCCCCCACCCCTCCCTTCTTCCCGGGCTCAGCTCTGCTCCCGATATCTCTACCTCCTCCCCCAGTGGCGCAGGGGCAGGGAATGGGGGGTGCAGTCAGTGCTTCCACTTCCTTTATCTTTAGTGGGGGGAGTTTCTGGAACTTGTTCCCCCTGCTCCATCGTGGTCCACCTCTCACAGCAGACAGTCCTCCACAAACTTTCTCCAGCATGAGTTCCTCCCATGGGCCGCAGCGTTCCCCACGCTGCTCCGTCACGGGTCACTAACTTTCTCCAACTGGAGTCTCTCCCACGGCTGCAGCCCTTCCTGAGCTGCTCCAGCGTGGGACACCCCCGCATGCTGCAATCCTCCCAGCACTGAATTACAGCAGTGGGGCTACCTTTTCCCACGAGACGCCAGCCTTCTTCAGGCACAGCTCCTTTATCAACCAGGTGGAAGCCACAGGCCATAAATCAATGTCTGCTCCACCGTAGATCTTCATGGGTGGCAGGGGGGGGCCGCCCTGCCGTCTCACCACAGGATACAGGGGGGTCTCTGCTCCAGCACACCTCCCCCCTCCTTTCTTCCTCCGTTCCTCCACTGACCTTGGTGTTCATGCAGCTGCAGCAACTCCTCCTCACAAGTCCCCCTGCCCGTCACCACGTCCCTTCTTAAATACGTTATCGCAGAGGCGCAGCTGATTGGCTCAATTTCCCAAACAGAAGTGGAGCTGACTTGGAGCTGGGGGATCTTCAAGAAGCTTCTCACAGGTGGCCTCCCCTATAGCCCCCTCTCCTGCCACCAAAAAAACTCCACCACTCACTCAACCCAGGACAATGAATCAGATAGAGCTGATTGTCTGGAACACCTCAGGTCCTTTAATTTCAAAATTGTAATCCTTTTAAACTTGAGAAAAAAGAAGAGACACTTGTGGGTGCTATAGGAAGAACAGAATTAATAGGAAGTAAAAAAGGGCTTTCTAAGTTTACTTGAGTTTTCAGCCAAATCCTAACCTTTTCTGCCTTCTCCCAAATATACTAGATTCAGGGATAGACTTACTAAAGGTTTGAATTAGATTTCATCTTCAAATCCTTTTGAATCAGAGCATATGTAGAGTTATGTTTTGAAAGTCAGAAATGTATTTTTCTTAGGTAGTCTATTTATTTTTAATATTTTACTTAACCGGAAGTAGTCTTTCAGGGTTTCTAAATTGATTCTTACGTTCCTAACATTAAGAACTCTTGTGCTAGTCTGCACCAATGGTCCAGCCAATTTATTTTGCCTCTAGCACACATCATTTACAAATTATGCTGTGAAAGAAATAGGTTACTTTAAAAAACCTGAGAGTAGATTTTATTCAGAGAGGATGTTTCTATACTTCAACTGAAAGAGTTAACAATTGGCTAAAACAAGAAGAAAATAGATGTAATTAAAAAAAAAAAAAAAAGAAAAAAACCCACTCATTGTTATAATAACATTTTTTTTTTAGTTTTTGCTTTTCAGACCATATATCGCTAGATTCCCCTTGTATCAAAGATCACTATTAACAAAAAAAAAATTTTTAGCCATTGTAAAGACACAGAATTCAGACTGAAAACCTAGTTAAAGCATTAAAAAATTAATTAGGGATTTCATGTGACCAATTCTTGTTTTCCCTTTCACTTTAGATGTCATTAACTATCCTCAGGGGAAAAAAAAATTCTGAAAACTGATGCTACTTTCTCCAAAAGAAAACACTGCTAAGTCCACATGAATTAAAAAGAGATTAGAAAAATATAGAGCAGACAATTTTGGTTTTGAATCCTACTCTCCCATGCATCCTTGCTGGTGGAAAAAGACTGGCATATCACATAGCCTTATTTCCACTCAAAAACTTTAATTTTCTGGCACAGAATTTTTGAAACCATTGATTTTATACTGCCTTTCTAGCCATAGGTTAGCAATACTGTTACAGAATATGAACCCTTTTACTTTGACAAAGACAGATGTTTTATAGAGAGAAGGTTAAAGGCAAAAGATAAACAATAAGATTAATAAAAAAGATATGGTGAAGAAAGAAGATTTATTAAAGAAAGACTACTAGCAATAACATTATGTCTACAGCCAAAGTGTTAGCCAGTGCTCAGGTAACCAAAATACACATAATGATGTAATCCTGTTTCCTGTCAGCCTGGTACTCTTTGGAGTTTTTCTTTTTTTTTCCTATACCCTAACAAACAATTCTATACAGCAAGGCTAATTGTGCTTTTGATTTTTTCACTCACTTAGGACAAGTTAAGATCCAGGACAACCTTGATAAAATTCCACAATTCCCATATTAATCATGATAAGCTGACAGTACTGTGCAATGTTCAAGGTTGATCAAATCCCTCAAAGGATTGAAACTGTAACTTCCAACACAAATTAAATAATAACTTAAACTTTTGAGAGGTATTGAGTGTCTTTAAAAATGGTCTATGAGTAAATATTATAATGACAGTCTACATGTTCTGATATACAAGCATTTAATTTTACTTCCATAATATGCATTTTGAATCCATAAGTATTAAGTTATTTAAATAATCTTCTTAATGTTCAAAATTGTAAGAAATAAAACTATATGTCAGCACTGGTACTCAGTGAGTCAAAGAGAGACTGTACCAGAGTCTTCAGATACAGAAGAAAATACTTACCTTCATTTATCTGGTTTAGAAGAAGAACAGTTTGACCAAGTCAGGAAAACATCACTAGCCATGTTTGCTTAAATTTCCAATTTTATCATGATCTCACTGAACCTCACTCTCCACAGATTTTACATATTTTCTTGTTGCTGCTATGTTTTTTTTTTTTAATGCACTAGTTCAAATGAGACATGGTTGTCCTGTAACAAGATAGAGTATATTTGGAGATGGAAATGTCCCTGTGAAGGATTGCAACAGACTATTGAAATGTTGTGGGATGTTGCAGGTGGCAGACAACCCTTTACAGGATTCTCAGATAGCATGAAATGCTGAATATTTATCATCAGACTTGATACATATTTTACAGATCTGCCTGAATGATATAGGCCATAGCTGACTGTAATTAAGGTTTTGTAAGAACATATACTTGCAAAGAATGATGGATTGATATTTATTCTTCTGTACTCAGTAAAATAGTGACAATTTCCTTTAATTAAATACAAGTTCTTTCTTGAATTCAAATTAAATACTCAATGATGCATTACTTTTTTTTCATACAGGAATTTTCAGAGATTCTTTTTTGCCTATATATAAAATTTGCTTCCAAAATTTGATATGATTTGGTAGCAGAATATTTGGCTGTCTTAGAGAGGTGACAGGTGGAACACATTTGCTGTTCTACCAATACTACAACTAACAGACAGTAAAATGGCTTTATTTTATTTCACCTTATATTTTATTTTGATGACATCAGTATGAACAAAATAATCCAATATACAATATTACAGGCTATTAGGGAAAACACATTTATTTGTGTTGATGTCTTTAGTTGTACTTCATGTACTCTACAAACTGAACACTCAATAAAATATTTATCAAATGTCTTACAAGATATTATTATGTAGCAAGTAGTTACTAAACAAAATCTTCAGATAAAGCAGTTAGCTTTTTCCCGTAGTGTCTGAAATCATTATCCTGCTTCCAGAATTTAATAATGTTTTACAGAATCATTTTTAACAGCTAGTTGCTCCTTGCACTTATACTTAAAAATGCACAGTAGGCTCATAAAAGTCAATTCTCCCAACTGTAGAGGTGTCTAATTTAATGAGAGATTTATCAGTTGAAGGGTTTCAAGAAGCAATATCAGGTGAACTCCCTCAGGAATTAAATTCTGACTTTCCTTTAGCATATAAAGTTTAAGCTACAGACCATTTGCAGCACAAGGGCCTGTTTACATTTCTAAATAGAAACCCTTCTTATTCACAAATAGTTCTGAAATGGAAGAGAAGGTAAACAACACTGAATATAGAGATGCTGGAAAAGTAGAAAAGTAAGATAAAATCAGCAGAGACAGATTATGCCATTGTGGGTGAAAAAAAAAAAAAAAAAAAAAAAACAAAAAAAAAAAAAACAAAAAACAAAAAAACAACAAACCAACAGATAGTTGATTGAAGAACAAATTATTAAGACATATTCTTACATAAATTTTGGTCATTTCATTAATGATAAAAGCAAGACTGGTGCTTCTGTTTTCTGATACCCATTTCTTTCGATCCTTCTTTACATTGTGCATGCGAGGGAACAGTGTGCTGCACCTGGTCTGGGCTTAAGAGCTTTTCTTTCCAAATGATGCTGTAACTGAGCAATTAGAAAAGTCTTATGCCAGCTTATTAGCAGGTATGGGATGGCAGAAATGATGAAGAAATGAGGTGAGGTATTCCTTCAACTCAACTTTATTAATTAGGATGAAATTATTTCCATCCTTCTTGATTTAGCTATCAGATCTCTGGTGTTCTGTAGATGTGTATGGGGAACACAAAACAGTAAGTCTTGTAGTTTTGTGTAGTTTATCATGGTTGATAAAATTTTTTATGACCTTAATTTTAACTATAAAAATAGTGGCTACGTGTCATTACATCTTCACACACAAACATCTACACAATTACATGAACCATTTAAAAACCTTTGTCATCTCAGTGTCCTAAGCAGGAAGAAATTCTAAGACAAGCTGTTTAAAATTCATGTGAGTCTTCATATGAAAAATAAGGATTACATATATTTACTTTATCAAGAGGATAAAAGGCAATGACGAATGCAGGTGGGTTATATGAGTGGACTGGAATGTATTGAAAAGCTCATGAGGATGTTTTAATTTTGAAAGATAAGGAAGTTTTAATAAAACATTTCTAAGATTACTTTGTTTTCATTTGGAGGATTTTGATAGTATTTTGAGGAAGTTATTATAGCCCTAAAAGATTTTAATTAACTTTGTTTATTGTGATGAATTTTGTGCCCCGGAAAAAATGAACAATCTTGACTTCCACTTTCCTATACAGCATTTGATTACATCAACCTCAAGAAGAAGTAAGCCAGTAGTAGCCAACTTTTCTACCATCCATGAAGAATCAGCAGGACTCACAAAACCATTATTAAAACCTTTGCCATTGAAAGAGCACTTTAAAAAGTTTATTGTAAAGCACATCAGACTTTCTCTATAAACTACACGACTAAACACATCTTGCTCCCATTATCATCATGGTCTAGAACAGTTTGTACATCAGATGCTCAGGTTTTGATGATGTCAATTACATCCTGTTTAGAGACTTTTACAACTCTCTGGTCTCATCTATTTCATCCTTACCCATGCCAAAGTTATTTTTCACAATAAACATGCTATTTTTTCAGATTCTGACAGATAACTGATTGTCCCATCATATATCAAATGAGTCACTTTGATTAAGAGATTTTGAATAAGTTCAAGAGATTTGAATAAGTTACCATAAATTCCACGATGCACTGCAGTTACATAACATCCTATTTTTTTATAAAATTATTTGAATTGAAGGTCTATTATTGCATTCAAAATTAACAACCTTTATATCTCTATGGAAATTTATTATATATTACAACATCATTTTCCTAGGGACAATGGTCAGAATACAAAAATTATAACCTATAAACTACAGTATACTGCTAAGCTTACAGAACAACTGAACACACTGAAATGTGCTCTATACAGCCCTAGACATGGATACATTTTATAATCGATACTGGAAGAACTTACCTTGAAAGAAAATTCCTCAGAATCATGCTTCCAACAGCTCCCTCTCTATTTGCACACCAGAGACAAACTCCCTAAAAGAATATACGGCCTCCAGCATACCAAATGTGCTCCTGTTACCTATGGAAGTGAAACAAAACAAATAATATCCATGAAATAGTGACCATGTCTTCCTACAGTTTGTTGGAAACAAATAGCAGAGTGAACCTGGCACTAGAAAGTATGCTTTTGTTGATCCTTTTGAATGATTTTCTTTACTTGAACTGAAGAACCCCAGAATCATTCATATAAGAATCCCATGCCCATGACATATTCCTTTATATCTATCTGTGGTTTCAACCATGTATTACTTCATACTGTTGGATATTTAAGTTGACATCACAACTTAATTTGAATTATTTGAATTTGGTTATTTGAATCACTTCATATTTAAGATGCTCACACAGTTACTTTTGCACAAGTTAGATCTCTAAATGTGCTGCCACTATTTTGTAGGAGCCAGGGATTCAGAATATTTGAAAATCAGTCTTAATAAGTCTTTTCTATCTGTTCTGGTTTTAGATTTTGTAACAGTTAAGAGCTTTTGTTCAGTACACTGTAAATTTCACTATGCCTTTCTCATTATAATATAACTAGAATGTATTTGACTGAATTACCCAATGAGATGTCTAATACATAGTCATTTGGGTTTTTTGTATGTAAACATACTCTCCTAAATTATACACTAATAACTTCTTACTGATGAAAACTTTTGCCTAGAAAATTTCAAGTGCCATCTTCCTACAATATGAATTTTGAAATAATTCACAGTATGAAATAAAACAGTCAGTCTTACTTCCCTGAGGTATAAAAAGCAATGTAGTATACAGAGATATGCCCTATTATCCAAAGATTTGCATTGTGTTTTGTAAATTATAGTTCAATGAAATTGAATTTATTCTTTATCAAGTATTCAACAGATGTTTCTAATACCCATAAAATTCACTGTGTTCAGACTCATATTTTTTTAATGTAAAAACTTATAAAATATTTATAAGGAGATGGTGTAACAGTACTTTTAATTACGTTTATGTCTTTCTGATCCATTTAAAATATTTATTGCACCATGAGAAGACATGTAAATTTGAAGAGACTGAGGAATAAATAGAGGAACTGTGTACAGCCTATATAGATTATGCCAACATCTATATCTTACGTTATTTTATCTAATTAAAGCATATTGTGGAGAGTTAATTGGAAAAATTCTCATGTTTTTATCTTATGAATAGTAAATCCTCTACAAGATTCAACACAGAAAGGGATTTAGCATTATTGGAGGAGGAATTTTTTTTTTTTTTTTTTTTTTTTCTTGAAATATTTGTCTTCTGTAAACTTTTAACAGATGGATATATATTTCATCAATGATTTTTCCAATCTGTTTCAAAAGTGTTGAGAAAATTGAAGATTACTTGAACTCTTAAATACAGAACTCCCTTCAAATTCTGTAAATTACAGCATCAGCTTGGATTCCATAGTTTCCATGTATCCTCTATCAATGCAAGACAGAGAGGTAGATCTCAACACACCTAGAGATGCCAATTAAGGGTTTACATTTAGAAATTGAGTTCTTTTTAAATAAAATACTATATCTGGGTCCTGTAACTGGGTGATTTAAATACCTGTAGAACAGAAGATGTGCAAAAATAAAGAAGCCGGTCTGTTACAGCTGGTCCCCTGTTCTAACAGAATGAGACAGGGATTAAAGATATCTGACGTGGTCCAATCTATGAAGTTTTGAACAGTAAGTGAGGGGTGCAGCCATGACGAGGGTTACAGGATATTGAAGTCACACTTAGGAGAAATCTAAGCTAAGAAAATCAGTGTCAGAGCAGAATATACTGAAGTTGGGAAGCAGAAATCAGGAAGTGACAGTCAAAAGAACCAGAAATACAGATAAATTGAAGTCAGGAGCTGAGCAACAGGAAATAGGGTCAGAAGTGCTACCAAGAAACAGGGCAAAATTAAGGAATCTAACGCTGTTGTTAAGTTCTTAGGATGCCTTTTTTTCACAGATACTTACTTGACATCAGCCTAATGATCAGAAGATTTTATTTGGTGTGACACCATTTTCAACTCAAGGTTTCATGAATGTACTCTGGTAGTAGGTAAAGACTTATAATCCATTGTGATTTGTTTTCCCCGTGTAGAAAAGGTAGGGTGTGAGAACTTTAATACCCATACATCTTTCTATTATACGCCTTTCATAGATGGGAAGATATAAATGAATATTTTTTAAAAATCAATTGCATCTTACATTCAATAACTTGGCTCAAGCTTTTTTTGCTTGATATGATTGCATATGACTAATTTAAACATTTTGCTAAAACACTGGGGCTTTTTTTTCTCAAACCTGCTTGCTTTTGAGATCAGCTGTCAAAACTGGAAAGATATGCCAACTGAAGTGATTGTTTAATTTTTTCAATTTTTCCTGGAGACCGGTCATTATCCTTAACTAGCTTCACTTTTTTTTTTTTTTTTTTTTTTTTTTTTTTTAAGACTGAACAGGTTTTCAATTAGAATGAATTAGAAATAGTAATGTGTCTTCAAGACTTCAAGAAAGTGAGAAAGTAATCTAGAAAATCCTCTCCCAGAATCAGAACCAAGTATTTCAAAGGAAATAGATTATCCTTAAAAATAGCATCTCAAGTTATAGCCTTACAAATAACATCTCTAGTTATAGATATTGGAAGCTTAATGGATGTTGATTCAAAAAAACAACTTTAATTTCAAATTAGAAAAATTATAGGGGCATTTGGGAAATAAAGGAAAAAAGAACTGGTCTTTATGAGTAAATATTACAGTATACCAGAAAGTCTTGAAAGTAGACAATAATAATGTGAGCACAGGATATCTCAAGGAAGAATAATCCATGTGAGGTGTTAAGAAAGATAAAGTGCTAAAACCAACCTCATTTTCATTTATGTATCACTGAATTTTTAATTACATAAATATATACAGTCTATATGGACCAGACTGAGAGGCAACTGACAGTTTGTTTCTCTGAATTAAAGTGATTCATCCAAATGCATCTGTCTATACTCACCAATATAATTAAATGTGCCTCTCCAATTCTTCAGGCTCCCAAACCCTACTGTTAACTTTATACTACATAGAAGCACCTCCAGATGAAGTAGTAACTCTCAGGACAGCCCTCAGAGTTCATTGCCCTTCAGAAATATTCCTCTAAATGAGCTTGCTTGAAGAGAGAGATCACCATGTAAAGAAGATCTTTAAGACATCAGAAATTTTCAAGGAAAAATTAAAAGAGCTCTGCAACACTACTTGCATTCTCCTGCCTCTGTGGCAGAACTCATTCTGCTGATGTTGGCCTTCACACAAGTGCCAGTGTTTGTATTCTGCCACTGTCTTAGGAAACTAAGAGCTCTGAGTGCATACTAAATACTAGCAAGAACTGTCTTTAATGGGTAGAAAGTGGATATCCACCAGAGGTTGCACAACCATTTCCACTTTCCCTTTTCATCCACATTGATTCCTCTCCTTCCAGTCAGATAAGAGACACTTCAGGATCAAGTTGGGTTTATAAAGTAACATTTGGATGCATCAGATTTCTGTCCCCCTCTCAAAAATAAAAAGTCTAAAATATGCCTATTCTTGCAGCTCTGACAGCTGATGTCAAAAGTAAACAGATTTTTAGAAAGAAAGGGAGGAGGTAGGGAAAGAAGCAGTGTTTAGCAAAATGTTTAAGTTAGTAATATACTATTATTTCAAGCAGAATTATCTTGAGCCAATTTAATGAGGGTAAATTACAATTGACTTTGAAAGGATTAATTTATACTCTTTAGTCTCCTCAGATGTAGATTTAGTAGAAAGCTGTCTGGGTACATGAGTTCTCACACATCTTTCAACTCAACCAGAGATTAAAAATCTAAATCAAACACCATGGGACATCTGGGAGGACTCAGAATTAATAGACCAGTGATCTGATTGTTCTAATCTGGAGGTTTTTAATCCCATCTATAACAATATTGATAAAGTTCCTCATGTAATCTCTGTTAATATAATTCTTCTAACAATTAGCCAAACAATGTGGTACAAGTTATTTATATTAACTAAATGTTACTGATTTTACTCTTTCAGAATGCAGTGGTATAGCAGGAAATGGAGGGTTATTTACAGTATTTATGGTGCCTTGACACTGAAATATCAGAGCTCCTTACAGTTTTGAGAATAATGTTCCTCACATCATGTCATTTGATTTAGGGCAGGACAGTGTAATGGGTGAGGAGGGAAGATTAAGTCTGTTTTGTTTCTGCTCTGGAGTCTACATGTATATTATTTACTGAAGAATTCTTGGATAAAAAGAGATTCAGTAAAAGGAAAAAATATTAAGACTCAGGATTTCCTGTAGAGTGCCTTCAACCGTAACTCAGGATAACACTCAATTTTGTTTACTCTCTGATCCTGTGAATTTATGTAAAGCTGCACTTAGAGTGTCAGTGGGAGCTTGGACTGTGGTCCAATACATCTGTTCTCCTGTGGAAAAAAGTTACTGACTGGTGCAACATGGAGTGACTGCTGTTCCATCAGATGCTGTGCAATCACATGGCCCCAGTCCTTGCATTGACTTACATGGTAGAAGTCAGACAGCTCTACAAGACTTCAGCCAAGGTGGCAGACACACTGTTCTGCAGTGCTGCAGACTGTCTCCATGCTCTTGCACCTTATCTGTGAGTTAAAATTTCATACAGAAGTCCTGTTGCTGTCCTAGGTGCATGTGAATTATTAGCACAATAATGAAGGGAGGTAATGGTGACCACCAGCTACTTGGAGACAAATAGTATGTACTTCTGTATATATGGTGTCCATCATCTGCTGTCTGTGACTTTTAACTACTGAATTCCCAAACAATGTGACTAGAATTTTCATTGGCAGAACCTGGAAAAAAGTCAGAGTCCAACATATTCCCCAATGCAACTCTCAGTGGCAGCATTTAGGATATTTGTAACATGATATTATGGTTTAAGCCCAGCGGGCAACAAAGCACCATGTGGCCACTTGCTCACTCCTCCCCTCTCGTAGGGTGTGGAAGAGAAATATAACAAAAGGTTCAGAGGTTGAGACAAGGACAGGGAGGGATGACTCATCAATTATGGTCATGGGCAAAAGACAGACTCAGCTTGGGAAGAAAGAACATCAATTTAACTTGAACACCACCACCACTAGTTTACCAATCAAAACAGAGTAAGACAGCGAGAAATGAAACAAATCTTAAAATCACCTTCCCCCTATCTCTCTCTTCTTCCCAGGCTCAACTTTGCTCCCAATTTCTCTACCTCCTCCCTCCCATGGCACAGAAGGACAGGAATGAGAGCTGTGGTCAGTTCATCACCCATTGTTCCTGCTGCTCCTTCCTCCTCAGGAGGAGGACTGCTCACATTCTTCCCCTGCTCCAGTCTGGGGTCCCTCTCACAGGTGTCAGTCCTCCACAAACTGCTCCAAAACGGTTACTTCCCATGTGCTGCAGCTCTTTATGAACTGCTCCAGTGTGGGTCCCTCCCATGGGCTGCAGACCTCCCAGCAACTGCTCCAGCACGAACATCGCTCAGCATCCTGACCTTCTTTAGGTGCAACTAATTGCTCTGGTGTGGGGTCCTCCACAAGCTGCAGGTGGGCATTTGCTCCACTGTGGACCTCTGTGGGGTGCAGGGGTCAGCCTGCCCTCTCATGATGAGCTACAGGGTCTCTGCTCCAGCGCACCTCCCTGTCCTCTTCTTCGCTGACCTTTGTGTCTGCATAGGTGTTTCCCTCACTCACATTCCTCTCTCTGATGCAGGTTCCCCTTCTTAATTATGTTATCACAGAGGTGCAGCCACCATCACTAATTGGCTCAGCCTTGGCCATAGGCGTGACTGACTTGGAGCTGAGGGAGCTTCTAGAAGCTTCTCACAAGAGCCACCTCTGTAACCCCTCTCCCGATACCATAACCCCACCACACAAACCCAATATATGACTACCTGTAATTTCCATTTATTTGAGTCCTTCAGTGTTGAGGCCATTTTTAGAAGGACTTTTCTTCTCATTTTAATTTGTAATGTTGATGTTGAGATATTTCTGTAAGGCATATTAGATGCATAGCTCAGACAGTAGATAGATATGGAGGGATCTGAAATATCTGTCTTAGTCATACCATAATATTTGAGTGATGAACTTTGCTGACACATGGCAAACACATGGTCAAAGTTGGTGTCTAGATCTGGTACCTAAGTAGCTCTCTAGACACCTAGATTCTGCCAAAACATTGTTAGCTGTATTGTTAGATTCCATAGTTTATTTTTGCAAAGAGTTGAACTTCACTGCTTAATGCCATCTGTAATCTCAGATAAAGAACTATGGTCTTTCTAAATATTAATTTAGAAATGTTATATGAATTGCTTCATTGTGTTGTTTCATTCATTAAAGCATATTAATGCCATCAATTTAGGAACACAAAATATCTAGAGCCTGACATCCTTGGCACAACTGTGAATGGAGGCAAAAATTACTCAGACCCTTTCCTTGATCCTGAGGTTGTCAGATTGGCCAAACTGACGGGCACTACCAGCTGTAGCCACTGCAAGGCTGTCCTAATTTGCAGTGTGATTGGTCCTCAAGCAAGTATGCAGCTAGCAGGGCATTAAAACTGCATTTAAATTCTGGACTAAGTACACCTACATTTTGGAAAACAACTAGACAAGATGGTTATTGAAATGAATCCTCTGTTGCCAAAAGTGTAGCTTTAAGATCAATTTACATTTCTCTGGCAGTGTAGTGTAGCTTTATTGGACTAGGAAGGGTAAGACATCAAATACCACAAAAAATTGTATGACAAATCCATATAGAAAATGTGTGACTGAATTTTCTCTCTTACTGTTCTAATTAGCTCAAGCCTGAAAATATAGGATGAAATGCCTTTTGATATGAATGAACTTTTCTGGAAGATCTATTTTAGTGGTACACAATTTATCAGGATTTATAGAAAAATACTGTGGCGAAATTTTACATTTTGGTTATAAAGAGCTCCATATATTACTATCTATTTGTCCCTTCTGTCCTTCCAATCTGCAGAAGAATAGGGATTGCTCTCTCCTGGTGACCAGTTGAGGAGTATTAAAAGCATTAATTTCATTCTAATTCTTTAGAAGAACTCAACTTAAATTCAGGTTGGGAAATAGTTTGATTTATTGTTCCTAATGTCCTTATGCCTTTGCACTCTCTTACATAATGCTATTTATGGCTTCATCACTTGAGTCAGCCATAACTATTACACTTTCTGAAAATCGGCTTTCCTGACTGATATCACAGTAAAAAATATTTCTTCATTTTGATTCTTGTACAGGTAGAATTTTTCATTTTGTCATGGATGGGGTGATGCATTTCACTTGTAAGAGAGAGGTAGCAGTATGTTTATTTATATAAAACAGTGATTTAATAGTTTGCTAGTAAATGCAGCAGTGGTTTAAAAAGGTTTGATGGCAAGGTACACTTTAGTATTTACTTCATAGAGGACAGGGTCAGACAAAACTGTCAGGGAGATCCTCCAGTTGAGTCATGAGGTTCACAAAGGACCCACTTGCACTCTAAACTCCTTCTAGAGTGGAGACTAGGTACAGCTGGATCCAATCTTAGTCCCAGTCTTGGTCAACGATTTATGTCTAAAGGATTATGTATGCGCAATCAATCCTTTATATCATTTAGCTAAGATTTCAAAGTTTAGCATGCTATTAATCACTTACCAAGAATTTGTTGTGGCAAGGAAACTCTCAGCCTTGAGGAGTAACCTTGAAAGATGTCCCTGCTCAAGGGGAGATACTGGCATGCAGCCCACTGCCATGCAGGAGAGCACAATGGGCCCTGGGCTGTCCGCTATTTTTGGAATGAGAGAATTGACTCATAGTCATGCTTGCGTACTGACTACAGATGTTAGTTTCTTCCAAATTTGGCCTGAGTTGGACATTTCCAGCCCTGTTGTTAGGTGGTGCATTGCTCAAATTAGCCCTTGTCTATTCTGTTGTTGTCTGTGACCCCTGAATTCACTTTAACTAGATACATCCATTTATCACTTGAGCAGGATTATGGGAAATAAAGGTCAGGTTGGGGGCAGGCATGGGGAGAACACTGTCACACTCCACCCTGTGACTATAGTCAATTCATCTTACCCTCACACAGCAGTGATATGGCCACCTCTTGCCTCTATGCCATAAATAAGAAATTGATAGTTTGCGTGTTTATAGATCCACAGTAAGTAGATAATGAAGCATTGTTATTTGCTACGTATTAGCTTGTATGTTTTGGGTTGTTGGAGTTGGGTTACTTGTTTTATCATGTACCAAACCTTTATATACAATGTAATTATAAGCAATAGACATATTAAAGTTAGAGTTAGTAAAATCACAAATGGGTGAAGCATGAATTTAAAAACTCCCATTATTCTCAGTGACCATCCAAGAAGAGTTTTCCACCAATGGTGTTTTTTATCCTTCACTCTTTCTAAGTGATTGTGTATCTCTTCTGTATCATGTTGAACAGTGACTAGAGTTTTGTGTCCATTGTTTCAGATGCATTCTAGCAGTTGACACAGGTCATCATGTTGTACTAGTTTCTTTGCCAAGGTAAGATTCATGTTGATGGAGTTAGGCAATATGTCTTGATTCAATGTATAATTAGATTGTAAGAATTAGTAAGACATAACAGAAGCTGAATAATTAAAGTTGCATCTCATAATTTTATTAAAATTATATACTGGTTCAGGCTGGAATAGAGTTCATGTTCGTTTTGGTAACTGGAGGAGTGCTGAAGCACACTGAGATTCCAGAAGCTCTCGAGGTCTGAGAAGCCCTTGCTTATGTGCGGGGGCGGGGGGAGCACAGCGGGAGTTCTGGGCCCAGATTGGCCGATATTCCATGTCATATGACATTATGCTCACTATATAAAGGAAGGAATGAGCCAGGAGGGGCTCTCACTTCTGGGGGGAGTTGCAGTGGTGCTTTTGTGTTTGGGATTGTCAGCTGGGAGCAGGTGAGTGTTGGGTGGTGAGCAACTGTATTGTACTTAACCTGTTGATACTGCTGTCATTGTATTATTCTGTTACTGTTATTAAACTGGTTTTATCTTAACCCACAAGTCTCCCTTTGCCTCTCTAATTTCCTCCCCATTCCCAAGTTGGGGGAGGGTGGGTGAGTGACTGCGTGGCATTTAGCTGCTGACTAGGCTCAAACAATGACAAATTACAAACACAAATATTTGAGTGTTTATTTGTATCTACAGTAATGTTACCTATGAATACAAAATCACAAAAAGTTCATGTACAAAACATCCTTTTCCCGTACGTAAAAGCACAGTTTTGGGATACAAGTCAAAATGACAAACGTTTTGTTCTGTGTCAAGACAAATGTCTTGAGCTTTGATGGAGTTACTCTCACAGGTAAGTCCTTGTTGTTCCCATATAACGCATGCATTAGCATCAACAGTTTGCCATTTGTTTCTAATTTGTCGGGCCTGTACTCTGTGTTCTAATGGATAGATTATAACTCCACTGTTATTTAATCCTAGTGCAAGCACTGGGTATATGGTGCATACTGAAGCATGGTGTATTTCTAAGACAAATGCTATGTCCTTATTGTTGATGGGGTCATAAATAAAGTTGACTAAATACCACTGGGATATTTCTAAGCCATGTTAGTACCTGAACCTGCTGCATGCTCTTTGAATGAACATGAGGAGGAATGGATAAAGTATTGCAGAAACACTGAAAGATCAGCCTTGTTAATAAGCAATGACTCACTGACTGCTTTGATTAATGTCAAAGACTGCTGATCAAAACCCTCCCTCATGTTCTCTTACTGACTGATTTCTAAGAATCATTTAAAAAGTCTCACAAGGAAGTCATTAATAAAGGGGTAAAATTCTGCCTGATAGACAGAGTCAATTCCAGAGCCTCTGGTTTACCTAAGTCTTCAAAATGAGGCTTAAGTGTGGCTTGAAGTGAGGAGATAACTCAGAGGCCTCTGACCTAAAATTTGCCCTATCTCTGTATTTTCTTTCTATTCATTTTATTTGCTCAAATATTCATTATTTTATTTCTGAAAACATGATAGACAAGCCCTACAAAGCTAAGATAGTATTCCAAACTCAGCAGAATTTATTCCAGATTTTTGGATTCTTCCCATGACCTCTACATTACTCTTTCCCTTTTCTAGCTAGAAAAAATACAGGATAAAAAGGCCTTAGAGAAGATCTAATTAAATGTTGAAAATACATCAAAACAGAAGCTTTTTTTCTCATCTGGATACATTATTTTCTTCCAATCTTAAGTTCTTCTCGGGTATCATGCATGGCGGACACCTGAGAAACCTTGAGAAGCATTATAGTAATCCTATTTTCATTGAATCCCTGAATTTGTTTTGAAATGCAGGTGTTATTGCCAAGGAACAAGAAAAGGATTTATCTTCTCTTTCAACACCAAATCTTTTGGTGAGAAGACATACAGAAACAAATCCTTCTTAGCTCACAAAATATATCTGTAAACATCTATTCAAATATGCTTAATTTTTCCTGAGTATAACTGATTGGCAATTGATGGGCAGAACTATTGACTCATTTGAGCAACTGAAGAAGAGGCAAAGTAACACCAAGTGAGAGTCTGAAGACTGACTCCTGATGCCCTTCAGCTGTGCTACTGAGGTGAGGAAGAAACATTTCCCTGAGACATTTGGGCTGAATGAAAGCCACCCTTCCCTGTTTGTGATTGCTGCTTTCCTTCTCAAAAAAGATGACATAAAAGGTGGAGAAGATGCATAATTTTCAGTAGAGGGCAAACAAGGCAAAAAATATTGCATAGAGAAAACAGATTCTTGGAAGAAATAGCTCACAAAGCAGCAAGTATGAGTCAAAGTAGTGGTCTGAGGAAGAAATGCAGTGCTCTCTGCATTTTTGTAAGTGTAACTATGCTTTACACAGTAAGCATAGTTAACAAGAAGAGTTTTTGGAAAGAGAAAATCAAAGCATTTCTACAGAACTATGTCAAATTGTTCTACTTATTGTTTGTTGTTTCTGATCTTTCTTGCTCACCTTCAAATATCTGCTGGGCTTTTATCTTTTTCTTGCTGCCCAAACCTTCAGTTTGATTTTTTTCTGTGTCTGCTGCACTCCCTTCAGTTATTCTGGTCATTTCTTCACTTTGGTTTTCTTCTAGCTAGCTTTTTGATTACTGTTTGCAAACAGTGCCTTTACTATGTATCTAATGAAATTACCATGACACCAAATAGGTACTGTAGATTGTCCTGGGAAAGTTAGTTCTTTCAAAGAGAGAAAATGGGTAGGCAGCAGATGGAGGATTAATATTTTCTATTTCAACCACTTCCATTTACCAGCGTAGAGTTTTTGCAGCTGGAATGCGAACACAGATTTGTTCAGCTAACACAAACTTGCTAAGAGCAAGAGCTTTTCTCACTAGTGTCTTCTGGGGCGCTTCTTATTTCCTCTTTCCAAAACAACCAGATGCTTTTTATGCCCAGCTCTTCTAGTAGAATTTGCTAACCCGTAGTTCAAAAACTGAGCCAAATATATCCCTAGTGTAATTCCATAGCCTTATATCTGGCCCTCTGTGATTGAAACCACTTCATGACATTCAGACTCCTCTTTGTTCTACACTAGTTGGCATTCTTCAGGAACTATTACACACAGGGATATTTCCTGTTAGTAGGCTCATGCCAACTTTGAGGTACTTGGCAGTAGCAGAGGATCATTTGTAAAATTAGTAGCTCACTTTTATCTGTTCACTTACAGCATTATTTTGTTCAGTGGCCCATTCTCTGAGAAAACTGAAAAAAGCATAATTCTACTGTTACAGCAGTTGAGCAATGTTGAAGCTTTGCTACTGAGCATAAATTCAATGCTAGGAAATGTTAAGAACTATACTGTGGAAATTTTAAAATACTTTTTTTTTTTTTTTTTTTTTTTTTCCCTCCTCAGACATACTGTTCTTCTGTTTAATTTGTCCATGCAGCACAATGGTGGCTGATTTCTTCCTCTAGAGAAATCTGCCCAATTCCATTTGTGTAGGAACATTCAGGAACGGAATTCAATCTTATATACTTTAGAGATCTAACATACTTTCATTGTAGAAGCAATTGTGTAGTTGTTGAGTAAAATAAGAGAGAATATGTTTCTCTCTTCTTAAATATTGCTTTCAAAATAATTTCTTCCCAGGCACCCATTACCAAGTCTTAACAGAAAAATTTCAATTTCACTTAACATTTGAGAATTGCACTCATAATGAATAGTGTTATGCCTTTTCAATTGTTATATAAAAAGCTATTTGTGCGAGAAGTACCATAATAAAGTACTAAGTTTTATTATCCTATTTAGTCAAGTTTGAAAATATAGATTCCATTTGTCTTCATCAAGGTCTGCATTATTTGACTCTATGAATATATGCAAAAAAAGGTATTAAAATGTTAACATGACATTATAAAAAGTATATAATTTAATAAGGCTTGTGAGGATGCTATGAACCCGCATATGATCTAAAATATTTTTGGCAGTCCCAATGACAACATAAAGTTATATTAATCACTCAAACATGGTAAACTTAATGCTTAACCAAGCCTCTTAGACCACATTCTGTTCTGAGAAAGAAGGAGGAAATGTGGTTAAAATGGAAGCATCATGTGTGCTCCTGACATTTGTAAGTAGAACGTACACAAGGTTGTGGGCGAGATCAAATGTACTTACTATTTACAATGCAATCTGTTTGCAGTATTTTCCTTCCACTCCAGCCTTGCAGCCATTTGCTGAAACACAAGGGTAGAAGAAACAGCAGTTACAAGAATATGGCTATTACTATACTTCACCTATACAGTCTCCTTGGGCAGCTGAGTGCTGGTGGCATCCTGTATGTTCTCAGGAATTTCAATCAGTTATTTCTTCTTTGACATGTAATACAGCAGAAAAAAAAAATTGTTCATGGATTTTCCTAGATTATGTATTACTTTTTGAGACAGTGAATGAAATATGGGAAAAGTGTTAAATAGATAACTAATACAGAGCCATCAAACAACCTTTAGACCCTGACAGAGTCAGTCCAAGACAAGAAACTTCCTCATGGACTTGCTCAAGACTCCAAGATAACTTCTCAACACAAATAAGAGATAACAAAACTCATATAAATAGATGCGTTTAAATAGCTTAAATTAAATGATAAGACATTGTCTTTTCCAGGTCCTTTTGGAAGATATTCAAGTATATAATGATGAATAGGATATAAGAACCTGATGAAATCTAAGTGCTGTATAGGCAAGTCCCGTGCTTTCCACTATTTCAGTTCTTTTAACAAAATCAGTGAGATTTATGATCCAACTGAGGAAAGGCTGTGGAAATTGAGACATGTAAGGATCTTATCTTTGGTAACAATTTTTGCACAGTGTGATAAGTATAGACAGAAAGACAAAGAAAACTGGAATTCTGGAAGATTCTAAGTTTTTCTTAAGGAATTTATCCTACCAGGCTACTGCAGGAAAACTATTGGCTGCAATGGAATGCTATAAAAAATTACAGAGCTGGTCTTCAGCTATCTTAAAGGGAGGGAAATTCAGTGCAGTGCACATCAAACAACAATATTAAAAGTCATGCCTGGTGTTTTCTGCAAATGTCCTCGCATTAGTAAAACAACTATGAAATAGTGTCTGCTTACATATGTTCCCTACTGTGCAAATCTGTTCACCTTATGTTAATTTTCTTCTACTGTGAATGAACAAAGGAAATCATTAGCAGCATGATTATGGGAAAAGATTTTCATAAGCAACTAAGCTGGCTTCAGTGGGAGTGCCTTTATTCAGTATACACACAAAAAACATATGAAATACCTCATGAGAGTTAGAACTTACCGGGTTTTTTTTAAGAGTATTTCACAAATATCATGACTGTGCATGTAGATTATTCCATTACCTATTGATAAGAAGTCTGTTATTTCCCATCACTTAGAGGAATTTAAGATCCATCTGTATGTAGTTTTTGTTTTTTCATTTTTATTAATTCTCATTTCTTGATTAATTTGTTCATGCTTGCTCTCTTATTTTCTATTTTTCACCCATGGAATAACCGGAAAGTTCCCAAATCCAACTGCATTTTTGTCGTGGTTTAGGCCTGATTGGCAGCCAACCACAATGCAGCACCTCTCTCTCCCTTCCCCTCCGGCAATGAGAAGGGACAGAGAGCCAGGCTTGGGGTTCAAGATAGGACTGGGATGGGGGAAAATCCCCCTGTTATGATCATGAGCAAAAGGCAGACTCATTAGGGGAAGAAAAAAACCCCATACATTTATTACAGACACTAACAACACATAACAGAGTAAGACAGTGAGAAGCATTGCCACATCTTGAGAACACCTTCCCCCCACCCCTCCCTTCTTCCCGGGCTCAGTTCTGCTCCCGATATCTCTACCTCCTCCCCCAGTGGCGCAGGGGCAGGGAATGGGGGGTGCAGTCAGTGCTTCCACTTCCTTTTTAGTGGGGGGAGTTTCTGGAACTTGTTCCCCCTGCTCCATCGTGGTCCACCTCTCACAGCAGACAGTCCTCCACAAACTTTCTCCAGCATGAGTTCCTCCCATGGGCCGCAGCGTTCCCCACGCTGCTCCGTCACGGGTCACTAACTTTCTCCAACTGGAGTCTCTCCCACGGCTGCAGCCCTTCCTGAGCTGCTCCAGCGTGGGACACCCCCGCATGCTGCAATCCTCCCAGCACTGAATTACAGCAGTGGGGCTACCTTTTCCCACGAGACGCCAGCCTTCTTCAGGCACAGCTCCTTTATCAACCAGGTGGAAGCCACAGGCCATAAATCAATGTCTGCTCCACCGTAGATCTTCATGGGTGGCAGGGGGGGGCCGCCCTGCCGTCTCACCACAGGATACAGGGGGGTCTCTGCTCCAGCACACCTCCCCCCTCCTTTCTTCCTCCGTTCCTCCACTGACCTTGGTGTTCATGCAGCTGCAGCAACTCCTCCTCACAAGTCCCCCTGCCCGTCACCACGTCCCTTCTTAAATACGTTATCGCAGAGGCGCAGCTGATTGGCTCAATTTCCCAAACAGAAGTGGAGCTGACGTGGAGCTGGGGGAGCTTCGAGAAACTTCTCACAGGGGGCCGCCCCGATAGCCCCCTCCCCTGCCACCAAAAAACTCCACCACTCACTCAACTCAGGACAATTTTAAAAACAAGAAAGTCATAAGCATTCAAGGATCTTCAATATGACAAAATATATCATAAAAAAAGAAAATAAAATCTGATTCCTCGTCAAGATCATGACTGCTTTTTTCTTTCTATTGGTTGGTTTGTGGAGTGGACTGTGTAATGAATAACAGTATTAAGCATTGTATGCAATTAGAGGAAATGCTCAATTATTTGTTAATTATGAATATTAACCTAAAAGAATATTTTAAAATATTTCCATAATTTTATTTCTAAAATAATGAAATCTTTCATATTTCACTCCACATCCATACAATAACACTGAATAACTACTTGTTTTCAAAAGTAGGACACCCACTATTCAGTTTGGCTTTGTAACATTTACATTTATTTATTTTATATTTCCTTTAGCCTCCACAGGATTTACAAAACCCTGGTCTCCATCAACAGAGCTCCAAAATGGTGAAATAAGATTATCATTAATAATTTCCACCCCTGAAGAATCTGCTTAGGACACAAACCCAATTAATTCCTACTATATTTCCCATGACAGATTTTACTTTTCAAATCAATCTCTTTCAGACCTTTTTCATCTATGTCTTTTATGATACTAAACTGTTACATGGGCCATTCTGACTCAGTCAGTTCTAGGAAAGTGGATGTTTTTATTATCCCTACTTTCTACTGTCTTTATCTCATTAATGCTGCACCTTACTAAACAAATCTGAATGCAGATTTGGGT
Source organism: Tyto alba (assembly GCF_018691265.1). Classification (NCBI taxonomy): domain Eukaryota; kingdom Metazoa; phylum Chordata; class Aves; order Strigiformes; family Tytonidae; genus Tyto; species Tyto alba. Next base: position 71,470,931 of record NW_024881282.1, on the reverse strand, counting down.
GTGGATTAGCTATAACTAAAAATAAAATAAATTAAAATAATTCCTCATGATATTTTTTCATTCTCTAAGTGACAAATATTGAGAAATATCCACTCAGGAAAACAAGTTCAATGGTAGAGAAGGTCTGTCTGTCTGAGCAAAGTCAGGAAAGGGACTCTATCTGAGGCCTGGAGCAACTGAGGGGTTGTGAGGAGTATATGACAAATATGTCTGATTATTTAAATCAGTGGGACTTTGATACGACATTGTTTCTCACAGAAAAAAATGATTTTTCACAGTGGTAGGGAATAGAATGTCATAATGCTAAGTTTCATAAAATGACTAATGCAATGACACCAGCCATTTCATGAAGTGCCTGACACTTTTAGGCATTTCATATAATGACTCAGTGGAACTGTTAAATAGTGTAATAGAATGCCTATGATTCCAGGAATGACTTTCAATCATATCATGAAATAAAAGGTTTCACAAGATGACTGTAAGGTATTTATAAAATCTTCGCCATGAGCTATGAAACAGGTGCTGTAATCTGGGAGTTTGCCAGTCAGTGTCCCAGGTCAAAGATTAATTGTTTTTATGAAGATGTATCATAGTTTTGACAAATTATCAGAATTAAAACGTCTCTTTCGTCATTTAATCTGATGTACCTTTTATAGAAGAACAGATTTCAAACTATAATAATAACAACAACAAAATAAAGTTATTGTTCCCAATAATTTGTAGGAGAAAATAAACACTGTTGCTGTCCAGGAAGCTGGCTGAAATATTTCTGGGAAAATGAATTTTTGTTTATTTTTTTAAGTCAAAATGTTCATGAAGCTATATAAATTTGAATTAAATATTCATCCAGAAGACTGCTGAGGTCCAAAGTTTCCTAGTCACTTCTAAAGTGTATGTGTGTATGTGTGTGATAACAGAGCCTAAGAAAGTCTGACAAGTCTGACCTTTCTGAGCAGGAATTAATGGCATGAGACATACTCACTTTTGCTAAGCATATTTGGCAAATTCTGTCTTCATTCTCATGTGGAAGAACATATATGCTTAACACACTGAAGTTACCAGAGGACAGAATATGTACTCTTCTGTACATTTACACCACTTACTCCAAAACCCTAAAATGCTATCTCTGTGACATTGATGCAGTAAGACTGATCCTAACATACGTACCTGAGTGGAGATTGCTCTGGTTGGTGTGTTAGGAAGTGGTGCATTATATGACACACTATTTTTTAGAGAAAATGTGGTTTAGAATGTTTTCAGTCACTTCATTAAGAATGTTTGTACCTTTTAGATACTGTTACTCTGCAAAGGTCATAACATCAAATGTTTTAATCGGTTTCAGCTGATATTCAAAAGCCTCTAATTTGCACATAGCAAAATAGATGAAACACTAAAAACTGTTCTGAATAACTACAGCAACACTATTCTCTTATACTAGAGTGGTTACATTATTTTCAACTGATTTACACCAGCGTAAAGGTGAGGTAAAAGACTAGTAAGCATGTCCTCTTGTGTTTAATTATGTCTTAGAAAATCTCTTTTGGGTTGTCTGTTTTAACAGGAGTTTCTATCACAATGTAGAGAGGCAATGAAAAGATCTATACTCTGAATAAGGAATTTTGTAATTAGCAGAAGGAATAGAAATAAGCTGATTTTTAGAAAGGTATATTGATGGATAAAAATATAAAATGTGGTTTTCCAGTTCTGTGGAAACAAGTGAGAAGCAAACGCCCCAGTATTTTCATGAAAGAAATTACCATTAATAAGATAAAAAAGTATTAGGGATATGTAAGAATTGTAGGTGATACCTTTGACAGATAATATTTTAATTTGCCTTTGGGCAAATTTAATAGTACAGTTTTACTTTTAAACATTACTTACATGAGAAAAAGAAACTTCAGAACCTGAAAGATAATTTTCCCCAGGTAGATATATATAATTAATTGGCTTTGTAACCAACTGGAAGCACAGAGATATTTATTGAAAAGCTATTATGATAGTAATTTATGTATCTGTATAAGAATAAAATGCCAGAAAAATGACTGAGATCTCTAAAGATAAGCATACAATGGTTTTGGATTACTTCCAGATAACAAAGGAAGCCTGAGTTGTTTGACATTGTCATAACCCAACAGCAGTATAGTTTTATGAAATGATTCCATGGTTTTTGTAAAGCTATTAGTAAACCATGTTAATTTTATACAATATTATTTTCTTTCAAATGTAAAACATTATGAACAAGAATTGTTACTCCATGTCTTCTTGTTCTCAATAAGTTAATTTTACAGGTTTGCTGATACTTCACTGTACGCACTTAGAGTTCACCAATAGAACCTTTTTGTTAGTGTGACAGAATGTGACTAATTCTTTATTCTTGGTAAAATAAAATCAATAGGCATGGTATACATATACAGCCTTATTCACTTTTAAAAACTCATGACTTCTGTTCATAATGTTACTGTCTCTCTACTCATCTTGCTTGTATTGTATTAAGAACCATATTTAAGATAATCTTACATTTTTGTTAAAAACAAAGTGAAAAGAAAAATAAACCAACATACTTCTAATATTAAAACAATACTGAATTGCATATTAAAATTATAGGAGAATATTTCTATACCTTTTTTCTTTATCTGTATGGAGTTTTTATCAGGAAACTATTTACATTAGATTCTTTTACAGATATTAAACATGATAGCACTATCCTTTATGTGGGAAAATAGGTACTGTAGAGGATTTGCCCTTTGAATTGCCTATTTCTTCTACCTTTGGCTGATGGAGTTTTAATTTAGAAGCTTAAACACTAAATTAGGGCAGATGAATCTCAACCTCAGATACCTAAATTCCATCATAGGCACCTAAATCCACATCTGGTTGAGGCTATGTGTCTAAAAACTCATGCATATTATATTTCTCTGAAGATTTCTAGGAAGTCTGATGACAAGAGTTATCTGCCTTACGTACTTCAAGGAAAGAAGAAGCAAAACAATCTAAAAGAGACAAAAGGTTTAAATTTATCTTTTAGGAAGACTAGAATTCTACATATAGCTAGTGTTCCAAGACCAAAATAGTTTCCCATGTTCTCCTGTGCAAGTTTAATTTCTTTCTCGCTCTTATCCTATCTATCTTGTTCATAGTGTTGCCTGACTGCATAATAGTGCCTACTTTTACCCTTTCTCCTGTGGGATCTGAAAAATATTCTCTTTTTAGAACCTGGGCCTGCTTGCCACATAGTCTTTTCTGCTTAAGAGTTTGGTTTCAGGGTCTATAAATTAATCGAGGGCTCAGAGTAACATCAGTGCTTAACCTGTTTTAAAGATGTCAACAGACAAAATTTTGATAATTTTAGAAGCCAAATGGTATGGATGTTACATTAGCTGCAGTTTTTGAGATGTTCACAGAGGGGCTGATGTCCTATCTGCCTGTTCACATTCTTAAAATTCTGCAAAAATCTGACCCTTAGTAGAGTTGCTCTTAAGCACATTGTACCTGATGTAGCTTTTTTATACCTAACCAGGTGGTAGATTGTCATCCTTCACTGTCAGTCTGAAATAGTTGGCATAAAGATCGGGTACAGAGTTTTCAATCATAAACTGGGATATGAGCATTAGGACCCAATTTGTTATACTTGAGAACCCTAAGTGCACTCTGCTATTTACTCAGCCTATAAATATGAAACTGCTGTCTTTCTTGACATAGCACAATAGCTGCTTTAGTTAACTTACAGTTTCCAGAAGACAAAGTGGTCTATATTTGGTTATATTACTTAACTTACATAAAAAATTTTTCTTCATTTTCACTGACTCTGACAAGCACTGAGCACCTAAACCCAATGGTATGAACCATTTAGGCCTGAAAGATTTAACAGGCTACTGCTTTTCCTACTACTTTGGTTTAAGGGAAGACTCTGATCAAGATCACTTCTCTTTTCATGTCACAGGAAAGTAAATATGCCAAATGAAAAATATTTAGGTATGATAAATGGAGAAGAAACAAGCTACATGGAAGAAAACAATGTTCTGAAGCTCTAAATTAAACTTTTTCAATTAATTTAGAAGATGAGACTTTGTTTATTTTCCATATTGACTAAATGACATGATCTGAAACATCTTCTATCAGCAGACTCCAGATTTTGAGATGATAAAGGAAAAATTCAGAATAATTTTCCATAGCTTTTATCTTCTTCCAGAAGAGCAAGATCTTTTCTGCCTCTTTAGGCTGAAATATTCTATTTAGGACAGGAATATTTTTCCTTGCTTCCATTCCAGAGGAATAGGCAAGTCTGTAAAAGATGTCAATTTCCACTGCCTATTTGATGCCACATATTGGAAATATTTTCCACAGAGGACTGTGGATGTGAATGGAGAAAAGGTGATATTTCTTTCAAAATGTGGGTTTACTGATGATGGTAAGATGAATTTTAATTTAGAAATGGGGTACTCCGTTGCGCTTTCAGCTTGTGCCATGAGTAGAAGACACAGTTTTTACAGTTTTGTTGCATTGATTTCCTTCTCTGAATAGGACATGATCAGTAGCTTTTTATTTTCTTGTCTAGATATAATGGAATCCCTCAGTGATTTGATGATGACCTGACACGGCTCTATAACTCAAACATCTTAAAAATTAAAATTAAGTTAATATAAACCACACCTAATGAACTGCCTGCTCCAGACCTTCTGTAGAGTTTTGTAATATTCTGTTGTCTATAGCTTGAAAAAAGCTCACAGCACATAAGAATAATGACCTAAATTTCTACACCATTTCATTTATTCTAAAAAAAGAAGTCAGTCTAGTGCTGCAGAGCTTTTCTAATAAGTTGTTCTCATGTCTAGCCTAGTATTAAGTAAAAGTCTGGTGTTCTCTAAGTATATAGTGTAAGGTCACAGATTTTACTACTCTGTAGTAATCCGTCCACTCTGAAATATTCTGTCCAGCAATAATGCTAGAAAATTTAAGTTTTAAGTACACTACAGTGTTATCATTATTTATAAAACTGTTTCTGTCTGTATTGATCTAATTTGGTTTAAGAGCCTAACTGAGATGGTAAAATTGGTGTTTACATATCTTCCCTATATAGTCAAGTGATACGGAAAGTTGTATCACTTGAGGGTACTTCACATTTCAGGTATGTTAAAAGACTACTGGAAGGATCTATTAATTCCTGTTGACTAGAGCTAAACAAGGGTGACTAGACTACTGGATTTGGAGTCTCAGGTGACATGAATTCAAGTCTGTATGCCCATAAAGTTCCCATTTCTTTCCTGTAACTTGACTTTGTTGTTAGCTTCTCATACTTCCATTCTTATTGAATAACCAATAGCAGAAGTTCTTCAGTTGATCTAGAGAGAAGCTACAATTCTGTCCCAGTTTTTTCTCCTTCTTGGTCTTCGTGAAAGGTGATCCTAAAATGCTGTCAATTATGCAAAGTGGGCAGAAGAGTCCACTTGAAGATCACCTCCAATTTGCAAGCAAGAGAGGTTACTGAGGATTACTTTCAAAAATCTGCCTCTGACTATGCTGATGGGAGAACTACAGGTTTCATTGCTCTGACACCCAGCCAAAACCCAGATTCACCTGGGTTACCAACAGCCCCAGACAAGACTGGGTAATTTACTAACAATTTACTAATCAAAGTGACTAACTTAATGTCACTCACTAGTTGCCATTTGCAATACTTAGACTATGTACTCACAAATATATTTTTCTAATGGTTTCTGGTTAGGGGCTTATATTCCTGAGAATCAAATATGGAGATAGCTTATGATACTAATCATAGGTTCTGGTATTGCTAACACTTCACTGAAAAAAAATGGAACATTCACAGACCTCATCTTTCCCTTTCTTTAGGTTAAGTCATGAAATAGTTACACAGCAGAGAAAGGAATTATCTGTCAAGATGGCTTCAGAAATTCTTTACGGAAACAACATTGTCTTTGGGTCTGAAAAAAGCACAGGTAATGCATTTTGTTTATTTAGACTCTACTTAAATGAGGGTTCATGAGCTGTATCCTGTTTCTATTTTGTTTTTTAACCCTTATAACAATACAATGCAAATTTGATTACATCTATGTTATGATGAGTGTGATATACAGAATTAGTTGATGCAAAATAATGTGAAACAAATAGAAGTGGCATGGTGACACACATGAGATAAAACATTAGAAATGCAGAATTTCTCCATACAGAAAGTAAAGAAATATATGAAGGAGAGAATATACTTTGGTTCCCTCTCAGGGAAATAATGGAGGATGAGTTCATCCCTTAATACCCCAAGAATACACAAAGGCGAGGATTGCTAGGAGAACTCTGAAAATAACCTTGAGCAGGAGTTTGTGCTTATCAAACAGACATCAGAGAATCTATTCCCCAAGCAAAGTTCTCTCTTTCAGTCCTTCACGTCCCCTCCTGGATTCCCATATGTCTGAGAGAGTGCAATTTATGATGCAGTCCTAATAATCAACAAGCACAAATTCATTGAAAATCTGGCTTCATTATTTTTTTTCAGAAAATGTATCGTTGTTCCTCTGGAACTATTTTTATTTTTTTTTTTTATAAGACCAAATTTTTATGTCTGTGGGCTTTAAAATTAAAATTGATACTGAAATTTCAGCCCCCATTATTGCCAAATTTATTCAGAAGCAGAAGCATCTACAAACAAATCTATTAACTCTCCATGGAATGAGCAGTGATCTGATCAGTCCTGGCATAACATTCTTGCTAGTTGAAATTTTGGACAAATGGAGGATATTTTTCCCACAGTACTCTTCTCTCCCCATTAAACCATGCACAAGCAGCTAGCCTCTGATTTAGACTCACCAGCCCTACAACCCACATATGAAAACCAAATTTGCTGATGCAACTAGCAGTATAGTGATTGAGAAAGATGGAAATTCAAATTTGATAGTGAGTTTCTTTTTCATGTAGCGTATAAATATGTCAAGAAAACCTATATTTATTACAGAACTTCAGAGGAAAGAGATAAGGCTCTATGACTCTCTTTTCTTGATTCTTAAGCATTCAGCTGTTTATCCTCATATATAAGCAGTCTGCTAATCATTAATTTATCATGAAATCCAAGAGGGAAAGTTTATTCCTGTGCTAAGATTTATTCCGTTTTCTGTTCTTGTATTTCAGAGAATTTCAAAATAAATAGATGCTCTTCAAACACTGCAGCCAAGTAATTATTTTCTTTTAACAAGCTATTAGTTTATTGGCTTATGTTGAAGTAGGCTTCTCAGTTACTGTATTTCATTTGCAGAACATTACTTTTTGAAAACTGATAGTATGATTAGTGTCATAATAGAGTGTCATCATTTGCAATACTATAGTTAAGAGTTTTCCAGCATTTACATTTCATATCCCTTCAGTTCAATAGCTTCTCATAACTCAGCCATTAAAAGAACTTTTCACTGATGGCCCATGAGTCTGTATTTCAACAGTTTAGTACAAAATTATTTCTGTAAGTTTCATTAAGTATAAGAGAACTTGCATAATTTTTTTTGAAAATTTTTATATAAGCAAATGTTGTTTTGATTAAAACCACACTTCAAACATCATTTTAAAAGAATAAATAATATCTTAAAGGAAAATATCTAATACACAATAAAGGTTTTTACAGTTCATGTAATAAGGGACATAATTTGTCAATTCCTTTGAATATATAATGGAAAATATGTAGATTTAAGTAACTCAGAAATTGTCAACATCATTGTGATAAATAATATATAGTTAATGACATTTCAGACAAGTTGAAAGCCTTCAAAACATACACAAGAATAGAATATCTTATATTTGGTGGAGCATCTAATCTAAAAATATGCAGTCTTGGTTTCTAACATATTTACAGTTTCTTGACTGTCTGTAGGCAAGAAGAAGAAAATATTCTATGTACTATAGCTGCCTCTCAGTCTCATCAAAAGCAAAGGCACTGATTTTTCAATGCAACTACTCAGCCATTTATATTCATACAGACGTACACTGGTATTTACATCAAAGGGATAGCGGCCCACTCTCCTGGATTAACCTACAATACTGAAGAAGTAGTTGCCACATAGCTGAGTCAACTACGATATTCATAACAACTGAGAAACCATCTGCTTAGATATAAAAGTGTTTTTACTGTAGACTAAATGATATACAGAAAATGGGCTGGTTCTTAACACATAGTCTGAATGCATTTTACTTAGTCATATTTAATGTTGTTCTATGGAATTGAACTAGTGTAGCCATACTGTACTACCTGTTGAGGTTGTGCTCCTGAAACGTGGAGGCTAGAGATTGGATAGATAGAACAGCAATTTTTTTTAGTAAGAATTAATGTGATGAGGTGAATGCATCCAGAGACTTATGAAATATGCATTACCTAAATGCACAGGTACTGGATATATGGTATGGAGGGTGGAGAGGCACAAACAGGACCATCAGGTTTGTTAACTCTTTTTTCAGAGACTGATTTTTTTTTTTTTTTTTCCGAATGGATCACAGCTTCTTCGTCCATGAGACTGACTACAAATCATTCTGTGAACATTCTTGTTGCATCTTTGTGAACAGTTTCATTTTCATCATGTCATCCTCTTAGATGAATCAAGGTCAATCAAGGGTAGAGGACATATAAAAGAGATATTGACAAGAGTTATCAAAGCAGAGTATTAAACAAGACAGAGAAATGATGAATAGAGTGAACAGTAAAAGCTAACAAAAGAGCATTGGAAGCATGGTTGCTGATATGCACTTTGGACATGGAACTAAGGCCACTAGTTTTGAGGCCATCTCAGCACTCTGATTATGAGTTTGAGGAAGACACAAAGTAATTATATATCCAGCCTTGGCTTTGGGGCTAACTAATGATTTAAATGGAAGAAAAGGTAGCTTCTTAGAAAAAGTTGATTTCTTTGTTTTTTCCCCAAGGTGGCATGAGTTCTTTATCTGTGACCTTAATACGTTTCTCCATTTTGTTACTTTCGACAGCTCAGTATCTTACAAAGTGCAATCAGCAGTTTGGCAGATTATGACCACAGAGGGTTTAATTCTACTTTAGAGAAGGATTTAATGAACTTGCAACTTAACAGAGACCTTCTTATGATAGATGCCTACAGATTTAATTGTTGAGCTCCAAGAAAACATAATACAGACAGCTTCTCAGAGTATTAGTGGCCACAGTGAATGAATTCATTCAAGTCTCAGAGGTGACAAATATTTCCTAGGCCATGTTTTACACTCCAGCTTCAGTGTACTCACCACTCTATTTCATTAATGTTTTCTAACATCCAATACCTTCTGAGCATTCACTAAATTAGTATTGCAAATAAATTCTGCAGAAGTCTCTAACGTGAAATTTGATTTTAGGCAAGGGAAAATCTGAGCAAAAGAAACTTGAATCTAGACCTATATTATCTAGAGTTTTTCCTATGTTTATTATTGTTTAGTTTAGAGTTAGATTAATTTCCATATAATTTTATGACATAATACACTGTAATAATAATTCAAAATTTGTACACTTTTACATTTAATGATCCGTTGAATATACATAGCTGTTCATTTTCTAAGCAATAACCCTTTCCAGGATAGATGTGCATCAATTGTTCTGTGTCTGATCCGAATCCAGTGATACAAAGCATGACCAAATGGTTCTGTCCTACAAAATTTTGCAAATTGACCTAATTTTTGCATCTATTCTTCAGGGAAATATGATCTAAATGACAATGAAATTGATGTGTCTCCATTCTCTGCATAGGAAGGCTGTCAAGTCCTAACAAACAAGAGTTTGAAATCCTCTGATCTTTGCCATGTTTGTTATCATTCTTTTGCAGGGCAGCATGATGAGCTGAGGTAGTTGAAGGATAGCTGTGCCTCTAATGAAGAGATACCTGCTACAGAGAATGTCACTGCAGCTACTGAGATATGGTTTACAGTAAAAGTGTGCCTAGGAACAAGCTGCTCCTGAATATTTCTTCACAGTCCCCAAAGCCATTCTTTGTATGGTAGAAGCTTCTATCACCTCTTGACTCTGCTCAGGATGGCTCCCAGACTCTTTTATCCTCTGGGCTGCAGCTTTGTCATAGGTATAATATCAGCAACAGCACCCCCACAAACTGTTTCTGATGATAGAGTCATCTTGTCTACCTAAGAAAAAGCTATTAAAGTTTTGGCACCTTTTGGATTTTGTAATTTTTCCTTGAACATGGATATATTGTCTTTTTATCATGTCCAAACTTCACTCTTATTATCCAGTGATGTGTTTACAAGGTGGTATTAATTTCAATACCCTGGAAGACAAGGTCTTCTGTACTCTTTCATAGGTATTTTCTTCTTTACCTTCCCCACAGGCAAGTACTTAAGAGGAATGTGCCACTAGATTCTTAAAATTTTGGCACAAGTTAGTGACCTAGGTTAGAGAATCATTTTTTTCAATTATTTTCTCTTTGTTTTTGCTTTCTTTAACAGCTCCCTCTGTATACAGGCTTAACCAACTGAAAAACATCATAGAAATATCCATGACATCGATAAGTACATATATCATATGATAACTCTCCCATTTTCCAGGAAAGCCACCAATAGGTCTTGTTTTCTAGAAGACCAATATTCTCCATGCAGCCTATTGATAATTAAATGAGTAAAAGATCTACTTTCAAAAGGAAGGAAAAAAGAAAGTATAGACATTGCAAAACATTAATCTATTTAAAATGTGTACTTTGGCTAACCAGTGTAGCAAGTACCAAAGTGTAGGTGAAAAACACACCTTCCAGTCTCTATTGAAGTAACGATCAAGTGTTATGCATCCCTGACCAGCTTTTGCCAAACAGATCCTGTAAAGCTACTTACTGCAAAGCTTGTGTTTGCCAGTGTTTTACATGCCAGTCAAGCTCATTCAGTCACTAGCCATAAAAGATTAATTAATATTTGCAGTCTTGGTCATGCTACAGGTATAAATCTGACATCTGTTTTCAGGAAGAGAAGAAACACTTCACAGGTACAGCTGTAGATACTGTGCAGGCACTAGACAATACTATTATTTGCAGAAGAGCTATTCTTTGGAAATGGTTCTGACTGGTATATTATGGCACTAATTCAGTCTTTTAAGATCCTGTTTATATGCTATGCCCCGTGAATGAGAAGTAGTGCCTGAGAGTTGTAAAATGTGTTTCATATTAGCATGCTGTTTGATTATTTTGGTTCTGCATTTTAAGAAGATTAATCACCAAGAAATATATCTTACCAGCATTTTTTTTTTTCAGAACTGTTACAGTACACATGAAAACTAGCTTTGAAAATTATTTATTAACATTCTCATTTCAAAAGAACATAAATAAAAATTATCATTTCAAGTACTCATTTCCAGGAGACTTTGGAAGCCAAACAATAACAGATTCATTTGTTAATGTTATAATTTTCCTGGAACATAACACAGCCCTACAGATTTTTAACTCTAAAATCCCTCATTTTCCCAAGTGGAGGACTGCAAGAATAATAATAATAAAAAACCCCCTAGTAGTTACGAAACTAATTTGGTATCAGAGAGAGCAAAGTTGAAGTCTCAGTTCCACTGACTACTTAGATATTTAAATTAAATGGAAAAAAAAAAAAAAAAAAACAAAAACAAAAGAAAATTCAGTATTGTTAACATATTTTTGCTTGGAGAGTTTGAAAACAAGTCTTCATCTCAAAAACATTCTCTAGTCTCTGGGACTATCTGAGGGGATGAAGGGACCTCTTTGCTTTCTATTGAAAAATCTTTAGTTCAACATGGAGCTGGACGGGAAATCTTACAGGTTTCTAAGAAATTTCACGTCACTGACGTGGTGTCCTTCCAAGATTTACACTGTAGATCCCTAATTAGGTCAATTCAGGATTTGGGTTTTACATATCAATATTCTCCTATCTCTCATGACAGAAAACAATACTCCAGGTGCCCTAAACCCATAATTTCTTTAAAGAAAAAAAGATAATTCTCTATTGCGGTTGAAGAAAGGAAGAGTATGCAGTGACATATGCTTATTCTCATGAAAACTTCCATGGATCATCACAGCTAGGATATTAAAGCTTAATTTTCTTTCATCACTTATGTTGTAATAATAGTTCATACGGTTAATGGAACAAAGAGTTCATACAATGGAATCATAGAATGGTTTGTGTTGGAAGGGAACTTAAAGGTCGTCTAGTTCCAACCCCACTGCCATAGGCAGGGACACCTTCCACTAGATCAGGTTGCTCAAAGCCCTGTACAACCTGGCCTTGAACACTTTCAGGGAGGGGGAATTCACAATCTCTCTGGGCAAGCTGTTTAAGTGCCTCACTACCCTCATCCTGAAGATCTATTTCCTTACATCTAATCTAAATCAATTCTTTCTCAGTTTAAAGCCATTACCCCTTTTCCTATCCCTACAGTCCCTGATAGAGTCCCTCCCCATCTTTCCTGCAGGCCCCCTTTAAGTACAGGAAGGCTGATATAAGTTCTCCCTGGAGCCTTCTCTTCTCCAGACTGAACAACCCCAATTCTCTCAGCCTGTCCTCATAGGAATGGTGCTCCAGCCCCCTGATCTTCCCTGTGGCTCTCCTCTGGACCTCTCCAAGAGGGCCACATCCTTCTTATGTTGGGGGCTCCAGAACTGGATGCAGTACTCCAAGTGGGGTCTCATGAGTGAGGACAATAGGGGTAGAATCACCTCCCTTGACCTGCCATCCACACTTCTGATGCAGCCCACGGTACAGTTGGCTTTCTAGGCTGTGAATGCATATTGATGGCTGACATACAATATTTTCATCAACAACTCCAAGTCCTTTTCTGCAGGGCTGGTCTCCACCCTCTCATCTCCCAGCCTGTATTTGTGCATGAGATTGCCCCAACCCATGTGCAGGACCTTGCACTTGGTCTTGTTGAACTTCATGGGGTTTGCAGGGGCTAAGATCTCAAGCCTATCCAGGTCCCTCTGGATGGCATGCCTTCCGTCCAGCATGTCAAAAGCACCACACAACTTCGTGTCATCAGCAAACTTGTTGAGGGTGCACTCATTCCCACTGTCCATGTTACCAACAAAGATAAACAGCACTGGTCCCAGTACTGACCTCTGAGGAACGCCACTTGTCACTGCTCTCCACTTGGACATTGGGCAGTTGAATGCAACTCTTTGAGTGTGATCGTCCAGCTAGTTTCTTATCCACCAAGTGGTCCATCCATCAAATCTATGTCTCTCCAATTTAGAGACAAGGATGTCATGTGGGACAGTGTCAAGTACTTTGCACAAGTCCAGGTAGATGACGTCAGTGGCTCTTCCCTTATCCACCAATGTTGTAACCCCACCGTAGAAGGCCACCAAATCTGTCAGACACAATTTTCCCTTAGCAAAGCCATGTTGGCTGTCACCCATCACATCCTTATTTTCCATGTGTGTTAGCATAGTTTCCAAGAGGATCTGCTCCATGACTCTGCCAGGCACAGAGGTGAGACTGACTGGCATTTAGTTCCCTGGGTCTTCTTTTTTTTCCCTTTTTAAAAATAGGGGTTATGTTTTCCATTCAGTGGGAAATTCATCAGACTGACATGACTTCTTATATATGATGGATAGTGGCTTAGCCACTTCATCTGCCAGTTCCCTCAGGGCCTGTGGATGCATCTCATCAGGTCCCATGGACTCATGTATCTTCAGGTTCCTTAGATGGTCTTGAACCTGATCTTCGCCTACAGTGGTTGGTTTTTCATTCTCTGAGTCCCTGCCTTTGCTTCTGCAAATTGGGTGGTGTGGCTGGAGCACTTGTCAGTCAAGACTGAGGTAAATCAATCACTGAGTACCTCAGCCTTCTCCATGTCCCCAGTGAACAGAACTCCTGTTTCCTTACAGAGAGGGACCACATTTTCCTTAGTCTACCTTTTACCACTTATATACCTACAGAAGATATTTTTTGTTGCCCTTGAAATCCCTGGACAGTTTTAATTCTGTCTTTGGGCTTTGTCTTTCCTGACCTGATCCCTGGCTGCTTGGACAATTTTTCTTTATTTCTCCCAGGCTATCTGTCCTTGCTTCTGTAGCGTTTATTTTTCTGTAGCGTTTATTTTTCTGTTTGAGTTTGTTCAGGAGCTCTTTGTGCACACAAGTATCCTGGTGTTTTTACCCGACTTACTCTTTGTTAGGATGCAAAAACCTTTAAAATTTCTGTTCTGACTTTCTACTGTTTTCTAAATAAACTTCCACTGTATTTGATGACAAATCTCTTTCCTCCAATAAGAAATAATTACCTTTCTGCAGTGAAAGGTCCTGTTGCGTATGAAGGTGGATTTGGTTGAGTGTAGTTGCAGGGATTATAAATCATCTCATGTTCATGAAAGCAGTGTTCTATTTTGTAAATTGCCATCAAAACTGAGACTTGACTGCTGTTATATTAGAGCTACTTAATGCCTATGTAAAACAAATATAAGTACTAAATACAAATGTTGTTTCAAGGAAAACAACAAAACTGCATACTAAATTTGACCAATGATGTATTCTATTAATTTTCTACTTTCTCTTTGACAATTAACCACTGTCAGATACTGTAATTACATTATAATCTGTTTATAAAACAGTTATTCAACACAATGTTTAACAATAGATTCTGAAGTGGAAATATTTATATGCATAATAACATATAATCTTAATTATATTATTATAGAAGTTCATATTCAATCAGTCCATTTTTTAATCTTGCTAAAGACTTAGCTTTACGGCATTGGGATCCACTGGTTATATTAAAGGTAGAAAATAATAACGATATACTAAGTTATTCGACTTTTGTTGAAAATCAAGTTCTCATAGTATAGGGGACTGGAAGGATCTTGCTGAAACATTTTTTTATGCTGGAATTATAAAATACGTTTTTAAGAAAAAAAATAAAGAGATTTTTAGCTGGTAAATGTAAAATATTCTTCTATTAAAATAGAAAGCACTAAGAGATTGTACAGCTTGTTCACAGTGTCTGTTTTATTAACAAAAAGGATGCACAATGTTGTATAAGGATACACTCACTTTCAACAATGTATAGAGATGAAAGGTGATGAAACTACTGTTCTTTTTACAGTACAAAATTCTATGGAAGAGTAGAGAGACAACATAATTCTCTTGGTATTTTATATCAAACAAATTACACACTTTTCAGGTTTTTTATTATAATAAGCAGGAGGTAGAATGAGTGATGGGAGAACTTAGAAACATTGCCATGTCATGAAAGAATGGTGTTCAGAAAGGCCAACCTCAATGACGGATGAAGCTTGGAAGGAACATCAAGGGTACAAAAAGAGCTTCAACTGATACATTAATAGTGAAAAGCTGAACAAGGAAAATGTGGGGTCTTTGTTGAATGGGGTAGATGATTTAGTGACAGTCAACACAGACAAGGCTTGAGTATTCAAAACGTTCTTTGCCTCAGTCTTTGACAAGAAGACCTCTTTACCCAGGCCTGTAGAGAAATGGTTCAAAGATACAAATGACCAGTAGTAGATGGGAGTCAAGCCCAGGATTACTTGAGATGATTTCACCCATACAGCTCCACAGGACCTGACAACCTGCATGCAAAGGTGATCAGAGAATTGGCTGATGTCCTTACAAGGCCACTCTCCATAATATTTGAAAAATCTTGGAGGCTGGGGAAGGACTCCAACAATTGAAGAAAGGGAAATTTTCAAAAATCCATCTTCAAAAAGTCCAGAAGTAAACCAGGGAATCTAAAGACCAGCCAAACTCACCTTGGTGTCTAGGAAAATTACAGAGCACGTCCTCTTGGAGCATATCTCAGGACACATGAAAGAGAAGAAGGTGTTTCGGAATAGTCACCATATCATACCAAAGGTAGAACATGTCTGACTAACCTAATTGGCCTTGAATATAAAAAGACTGGATTTGTGAATGAGAGGAGAGACACAGATATCACTTACAGGGAGAAGTTTTGAACATGGTCTGCCATAATATTAATGTATCCAAACTGGGATACTGCAGTCTGTATAGGTAAAAATAGATGGGTAAAAAAAAATGGATTGAATGATCAAGCTCCATGGTTAATTTGGTTTACTCAAACTGAAGGCTGATAAGAGGAGTACCAGAGGGTTCTTATTTTGGGATCTTCTTTGGTTAACATCTTTATTAATGACTTGGAGGAGCCAGTGATATATATTCTCAATCAAGTTTGTAGATGACACCAAGCTGAGATGACCTAGTTTACTTGAAGGAGAGGGACCCAGACAAGCCAGATGAATGAGGAACAGGAACCTTGTGAAATTCAACAAGGACAAATGCAAATTCCTGCACCCAGGAAGGAAGAAGTCCTTTCAGTGATACACTCTTGGGACTGATGATGGGGAGCAGCTCTGCAGGAAAGGTTCTGAAGGTCTTGACAGACAGAAAACTGAGGACGAGCCAGCAGCACCCTGGTAAAAGAGAAAGACAACAGCCAGCTGGACTGTATAAGCAGGAACACAAAGTGTCAGAGTACCACAGGAGCTGGAAGCTTCTTCAGGATCAGGGCACCAGGAATACAAGTCAGTGAGTTGGGATCAGAATCATCTTGGTGAGGGTTACCAGGGTCAGAAAGTATACAGAGGTGGTTGGGCAGGTCCATGTTGACTAGAAAGGTCCAGGGTCAAGTCAAGAAGTCAGTCCTGAGGTCTGAATCAACAGGGTCCATAGGTGTCCATGCATGGACATGACTGAGCTGTAGACTTGTCCTCCTACTTATCTCGCTGAATACTTGTCCTCCTACCTATCTCACTGAAGATAAGAAGAAATTCCTTCTCCTCCGAGGACAATGAAAAAGGCTGCCCAGAGATATTGTGAAGCCTCTATCCATCCTGAGAGGTCTTCAAGACCCAGATGGATAAAGCCCTGAGCTGCCTGGTCTGAGCAGGGGGTTGGACTAGATTTAACTTTATTTTTTAAACTACCATCTTCTGTTCTTGTTAAGTAAAGATTTGTGAATGCCTCACTGAAGATGAAAATATACTTATTTTTTTAAGAGAAGAGAGATACAAGAGGTACTGAAACCATAATCTACATACAACAGAATCAAGTTTGCCATTCTCATGTGATATACTGTATAAAATGCAGAATTATTTTAACGAGCCTCAGTAAACAAGGTTGACAAAACCAGAGTCAGAAGCAAAAAAATAATATCTCAGAAATAGTTTGAAGATGAATTTGAAGCTGATTTTCAAGTTTGCTTTGTATTATTATGTCAGATCCAGAACTGATCCGACTCAGTTTAAGGTCTTCCATATCTTTCTCATTATTTCTCTGCTAAAGAAATGTTTTAACAACATCATCATGACAGTTGTATAGTTTCATCTTCATGTTTTTGCCTTGTTTTTGTTCTATTTTGAACTGTTCTCTTCAAAGCTTTGAAGGTCTGCTGTGCCTCTTTTCTCATGTATTCTCTCCATGTTAAAATACTATACTAGACAAAATCTATAAATTAATATAGATTTTTTTTTCTTTTTAGACAAGCAAAAGTGTTCAGCGTCAATTAGATTTTCTAATTATTTATTAGTTTGGTACAGGTTCTGCTTCAGTAATTTAGCTGTGAACTTCTTAAAGCAACAAAAAACTCTGGTAAATTAGTGGTAGAAGTCAGATTTCTCTTTTAAAGGACAAACCTTAGTTTTCAGATGTGCATGGAGTGGAAAAATATTTGTTCACCTTCATTATTTTGTATGGCCAGACAAGTGAAATTGTAGAGATTGCAGTGGAGAAAGGTTCAAGCATATTGAGGCAGTACAGAATTTTCCTATTTTGGACTGAGCAACAGAAACACCTGCGATTCTGGAGCTTTCTAATATGCAAAATAAATGCATCTGCTGTGATGTCCCATAAGAAAGAGAAGAGAGTACTTTGTCATGAGGTAGCTCCAGGTAACTTTATAGGATGGACTATGGCACCCTGCTTATCTTACTAAGATCTCTCCTTATGTGATCACTTAAAAACAACAGAGAAATAAACTACAGATTTCCATAAACAATATTAAAATGAAATGCATATCCTATGTACAGATTTAAAATTTATTCAGCAATAAATACTTACTGTTTGAGCTTGTAGAAGGCTTAGAAAAAGGTGATTAAGGTACATCATGTATGTAGTGATTAAGCATATGAAGGTTAAATAATAACCATACATCATGCACAGTTGCTTTACATCTGGATTTCAATTTATACAGATATTGAAGTTGGATACTTTGATTTCTGATAAAGACATGAGTTGATTAGTAAGTGTACTTAGGAGCAATCATAGGAGGAACTTAATGCATATTACAAGGGAAAAATATTTTCATTCTTGTGTTAGACCTTGAGTTGTTATGAGGCTTATTTTGTTTGCAGAAAACCAATGTAGATTTCTAAAAATTACCAGCTGAATACTTATATTACAGATCTAGTTTTTAGCAGAGCATCTTTTAAGAAGAAGTTATCAAAAATTATTACTGACTCCCAAATGCCTTTAATCTTAGTGTTTTGATTTCAGACCTGTCTAGCTGCAAAGGACCCATTTTTTAGAAAAAGGGCCTTTTCTGCTGAATATTAGGTTCAGTGTGGATATACTGGACATTCAAACCCACTAGCTGCTTTTAAAAATTTTGATGTGATACATATATATGATAAAAGGCTCTCCCTACCTTTTGAGGAACTGTTAACATTAGATCATGCATATTTATGCATCCATGCTAAGGCACTGTATCAGGATCCTGTACATACCAGGTCTGAGAAATGGGTCTGTTTTCACTTCTAATCAGTACTCTCAAAACAGTAAAAGGGAATTCAGTTGTTAATTGATGCAAAATTTTATTAGAATAGAGAGTATAACGTGATAACTGTTTGAGGAAAATAGGTGAATGATAGTAAAAGGAATGACTTAAAAAATCCCCACATACATTTCTTTACTTGGGGGACATTTACCCCTACATTGGTTTTTGTTCCTGCTGCTTTTAATGGCTTCCCAGATTGCAGGATTATGTCTCCCAGCTGTCCATAAAAATAGGTCCCTCTCTGTTATCTTTGACACGTTATTTTTTTTCTGCCATCTACTTGACTTGGAAATACCGTAACCAGCATTTCTCCCATAGGTTACCTTCTTGTGAATCTCGGACTGTTTTTTCTCATTGTACTTAATCTAGTTTAGCTGTCAGTTCTCACTAGGACTGTTTCTTCTGATTCTCTACTTTCTTCCTATTCCAATACAGTATCCCCTTTTTCCCTTTGCTTTGACTTCAGTGCTTATTTGGCACCCATGTTAGTTTAGCTCATGACTGCTAGAGCAGTCATAGAGGGGGTGGGAATATGCAGTGGAAGGCAAAGAGACTAATCCTTTCAGCATCAACCAACAACTGGATTTCAATGTGAAGCACTTTCTTTAACATCCATACACTGCACACTAGAATTTTCTCACAGTGTGAAATTCAGTTGTTTTCTGGAAGACATCACCTCCCTACCTCTGCCCAAGTGATTGCACCTGACCTGGAGCACAACAGCCAGGACAGAACTAGCATCCAGCCTCCCCTCCTCTGATCATCTAGGTACTTTTGACAAAATACTGCCCCCTCCCATCCCCCAAAATTTTCATGTTTGCTGTAATTTGGAGTAAACAAAGGCTCAAAATGGATACCAGATTATTCCTTGAATTGGAAATGACAGGGAGGTGGGTATTTTTCTTTATGATACACCCCAGTATCAGGAAGAGAAACATTAATTGCAACTACCTGAAGATATAAAACAATTTCTTGAACGTCTTCCACATACCTCACTAAACCATTTGTTAACAGTGCCCACTGCTTCCTTCTGAGCAGGGTGTACTGCAGGGCAGCTGCATTACAGATGAGAGTGACTGTCACATCCCTATCCTGTTTCTTAATGTTGCATAAAGGCAGGCTGAATTAATGAATACTAGGTAGTTACAAAAAAATCAGCAGGATTTATGTGTTCCCAATTAACTGAACTTTTTTTTTTTTTTTTTTTTTTGTCCCCATAAAGATCAAAATTCATTCAGAAATTGATCAGGCACATGCAGACAGAAAATTCCTTATATTTCTCAGATGCAGATAATCACTTCCTTTCTTTCTTTTCTTTCTTTTTTTTTTTTTTTTTTTTTTTCCCTGACTTTTTTTTTTTTTTATTTCCAGCTGGAAAAAAAAAAATTTTTTTTGGAAACATTAAAAAGCTTCAGCTTTCAGCAATTTTAATCCTCGGGGTGGAGGGGGGAAGGTGTGGGGGTGTGAAGATTACAAGCAATTAATTTTACAAAAACATTGTCTTTTCAAGGACTAACACAGATATTTTCTTTTTGTATTTTAACTCATTATTCCTAATAATTTTTATCTTTCCCTTTGCTGTTATTACCTTTCAGCTTTATACAGAAGAAATTCTAATAAGAACTGAAAGTAACATAGAGGAAGGCTGTTCTTTCAAGACGAGGGATGTTTCTGAGTGGAAGAACAAGCACAAACACGTTTGAATTAAGAGTGGCAGCAGGAACAAATAGGAATTTCAGGTAGTCTGAGAACCAGCCTGTGTCACAGAAGGATGCTTGGCTTTCCAATTTTAAGAAAGAATGATATCTGTTATATAGGATTTTTGAATTATTTTATGACAGTCCTATAGTAAGAACTTATTTTTCAATTTTATTCTGATATTCTCTGAAGGAAATAACCTGAATCATAGGACACAGTTGGTCAACTTCTTCACTCATCTGTCAGTCAGGAGAAACACCACAACATTCTGTCTCCTCATAGCTGGAATAAAAGTGACAGTGATATCCCCTTTCTTGATCCTCTGTCTGGGAAATGAAACATAGTGCTGCTTGCCTGTAGCTAGTCATATGAGAGAAACTAGTGATAAACAGCTAGCATGACATGCACATTTGCTAGATATTTAGAGGAAAAGGTGCTTTATGTACCTCATATAAATATGTTTAAAATCCATGTTGCTACATACCTAAATTACCGTTTTGGAAGTGGTTGTTCTATCAGCAATTTGATCAAATCATTGAAACCAATGAGGCTTTTTATCTGTGTAAATTTAGGCAAATCAGTTTGACTTGTATGACACAAATCTTGACACTCCTATAAGCAGACTTCCATTCAACATTCTATTGTTTCTGCCATGAAGCAATGCTCTCCATGCATGGTTCTTAGTGTAGAATGAAGCCTTAATCTTTAATGTGAACACACAGAGATGTAACATCTAATTGAGATTCATACTGGAATTGCATCTTTATAGTGTCTCTCACTCTGAATATATGCTTTCCATTAACAATATTACACAAACTTGAATTTACTTGTTTTGGATTCTTCTTATACAAGCTTTGACACAGCTGGAGAAATCGTGTTAATATTGTTTAATTTTGTTGGGAACATATTTTTCTGATGAAAACTTGAGAAACTTGTGGAAAGAGTAATTGATTGTAATTTCTGAGACTGTAAAAGCACTTAAATTTTGAAGAACAGCTTTTTAGCATACAACATTTAAAGTCTTTTCTCCCCTTCCTTCCCATGGATGTTTTTAGCAGGTACTTCAAATCATCAGGAGAAGGTTAACACCTAAATTTATAAATAAATATTTTGGGAAGAGATGGATATTTTTTATCTATACAGTAATTATAATTATCCTATAAATTCAGTGTAATTATATGAAACAGTAAGTTTTATATATTTTATTAATCCAAAACTATAGACTGAATGAATCCTTTTGTTTACAGCCAGCCAGCCATAATGATTTCTATTTATCTGTAAACTGTCAGTTATTAGGCTCTGAGGAAATTTTGGGGTGTATTTTTTTTGCATTTTCTTAAATTGACTTAAAAATTTATGTTTGCTGAAGACACTGTAACATTGGTTTTAAGGTTCATTTCCTTCTTTACCTGCTCTGCAACGTGTTCATAGTCAGGAGAGGCCTTAACATTGTGAACTACATGTAAAAATTTCTCTGTTGGTCTTTGAGCAAATTTTTGATGTCAAGGGAGCACGGATGAATTTCCACAGCTGAGAATATGGCACAGGAGTGTTGCTAATACAGCTAGAACATCTGTATTTTCCAGTTTTCCCACAGACTTCATTTTTGACTTAATGAAGGGGCTTGATGACTATAAATTGTGGAAGACCAAGTGCATTCTCTGCCCCTAGCAATATTAAAATCATCTCAACATCAAAATCGAGGGGAAGTATTGCCATCTGTTTTATAGGTTAGATGAGTAGAAAGGTCTCTTTTTCAGATTTATAATCCATGAAACTAAAGATAATAGAAGTTTTACAATGTAGGAACTTAGTAAAGTTGTTTTGATGAAGTCAGTAGATCATATGACAGAAAATCTTTCTGACATAGTTCAGGAGAACTTGAAGGACACTTTTTGATTGTAGGGCCAAAATGACAGGCTGGTTAATACAGGCAAGATTTTTATGCTTTAAGTTTCAAGTTGGTTTTTCTTTTTCAGTTCCTCCTACTCTCCATTGGTTTCTCTTGGCATTGACAGGAAACATGGAGGAACCAATTGACTTTATCATGCATAAGCTATTCCCCTGCCTGAAAGGCAGTTGCAGGGATGTAAATGCTCCATTTGTTAAGCAGATGGATCTGTAAATTGGTTTTAGATGTTAGCAGTTGCCAGTTTAATGGGAGGAGGAGAAAAGAAGAAAAATACCATAACATTTAGCATTTCTGAAACATTTCAACATCTATTATTCCTTCCACCCTTTATCTGGGAAAAAAAAAAAAAAAAAAAAAAAAAAAAAAGGTGGGAGTGGTGCAGATGGTGATCTGTCTATGAATTGTAAATGGATGCTGTTTCTGCACTCTCTGCCACAGTCATTCTCTTTAGTGCTGGCACTTTGAAAGACAGCACAAATCCTACTTCCTAGGTGCCTGGCATCCTAGAGATGTCAGGGAATAAGGTATATCCAGACCCACTGGTAGATAGTCCTTCTGAACAGAGAAACACACTACAATTATATCTATTTAATTATCTCTCCTTGTGTATGTAAATAATCTAAATTAATCTGTCTGCCTCTAGAATTCTCAAGATTTTAATTGAGGTATCTTGAAGGTATATGCTATTTTTGAGTGAGCACCTGCAACACTTTTTCAAAGATCAAAAAGTTTTCCTATTATGGCTAAATTTGTGTCCATAGAAAAAAAAGAAAAATGATCTCTCCACACTCAACAGAGAAAAAGAATCTCAGTTATTTTCCCTATTTCATTATTTCTCTATTGGTTCAATTTCAAAGTCAATAGGTGAGATACAGCAGTGTTTTATTTTCAGTTTGGTGAAAATGCAATTAAAATATTGTTGCAGCTTTAAGCAGGGTATTTGAACTGAAGTAGAAAGGTTGCTGGATGAAGAAGATACTCCCATTTTAAGAATCTGTGATTTAATTTTATCATTGATGAACACATCTGACTAAACAAAACACAGAAAAAAACAGCTACCTAAACTGAACTTATCCTGAATCAGGCAAAGGTTTTAATACAGAGTTTTATTGTCTGTAAGCCTTCTGGTAAAGAATTGAAGAGGAATATAAAGCAGAAATCAGTCTTGACTTGTGAAAAAAATTTGGATTTTTAAGATATAACAGGAAAGAGAAACTTGTATATTAAGGTATTGCAGAGAAAGACAGATAAGATAGCTTCTTAAAACTCCTAACACTCACTGAGTCAACAAATTCTAACAGAATTCTAAAACTGTAAAGGATTTTGTCTACTGGAGGATTTTTTCACAGCTAATAATTTAATTTATACTTCAAAGTCTACCTCAAAAGAAAAAAAGCCACAACCTACAGTTATTATAACTCCATATGACAACATGTCTCAATCCACGCAATAGTAAGAGTTGCTTTTGTCTTTCTTGTCATCCTCACTATTTCCTATACTGATTGTGAGAAGAAGAAAACAATCTCTACCATTAGCAAATGGTCTGAGAATGATGTCCGGTTACACAAGTATATTCCCTGTGTGTTTTGTGAAGAGGAGTTATGTGGATTAAGTATGTTAGGTCAGTGATATCTGAGATGGTTTTAATTTCTGATTTTCGTTATCTGTACTGTGTCTGAGTGAAACAATGCTTGCTAGGCCCATATAATTTTCAGCCCCACATCAGCAGTGTTTTTGATTTTGTAGCTGAATACCTATATAGTTGAATGTGATAACAGGCAAAAGAATTTAAGATGGTCTGAGCTGTAAGAACATTTATATTCCTTATGTATTAATACATAAATGTAGTTTCAAACCTAAATTTAAAAAGAACATCCCTTGCCCAATCCAAGTCTTTGTTGCTCCTATGTGTGTAATTTAGTGCTCACTTAAAGTGACTTTGTTATGTTAATTTGTTAATCTGGGTTATTGCAATGTAACTATCATCAGCCCTCATTCTTAACTGTCAGATGTGCTTATGATGTCTTCAGTTAGTACCTGTTATTTTTGTATTATGTTGGGGTTTGATTCATGCATTGAATTAATAGCTAGACAACCAGCCACTGAGACAGGCTATAGCTATCATTTTCTATGGGCACAGAAAATCATGGCTGTCATCTAACATAAAATTCTGGTAGGCTTCCAAAGTTCTCAGATTTTCTCGCTCTGTTGACACAATATTTGTCTTCTTTGTCCAGATGTTTTCTTTGTCTGGACTTCTGTTCAATTATTAAGACAGAAACTTCAGGCAACTTTTACTTTCTCAAAATCCTTTAACTTTACTTTTCCTCCTCTGATCTGCTTACAAACTCCTACTCACCATAACCTACCCATATCGCTTTTGCCTCCTCTGTCATATTCACTTCTAGTTTTTCACCTTCACAATTATTTCCATAGAAAACTATGCCTATTAAGAATAATAATGAATATATAACCTTTCTCACCTTCATCACTGTGTCTGTAGAAACTATCGAGAAGGGAGTCACTTCTCTATCTGTCACTTCTTTGCTTACTCCTTCTTCCCCTTTTCATTCCCCCACAATTTCTATGCATATTTATATATCTGTTATTCTTAGTTTGATCTTTAATCAGTATTTTCCTCAAATTCAAAAGGGAAAAATGTAGAACTTCAATATTCCTTTATTTGTCATTTATCTCCATAATCTACAATTTATAAATTGTGCATAATATTCACAGTGCTTGAATTTGTTACTTTTAACTCACTCCTCTGTCTAGAGTGTCAGAATACATTATAGTCATTAAACATTTTGATTATCTGCACCTCCCATTTGCCTTTCATATTCCATCTCACAGACCTGTCTGACATCTTTCCTTCTGTATCCCTTCTTACTTCATGTTCGTGCAAAATACCTTCACACATGTGGATCCTACAACTGACCACTGAGTTAAACAACAAATCATGATCGGGCATGAATTGAGCTGAGATAGCATTATGTCTAGAATTAGTGGTAGGAGAAGAGTCTAAGTTTAAATCTCACTACTGCCACCTGAGAAGTGCTAGTATTTCAGAATAAAATACCCTTTATTTTGCCTAAACACACCTTAAAGTGTAAAAGAGTTGGTGTCATCTCTTAGCTACGCAATTCTAAATTTCTCAGTCCCTATTAATTGTCCTTTCCATTTATCATCCCACCTGCCATATGCTAAATTTTTCCCATCCTACCTAACTGGCACTAGCTATACAAAACTAATTTTCCTGATTTGCTGTCAAAGCATTCCACACAGCAAGGGCAATTTCTGCATCCATACAGATCTAGAATAAGTTTCTTCACTTAAAGATAAACCTATGAGTGTATATCTACAAAAAATGTTTTTGTGTGGTGTAGCTAGTTTATTATCTACATTCTAACTACAAGCACAAAACTCAGTGTGTACCAATTTGTCTTGCTTCTGTTTGACTATAGTGGAGATGTACCTCCTATATTACCATATTTCTCCAGGAAGAATTGAGGGTTATTATAAACAACTTAGGTCTTCTAAATTATTTTCTTATCATCGCATCAGATTTGTCAATGTTTATAGGTTTTTCCCTAGGTTCAATATCTACATTTTTCTTTCACAGTGTCATTTGGTAGAATGTTGCCACAACTGTGAACTTTTGCAAACATGGATGAAAGATCTGTTTTAACTTGGCTTTTCACAATTGATCGTTATTTTAAAATTTCCTTTATTTCACATCTTGCAAAAGAAGAGTGTAAAAATGAGCTCAAATTTCCAATAAGCCAATCAAATAACAAAGCATATTAAAGTAGCTTCAGAAAATGAATAATAGTAAAGCAGCAAACAACAGTACACTCCTGGCAATATTCAGTCTGTTCTTTACAGAAATAAAATATCCTTAAATCAAAGACACTATCAGCTTCAAAAATAAAATGGGATTATTTTTTTTTTTTCAGAAATGAAAATTGCTGCAAAATACATATTATGATAAGATCAAAGCAACTTTAAAAGCATGATAATAATATATGCTACACACAGAATTTTAGACAAAATAGTTTTCAATAACCTATTTTTACTGAATTAACCCAATATCATATAGTATTTTACCTATTTTTCCAGCTGTCACTGAATGGAATGACTGTGTCTGTCATGTGATACCACACTTAGCAAACCTGACAATGCCAACACCCAATTCAATACCATATGATCAACTATTAATTGCTCTTTCAAAAGTATCCTATGATTAAATTTCTTAATGAGTGTGACAAATGTTACGGAACCCCACTTGTCCTGTGGTAGAATTTACCCATCTTTTCTGTAAAGTAATCAAGTGAAAAGTAGCAGAAACTTAGTTTTCTTAAAATGTTATGTAGCTTTCTAGAAGAAAACAAGCAAACAAACAAACAATAAACAACAGAATTGTTGTGTGAGGGATTACAATGGAAAATCTCCTCGCTTTCAACTTTGTCTTTTGAAAACAGGTCCCTTCCTTCTCTTGTGCTCTCAGTCAAGAAAATTTCATGATGTTCTGTGTTGCAACAAAACATCTATGCAAGGTAAAATCTTATTTCCATTACTCTGGGGCCCATCTGAATGTCTGCCTCCATTTTAATAGAGATTTCTCCTGGATTCTACCTGTGCTGTATTTTTTCAAGGTACTGTTTCATACTATATTTAAATTGGGCACTTAAAATCACACTGGAAGAATTTTAAAATGTATTGGGAGATTCTTAATTAACATTAAAATCAAGGGGTTAAGTACCTGGATATCTTTGAAAGTGGGACAGTTAAACCATTTGGATGCAGATTATTGGGATCAAAGATAAATTTGGAAAATGAAACATAAATCACTTTTTAGTGTTTTCTGGTGTTTTGTTGGTGCTATGCTAGGCATAGCAAAGCCCCAAGATCAGAGATCAGTTCAAACAAAAGTTAAACAGCAAGGGATAAAAAAAATTGTTAATCAAGTAACCAAAGTAGTGTAACAGGAACATGAGGATCAGGTTCCATACTCCCCTCAGATTTTAAATTATTTGAAAAAGGGGGAAAGGCCATACAAATTCCTCATTGTTAATCAGGAAACTTTTTGCTATTAGGATACTTAATTCAACAAGGGCTCAAGAAGTGATCCGTGAAACTACAGACTGGCAATTATAATTTACATAGAAAAAGGGGATTAAAACTGTAATAAAGAAAAAAAAAATCAGTGGAAATGGAATAAATAAATAAATGAAGTGTGCTGAGATAAATCAATATGGCAAAAAGAAAAACATGCCCCTCACCCTTTTAAGTTCTTTGATGTTGATGAGCACTTGCATTTGACAGGTGAGGTATGTTTGCACTTCCTTAAAACACTGAGGCTGTCCCTCATCAAAGCATAAATGTAATAGAGGACTAAAAAATCACAAATTTTGGGGGGAATATGAAGAGATAATGATAATTTTCTGTTTCTCACAGATGGAAAATGTGGGGTTTTTTCCATGAAACAATCAGACAGCTGGTATAAAACAGTGAGAAGAAATATGTATGTATGTATGTATTTATTTATTTATTTATTTTTCCTAGTACACAGTTTTGTGTTCATTTATTAGATCATAGCTCTCAAAAGGTAGAAAGGTGGGTAATTAAACTAAGTAATGGAAGCATAAATTATTAAACCCAGTGATGTGAACAACCCTAGGACTCATACAGTTGACATCTGAGAGCATATGCTATGGAAAATATTATTAAAGGTTTCAGAATGCATAAATATTTATTCCTCAACAATTTGTAGTTAATGTCAGGCACAAAATAGAAACCAAAACTGTCTTTAGTTGGACACTCTGCCTGATTTGTGTTCTTGTATCTTACCATCCAAACCACTGAAAGACTGATATTTTTTGAAATATTTAGAAATATATCACAGTTTAAATGCTAACTTTCAAATGAAACACTACAGAACATTTTCTGAACTATGTAGGAAAATCATGTCTCTTTGCTGTTTTGTCTACTTTTTAATAATTGTGTTTCTCAAACCAGGGATTTGTGAAATCCAAATTAACTTTTCAAGGTCTGTTTAATTTGGAAATAATCTGAGAATAAAACACCTAAATTTGAGGTAGTTTTATCTGACATTGAAACCCATCCTGTAGGATTAAGTATTTGAGATCTTCCTTCTGAGAGTCCAAATATGATTTGATAGAATTTAATCATTGCTCCTTTCTGTTTTCTCCCTTGTTCTCTTTTCTGTTTTGCAACAAGATCTATGTAAAAGTAACAGAAGGGTTATCTTTATCTGTGTATGGATGTGGATGTGAATAAACAGGTATACGTAGTCTCAGGAGAATTGGTAATATTTCCAGGGAACAACTTGATCACTTGTGGCTCAATGTTACAACTTGATAAAGTTTTTATTTTGACCTAGGGAAGTTCTTAAGCTTTTAACTAATTTGAAATCCGTTAGTAGTCCAGCTGAATTTAGCAGGAGCCTTTCAGACTACAGGATTCATTTTTAGAAAAGTCTTGTTTTTCCACTGTTTTGGATACTATTATCTTCTACCTTCTCTACATTCCAAAATTTCACTTTTCTTGTTCTTCCCATTTCCCTTAGTCTTAGCCAACATACTTCCTTATGTCAGATAAGCAATTATTTGTAGGTTGGTGAATTGACTTGAAAAATATATGTTCTATATGAGCAACAGAATAGTTTCACCAGTAGAATATGTGTTGTCAGTCCCCAAGACTGCACAGATCATCTATAATGTATACTAATATTTTTTATTTAGAAAGTAACAACTATGTTAGATACTAATAATACTTGAATTATTTTTCTGTAGCATTCCACAGAGTTGCATTATATAAACAAAGTCTTACCTCAATTTCTTTGAGAACTTTTTAAATTCACTTAACTCAAATTTTGTGCTTTTAACTTCTACCTCATGTACATTTACATAAAATGAAAACATTTAAAAAATAGACCACTGTCTTGGTTTCATCTGGGATAGAATTAATTTTTCTTCTTAGTAGCTAGAATAGTGCTGTGTTTTGGATTCAGTATGGGGTTCAGTATGAGAATAATGCTGATAATACACTGAAGTTTTCAGTTGTTGATTAGAGATCAAGGACTCTCCAACTCCCCATGTCCTGCCCATGCACAGGTGCACAAGAAGCTGGGAGGGAGCACGTCCAGAGCACTGGCCCCAAATTAGCCAATTAAATATTCCATATCATGTAATGTAACGCTCAGTATATAAAGGGAGGGTTCTCTTGCTTCCAGGATTGCAGTTTCAGGATCTTTGTCTTTTTGGGGTTGTTAGCTGGGAATGGGCTGGGTTTCAGTCAGTGGGTGGTGAGAAATTGCATTTTGTATTATCCACCTGTACTTTCTATTACTGCTATTGTTTTATTTTATTTCAATTATTAAGCTGTTTTTATCTCATCCTATGAGCCTCCCTTTACCTCTCCAATTCTCTCTGCCACACCCCGGGTGGGGGGAGGGTAAGTAAGCAGCTATGTGGTGTTTGACTGCTATCAGGAAAGCAAATGTTTTAGTGTAGTAGCCCTTAGATACATAAATATTTTTATACATTCTTTTATTTATTGGCATGCAACATTACATTACTAATGCATGAAGTGCCCTGCTAAATCTGAACTTCAACAATTAGTGCAAGTCTTAACATATTCTCTGACTGTTGTATAATTACTTGACTTTGTTTGATTTTATTCACAAAATAATTAGACTACTAAGCATCTAATTATTGCCAAGGCATGCATTATACAGATCTTCACCATAATGTAAATACTGTGTTAGTGAACACTGTAACATTTGAGATGTTTGCTATCTGACCCACTAAAATTAAGATCTTCTTAAGACTAGTAACTTCCTTTAATAATCTGTTTAATTTGCCTGGCTCCATAATATTTCCACATAATTTTTGATGGAATATAATTCTCACTGAAACAGAAAAATTATTTAAAATTGAAAAACGGATATAGAATTTTCTGAACAGTCTTTCGAGGCCCAAGATCAGGGCAGACTTTCAACTCATTATTTTCAGACAGTCAGATAGGTGTATTGCCCCTCAAGTCTCTTGAGTTGGGATCAATATATGATAAAAAAATATCATATCATAAAGCATAACAGCTAGAATTATAATTAATTTCTTGGCTGAAAGGCTCATTTATTTACACATTCATCAGAGAAAGAATTTATTTATTCACTAATCTTCTGTCTCTTTATAGTTCTTTGTTTACTTGCTTGCTGTTTGTCTTCTGAACTTACAGGATTTCTTATCCAAAAGCTATTTGAAAATAAAATTTTTCATCCCTTCATTTCTTTTTAAATCTTAGGCAAGCATGTTAGTGAAAATTCATGTTAGATACAAACATCATTTAAGAACAGCTGAGAATATGCTGTGTACTGTAAGTTGTACCAAATAAAATTCCTGTCAACAGCTAAGCTAAGTGTCTTTGACCCTTATTTCTTGGGGGGAAAAAAAAAAAAAAACAAAACAAAACCAAAAACAAACAAACAAAAAAAAAGCCCACAAAAAACCACAAACCTCAAGTGTAGAAGTATAATTCAAGGCTCAATCCATACCAGACTGAGTGGGAAGAGGACTGCTGAATCCAAGAATGCTTAGCCCTAGAGAGAAGATGGGAATTCTTCCATTCATTTGTGCTCTCTTGACAGAGGGAAGTGTGAGGCTGATGGTCTCCCCAGAGAGTTTTAACCATTCCTTCACAGTTGAATGAGGGAAAAGTGTGTGTGCCTAAGAGAAAGAGAATATTAGAAAGTCCTGGAGGTAAACTAATTCATACCATCAAGTTATAGTACATAAAAAAATGTATATACATAAAGTACTTGGAATATATAGTATTTCTAAACTACCATATGATTTTTCCCTCCTCTTCTGTTATTTTTCAAATCAGAAAATCCATTTCATAATTTCCCAATATTACATTTGAATTGATTTATTACATAATTCTGAAAATAAAGCTTGGACTACTTGGAAAAATCTGTTACACATGTGATTATGTTTATTGTGCAGCACTGAGTAAAAAGCACAGTATTGTGGTGAATCAGTTTTGTATGTCTTTTATTTCCTTCTCTTAGTAGCATGAGACATTTCATTTTCTGATGAACAGTGTAACTGTTAATAACAGGGAAAAGAAAGATTGTAAAAATCTCTGTATAGGTAAAATTTCAAAAGCTCTTATAAAAACAATGAAATATTATAAAGAAAGTTGTATTTTACTCAACATAAAAGGAAATGCAGTAATCTGTGCAAAAATGTAATTTTCTAGCTGGTTTTGGACATCTTTGACATAATGACAGCATCCAAAATGGACATGCTATAATCTGCACAGTTCTAATTATGTTTTAGATGTCTTTGCCTGATATTGATTGCTGAGCAGAGTTCTCAACACATAATAGTGATTTAAAAGCATAATTCCTGATTAAGTCTGTGAAATATTTATCTTTACACTTATTACCCCGATTCTTATAATTAAATGACATGATGTTGGATTTGTATGCAAACGTACATCGATAGAAAGCATAAACTAGGTATTTATAGAAAGCAACTCCATTTTCACTGCTGTGATATGGATCTAGCAATGAAGAAGCCTGATGGACCGTCTTCAGTGCATTCAGTGCAGATCTGGGATTTGGGCAGGTAAAAATGTATATTTTGGAGTCTCAATTTTTTTTTATTTCATGCTTGTAATACTGAACACCAAATAGAGGGAGCTCTTTTACCCATCTAGATCTACTATATTCAGACAGAACAACAGTTAGAGGTTTAGTTTTACTGAAGGGCTGATGATAGCAAGTTAGTAGAAGAGCCTATGCCATATAGTATAGTAGCTAGGTATCTAATTAACATTGTCTCTAAACAGCATTTGTCAGGGAGTTAATTAGAATTTAGGCAGAGCTAATCTGTTCTCTTACCAGCTCACTACTGTTGAAAAAATAATTTGGCCCTTTTGTTATTGTCTATCTTAGGTTCATTAAGGATTCTTGTCACCATGGTAACCTCACTCTTTCCCAAAAAATTAAACAAAAATGTTTCTGAATTAGCAAAAAGCAAGTGGCAAAACAAACAAAAATTCATTATGACATATGAAAGGTTGCAACATTTGGCCCTGAAATTTAGAAGAAGATGCAGGAAAACATGTTTTTCCTCTCCTGTGATGTAATAATGCAAAGTTTTTATGCATTTACTCTAATATTCTATGTTGTTTTGTTTTTTTTTTTTCTAAAATTGTTAGGGTTGGTCACAGCTGCTGTAAATGTAACCAAACTTTCCAATTTCTTTATTCATTAGGTTGGCCTTGTGATGGCTTCCTTTTTCAACCTTGATAGAAGCTTTTGGTGAAATAAATAAGTTCTGAAAGAGAGCCACTTGGCTTTTTGTTGCTTGCCACAAGAACTTAAGAATACTTATTTCAATATTACAGAATGACCACTCATCTACACTATCAAATAAACGCTCATTAGTTGGTGCCTCAGTGGGGACCACAGAGAATGCATTTTACATTTACTTTTCACTTGTTTCTCAAGGGAAACTATTGGACCCCAAATCATTTATACAGAAGGATGAGTGTTATGTTCATTTTCTGATCTGCTCCCATACAAGTACTTAGGAAATTTTAAATTCTGATTTAAAAGAAGATAGAAGCACAATTAGAAATGGCTGTATACCTTTTTCTTTACCACCTAGATGAATTCTAGGCACCTGGTGCTTGTCAGATTCAGCAGCAGAGCAGGTCCTTCTGGAAAATAGTACGCAGAGACTGTTGGAAGAGATAATAGCACAGAGAGGAACACCCTTAGAATATCCTCGTCTGCTGAAATCACACTTACTTTTAAATTTTGTAGTGAGGTGTGTGTAGGATTAATCCTCTCCTGGTTGACCTCAGTAGTTTTTATGCTGTAATGCTACTAGGAATAATTCCTATTCCTCTGTCTATAGCCACTGGAGATAAATAGGTATGATAGTTCTCCCACTTTAGTGTTTTATCCTGAAAACACATTCCACTTTAAAGATAACAGGTTTTACCCTGAAAAGGACTGTTTTCCTGAATTACCTTTCAGGTTTCAGGTGTGAATTCAGTAACACTGTTTGTTTCTGCTCGCTACGAACATTCAGCAAGTTTTTTATCATACATGTTTCTTAGAAACTCACAGGGAAACAAAAATGAATGCATCTAAACATTCAGAGAAAAGTTTGAGAAGATCACACTTGTTGCTACATCTTTGCTTTACTGAGTTAAATACTCTCTACACTGTTAAAGGAGTCTTTATCTGACTTCACTTAGTTCTTCTGTTTAAACAACACTGCTGCTTGCAAATTATTTTCTGTTTAAATATATCCTGAAACCATTTCGCATGCAGAACTATAATGGCCAGCTCAGGGATTTGTGGTTTTGACCTACTGGCTTCAGGATGTGAAAAAGGAAAATAAGCTAATAGAAAACCATCCTTTCCTCTGCATTTATCCCTATCTTGAAGATGAAACCGTTGGTGTCTATTAACTGTTGTTGATACAAATGACTGTATGTGTTCATTTAATTTGAAGACAGGGATTTCACAGACACAAATTAGGAATTTGACATATTCTGAGTATATCACATTTGCTATATATTCTTTGATCACCTGTGCAATATATGAGCTAAGTTCAGTATCCCTGCACAGACTGCTGGTGTCTTGCAGTTTCATTTGATACATCCTAGATATGTTAGGCCTAATGTATACTCATCATATCAATAGTGTAAGTAGTAGGAGAAATGTATAGATACCAGTTAAAGCTCAAATGGCTTCCACTTCTACCTAGTCAAGATTTCTTTGTGAAAGGAGAACATACCAATATTAGAATAGTTTAATGGTACTAAGTACTAATACCATCCAACAGCTATACACGATTATGGTAGCACATCCTGGAATGCCACATTTTCCTTAGTGCAAAATATACGTTATCCTCAGTTTTGGAATTTAGAATGTGATTATGTCAAATGGCTAAGGATAGAGAAAAAAAATCCTCTTTATCTCTCCATGTGTTTGTTTTCCAGTGTGTTCAGAAAGTTAACCATATATGTAAACTCAGACACAGTGACAAGTTTAGAATTTCACCATTGTGATGGACTCTTTAGTGCCAAACCTATTATATCTTTTGGTGGAAGTGAAAAAGAAAACGCAAAATTGTTATGAGAAAGTGAAATAACTACCCCAAAGTTCTGAAAGGTTCAGATCAAAGGTTTCATTTTGGATCTATATTTATTTCTGGACTTGGAGAAGGCACTTGTCATAGCCCTGAACATTGATCAGAAATGAGCTAAGAAAAGTTGACATGGTGGTGAAATTAAAGTCCTTGACATTTCTTGACAGAAGGTGACATGCAAGCTAATACATTTCCTTCAGTTTACCTGAAAAAATTTGTCCACACACTGTAAGGATCCAACTCACAAGGAAAGTCCAAATTCAAGCTGCTTAAGTGAAAAGAAAAACCTGGAAGTTAGTCATGTAAGTTATTGTAAAAGCTTCTGTGTTGCCAAAGAAGTATTTTTCATCAGCTGATTATATTCAACTGAGTTGTTTCTGTATTGAACCTTTTGTAACACAGGACAAAGTGCTTTCAGGTGTTGGCAGGGAAGCCTCTGGGACAGTTCTTTGTTCCTCCTACATTTTTTTTTTTTTTTTAACAGAATGCAAGGTCACAGCAGGGACCTGTCTTGTCTTATTTTTCCTTTGTTTCTTTTATTATTTTTCCCTTGTTTCATTAATCAATACATTAGCACAGAAATGGAGGACAATAAACACAAAAATAAAAGCTGATTAAACTCACTGGCTTTAGAAAAATTGAAAACTTGTCAGTCTAAACCTGTATTACCTTATTCAGTCTGAACAGCTGATCTGTGAAAATCCACTGCTTTTGATTATTACAGCTTCTGTCAGCCAGTGGGTTTTATGCTCACATGTAGTTTGTAAAAATAAAATATAATATCTTCAAATTGTTTTTTTTTTTTTTTAAAGTATGTGAGCTGTCAAACTCTTTTTAAAATAGTTTTATGAACTATTAATATAAGTATTCCAATTCAATTACATTATAATACTTTGACTGAAAAAGGAGTCATGATACTTTGATGTCATAGAAAACATAATGAAGAACAGTTTTAATATGTAAAATTTTGTAGGGTAGGTCTTAATGTTTTAACTATTCTGCTGAACTTATTTTGGCTTCAGAAAGACCTAAAGTGCAAGTTTATGAAGCTGTTATTAGTATTACATGATATCTGCTACAAATATATACAATTCTGATATCTCTGAGACAAGAAACATGTTTTTTATTTAACCTTTCAGGTTGTTACAGCTGTCTATATCTCTTCCCTTTGTTATAGCATTTTCTTACCAATGCTTTACAGACATTTTTCTAAGTATTAGAAACATCCTAATATTAATGAAATATTCTCAAGTTCACCATGCTTGGAAGAACACTTCTAATAAAAATAGTCACACATGACTTCATTGCATTTAGAGATCCAGATTGTGTTTTCACTATAACTGTAGAAGTAAACCCATCAGAAACCTTATAACTACAGCAGAAGTGCTATGAAATTACAGATAGGTAACAAAGCAAAATACAGATGATTGATGTCATAGGTCTGTATCTGTGTTTTCCCTTTTTCCACTGTTCTGAAAGTTTTTCCCATTTTAAAATTATTTCAGCAAAGATGTCATAATATAATGTGACTGAAATACAATCAATACATTTTTATTTCTATGGAAATTATGTTTTTCTGTGGATAGATGACCACAGTTAACCAAATTATCAAGTAGCAGCAAGTTATATTATGTCAGGTGAGCAACTAGCTTCATGAAGTAAAACACTCATTTAAATTTTTATATATAGGCTATCAGCTTTCACTCAGTTCAATGCCTCAGTTGACTTAGATATAAATTGTTATATTGTAATAATGGGCTTACTACCATCTATGTTAAGAAACATGCTACCATTACACTTAGCATTGATTTCAGAGGATGTACTTGTGCTTATTAGATATTATTATCATGATAATAATTCATTCTTAGTAAATCTGAATAGTAATCACACTCTCTGAACGTTCTTGTGAAAACAAAGTTAGTGTGATTGAGATTTGTAAAACCATCAGAAAATGTATCAATGCACAGTATAGGGAAGACATAATTCAGTCTTTATTAAGCTGTGAAAGTATCATATAAGGTTAAAAAAAATTATGCAAGAATAAATGTAAAGTTCATGAATATTTGCTTGCTTCAGTACTTACAGAGAATGTCTACTAAAGGGACTCTTTTAAGCTGGTGTATCAGTGATTGACCTTCTGTTTGCTAAATTCTGCTCCTGCAGAATGAGAATCTGACAGCATGCACAGTATTAATTCCAGTTCACCTATGTACAATATTAGTTCCAGTTCACCTTTATTACAACTGCTGATGTAAGGGAATATTTGTAGGAAAGCACCATATTCACTTGCAGTTATTTTTTTTCTGCAACCTGGAGGGAGATTAGTTGCACAAAGCTAAGTAGGAAATCTTATTTAAAACATCTTCCAACAGATACTGGAACTGACTTAAAACAAATTTTGACTTAAAACATTCAAAACATAAAATATATACATGCATTGCAAGGAAATAGAACTGCACAAAATAAAACACTCCCGAAATTGTGTCTCTCATGTTAGAGTCCAAGCCATAAGTCAGATGAGGGAAAGAAATTGAACTGATGATGTTCTATTTATTTCATCACTTACCACTGGTCCATACTATTATGACTATGTCATATTAAGTTACCAAAAGGTCCTCTAACAGCTATAAAACAGAAAGAATTTCAGTGCATGGAATTTAAATAGCATCACTCTGCTCTGGATTTGTTTTCATACCTTATGGATCATTTTTTATACATGGCCATTGTCTTTTGCTCTAAAATGCTCAGTGGACCCTCAGCATGGATGACATATTCTGATAAGCAACAGCACATCAATATTGCTGTCTAAGCTTTCTAACACCCAAGGCAATGACTCCTCTGAACTCACTGACTATGAACTCACAGCCTCAGCTCCCATGTCTCAGTACAAAACTTCTCTCAAGGGAAATGTGGAATTTCTTCAAGCTAATGAATGCTTCAAGGTATGGACAACAAAAATATCATCTAGGGCATCTACTTTAAAAACAGATTTTTTTTTCCAGATTTCCTATGTTTTGCCCAGAAAGAGTAGTCCAATTAAATTCTACCTAGTCTTTATTTATGCAAAATTAATATAAAAAGAGATGAATGAAATGAGATGAATGAAAAGAGAAAAAAAATCTTCATTGTTTTTAACTATTTTGGCTAGCATGATTTTTGCCTTAAACCAAACATGAAAGTTCACAACCTCTTTGCATTCAAAGACAAGGCAATAGACTTGGCACAAGGCAACACTGACAGGGAGAAAAACAGACAGTATTTTAAAATGGTAATTTAAAAAATGTTTATTTTATCCTACATACTACCTATATGTAGTATTTTTTTACCTTATGAATGTAGTTTTCTCATACTAAAGGATATTCACACTTCATCTGAAAATACTATTCCTGACCTTTACCTCTTTTGTTAGGCCTCTGAGTACACCAATAAGCTTTGCAAGGTCTTCCTCTTCTCCACGTCAGATCTGATATGCTGCATCTCATGAAGGCACAGAAGAGTTGAGGTTGGAAGAAACCTCAAGAGGTCATCTGGTCCAACACTCCTGCTCATGTACACTCACACAGAGCAAGTTGACCAGGAATATGTTGACTGCTTTTGAATATTCCTAAGGACAGACATTCTACAACCTCCCTGTGCAACCTGTGCCAGTCACCCTCACAGTAAAAAGAAAGTGTTTCCTGATGTTCAGATGGAACCTCCTGTGTTGTCTATTGCTCCCTGAATAAGTATTTATCCCTGAGGTACACTGTTAGTTACTGGTCTCTACTAGACATAATGCCAACTAATTATTATCTGGTTCCTCTGGGCCCAACCATTTAGTCGATTTTCAATCCACCTCGCCGTCTGCGCATCCAGCCCATACTTCAAGAGCTTATCTATAATGATCTTATGTCAAATAGTGTAAAAAGCCTTACTAAAGTCAAGGTAACAATATCCACTGCTCTACCAACTGAGTAATTTCAACATAGAAGTATCTTGAGTTGGTCAAACATGAGCTCCTCGTGACCTTCTTGTCCTTTATGTGCCTGGAAACAGTTCCCAGGGTTATCTGCTCCACTATCTTTGAGTTATGGAGTGATCAAGGTGAGGCTAATTGACCTGTAGTACCCTGGGTCGTCCTTCTTGCCCTTCTTGAAGATTTGAGTGACATTTGCCTTATTCTAGTCTTTGGCCACTTCTCCCAACTGCCAGGATTGATCAAAGATTATTGAGGATGGCCTTGCAATGACATCTGCAAGCTCCCTTAGCACTCATGGAGACATCATATCAGAGCCCATGGACTTCAATGTGTTCAGTTTGCTTAAATATATATGTTACCTGGGATCAGACTGCTGTGAAAGCACATAAACTGTGATAAAATGTTTTGGGAGGTTCATCTGGGGCCCCTGTCCTCTTGCTTGGTTGCTACATTTTAGCTCAGGCCCTTGTCCTATATCCTTGTGTGAGTTTTCTTGCAGATGTGACTCTGCTTAGCACTGCACCTTGCTCTCCCTGACCTGGCATCACTGGATTGGTTTCCTGGACTGATCTCAGAGTTTCATTGTCACAATGGACATGGATGCTAATCACACATGTGTTGGCTGTCTTGCTGGTCCCTGATACTTCTCTTCATAAACACTTCTCTTTACCAGTCACCTTCAGGGTTTGTAAAGCTATTGTAAACAAAAGCATATTCTCCACATATGAGAGGAAAATTCATGATGTACTGGAATAGTGTCCTTTAGTGAAGCTTGGCTAGATGTTTGAGCATTCAAGTACTCCTTTTCCAATCCTCTCTAGAAAAAAAAAAAAAAAAAAAAAAAAAAAGAAAAAAAACATACAAAATGGCCATTCATGAATGGGGCCAGTATTTCCAAACATTCAAATGTCTGATTTCATTGGTCAGGGTTTTGAAAGGTGTAGGTGAAATGTCATCAAGCACTGTGCAGCATATAACCAAACAGTATACGTGAGATCTGAAACTCAGATCTTTTATGTAGGTGTCAATTACAGTATAATGTCTGATTTGCTTGAGTCAGCAGCAAGGATTATCTGGCTAGCACTAAAGTCATATTGCCCTTCTCAATCTAAAGGTACTCAGAGACACCACTTGATGAAAGAGAGTATACCTGGCACTTGATTACAAAGAAGAAGCAGCTGTTTGTAATATTCTACATAAGGTACTAAAAGCTCATTTTGATTTGCTCAATTTTATTCAGGGAAAAAACAGAAGCAGAAAAAGACAGTAAGTTTGCCCAAGGTTATCTGGCAGTTGCAGACCTGGAAATAACCTTAAAATTTCTTAATCTTAGAAAAGGTGAAGACAAGATTGGATTTCTAATGGAATTCTATGTGTTGCACGTTCATTGGAACTATTCCTGAAATAAAAGAAATTAAGATTATCAAAAATATATTAGAATTATAGTATTTGTAAGTAATTAGGTAGAATGATTCCCCCCTGCCCACCCAAATATTCTTCCTATTTCTGAGTACTCAGCAATTATTTTTGTGTTGTCTCTCAGACATTCCTTTCTGAAAACACAATAACAAATATTTTAAAATTTATTTTAAAAAACCTGTTTTCTTTATTCATGATACTCCAAATAAGATAGTGCTTCAGGAGCTGAAATAATATTTACAGCAGTACTTTAGTACTTGAAAAAAGTATCTGCTTTGGAACTGCTGAAGAGAAAACTTAAATCCATTGTCTGAAAAGTGATACATTTGGGGCTTTATATAAATATTTGGGCTTTGGATGACATCCATTTCTAGGCTGTCTTCTCAAAAATGTGTATCAATTTCCTAATGAGCTAGAACTTCCTAAGTCTGAATAAACTGTATGTTGTAATCAGCTCACACAACTTTATTTGTGTTTTGAGGTTCTCTGACATCTTTATTAGTTTTTTTCACCTGTATTTCTATATTCTCTAAGCAAACAGTTTGCCAAGACCTAGATTCTTCAACAGTGCCTGCTCTTTCTGCTGGTAGTGCACCGTGGGTTTGGGGACACTTAGATCACTGACCTCTCCAGGTTTCTCTAATCCTGGAGTTTTTGAGTTAAATACTATATGAAAGCTAGCCTTGCAGACCCTTTTTATCACTGCTTCTGTCTTGGTTTGGGCTGGAATAGAGTTAATGTTCCTTTTTGGTAACTAGAATAGTGCTGTGTTTTAGATTCAGCATTGGGTTTGGTATGGGAAGAATGCTGATAGCACACTGATGTTTTCAGCTGCTGCTGAGATTTCAAGGACTCTCCAACTCCCCATGTCCAGCCCGTGTGCAAGTGTACAAGAAGCAGGGAAGGATCATTTCCAGAGCACCAGACACAAGTTGGCCAATGAAATATTCCATATCATGTAACGTCATGCTCACTATATAGAGGAGGGGTGGTCTGGAAGGGGCTCTCTCTCTCTCTTCCTGGACTGCGATTGCGAGATCTTGGTATTTCGGGATTGCTAGCTGGGAACAGACTGGGTATTAGTCAGTGGGTGGTGAACAATTGCATTGTACACTGCCCATTTGTATTTTATATTACTGTTGTTGTTTTCTTTTTATTACCATTATTAAACTGTTTCTATCTCAACCTGTGAGTCTCCCTTTACCCCTCCAGTTACTTCTCCCATTCCCAGGTGTGTGTGGGGGAGGGTGGGTGAGCAGCTGTGGGGTGGTTGGCTACTGACCAGGCTCAAATCACAACAGCTTCCAAATAAGAGAGTATTACATACTTATTTTTTCTCCAAAGTAATTTGTGGATTTCTCAATGTGCCTCCAAAAACTGGATACAGGATTATCAATTAACAAGAAAAGTTAGTCAGAGGAAAATGATGAAATAAGACACACTGAAAATATTGGAGACAGACGATCTTACTGCAAAGATAAAAGATGGACTCTGAGTACAAGCGAAGAGTCAGGGAAAAATGTACTAAGTTGATAGTATTAGTCAATAATTCACTAAATAGGTCTGGTCTATCTCAATT
This sequence comes from Tyto alba, assembly GCF_018691265.1. Lineage (NCBI taxonomy): Eukaryota > Metazoa > Chordata > Aves > Strigiformes > Tytonidae > Tyto > Tyto alba. The sequence goes on along the minus strand of NW_024881282.1, from coordinate 71,429,415 downwards.
CCCAAAAGAAATTTGTTGTGCAAATAATTTACAAGCAAAAAAAATGACCCTCAAAAATGTGAAAATGTAAAAAAGCAGCTTGGTCAAATAAACTAATTAATACTCCTTATATCATTGTGATTTCAATGACAATGAAGTCCTTTAATTCCTTGAAAGCAGCTGAACTTCAATTATGTGGAGAGTAGCCTCTGGAGAGGTTCTCTTGAGACCTATACTGTAGATCAATGTCACGTATTAATTGAGCAGTTATTGGGAGACGTGCAGTATTAAGCAAGGGTTTTGTTTCTGGGTTAATGTACAACTTTTGTACTGTTGCTGACAGAAATATGGACAATATTTCACGGTGATTAGGCAATGAAACCATGTAACTAGTAATTGAAAGGTGAAACAGAAAGTTCTACCCAGACCTTTTTTTTTTTTTTTTTTTTTTTTTTATAGGGAAAAATGAAATAAACAGACATTTTCCCATCAACTGTGTATTTGTTCACTCAATATAGATTTTAACGGGCCCTGAGAGAAATAAAATGGCTCGTGATGATCTCTATTTCACATCAAGCCTGACCAAGTCCTAAATGAATCATCTTTAAGACTTACAGAAAACATATTCTTGTTCTTTTCATTAATATTAACAGTGCTTTCACACCATGGCATAGAAACTACTAAAACCTCACGAAGCTGTGGAGAAGCTGCAGATCTGTGGTAGTGAGTTGTTTTTATTCACTTCAATCTTCTGTTTGATCTATATTATACAAGATATTATAAAATAGTAAAATGAGAAAGTAATAGCAAAACACTGTTCTGCTTTCTGTTCTATTTAAAGGTCTTGTATACAATTCGTTAAGACAAGCAGCTTATAGAAAGGAAAGAAAAAAGATGTTGCTCATGTTGAGGTTCTACAATTACTTTCATTGACAGTTTTCTTGCTTAGGTTCTTATTAAGATGAATGAACCCATACATTTCTATAGAGGCTAAGAAGCTAATAGGGAATCTCTGAGAATTTCACTGAAACAAAAACATAAATGGTCATGGGGTGAGAAGTGTTGTATTGCTGATGTGGATAATTCTTACCAGATCATGGAGGTGTTCATCAGAAAATATGGTTTTACATTCCTAAAACTACAGACACAACTTTTATAGATATGAGACAAAGTATGATTTTGGCTCATTGGCTTTTGTTTGGTGGGGTTTTTTTGTTTGTTTGTTTGTTTTGTTTTCTTTTGAATTAATTACACCTGTGCAAGTCTGTCCACAAAACCAGCTTTAGTGAGCCATACAGAGAATTTCAAGTGTACACAGAATGAGGTTTATATTAATAAAATTATTTTATTTTCAATTGATGTGATGAAGTCATTCATTCAGCCCATGAATAAGTGAGTCAACTAAATTAATCTCAGGTAAGTAAATATAAATCAAGTTAAGTCATTGGAATTGCATCCACTTAAATCAATGTTGAATTTTTCTAACTCTGTCAAGAATTGGTTAAGGAGGGCTCAGTGTAAATATCTTAACATTGATCCAGATGAGTAGCACATCATTTTATTATATAGAATGCTGAGAATACTTGCAAAATTCTAGGTTAATGTATGAAAACTCATAAGAAAATACACTTTTCCCCATAATCATCAGTTTTATAGGTATTATTCAATCTTAAGGACACAAGAAAAAAAAATACTGAATGCCTTTACAGTTTGTTTTCTCTACATTCAAAGACTTGGATTTGTAAAAATAAGAACTCATGAATTATATGTCTTATGGATTTACTCTAAGGGTGTTTTATTTTTCAACTCTATGTTCTTTATTTGCTGTTATATACACAAAAAGTGAAAGCACGTCTGTACATGTGTAATGCTGGTCTGAGAAAATTTATCTCAGTATTTAGACAATTGGGCCCATAGTGGTAGAATTTATTTTCTTTAGAATATAGGAGTATCTGGAAGTAAATTTATTGAAATAGGTTAATGTACTCTTGGCCTTGTATATGGGATTGTGCTAACTACAGAAAAACAAATCTGATCTAGTTGACATAAAAGTAAAATCATGATTACAAATATTTTTCCTTAAGTAAGGGAAAGTGATAAAAGGAATATTATTCAGCCTTTTTTTTTAAAAAAAAAAAAGCTTTTGTTTCCCTTCATATCAAAACTTCAAACCAAGAGAGGTTTCTGTTGTGCCTTGTGATAGGAACAAATAGTGCAGCAAAAATAATCCATTTTGATTCCATACAAGGAGAGAAATCCTCTATACGTGTTAACATAAGAAACATATCAGTGTACACTACAGTTTTTCCAGATGTACTAATTTCCCAGATGACATTGTTAGATATTTTCTATCACTTGCTGAGGGAAGCCAGTAGATGAAAAATATATTTATATTGTTTGCATTGAAGAAAGGATCTTTGTAATATAATAAAGAAATTACTTTTTGTTTAAGCAAGTGTTGAGGCAGAAAGCCCTAGACATGATCCCATGTATAAAGATAGCAATACTGTTTAGCATGAAATATGCATTCATTCTATTAATGCAAAGTTGTAAGTAAAAGAGGAAGGCTATTTCAGTAAAGGGGAGGGGAATATCATATAATGCATATGTCTACAGAGACAAAGTAATTGTATGCACTGAAAGTAAGATTCTCCCCGCCAGTTAGAGAGCTTTTGCATTACAGAATGCTGCTTACAAGACTAGAAAGGCATACATTTTACTAAGTACCTAGCAATACAATGTACTTGGACCCCAAATCACTGTACTGGCAAAAAGTTGTTGGCATCAAGTTATGTGCATAGCATTGATCATCAGTGGCATCCAGGCAGAAGATGCCACCCCTGATGTTAGCAATATGACATCTTTTTCTGCAAGTGCACTGTCAGAGCAAAAGGGGAAGAGGAAGACATGTTAAATCAGCCACAGGCAGCTCAAAGATACATGGAGTGAGCAAGTTTGCAACACAGGCAGAACAATGAGGCTTTTTCCCCAGGGGGACAAGGGGGTCAAGATTTAGAGATGTTCAGATGAGAGGTAAAATACACATCTGTGAGAGGCCCATGGGAAGTCTCATAAATTCTCCTGCAAAAGGTGTCTGGTCTATAGGAATAGATCTGGACATGCAGATTCACAGCTGTGGCAGATGGCATGCCAAGACACCACAAGAGATATACTCCTATTATAGACTGCATTCACAGACCTCTCTGTGCTTTCTCACTAAGAATTTCAGGGAGTGTAGAAGGTGAATACGAGGAAGTGGAAGTTGTTGTCGTTTGAGCCTGGTTGGCAGCTAAATGCCACACAGTCGCTCACCTGCCCTCCTCCAACTCGGGAATGGGGAAAGAGTTGGAGAGACAAAAGGAGACTCGTGGGTTAAGATAAAAACAGTTTAATAACAGTAACAGAACAATACGCTGACAGCAGTACCAACAGGTAACGTACAATACAGCTGCTCACCACCCAACCAACACCCACCTGCTCCCAGCTGGTGATCCTAAACACAAAGGCACCACAGCCACACTCCAGGAAGTGAGAGCCCCTCCCAGCCCTCTCCTGCCTTTATATAGTGATCACAATGTCACATGACATGGAATATCGGCCAATCCGGGCCCAGCCCTCCAGCTGTGCTCCCCCCCGCACACAGGTGAGGGCACTGGGACCTGGGGAGCCCCTGGGGTCTCAGTGTGCTGCAGCACTCCTCCAGCTACTAAAACCAACAGGAACTCTATTCCAGCCCCAACCTGCACAAAGTGAAGGAAGAAAATGTGGCCCTGATATTTCAAAATGAAGTGACTGACAAAAGTTGTCAGCTACTCTTTTGCTTTTAGTATGTGTTCAGGAGATAGGCATGGTGTTTCAGTGTTCCCTGAGACTTGAATAAAACAGAATACAATCAGCTTGCATCATAGCAATTTTCAGTGGCACTGCTTTTCATCCATCATTGTCATCCTTGCACTACAGACCTATGTACAACAGCCACTTACAACTCATCAGTCTAGTGAGGCTGTTTTCCATGATCCTTATATAAATGTTGAAATAGGAAAAGGAGCTACCATGGCTGCTCATCACTAAAAATATTAAAATTAATATTTCTTTTACCTTAATTCTCAGATCAAGCCATTCTTCAGTACCATTTTAAAGAACCTGAACAAATAACGTACACTAAATAACAGCTGCCAAAGACTTTCAAAAAGACTGTTATTTGAGAGACTCCTTTTCAGTCTAAGTACAATCTTGAAAGCACTAAGTCTATGCTGCAGTTTTTCTTGTTAGTATTCCATAGTTCAGCCATCCTGTAAGTAGATAGCCCAGTAACATCTGTCTCTTATTAACTATTTGCTGCTTTTGTTTTCCAAAACCAAAAAGAAAACATTTCAGGTTTGTTTCTTCATATTCTTCATTATTGTATCCACTTTTTAAACACAATTGTTATCCGAAGTAAACAGTACAAACTGTCTTGGTATTAGAACTTTATTGCAGACCTTGTAGTTTTAGCTCTCCTCTTATAAGTTGACTTTCAGAACACAGTTTATTTTTTGAGATGGCATATCTTTAGTGACTTAAAAATGTGTAGATTCTTGAACGACAAATTACTGTGTAGCGCTGATACATATAATGTTACCTTAATATTGTGTGAAGAAATCAACATTTCATTTAGTCTAGAGCACAGCATCATTTCTGTTTGGACATCAACTGTATGTTGGTCAGAGGTACCCACTGAGGTTTCTTGAATGGGAAAAAAGTTTTATGCATTCATCTCACCTTTCTGCTAGATTTTCACTGTGGAAACATGCATATCTGAGCCAGTCACCTTTACTGACAGGGTGTCTATACGTAGATTGCAAGTGTTTATGTCGATCAAGTGTTTATATTACTGTTAAGGTAGTTATATTTATGTTAAGAAAAATCTATTCTCACTTTCTGATCTCCCTAATCACTTGTTTTTTTTTATCTATTAATATGAACTTTGAACAATCATTAGTAAGTCCATCTCCTCTACAAGTTACTCATAGTAACAATTCCTGAATTAGAGTAGCTACATGGCTGCTTTGGACATTGAATGTAAGCTATTCAGTTGATTAACACATCTATTGTGAATGTACAGGTCTCCTGCTCATCTGGACTACACACTGCTGGCTTTTACTGGTGTGATGTGTATGGAAATACCTACATGCTCTCCTATGTTTTTATTACTTCCTAGTATTTTTTTTTAGGATTTGGTGGCAAAATAGTACAGTCAGAATCTCAGAATCAGGTAAACCTCCCAAGAACAAGTTGGGAGACTTGGCAAAGAACTGGAATGATTCAATACATCCTCTGTTGCAATGTCCCAGTGCATCCCTAGCTGAGTAAAAAAGGAGGGCTTGCTGTGGAGAAATAGGATTTAGATTGTAGAATTGGAGACACTAAGAAAGAAATCTTAGAGGGAGACAAAACTGAGAGCAGATTTGAACAGAAATTTACTGGGTTTTTGTGGATTTCTTTGCTAGTAATATCTGAGCCTAGGAAAAGATTCTGCCTACCGCAGGAACTGTGTTTTCAAAGCATGTTAGGAAACTCATTTTCTGTGACAAATATTTTATGGAAGTATTGTATTTTCTCACATATTTTTTTGTCACTGTGAAATAAGGCTGGATTTGGGAAAGAAAAAAGCAAGAAGCCGACTCCCTGCCCTAAGTTAAGGGCTGTGCTTTCCCTTGAATAACACCTATAAGTCAAGACATCACTGAAACATATGCTATTCTATCTTGTAACAAAGTCAATCCCTGCCCAAGTGGACTGCAGTCCAAGTCTTCTAATCAAAAGATGATGTGTAGTTGATAGAATGACAATATCCTATATTTCATTATCATGCTTCTTTTCCCCACCTGTACCATCTTCCTGCCTAGTGCAGGATCCACTAGGACATTGTTTAAACTATTCTTAAATGCCTTGAATGATGGAGACTCTAGAGTCTCCCTGAGCAACCTAATGCTTCAGTGAAAAATATTAACTAATGCCTCTCCTGAATCTTCCTTGCTGCTATTTAAGACCATTATTTCTTGCCTTGTTATAGAAAATACCCTCTTGCCTTTTCTCTTCACTGTGGCTTTTTACACAGCTGAAGAGTTCTATCATGGAGTCTCTGAACTGCCTCTTCCTTAGACTAAACAATCTCTGGGGTTTTCTTTTTGTTTGTTGTTTGTTTTTTTTGCTGTTTTTTTGTTTGTTTGTATTTTAATTTTTGTTTGGTTAGTTGTTTTTTTTTTTTGTTTGTTTGTTTGTTTTTTTTTGGGGGGGGGGGATGTTGTGGTTTTCTTTTTTATTTGATTGAGGTTTTTTAAGGCAATTGTGTTCTCTACCTTGCTTACTATTAGCAGTACTTTCTGTTGAGACTTATCCAGTTGGTCCAGAATGAATACAGTAGTCCAGTAGAGGTCCTATTTGAAGTACGTATATCAAAGACATATCTCATGTTCTCTGGCTTCTTTATGCTTATTTATATAACCCACAATGGTGCTTTATTTTTTCACAGGATTGTTGACTCAACTTGTGATCCACTACATACCTGACTATTTCCTGCAAAACAGTTTTGTAGTCAACTCTTCCCAATCATGTATCTCTGTAGTCAATTACTGCTGCCTACTTTTTGTAGTTTCTACATGTTATTGTTAAATATCTTTTTTTTTCTGCTACAAAGAGAGTATACTTGTATCAATATTCTAAGCTTGTTTCCAATTTTTTGACAGTACCAACTAGATTAGCTCAGAAGTAAATGTAATGAACATAATCTCTTGATTATACTTCTTATCAGCTAGACCATTAGCAAAAATTATAAATTGTATAGGTTCTGGATGAATCCCCATGGGACTGGGCAATGGATATATGTGAAGCTTTTGTTCACAATGCGCTCAGAATTGTTTTGCAGACAAGGCTAATTATGTGATACAAGCTCATGCCTACAGGTTTGAAGTAAAGATTGGGGATATCTTTTCCAGTAGATTTTTACTGAATTTTATATATAGTTATTTTTTTAACAGAGTCCCTTAATTGACATTAGCTTAATCCATTAATAACTTTATCTCTTAATGCATGTATCTTTTACCTGAGAAAGTATGGAAGGATATATTGGTAAATGCATAGTGAAAGCATATAAAAATGAACCTCATGAACAACATGTAAAAATGGGGGAAAAAAACCCAAAACCTACCAGTAGGACATGGATTTTAGTTTCATATAGAGAAAAGCTGAAAATTCTGTGCAATATAACTGACATTTATCCTGTTTCATTTTTCTCTGTTGAATTCCAAAGATATTAAAACCATTTACATAATTATATTAGTTTGATGCTACGAGTGATTTCCTGTTATACATAGAGGTCTTTTCTGATTCCTTTTTATGAAAGTCTGAACTATAGCATTCTTAAAACTGACTGCCACCATGGTCCCAGCTAGGAAGATTATATGTCCATAGAATCATCTCAGTACAAATATCTAGATCTTAGCTTCATAAAGGGATGATTCACACACTTTGGTTAAAAAAAATGTCTGGGTGAAGTGCATGTGGTGAGGTGCAATCTACCCAAAATACCAGTAATATTTACATCTACTTTTCAGTAAGCAGTGTTGGGCAGGAATCATCTGCAAGGTTAGCAGAATATGTGGAAGATGGTACTTTTACATCGCAGCACTTCAGTCTGGTATTTTCAAGTACTGTAGACACTGAAGAGCAGTTACAGTACTAAATTCACAAATTCAGAGAATAATTTTGGTTGGAAAGGGCCTTTTGAGATCAACTAGTTCAAATCTTCTACTCATGAAGGGTCATCTAGAGTAGATTGGCCAATGGAGATCCCACAACCTCTCTAGAAAACCAGACCTAGTGTTTGACCACCTTCACACTAAAAAAAATTATTTATTTTGCTCAGATGGAATTTCACACTCTTTTTTTTTTGTGTCCATTGCCTCTTGTCCTGTCACTGGACATTACAGAGAAAAGCCTGCCTCATCTTCATTCCCTCCTATCTGGTATTTATACACATTGATAAGATCCTCCTGAGCCTTCTCTTCTTCAGACTGAACAGGTCCGTCTGGATGGCAGCATAACCTTCTAGTGTATCAGACTCTCCTACCAGTTTTGTATCATCTGTCAACTTGCAGAGGGTGCTGTCTTCCCTGTAATTCCAGAAGATGTTAAAGAGCATTGGTCCGGTATTGACCCTTCGAGCACACTAGTGGCTTATGTCCAACTGGACTTGGAGGCACTGATCACAGACCTCTGGGGACTGTCCATTCAGCCAGTTTTCAAACCTACCTAGTTCAATGACCACTTGTCTAATTCATAAATTGCTACCAAACAAAACTTCAGAAATTACACATTACAAGAACCAATCAACATACCACCATATGCACACAAATGCATATTGACAAAGCAAATTATAAGCTATATCACAGTGTTAGTACTGGAGGGACTACGATAAGCCATGAAAATATGAGAGTTTTTGGCAGAAATTAACTTTTTAAAAATCTGATTCAAAAAGTGTTTCTATAAATAACTGTCAAATACTGAAATATACTATCTGTCTGTGTCAGTAGACAAAACATTTTACTAGAGAACTTTATTCCATTTTCAGAAGCAAAATAGGAATAATAAAAAACTTGTATTATTCAACAGATCGGTGAAGGACAGGGAAGAGAATTGGATTTCTCATCTTTTCATCCTATACTTTATTCCCAAGGTCAAACTAGTTGTTTTTGAGAATGTGAGTCGTGTTTAATGTCCCCTTGGAACTCCAACAAATTATTACAGTAAAGTTAACATGTTGTTCTGATACTCTAAAAAAAGCATTACAACCCATTATTACACCTCCCGATATTCTTGCGATATCATTGACACTATTTCATAAATTTGGAAACTCAGGCACATAAAGCTTTTGACATAATTCAACTTGAAAACCACTCACAAAACTTTCAATATAATTCCCATCTCCTCTTAGTCTTCTGTTCAAATCACAGACCCTTAAAATAAACTGTTTATCGCCACTTAAAAAGTTCTATAAATAAATGTACTAAAACTTTGATTTATAGTCTACTAAATGGGAGATATAATCATGATGTTTCTGATTACATCATCCTGTCTTTAAGTGTTAAATGAAGCTTTCCTTTAAAACATCTTTCACAAGTGAAAAGTGATTTGGATTAATCAAGCCAAATTCTGCTTTCTTCAGTACTTGGTCAAAGCAGAGTAACTACATTCACATTGATTTTATTCAGATTTCTGGAAATAACAGAAAAGAGTTAGATTTATTATATCTCATTTTATAGGAGATTTTGATACCTTATGTTCTGCACATTTGGGTAATTCTGTTCACAGTGGAAGTAAAATATTTACAGTAGTGAACATAGAAAGACTGTAGCATATTCTACTATGAGATGATGATCACTTCCTTATCAATTCTGAAAGGCCTAGCTAGAAAGAAGAGCAAAACTCCACCCACCCCTCAAAAATATACAACACATAGATAACTCTTTGTCTAACTGAATATTAAAAGAAGTTCCTTCCAGTGAAGACATACTTATTTTTTATTATGGAAACATGATCTTGAATCAAAGCCAATGTTTATTTCATTAGGTAAGAAATCTACTTTCACTCTTCTTTGATAAATAAATAAATAAATAGAAATCACTAGGTGTTGAAGTTAATTTCTTTTTCCAGTGCTGAGTGACAAGTCTCATTTTTATCATGGAATCAAAGGTGACTTGTTTCTTTTATTCTCTTGACAGGAAAAGAATTGTTTCGATTATGAATATCAGTTGGGTGCTGACAAGTGAAAGAAACTGCCAGCTTTCAGTAACTGACTAAAACAAAAACAGAATTGACCTTGGTGGGTGAAGATACAGAAATAGAAACTTTAATATATCTTTTTACTTGGCTATTAAAAATGCAGGCTTCTTCCTGACAGACACCTGTATGTAATCTGACTACATAAAAGCTGTAAAAGTACTTAAGAGCATAGACACGTGTCTTAGGAATCTGTTCCTGTGTGACAAGGCTCAGCATTACCAAATGCTGATCTAAACAGTTTTCTTTAGAAACCTGAAAAGTATATTTTAATGTGGGTAGAATTGAAGCCATTCTGAGGCTGCTGAACTCTACAAAAATAATTATGATGATTGTTGCTCATTAGGCAGAATAAGTTATGCAATATTTTTTGAATATTTGTTGTGAAGCATGGCATGGTTGGATTCCTATATGGCAGAAATTCTTAATGGAGAATTTGAGATACAGTTGATTACAAATCCAGTACTGTCAAAGAAATAGGTGGAATATCACTTATCTATATGATGGAATTCCAAGTTGAAGAAATGATTCTAGTAAAAGTCAGTTGATAAATAAATGCAGTCTTAGGAAGAGAGACATTTTTTTGTTTTTCTAGTCACAGACCTAGTAAAAAAGATGGTCTTTTTTCAGATGTTTGATTTCATAGAGAACTTAAGCCAAAGCATTGACTCACAGCTGTCAAACCTTTCAATAACTACCAGTAGCCCTGGACACTTCATTGTTGTCCATCTCAGTGAAAAGACTGAATAAGATGTTTCCAAAACAAAATAAATAATTAACTGATAGGTGATTAAACTGTCCTGACTACAACAGTGAACAAGTTACTATTGGCAACTGAGTAGCTAAATAAAATACTAAGGCATGGACCCTTTGTGACAATTTCTAATTGCAATATGTACATGAGGGAAAAAACACATTATTTTGTGTATGTAGCTCTCAACCAGGGAATGAAGCTATAAATTACTAGTGTTGTCTGATTTTAGTTTAGAATAACCAGAAGTATTATATCATATGATCCTTAATAAAACAAGGTGATGTGAATGGATTTACAGTCAAAATAACAATTAACTTTCCTTTTCAAAATGTGATATGTGATGTTCTTTGAGTATGTCCAATTCTTGTACTTTTTCAACACTAAAATAACACTTTTAATTAATTTAAGTATTTGGATGTGGGGGAATGTTGCATCAGTTCATTTACCTCTGATATTGTGGTTGGGTACTTTGGAAGTGCTTTTAGAGTATAAATGAAAGAAAAAATGCTTTGGAGAATCTCAGAAAGTTTCAATGAAGTTCAAGAATCAGCTGTCTGTTAGTTTCAGGAAGACTCAACTTTTTTGTCTAAGATTAAGTTTCTTGGAATATTTCCAAGTTCCCGCCCTTTCCTCTTCCTTTCTGCATTTTTGTCTCCTACAAAAGCTGTCTAGTCATGTTAGTTCCCATGACCACCATCCTCTTTTCTCTCTGCTAAAGCTATCTTGCCGAGATAATGCTGGATACAGTAGCCTTTATCTTCATTATATGTAATTTGTCCAAAGGAATTTCCTTCTCTGAGAGCAGCCTGGATAATGACCATGAGATTGATGTCTACAAAAAAGGTCTTGATTCTTTGTGGACTAAGATATGCTAATACTGCTTTATGGATGTAGGACTGGATTTATAAGACTGGGTTTTATCCAGACAGTCCAAAGCATGAGCAGGGAGAGCGAATTTGTCTGCAGGAACCTGTACAGATGTGGTCACAGAATGCAGAAGTGAAAACACCACCATTATCACTGAGCCCTATGATAATCTTCAGTCATCATGGATAGAAAAAAAAACACCAATACAAGGATAACAAAACATCCTCAAATAAATTTCTATTGAATCCTCCAAGTTAGTGGGGAAAAAAAAAAAAAATCAGGAAAAGGTTTTGTACCCCTTCTTGATTTAAATCACTGTAGGAAGGTTTTTCCTTCCTGTAGGCAGTAAACATATTTATTATGTTTATATTTGCTTTCTGAGGCTCTGTTGGGTTGTTTGCAACTCAAAGTAAAATATTTTATCAAGTAAATTCATGGGAAAACAAGCTATCATTTTAGAATATTTACTAAAATTTAATTGTAAAAACAAAATTGAATTCTTAACATTTGTAAGCTATTCTATTTATTTGGAGATGTGTGAAACAATAATATTTATCATATGGGAATATGTTAAAAGTACAGGAAACTTACTGAAGGAGAAAGAAGGAGCAAAGGGATATAAAACAGCAATTGACCCAGTTACTGCATCAGATCAGGTCCAATGCTATCAACTACATCTCATAACAGTTTAATCTGTGCAGTCTTTAATACCAGTGAGACAGAAATAAAGCAAGGGGGAGAAATTATTTTCTCAAGTATAATCCTGATTTATAAGACATTGTGATAACAATCAGTTCTAAAAGAAACAAAGAATAATCTCCAAATACATATCTATTTCACATCATAGAAACAAAAAGTTCCTTAAAATGTAAGAAGAGCTGATTGCCATATTTTTTTGCAAATTATGTTCCTATGATATTTGGTAGAGTTACACTGAATTTTTCTTCCTGTGCAAAACAGGTTTTATTTTACTTTTCTTCATAGCAGTTACATACTCAAAAAGACAGAGGACTGGGTCTTAAGATTGTAGAAAATGTGCCAGGAAATATCGGTGTTACCTTGGGACATTGCTAACTAACAGACCTAGAAGGATGGCACTATACACATCTGATTACAAACACCAATATATCTCTAATTTTCTACAGAAATCTGTCACACAGATGATTTCTTTGCTATAATTATTCTCTAGGCATTATGAAAGCAAGCAATTTTTGACTATTTTATTCACATTATACTGGGTGTCCGTATCCAGGTGTTGATAGCAGAGGTGCTAAAGGGGTGGCCTCTGTAAGAGGTGTCCAGGGGCTACCTTATGCTGGACATAGCTGGTTCCATAGGGCCCACCACAGGACACAGCTGAGTCCATCAATAAAGCTGGTGGTGCCTCTTGATAATATATTTAGGAAAGGTCAAAATGCTATATATTCAGTGAGGAATGAGGAAAAAGCAAAGCATTTGACACTGCCCCGTATGACATCCTTGTCTCTAAATTGGAGAGACATGTATTTGATGGATGGAGCATTCGGTGGAGAGGAAACTATCTGGATGGTTGTACTCAGTGAGTTGCAGTCAACGGCTTGATGTGCAAGTGAAGAGCAGTGACAAGTGGTGTTCCTCAGGGGTCAGTGAGACCGGTGCTGTTTAACATCTTTGCCTAAAATAATTTGTTAGTCAATCCCTAAATCAGCAGTACATGATAATCATTAATTGCTCCTGCTTACAGTGAAATTATGATGCTTCAGTGCATCATAAAAACAGAAATCTTGTCTAAATATGCTTGAACTTTTTGCAACAAAGATTAGCCAAACAATGTACTTACACTATACGAATTTACAACCACATCTGTACCTAATGGCAAACACTTGAGGTAGTGCGTGGAAAAGGAACACAAGGCAAAAGTACCGATCTTTAATTCCCTGACATGCAAATATTAATGACAAAGAATCACATTTTATTATTAGTAGTAGTAATATTGATAAAACAAGACCTATTCTTGATCGCATGATCTTGTGAAAAACTATATTGATACAATGCCTCCTTCTGGAAAACCCTATTTGATAAAGAAAATTAATTTCTGAATTGTATTGTAGGCTTCCACAGTACCATGAGGAAGCTGTCTAGTAGTAAGACGAAAATGCTTAGGAAGTGTTCCTAGAAGTACAAGAGCTCTACAACTGAATAAAAGCTGAATGATTGTCCAAGAGAAAGTATTTTCTTGGGGTCAAAACAACTCTATTAGGAAGGATTTTTCACACTTTTTTCCTGTGTCCCTTTCTTACTGTCTTTCTCATTAAACTAAAATTAGGTCACATACTTCTCTCCTGAAGTCTGGTTAAATATGAAGGAAGTACAGTGATTTCCTTCATGTGACCAGCGATTAAAAGGTCAGTTAATTAACTAATACAAATTAGTCCAGAAATATATGTAATGCAGAAACTGTGGCACTGGACTTAATGACAGATCATAACTTCATAGTTATTTATAAATTACTAAAACAGACATCTTTTCTCAATTGCTTATAATGTTCAGCGTCTTCAGAGGTTCAGCCCTATTATAAATCAAAAGTTTGTATACAGCTAAGAATACAGATCTTAGATTTATCCTCAGACTGAATCTCATTGTTCAACTAGAAGTCGATTACTTTTATAAGTTTCCAGGTCTGGTGAAATGCTGTTCCCAAACCATCTACTCAATTTAAACTTAATATACTGATATTTAAATTGCACAAAATCTAATACATTGTAATGTGAAGAATTCAGGATCATGTAGACACAGAACTTACTCTAATCAGTGATAATCAAATCATCAGCATCCATCAATTTACTGAAAAATTAAGGCAGAACACAATGAACCAGTAGTTATTGGAAAATATCCTATGTTGTTTGACATAATCAGATGTAGATGATACTGACAAATATGACATTTCAAAATATATTGAATTGAGCCCAGGCTATTGTGATAGTTTTAAATCACAAAGTGAACAGTTTTTGGCTACAAAAAATGGCTTTCCTGTAAGCTATATGTGAGATAAAAATGAATGATCTCTCTGACTTTTCCAAAATATTTGTTGAATATGTATGGCAATACTCATGATAACATTTTCCCCATGTGTACACCACTTGAATGACCATAGACTTGTTCTCTGCTCCAACAGTTGCAGTGCAATTCATGTTGAAGTTTGAAAAAGTATTTATTAAAGAATTTAGTCAAGTATTTGATTAAAAAGATGCATATATCATTGATTAACCAAAATCAGAATGAAAATAAAGTGCATGATTAATTGTGAAACTGAGAGCTAGTTAAGTAATTCAGTTCTCTGGATCATTTATATTCTTTCAATTAGACTATTCTAAAAAGATATGAAAAGAAACAGTATTCCATCATACTTGACCACTCTTAAAGTTGGAATAAAAATAGGTATCTGAAAATGGAGGAAGGTTTGTTAGTCAGGTTTTTTATTCAGTTTCTCAAGTTCCATATGTGAAGATGAATAATGAGAAAAATTATATTGCAAGGATGAAAAATTGAAACGCTTCAAATTATTGTGCTAATGCAGGTTTTTATATGTTTCCTCACATTGATAAAAATATTTTAGATAAAAAGATGATTCAGAATGTAAAACAGTGAGTGGAAGGACAGACAAGACAGTGCTAGATTTTTAGATACTTGGTGTAAGTGATGGATCAAGAAAGATGCAGGAAAAAAAAAAAATTGCTCAAATGGTTGAAGAGATTTCTGGTTGATTTCCATATTTGTAACTGATGCATCTTCATTGTTCTTAGACTTTAAGGAATCACCTTAATGTCCCAGGTAACTAATGCATCTGGAAGAAATATACTACAGTGACAATTATTATTCTGTAACAAAAGAGAAGGCCTGTTACACCCATAAAAGTAGAAATACACTCATCAGGCTTTAATATTTGTTTTGAACCCAAAAACACAAAAACAATAAAGTAGCATAACTGTATAAACTGCAGTTTTAGACCCAGTGGTCTAGTAAAAAATAGTACTGCAGTTGCCAGAAATAGTACTGCTGTTACTACTAATTGTGCACTATGCTATTTGTGCAAAGACTGCAGTCCAGCTTGTTAAACTTGTTAACAATTTGTTAGAACCTGTCGTGTGAACCAGGACTTGGTATCAGTGGTATCCCTCCCAACAAAAACCCAACAAAATCTCAGCAAAACAAACAGCTCAGCCACAGGGTAAGGCAGCTGCCTGGGAAAGTAACATCTCTCAGGCATGCAGTCTGGGGATGGGTGCCAGGGATTATGAATTACCAAGAAACTCTGTCATCTTATAAAAGTATTAGAAATTAAAATTAGAGAGGGTAGAATAAAGATGTCTGTTTCTGTATTACTGCTTCATACTGACAATTTTTAAATTCTGTTGACAGAGATCATCAAGGACTACATCCATCAGGCTAACTGCAGCAACTGCTCCATGGTATTGCATACTCACAGCCAATACATGATAAGATAGTTAAGGACTGACTGCTTTGAATAGGCACTGACAATGATATGTAAGAGCTAATATGCAGTGGCAATGCTTAATAGTGTGTAAAAACAATCTATCAGCAAAAATTGTATTGTAAATGAATGTTAGTCTAGCAAGTTTTTAAAAAAAAAAATTTAAACTGGCTTGATTTATCAGTCTTCTAAATAATCTAATTACAGGGAGGTCTAATTCCTTGACTATATATATTATATACAACTAAATGTTTCTCTGTGTGTGTGTGTGTATGTGTCCTGGTTCAGGCTGGACTAGAGTTCCCGTTGGTTTGGTAGCTGGAGGAGTGCTGCAGCACACTGAGACCCCAGGGACTCCCCAGGTCCCAGTGCCCTCACCTGTGTGCGGGGGCAGGGGGAGCACAGCTGGAGGGCTGGGCCCGGATTGGCCGATATTCCATGTCACATGACATTTGCTCACTATATAAAGGCAGGAGAGGGTTGGGAGAGGCTGCCACTTCCTGGAGTGTGGCTGTGGGGCCTTTGTGTTTGGGATCTTCAGTTGGGAGCAGGCAGGCAGGTGTTGGTCAGCAGATGGTGAGCAGCTGTATTGTACGTTACCTGTTGATGCTGCTGTCAGCGTATTGTTCTGTTACTGTTATTAAACTGTTTTTATCTCAACCCGTGAGTCTCACTTTGCCCCTCCGATTCCTTCCCCATTCCCAAGTGGGGGGAGGGTGGGTGAGCGACTATGTGGCATTTAGCTGCCAACCAGGCTCAAACCACAACAGTATGTTTAGTTATGTATGTCTGTGTACAGTCATAAAATATCCACTGTAAAAACAGACTGATAGACATGGTCAGATGGTGAGTCAGAACTTAGATTGGCTAAATCACCCTAGCGGGCGTTATGTCATATTGCTAAATAAAATCAAGCAGAGACTACTGTCTGACCCTGAGGCCAACTGGCACAGGTTCACTGACTTCACACTGTACAGTATTTGGCCCAAGGCTTCTTCAGGGCCCATATGGTATCTCTAAAGCCAAATAAATAATTCTAGTTCTCTGTGTGTGTATGTGTGCGAAAGTGAAGGTTCAGTTCAAAGTAAGCCAAGAAATTGCAGAGATGTGTTACAGTTCATTATGAGGATGTTTTCACAGTAATAAACTGATAGCTTGTGTGGCCAGCCCTGGTGTATGGGGTGAAATCATGTCATGGGTATTTGAAGATACAAGCCAACTGGGCTAATGTTGGGGGACCTTGTAGGGCAGAGAAAGACAGATGGTGCATTATTCTCCCTATTGTCTATGGCAAATGATCCCTAGCATATGTTAACACCTAAATCATGCCCAGGGAATGTCTTGGAAAGTGCTAATTGGAATGGCTCAAAATATGCCAGGGAGCATGCGAACAGTTAAGCAGTATGGATGATCAGTAGTTCAATGCTGACTTTGACTCCTGGCGCTGTTTTATTTAACAGTAGAGTTGTAAGCTATCTGTCTCCATTGGCAGTAGAGGGAGGTTTGGGCAAATAGGCAAGCTTTCCAAGGAATGTCTTTATTTTTAATTATACAATTCAGACCATAATGAAATTAAAGATCTAGAAGTTGAGAAATTAGGTAAACCAAGTCCAGAAAAAGTAAGCTCATGGGTTGATTTCTTTGGCACTTTTCAGTCTTTTGGTTGTTTAGTTTTTTATTTTTTATATTTCTTGATATGTTGAGTCATATGTTGTACGTGTTATAACAGATAGCCTGGCAGCATAAGTAGAAAAGGGAAGAGAAATATTGTTTTGATATTCCAAAACACTTGGGTGCATCCTGGCACTTTGAATTTCTACCATTCTTTTTTTTTTTTTCTCCTTTCTGTGATGCATGTATAAGCTGTCTAAATCTCATTAAAATATTGGTATATATAATTTATGATTATTTAATTTTACAGAAAGTCTAACAACATTCATTTGTGTGTCAAAGATGGTTGAGTGTTTTGTTATCAGTGAAGCAGTTCATAAGCCTCACAGTCTGAAGTTTATCTAAGCTAACATCAGGAGAAATTACATCAGGTAGGAATTGTATAAATGTTTAATAATAAGTAAAGAGAAAATCACATCAGCAACAGCTCCTGCCTTACAGTCCTCAGGCAAATGCCTAAGGTGAGGCGAATCAAGTGTTCTGTGCCTGGAACAAATGTCAAATGTCATTGGGATTCTATACATGGACTAAACATTATATGCCACTGGATCAGACCAATGGCTTCATTCAGATACATAAGCTTGAACTAGTACTTCACCAGAAAAGTATGATGAGTAAGATGGAAGGGTTTCTTTCTAAGTGCACTGTAGTTGAGTAAATACTTGGGAGTTTTTTGCTGGTATTCATCAAAAGACAACTATAGACTTCAAGCCCAGAGCTGGCCTGGACTCACATTGGCTAGAGCTGGGCTTAACTGTTTTCAGCTCCTGCCTTGGGGCCAAGTGCCTGTTGCCTCCCCTGCCTGAGCCTGAGCTCTGCCAGTGCTTCCATGGGAAGGGTCTGGCAAACCCAGGGGCTCGCTGCCCAACAAACAAGAGACCCTGGAGGGGCTGAGCAGGTGAAGGCTGAGGGGCCACACTCACTCATCTGGGGGCAGCCATAAGGCAGCTGCCTGGGGTGAGGAACGTAAAAATAAGCCCAAGCAGACTCCATTACCAAGGAGGAAGAGACCTTCTCCACGAACATCATACCCTTCTCAGCAAAGGTCTTGGGATACTGAGGTCTCTCTGTATTACCACTTACATCTCTGCTGGAGAGTGTCTCCATCAACATTAGAGGGGCATTGCAAGGGTGAGAACAGCGTCAAAGGAAGGGGTAGATATTAGTAAGTTTTCTGAATAACAATTTGAAGGGTATCAATGAGGTTTTTCTTTATTAATTCATACTCAGAGTGCTAGTGTTTCTTTAAGTGTACAAATGGTGTCTGTTTTATTTTAATTGGATTTTTAAGATGTTAATTACACACAAAATAAGTTATTGAGTCTGCATGTATGGTGTGTTCCATTTTACCTGCAGTGTAACGCTGTTGGTTAGAAGCTAACTTAAATTTGAATACAAGTGAGTATTACAACAGGTATAAAATTCCTTTGGAAGACTGTTGGTAACTAGAGCATGTTATCAACATGAGGTAAAACTCTAGGACTTCTGAAGCTGAAAGTAATTTTATCACGCCTTTCAAGAGGCATGCATTTGATTGTTTACTCCCCCTAAATCCTGCTAAAAATTTTTATCTGAGTGATAGCTTATAGTAATAGCAGGCTACCTAGGCTTTCTATGAAATACAGTCCTTTGTTCAGTATAAAATATTTTGCTTTTCATTTTTATTGCATGCTCACTTCCTACTGTTCAGAGAAATGGTACATAAAAAACAGGTACATCTGAACAACTTTTAAGTGTCATTATCATACTAAACTCTTCTCTTAAATTAAATTGTTTCAGTCTTAACCTTTTCTTCTGCCTATTCCCTCTTTAGTGATAGTATGTCTATAACTGAATAAAACATTCCTGTTCAGCATATAAACTGATTTCAGTACTGCAACAGTAATGTCCATCATTATTTTGTATTTTGTATCTTTTGAACCAAATTATTAATTTTGGGGTTTGGTCTGTTTGTTTGTTTTCCCAGAGGAGAGGATTTTGTTTTATTTTTTCCTTATTTTTACATCTGCATTATGCTGAGAAAATATGTTTTGATAGGGAAGAAGTTTTTCTTTTCTTATTACAACTGAGGAGATTACTCTTCCAAATGCCTTTCAGTATCCATGTTTCTTTTCTATCTTTAATCACTTTCCTTTTTATTTACACCCAGTTTCAGTTGCCATCACATTATCTATTCAAATAACTTTTCTGATCACTATAAGACTGTGCATAATCCATGGTTTCAATCTAAGTAATATAAAGATTTTTCTTAAAGTTTAGAACACATTAATGAATTTAATTTATTTTGGAAAATCATATCTATCAAGTAGCCCACACACTGTTAAGGATTTTTTAATGTTTTGCATAATTTAAACAATTTAGTTAAATGTATGTGTATGTAGGCAGCAACTACTGACACTATTTCTTTATTCTGGTGTAGAATTACTATAGATAGGACACACCATTCATAAAATATTGATATATTTCCAATTAAAGTCAATTTATGCTGCCTTCCAAGAATATTCGGCACAAAACAGCAATTAATCTTTGTCTATAAAATAGGTTAATAAACCTAGTCTGACTTTTAAGTCGACAAAAGTATCTGGCCTTGACGGTTTCAGAGCAGAGGTTAATAAACACATGATTAGTTTGTCCTCCTGAAATGGTTAATCCTTAACTTTGGAAAGGCTGACATCCTGAGTCATCCTGAGTATTTATTTTTAAAGGCTTTTGAAGGAACAGAAACCCCATTGGATTTTAGACCATACCGAATTCTTCTATAACTACTTGCACAAAAAAGGGTTGGGATTTGCAAACAGATTTTTCATAAAGTGTTCTTGGGGCTTGCTAACTCAGGCCTCATTTCTAGAGGGTGCTTGGTGTAATATTCTTTATAATTAAAATATATTTGTTTCCAAGTACAAACTTTGTTCTTGGCCTTCAGAGGCCAAAGGGCATTAGAATGGTGTTAATGAGACTAATTAGTTAATATGTTAAGAATCAAAAGCGTATTTCTAATTAGCAACAACTAGATATGTCATTCTGCACTGCTTTTGGGTTTTAGTATTTTTTTTATTTTTAGATTGTATATGGGGCACCCTCTTTCAAAATCTGTTGTCTTCTTAGAAACAAAATATTTCTGATTAATAAACTGTGATTTTTGTTTCTTTTTGTTTGAAAAGAGATAAGGTATAAATAAAAAAGAGATATCTCTTTTTAACACAATCTCCTAGTATTTATAACATTATTACAGAAATCAGAATGCTGTTGTCACTTAATTCATTAACTTATTGACTCACTGGTATTTGGCTAAGAGCAGATTTTAACCTACGGTAAACTATTGCTAAAATATATAGTACATTCCTTAGAACTTCTTACTTTCCTCTAGTTTTTGTTTCTTGTATGTTAAGTCTTTTTGTGCTACATACCTTCTGGATGAAACAGTGTCACCAGGCATGGACTCAGATGATTTAAGTAGTCCAGGATGTAAATATGGATTCTGGAATATCTATTTTCCTCTCTGTTTCATAAATTAAAATTCACAGTATGAAGATAAAATAAGGGTTATAAGGGTTGCTTGTAAATATAAAAACCTAAAGCAATGTCCATAATAGACTTCAAACATGGAGAAAGTATCAGTATTGTTATTTATGTTCTGTGTGATAACTGGCAAATCCATAACTACAGAATTAAAAATAAATATGTAAGTAGACCATACAGTCTGAACACTGCAGTCTCAGAGATACAATAGGTAGGAAGATAAAAAAAAAAAAAATATCAGTCTTTGCAGATGCTTACCTTTTATGTAATTTTTCGCTGGGAAAAGGTTATACATTTACCACCAGCTGAAAGTATTTCTGCCACTCTTTGCCTTTTTCATAGTTTCAATGTATGTGTTTGGATAGTTTTCAAAAGACTAAAAGGTGATACATAAAGAAGGTTGTATATATAGCTGTTTTCTTATGGAGGTGAACTTGCTGGGCATAAACAGTCTCTGAATGGAAATTCTACAGACATACTCAGATTAGCACTGTACCCCAACAAATGTACCTGTCCTATGCGTGGAAAAAAAAAGCACCCAAAACTCCACATCAACAACACCCCCACCCCCACCCCCCCAAAACAAAACACCTTAGAGGTTTGAAATTTTATTTGTTCTACATTTCATAACCTCTGTTTAATAACAAAGTGCAGACATAACCTCAGTGGAAAAGAAAGTGCTTTTTGATGGTTAAATAAGGAATTGTCTCCTAAGTGGAATTCAGAGCTACATTGTTAGTTAGTTACCATCTGTACACATTTATGAAGTCAGTTAATTGCCTTAAAGTTTAATATAATTTCCCAAGGGAACAGGATTTTCCCTAGAGTAACCAAGGTACATCAGCAACATAACTCAAAAATCTCACGCAGGTACTGTAGCTGTCGGGCAGAAGGATGTTGCTAGCCACTCAGGATCCCTTCTAGGACATTTGCATCCAGTCCTACCTATTTTAAATACAGAGAGGACACTGTTATTCTTTTCTTAATATAATGAAACTAGGAACAGACTGACAAAGTTGTGCAGTCTCCATCCTAGAAGACTTTCAAGATCCAATTGGTAAAATCTCCAAGCAAACCTATCTAACCCAGAGCTGATTCAGTTTTGATCAGGAGTTGAACTGGAGACTTCCTGAAGACCTTCTGAATTGTCATGAGATCCTATGATCAGGTCTATATATCTATGTCTGAGCTGGTTGACCAGATGATGTTTACAGTAATGGAGTAAGTCAGTTACACATCATCTTACTCTCTAAAATAAGTTCAGAGATGTGTTCTTAGCAATTAAGGCCTTTAGAAGAGGGTGCCCAGAATTCCGTTTCTGATTTGAGGTCTTTGCATTTTATGTTATTTAGTAAAATACATCAACAATATTATTCTAAGAAGCACAATATGAGAAGTCTTGGGATCTTGAGTGTAAGAAGCAGAAACACACAGTAGAATTAGGTTATAGCTGAACAGAGTTTCTCTATATAATGGTTAGATTAGACATGATATGCTAGAGTCAATCACCTGAATCTGGATCTATAATATAAATGTTAAAGCCTCTGTAAAAATTATAGACTTCAAATACTAAGTGGACACTCATGAAATATATACAAATGATGCTATTATAATAATAGCTGGGGAAGAACTGGAAAGTCTGGTTTTATAAATAAAAGTGCAGACCCAAGAAATTAGTAAAACCACATAACCATTCAGGGTATGAACTGGCACAAGAATTCGCAGGAAGATTTTAGGTGACATTGCCAGCTATAGTATGAAAGAAGCCTCATTTTATCTATGGAAATTCAAAAAAAAATACTCAAAGAAATAGGAATTTTGAGAGTTCCATTTTAGTCTATTAAGGAACTAAAGGCAGAACTGTTACATATACTAAATGATGGGGAAAAATTTTATGAAATGTGTCATAGAAAGAACAGATATACTTATGAATGAAAAATAGAGTTGAGATGAATTGAATGCGATAAAATATAAAGAACACTGTGATATCTTCAGATAAGTACTGATGGTTTATAGAGATAATACAGTTTAGGTTATGACTGATTTTAGAAGTACAGACATTTATTGGAATATACACAGTATAAAATGAAAATATGAAAGACTGATATATTAAAATTGGGAGTTTTGGAAGGGATAGGAGAGGCTGAAGCAATGTGCCCTGGAAACCAGGAAAAATGACCCAAGTAAAGGTTGTCATTTGCATAGCAAATACAGTATATAAAACAAAAATAGTTGAAATGCTAAATTGTACTGTGGTCACAGGATTTGTGTTTGTCCAAATGTTTTTCAGTCAGGCATGAGTAAGTACTAGAATGAATGTTTAATTTCAAGCAGGCCATATCTGAAGGGATGATTTACAAACAAATGTAACAATATTTAGGAATGAATCAATTAATAAGAAATGTTGAGTGTTTTAAAAAGTTTACAATAGATGGTTATGTTGAGTAACAGTGTCATATAATTATCAAGTTAACAGAAATAAACATTCTCTGAAATTACTAGATAAATCTTACTTTAAGAGCTATCAAATGAAAAGGAAAATTGTGAATTGTAGACCTTGAGAAGAATGCTAAAAAAGACAAAAAGGATATTAAAAATGCAGAGAGATGAAACAGAAATCTGAGAAGAATGATTAAAAACAGTAAAATAGATAAAGGGAATATTAGAAAGGAAAGAGAAAATTGAAATAGGTATGTGTATTAAGAGATGCTAACCACACTTCTAAAAAGATTTTGAACACTGCAAAATAAGAGATCAGTGAAGGATGAAGTTGAAAATTTCAATATAGAATAAGATACAGAGTAAAATAGAATAGGAAAAGAGATAAACCATTAAATTGACTTTTCTTCCATAGACTGGACAGTATTTATGAGAGAATAAGAAATCATGTCATCTGATATTAGCTGGGTGTCCAGAATCTTGAACGCTTTCAAAGAGAGTGAAGAGGTATCATGTTTGGGCAAACCAAAACAAATCTTGAGGGACCAAAACCCACAACCTTATCTGACACAAAAATGACACAAGTCTTAAGTGTGTGTGTGTGTATATGTGTATATATATAAAAATATATATAAAATGTAGTTGTAGTTAAAAAGTAGGGTTTTCAAAATGACACCTTATCCCAGAGAAAATGAATATGGACTGACATTTATACAGTACTGTGGTGAAGTAACAAAATTTCTGTTAACGAAAACATATTTTGCTCTAAATTTATTAAAACTTTGTGCTACAGTCTACTTAAGAATCTAGCAAATACAGAAAAAATGGATTATGAACAGTTGTCAGTATAAAGGACTATTACCTCAGGAACACAAATTGGTATATTTTAGATAAAGAAGCAAGTAAAAGGCCATGATATATTTATGACTGATATTAAAATTTAAGATAAAATGTTTTTTCTCTTAATGTAAATAAAAACATTATGAGGAAACCAATAAGAAAATGAAGGAAAATTATGATATCCTAAGATATTATTAATCATTGAGGGAAGGGAGGAAGGAAGTCCCTATTTTAGTGAAAATTCTCAGTCTGAAGCCTTCTGATAAAATTATGTGCCCATAGCTTTTTCTTCACCCCATAAAATAGTCAGTGCTTTTTTTTTCAGAAAATAACAGCTAAAAGAGCTGTTACCTGTGTACCCTTTATGTGATTATTTAGTAGATGTTAATTCACATGTCCCTTTTATTTTTCAAAAGAATGTCTTAATAACCAGAACATACTCTCTATATTGGATTATTTTTGTTGCTTTCTGCTGAAGATGACATACTAATGATAAAACAAAAGAGCTTGTAACTCTTTAGCTTCATAAACCTGTGGAATCCCTTTTCCTGAGAATAGGTAGTTAGATGCAAGTTCTGATTCCATGTCTTGGTACTATATATGAATTTTTTAATAATACCCCCATCCCTCACCCAATACAAAACTCCACATACCTGTAGTCTATAAAACAAGGACTAGAAATTTTGTTGCACAGCCGGTCACATATACTCTAACCATAAATCTTATGTGTTTCATCTAGTTTCTTCATTCTGACACAAAAATTTTAAATTTCATCTAGCTTCAACAAGAAGTGTTTAAAGTCCCATCTTTTTTGAGACTTTAATCCATAATAGTTAGGACATGTTCTTTCTAGAAGATTTTGAAGAGCTTTTTCTCAGAGAAGGAAGTGGATCTTGAATGCATTAACTTAGCATGCTCTCCTTATGTTCTCCTGTAAATGGCAGAAGAAATGGCTAGTGTAGTTTATTTGGGGCCTGATCTGTTAGGCTGAAAATAATTTAACTCTGATTATCTATTTCAAAAACTCCCTAATTACCAGAATCAGCTAAAGTTTAGGCACAAACAGCCACTTATTACCCCAAAAGTAAGTAGCATGAACATAAAAAAAATTGTCATGTGCCTAGGAAATATAAGTATTGAAAATTGAAGTAGATGCAAAACTTTAGACTTTCCATGGTGAGATGACAAGACAGAAAAGTCATCTGAGCATTACCTGTAAAAGCTACACTTTGGCAATTTTACTTTCTCTGAACTTAGCTTTTAGCATAAAATTATATTTGTCAATGGGAAGAATCACAACATTTTGTAATAGCTGCATTATTTCATTCATCTAGAATCCACTCTTTTTCTGCACATAATTATGTAGGTATCATCGAGCATGCCTGAATGCTTAACAAGAAATCCTGTGTTGCCACCCTGGTCATTTGTGCTTACCTTATATTATCTGATTTACATTATTTTACAATATGTATCTTGAAATCTGTCTCTGCAAGCACGTTTACTGTGTGAAGCAAAACATAAAGCATTTTAGTGTTAAATAGGACCACAAAGATAAATGACTATTAGATTAAATAATGTAATAAAGTACATTGCAAATGATGAAGTACCTTTATTTACTTAAACACCAGTCTTTAAATTCGAATCTCTTGATAATCTACTTATTAAGAATATATTTCCATACCATCACTGATAGACCCAAATTGCACATACCCCCCCCCCCCCCCCCCCCCCCCAGTTTAATTTCTAATATTAGTAACAAATGTATAATGCAGACCTTGAAAACCTAGATGGTTTTATTCTTAAAATACTGTTTTGGGAACCAAGAAGGAAGCAGGGGATAATAAATACTGTATGTCTCAGAGAAATTACATGAGAATTTGTAGCATTACTGCACATAATGATTAGTACAATTTTTGGATAGAAGTTCAATATACTATTACTGTCATTTTCTATGTGCTTACACTCGTGGAGAAGATTTTTGTTTTCATGTATATCTGGTTTTAGATCTCATTTTGAAGTGAAATTGAGAATAGAGTTTGTCTTTCCTTTCTTTCTGAACTTTATATCATTCACACTGTTTGCAGAGAGCATGGTACTTAAATTGTTTCCTTTTTTTTTTCTCTCACATCTTTTCCATGTCTTGATCAGTCATAATAGCAGAGTCCCAGAAGACAGTCATCCATCTGGAATTCATTATGAAAGCAAAATAAGCTTATTCAGAATGTTTTCTCATCTCTTGTAGTGAATATTTATATACACATGCAGAAGGCACACAAAAATTAAAATCACCTGCAGCTCTTTCTAAACATAACACTGCCTGTCTGTATCAGTCCGGGTGACTGTTCAGGCACTCTCACCTGTATGCAAGATCACTCTTCAAAGAGAGATAGATACACATACATACATATATACACACACAAATATATATGAAATAGTTACTTACAAATACACACTAAAGATAACTAGTATTTGAAAAACTAGTAGGTTAAATATTAGTATGCCTGAAGAGTCCTTGCTTGCTGGCCATCAGTCAGGAGGGGAAGTGTAAACCTCAGCTACCCTCAGGAAAGATCCTGCATGCTGCTTAATTGCTGTCTTTCGTTTTCTTTTTCTTTTCTTTTTTTTTTTTTTGCTTTTGTAATGGTTTTATGGTCTTCCATATTGGTGTTTTTCATCTTGAAACCTTGAGCTACTACTGATCAGTGCCTCCACAGTCATAGTTTTGTCTGTAACCTTATCTTTCTTTTCTTGCATGACTTAAAATTTCCTCACAGGTTATGTAGCTGGATCATGTCAGAGTTTGGCCCCTGGACCATGTATAACTGAACTAGAGATGGGATGTGTCAGGTAAGCAGGAAGAGGAATGAAGACAGGGTTACAGAAAGTCCCAAAAAAACAGAGGTCTTAACCTGAAGTTGGGTTCTGTTGTCGTTTGAGCCTACTCAGCAGCTAAATGCCACACAGCCGCTCACCCACCCTCCCCCCACTTGGGAATGGGGAAAGAATTGGAGGGGCAAAGGGAGACTCGCAGGTTGAGATAAAAACAGTTTAATAACAGTAACAGAATAATACGCTGACAGCAGTATCAGTGGGTAGTGTACAATACAGCTGCTCACCACCCACCAACCAACACCTGCCTGCTCCCAGCTGGTGATCCCAAACACAAAGGCCCCACAGCCACACTCCAGGAAGTGGCAGCCTCTCCCAACCCTCTCCTGCCTTTATATAGTGAGCAAATGTCATGTGACATGGAATATCGGCCAATCCGGGCCCAACCCTCCAGCTGTGCTCCCCCTACCCCCGCACACAGGTGAGGGCACTGGGACCTGGGGAGCCCCTGGGGTCTCAGTGTGCTGCAGCACTCCTCCAGCTACCAAACCAACAGGAACTCTATTCCAGCCCAAACCAGGACAGGTTCATATCTGATATTCAGGAAACTTGTGAGGATAGACATTTTAGAGTAAAACTGGTGTGCGATACATGAGGTCTAACTCCAGGCAGAAAAGGCACTTGTGCAAATCTTCAGGTAGACATCACCTAGAAGATGCATATCATGTACTTCAGGAAGGACTAAGAGTGTGGTATGAGTGACAGGGCAGAAGGCAGAACAGTACACTGATGCATCAACAGTTGTTGGCCTGGGAGTGTCATCCTCGGTCAGCATGTGATACAAGCTGCTGCTCTCCCACATAAAAGGGTTCAACATTACCAGGAAAATCAGCAAGGGGTCATTACCTCCACTGGTCAATCACTGTACCTCTGGTTAACCTGAGAAAGGATGGCAAACTTAAGAAACATGACTGTATCAGTAGTTATGTCTTCACTTTGATCAGAGAGACACCTTGGATACTGAGAACATTGACAAAAATCCTTAATCCACTCTTCTTTGCTACTCTTTTTTCTTCTTTGTCTTTCTGTTTCTGTTTTGTCAGTGAGCATTATCTTCCATTCTGAACTGAATAGACTGCTTTCTCTCTCAAATCATTCGTTGCCTAGTAAATTTTTTACAAAATACTTATCTGAAACAATACATTCTTTACATTTTTGATCAAATTTGTTTTGAGAAACTGTTTAATTTCTTTTTCAATGAAAAATTGTTGGGTTTTTTTTTCAGTTTTATTATGCTAGTATTATACTTTTTTTGAAGAATACTGTGTCCTGTTTTGACTTGCTTTCATGTCTTAGTCACACATTTCTAAGATACAGCATGATTTTCTTTCCAAGTTTGGAACAGTAAGCACACAAACTGAAATCTCTAAAGTAAAAGTATCAAGCCTCAATTATCGATTTGATTTTTTTTTTTTTGAAAGAACTCCCTTGATTCTACAGGTTCATTTATTCTATCAGAAATAAAATAATAGTTTCTGAGTTAATCCTCTTTCATCCTCTCCCCCAGACCTCAAAGAGGAATATGAAAGTCATTTTGTATTAAGGTGTTCACAGTAGAGTCTCACATTCTTCCTCAGTGAGAAATTAATTTAAACTATATACAACATTTAAGTAATTCATCTATTGATGTAGCTACTCCCATGTTATAACATGATTTATGCCACTGATGTTGTGCGATAAATCTGATATCACTGGTTTCCAAATGCTTTTTAGAGTATCCTTCTAAGTAGATACATTTTAAGAAAGATTTTGATCAGTGAAGTTCTTGGCAAAGCTCCCATAGGCCTTAAGGCTACTACTAAATGGCATTAAAGTAGTAGAATAAGGGAACCAGGCCAGAGAATATGTTCAAGACATACTCTCCTTGAACATAGCTTAACATATTTTCCAAATCGAAAAGCAACATCTTGACTGCATGTATCTACCAGTCTGGTAGATATGGTCAATTCTTCTTAAAAAATCTTTCTCTTTTTATGCCAGATTTAAGCTATGATAGGAAGAGTGTAGATCACTAAGACATAATTTATCATTACTAGTAAAAGGCCTCAGATCTTGAAATGACCTGACAGTGCAGTGTCTGAGAACACATCTGGGCTCATCTTAGCTAGAGCTATAAGCTCAATTTAGCACCTGCTGTTGCCTTACCTGCCTGAGCTAGATAATGCTGTATACAGGAATGGTTTGTCAAATTGAGTCACCATGTAAAAAAAAAAAAAAAAAAACCAAAACCACAATGGATTTTTGAATTGATCCTGGGAAAGGCTGATGGACCACTTCCAGACTTTAGCTGGGCTGCAGTAAGAAGGAAGCAACATCTGATAACAAACATAAACCCAAGCTACCCAAGACCAAGGAGGAATAAATCCTACCATGAATAACATTCTCCTCTCATTGAAGAACCCAGGATACTCACAAGCTTGCTTCTTGAAAAAGACTAGCACCATCGATATTGGGACCCAGAGGGATATTGGAAAGGCAAGCAGCAACAGGAGTAGAAAGTTTATGTTGAACAATTTTAATTGTCTTAATGATGAGGCATTTCTGTATTAATATGTTATTCTGGACAGCTAAAATACTATCTAAACCATTATTTATTAGCTCATTAGGCTGACTACATTCCCTTTTTGTTTTTCCCACAAGATTTTGAAAGCGCTGAGAGGATTGCCGTAATTTTAAATTCTGGTGCGTACCTAATGGCATAATTTGACTTGCCTAATAGTAAAATCTTTGTTTGTTTTAAACCAAACCTAATGCTCCAAAACCACTGATGAATTACTAAAACTATTAGAGTTGAGAAATAGTGTCAATCGTGTTAATAATTGCTTATCATTGAGATCATATTTTGCCCAACCCTTGTGTTATGTGCTCTTGTAACACGAAAGAGATCAGCTTAAGCCTTGTCCATTGATGATCTCCTGTCCTGGGTTTGAGTGGTGGGATGTTCTTTGGTAGCAGGGGAGGGGGCTACAGGATGGCCCACTGTGAGAAGCTTCTTGAAGCTCCCCCAGCTCCAAGTCAGCTCCAACTCTGCACCAAAGCCGATCCAATCAGCTGCACCTCTGCGATAACGTATTTAAGAAGGGACATGGTGAGGAGGAGTCGGACTTGTGAGGAGGAGTTGAGGCAGCTGTGTGAACACCAAGGTCAGTGAAAGAACGGATGAAGAAAGGAGGGTGGAGGTGTGCCAGAACAGAGACCCCCCTGTATCCCATAGTGAGACAGCACGGTGCCCCCCCCCCCCCCCCCCCCCGCCACCTGTGAAGATCTATGGTGGAGCAGACACTGATTTATGGCCTGTAAGGTGTTTCACATGGATGACCAAAGTGACTGTGTCCGAAGAAGCCTGGGATCTTGTGGGAAAAGGTAGCCCCTGCAGTTGTAGTTCGGCACTGGGAGGATTGCAGCATGCGGGGGTGTCCCATGCTGGAGCATCTTGGGAAGGGTTGCAGCCCATGGGAGGGACTCCATCTGGAGAAAGTTGGTGTCTCCACACTGGAGCAGTGTAGGGAAATGCTTTGTCCCGTGGGAGGAAAACACTTTGGAGAAAGTTTGTGGAGGACTGTCTCCTGTGAGAGGGGGACCACAATGGAGCAGGAGGAACAAGTTCCAGAAGCTCCCCCCACCGAAGATGGAAGAAGCAGCAGCACTGACTGTTTCCCCCATTCCCTACCTCCTGTGCCACTGAGGGGAGGAGGTAGAGATACCGGGAGCAAAATTGAGCCCGGGAAGAAGGGAGGGGTGGGGGGAAGGTGTTCTCAAGATGTGGCAATGCTTCTCACTGTCCTACCCTGTTAAGTGTTGTTGTTAGTGTCTGTAATAAATTTATGTTCTTTTTTTCCTTCCCCTAATGAGTCTGTTTTTTGCCCATGACCATAATGGGTGATTTGCCTTTCCTGGCCCTAAGCCTGGCTTATTTGTCCTTTCTCATCGCTGGGAGAGAAAGGAGGAGTGAGTGGCTGTGTGGTGCTCAGTTGCCCTCCGAGCTCAAACTGTGATATCTCCTCAGATCAGATATCAGACAGCTAGGAATGTTTGTAAAATAATATATATGTAGTTTAATAATCCAAGTTTGTGGACATACCAAATGTGTTAAGATCAATTGTAGCACATAGAATTTGGTTTCTTTGGACATTTTTCAAAGTTTTACAAAGATTAAAATAATCTGATAATACATGTAAGAAAATCCTTGCAAAGCATCATTTCTCGGGACAGTGTAGAGAAAAGTAAGATAATTCAGTCCATAAAACATAAAATTTAGCCAAAGATCATAACAAAATGAGTAACAATTACAGTTGAAGTACAGATATTTGGGAATAAGTAGAATAATTATAATACTTTGCTCTTCTGTGGTTACATAAAAGCTTTATCTCTTAAAGAAACAGTCATCATCGTGCAGTTTAGAAGGTTACAATTTGTTTTCAAATGATCAAGGCTTTTCTACATAAACAGCTACAAATTTATTTTTTAAACTACAATTTCCAATTTAGAAGAGTTCAATATTTTTATTTCTAGATCCATTTGACACTTCAAAATTTAACATATTTTGGGTTACATTATTAATTTTTATATCAAATTTAAAAGTTAAAATATATAAAAGGCAGATAAATAACCACACTAAATGAAGCAAAGCATTTCTTTTGGTGATTTTTATGCCCATAGTGTAGTTCTTCTGATGTTTTGAAGCTATTCTCTATTTATTATGAAAAGAAAAAATACACCTTTATTCTTTTAATCTTTTATTTAAGGTCCAATTATCTGAAATATGATAATTTTCATTGAACCTATAGCAAATGTGTGTTCATACTAACAGGAACATTTTGGGCTCTGTTGTAACAAAATAACTTTACCAGTTTAGGAATAATGTAGAAACTCCACAGCAATTAATGAGTTAATAAAAATCCTAGATCTATAGAAGTCATCTGACAAAGCTTATAAGATTTACTCACCGTAACTAAAATTGGAGAAAAGCACACAAGATGTCAAAGGCAGGAGATATTTGTAAGCTGAGAGGATTTTCTTGCTGAAATATGACAATTCTGAAAGCAGCGAACTCATTTCACCCGACTCTACTAGGTCCGGGATTTCATCTGCATGTCTTTCCTCTGAAGATGTTTTATTTGTTAAAGCTGTGATAATTGTTCCCTTTTTAGAAGAATGAGGGATTGATTTACAGCCTGTGGAAAATAGTGGAAGCAATTGCAACAGATATGAATATGTATATCTCCTCATATGTCTTTCCTTCTCACAAATCTTAATGTATTTTTCTTTCATAATAAAATTAGTTATGACTGAAAAGTGGATAGGTGCTTCCTTCACTCAGTATGTTCCTCTTGATACTCCTCTCTAGGCTTACTTGACCATTTCCAGTTTCTTAACTGTGGGAGTTAGGATCCTTATATAGTCATACCACAAAGCAGAGTCAGCAAAAGTAATTGTAAAAAAATCACATCCTTTTAAATCCTAATACATAACTTCTTTATTTGCATCAGTCTGTTGTTATGCACTCCCCTGATATGTTTTATACTACCTGCTTGCTTTGTCCATCTTTTATTTAAGTCTATAAAGCAGCTTGTAGGAGAGAATCCTCATCAGATGTAAATTCAGTTTGATTCCAAAGGAGCTACCTCAAATTACATAAACCTTCATTGTATCTCATTATGTTCCTTTTCATATCTACTTTGCCTTATTTATAGCAGGACAATAAACTATGATTTACACTGACTATTAAATTTTAGCCTGAAATGACTAGCTTTATGTTTTCTATTTTAGCATTTGTCTCTAACTCCATTCACATCTGTCAAGGCCTTTATATACCCTGGTAGCAATTCTAAGAGGAATGTTCCAGGTAGAGCAAGATGCAGCTGAAGTGTCTAGGAAGTTAGAGATTTCTCTTTGTCCAGGCATCTAACTTTCACAGCACTGGCCTTCAATGCTAACAGAATAAAATATTGTCCTTTGACTACTATCTTATAGTAGCCCTACTGTACACTTTGTGTTCCTATATTATACCCTGCTAGGGTTCATGACCACACCTTTATTCTTCCCTGTCATTTTCATCATCCAGAACATTTACTTATGTGATTTATCATGTACGTTTATGGTATTAATGGTGAAAGTATGTTATCTTTTTCTGTTTTTAATCATGATGGCTTGATGCTATATTAAACTACTACCTTTACCTGAGATTCATATTTATATATCTTTTCTTGTGAGTAGTTTAAATAAAATTCTTCCACAGGAAGATGGCATAACAATTATTTTAGATACATACAAATATTTCAAGTGAATGTGACCACCAATGTACTGTAAAATGTAGTCATTATTTTTACAGTACATACAGACTTTTAGATGACAAGGTTCACATTCTTGCTTCACATAATCACTCAGAGCTATACAAAATGTTAATGCTAGACATCAAATTCTACTTCTTTAGCTGCAACAAAAAAATATTTTGCAAAATTGAGAAGCATCTGGAACATGTTTCATTTTCCACCACTTATTTTCTTGCTCATTGGAGATGCTTTTGTTACTGCTGCTAATTAAAACACTTGTTCTAATTTGTATATGGCTGAATTGCACCCTGATAGGTTTTTCTTCCAAAAGGCATCTTAAGAGTACAGAAGCAACACAACTTCATTTATGATAAACACCTCACACATATCTGTAGAGACTCATTATAACTTCTAAAAGCATTAAAAGATGTGTATGGACATTATATGTGGAACAAGTCCAATATTCTTCTGCTTAGCCATTGATAAAAGCATAAAGTTCTCAAATCTTTTAAAAGGTATTCTTCCCCAGCCAGGTGTGGACAACACATATATTTTTATAGGATCTTTTTTGGCATCTGACCCTCAAATATGAAATCCCTTGGTACCTTGCAACTTTTGAGTGGTGGAAAGAACATCCTATTGCTCTGGCCATCCTTTTTGTATTTCATGTTAGGGCTATTTGAGGAGGGCAACACAGGTCATGGTCTTCACCTACCATTTTTTTGACTGCTACACTTCTTTATGTGCATTTTTTGTCATGACTTAAGAGACCAAAATTCTGCACAATCATGCCCCATCATCATACAGGGAAGAGACTATTGTGAAAATGAAAAATTAGAAAATAAGTACACAAATAAAGACAGCTAGTGAAGTGTCCATCTGAAGTTATCCTTTTGGTCAGTCATAACCATAGTCATAATCTTTCTTGGAAAGATCTGTTAAATCATAAATAGAATATTGATTTTTTTAATCGTTCATAAGTAGAAATTAAATAAATATGTAGATGTTGTCAGTCCTTTTTATTTAATTTCTTATCTACATTGTTGAGCTGATCAAAAATCACCCTACATTTTGTGTATCTGTTTCTTATGAATATTTTTAATTTCAAAAAACTATATAATGTTTACAGGTATTTTGACCTGGATTGAAAGCAAAGCTTATAGTTTTAAAACAATATATTTTGACAATTTTTCATTTAAGAAAAAAAAAAAAAATGTTAAAATGCTCTGACTGATATTGAATGATGATTACTTAAATTGCTTATAGCTTTTCAGTTTCTTTGTTTTGCAAAAATTACCACACACAAAACTCTCTTTACCTTGTGATTCAGTAGCAGAGATTTTCACACTTGAGCTACTTATTCAGAAGTCTCAAGTACAGTGATTGTTTATCAAAAGTGTACTCTAGAAAGTTATTATCCCCTCCAAATAGTTCAAAGGAAGTATCTGTCCTTTGTGAACGTTTGCTGTAAGTCCTCACTGGAAACTAGTTGAAATTCAGTCATATCACAGTTAGCATCTGCAGATACCATTATATAACTATTTTTAATGCCTCAGTGGATAGCCCCACATTACAGTTTAATTTTCCACAGAAATCTAAATTTATTCTTTGACTGTGTATTTTTCTATCTTATTAGGTAATCAGTCTGAACAGAAATCCAATTTTAACTCAATCAACAATACTTTGAAGAAAGTTATGTAAAATAATTAGTACAGCTTTTAATATGTCACCCAATATGTGACTAGTCTGTTCATGTATTCATTGCTGGAAACATATTCTGGCATGAGACTGAAACTCTTAGTAATGATCTCTACCTGGAGTGCTTTTTACTGTTTTGATAAGTGCTTTTCCTGTCCTTTTTTTTTTTTTTTTAGTATGGAATATGACATATTTTTTACTGTTTAACCTGGAAATTTCTAGTTCTAACTTTAAGCCCTGAGACAAAAGTAGCATTCATTATGTCATGAAATAGATATGACATCTGTTTTTCAAGATTGTTGAAAAAAATCGTATAAATTACAGTTCAAAATTATTTATATATTTATTTCCTTCTGCTGATATAGGATTGCTCTCTACAGTATATCGCTGTGTACTTATTGAACTTATTTTAGTTGGTTTTAAACTAATGGAAATTAGTTAATTTCACTGGCTCTTTAGATACACAGTCTGATGTATACAGTTGTAGCAACCTTATCCAGATGATATTCAGTTTTCATTGTCTTTTAATAGTTATTTGTTATTTCTAATCTTAATCTCTTTGAACGCTAAATAGTATGTCTTTTTTCCTAGCCTACAAATAGTAAAAAATAGTCATATTCCACTGACACATAAAATGCTTATTGTGAAGCAGGTCTGTGGTTCAGTTAGTTTCATACCCATTCTTTAATAATATTCAGTACTGTTGCAGTTACCTTAACAAAATAGCTTGAATTCTAAAATATTATTTTGATTTTAGTTTAAAATATGGCTTTGATTTAAAATGGAGTTATAGCAGCTATGAGAATATAAAGTACACTAAGGCCCTTAGGAATAGGTAGCTAGTATGGTGTGTGCCTTGAACACTGTATGAATTCTTACAGACTCTGAATTAAAACAGTGAGTACTGGTTATGGATCTTGAGTCAAAACAATAGGTACCAGAAGATACTAGGTTTAGTTTGGAAGATCAGCCAAAGAAGAAATGAACATCAGCCAAAGATGAATTGAGCATGCGCAAGGATGAAGTTCAATCAGCAGACACAGTGATGAAGACTATTGATGACCATCAGAGGACCCCCATCTAACATAACCACTCATGCGTTAGAGACATTTGCATACGATAATGATTTCCAGGAAATAACATGAATATGCTGATCATTACCCTCCCCTCATTCTATTAAAATCAATCAGTAAAGATGACCAATGATTTCTGTAGAATAGGAATATAAGTGAGGTGAGGTAACTGAAAACCAGTCATTATTAAGGTCAAACTAAACTTTATGATTTTTTTTGATCTTATGTAACCATGACTCTGCTGAAAAAGTGTATAAATATGTTGTGCTTTGTATCAGCAGTGAACACGTTTTTTTGGTGGAGCTATCCCCCGTGTTCCCCAGTGCTGGAATAAAGAAGTGCCTGCTTATCTGCCTTGTGTAGATAAGTTCTATTCACGACTGTGACAACTAACAGTACCAGAAGCTTTATAAGAATGCATGAAAGGGTGATTGCCTTGTACCATGAGGCAAATGATTAAACAGATAGGAACCATATGTCTCAATCTGGCCATTGTGGGGATTTAGAAGTGAGCTACTATAGCTCTTCTCAAGTTCAGGTGACCCACATATCTAGATATAAATGAAATATTATCATGGATCCTGAAAGGTATAGACTTGCAGCAGATTCCTCTTCTATTGCCTGACAAAGTGATTTAATAATAGAGTTGGTACAGTTCCTTCTCTAACCTGTCCCAGTCTTATGGGCTTTCTGTGAAAAGAAAACAAGCTCTGTAGTTTCCAAAGACAGCTTTCTCAGCTAGCCTTTGGTACACTTTTCAAGGTTACCTGAGAGTACTTTGGTACCTATGTTGAGTACTGCATGCTGGCCCTATACAAAATTATTGTGGCTGCAGGTTTCAGATCTGATTTCTTTTTACTAGCATTTTATGAGATCAGAAAAGTTTGCTATACTTTTTAAAGAGGAAAAATACAACTTGGTAGCAATAAAATATTTTGCTCTTGTCATAGACTCTTCTTCTCTTGAGTGTTTCCCCTCTAGGCAGTCTTCCTTTTTATTATCTTGTCACAACAAAGTGCAAGTTCTAGGTATCCTTACCTGATCCAAAGTCATATGCCTACAGCAGGATAGTTCATATGCCTCGAGCAGACTATATGGTAAAGCAGCAAGACTTCATCATGGATGATAGCTGTATTACTTTTTTTCTATTCAGTAGGAATGTGAAGAGTACTAATCCCTTTGCTTTACTATACATATTGGGTGTGACCAAATGGTTGCCTCAACAAGTCATGGCTTACTCATGAAAACTGGAAGAAAGTTAGGTAGGAATGAATATAAAGTAAGAGAGAGCAATGAATATTTTGGTGTATGTCTCTGTAGACATATGAATGTGGTAATTGCATGGGCTGACCCTGGCTAGCAACTAAGTACACACACAATTTCTCACTGACTCCCCCCAGAGTGGGATGAGGAGAGAATCAGAAGAGCAAAAGTAAGAAAATTTGTGGGTTGAGATAAGGATAGTTTAATAAGTGGAGCACAGTTGTGTGTGCAAGCAAAGCAAAATAAGGAATTCATTGACTGTTTCCCATCTGCAGGCAAATGTTTGGCCACTTCCTGGAAAGCAGATTCTCAGCACAAATAATGGTTACTTGCAATGACAAATGCCATAACCACCAATGTTCCCTCTTCCAGCTCCTCTTCTTATGCTTTTACTGCTTAGCATGATAACATATGTTATGGAATATCCCTTTCTTTGATTCAAGTCACCTCTCCCAACTGTACATCTCCCATTTTATTGTTCATCCTCATCCTACTTTTTCAGGGGATCAGGGCAAGGGCACAGTAAGAAAAAGATAAATCCTTGACACTGTGCAAGCACTGCTCAGCAATGGCCAAAACACTGGTGTGTTACTAAGATTGTTTTAGTCACAAATGTAAAGAAGAGCACCATTCAGGCTGCTATAAAGAAAATTAACTTCACTCCAGCCAGACCCAGTACAGGTAGAGACTCAAGTGTGCCCATTGTGACAAAACTGCCTTGTGAAGTGTAAAGGTTAGGAGAAATCTTGTGTGTATATACTGGGCAATGCATTTTCTGATAAGGAAAAAGGGAGCTATTGGTACTCCATGTAAAGAATATTTTCCACTTGTTGACAGATGATAAGCAACTAAGATGAGAGATAATTAATGTTTTTTTTTATAACTGAAAATGTTTTCAGTGAGAGGTACAGAGAAGTGTGATATGGGATAGTAAGCATACACAGGCTTCTGCTGTTGTCATAATAACAGAAGTGAAAGTTTGCTTTTCACAGAGACAGTAAGGAAAACTGGAGAAAATTGTTTGAAGAAATAAAGGAAGGAGAGGAAGAGCATAAAAAAGGAGCTGGATCTCTCTGGGTCAAACAGAATGGTTCATAACCATTGTACTTGGTGGAATTTTCACAGATAAAAAGTAAAATTCTGTTATATTTTGCTCAGCCTGGAGATTGAGACTGCATTTAGGGCTTTCTGGCAAACAGACTGGAAGGACTTTCTGTATATTCTTGCTCAGATTTTAGTTTGTGCATTGTGATTCTGTTTATATTGTTATTTTTGGCGTCTACCTGATATCACAGGCATCTCTTTTAGATAGTGAATCACTTAATGGCTTATATGAAGGTCATTGAGACAGAGCTGAGGGCAGTTCCTTTACTACCTTGATCACAAAGACAACTACGTGCAACATGACAAGCAGAGGTAATTGTCATTGTTGAGAATGCAGATTGATGCTTTCATGTGATAGAAGTTGATTTTGTAGGCTGAAATAAGATGTCCATTTGTACCAAGAGCTGTCAAATGTTCAGGCATGAAGAATAGTATCAATGCAGGTGATTCTGGCATGTCTGAATCTTCTGAACTGACAGGTAAGGTCCTATAATAACTTACAACACTGGTAACTTCTGCCCTTCTCTGGGGCAGTAATATGCCTGTCATTAGTGGTCTGCTGGGTACATAATGGCATAGTGATCCACTGGGGACATAATGCTTGGGGACATACCTGTCACTGATGGTCACAGCAAAGTTGGGCATGCTGCTTTACTAGAATTCTGCAATGAATATGGGTATGTCACAGGTAGTAATTTCCAATAGGTAGATAAGAAGATGGTAATATGGCCCTGCAGTAAGACAGATGTGAGGGCAGATTGACAAGTAGGTGATGTACAGATAGGTGTGTATCAGATCTCTAGAAGTCAAAACAGGAAGCTTCCTGTGACCTGAAATGATCAAGACAGGAATTCAGAAATTACGTGCCCAGAACTAATAATCTGTTCCTTGCAGATGGCTATGAAGACTATTTTGTATCTAGAAATGAGTGATATCATACTAGCTGATATGTAGAGTGAGATGTGTGTTACTGATAAAAGCACCTGTGACAGACATACTCCCTTTATCTCACCTGAGCCTGGTGGCTTCTGTTACTCAGATGTGCTCTTGAAAAAGCTTGTGCAGTGCTGTGACTAGTGTGCTCTTGTAATAAATTATCCAGCACCTCACTGTTTCTGGAGACAACTTTCCTACTGCTTAAGAGCTCTCAGGAGCTTGCAGCCTATGACAGCATATTACAGCACATAGAAGAAGTGAAATCACTGTTGAGGGGCAAAGGAAGGTGGTCTCTTAGGTGGATTAAGAAGTGATGATAGATATTGGTGAGAGCAGGGCAGAAATCCTTCCACAGCTTTATTGGGTTTTGAAGCATTTATGGTTCTTGTGAGGTAGATGAGGCCTAGGAAGGACTTGGAAACACTGTAAAAGTGTAAAGTCTTCTGTAATAGATGTCATGTGGAGTATGTTGTATGGCTAAGAATGAGGATCTTTGGAATACCTCTGAGGATGACATGTGGTATGATAAGGTTGATAGGTATGAAATGTTCATATCAGCTTCACAGATCTAAACTCCTTTTTGCGTGACCCTTATTTTTTATATGATATATACATAATTGTTGTACTTTTTGTGGGTGACTTCTAGGAAAAAAAAGTGGTCTGTAAAGCAGTAGAATCATCTCAGTATAGTGTGTCTGATTATTCAGGCCTCTGCAGGAACTGTTTTGCCACCTTACTGCACTCAAAACTGTCTAGTTTGCTAGGAGTCATCCTAATCAATTTTAATTGTTGCTTTGTAAGCATGTTCTGTGAATACTTCCCTCCAGGTTACATTAGACTAAATCATTTTATGTGCTGTAGAGTTTTTACTCATATTTCTATTCCTTTATTATTTCTGCATATTTCAGTGGTTCTACCTGATAATATATTAAGGTGTAGATTACTTCTGCTCCAAAATATTGAAGAAATAAACTTAGTAAAAGCAGACACAACAACAATCAGTGCCTTTTGACTGTAACTGAACTATTGCTCCTAATTCAAAACATTGTTATCCTTTAATTTAATACTTTACCTTGGTCTTTTGGGGTTTTGAGAAGGAGTATGTGTAGATGTTAAGCAGTAAGTTAAGATATGCTCTTCTTACAAGAAAATTTGTGCAAATAGTCTCTTTGCCCAAGATTATAAGAGCTAATTTTGAGAAAAAGCGTTAGGCTGAAAACAGGAGTTTAGGCTGAAAACAGGAATTTGGTTTTGTAATCTCTGTGTGGGAGTTTGCTAGTTACACAGTATCTACTACATTTGCTGTACTCACTGACTTTGTAATTGAATCTGGAAAGCATTCAGCTCTATTCTGTGTTCACAATGAACTGAAGCATATGTCTATTTCTTTGTAAATCTTTTGACAGAAATGTAATTTCAGAGATGTCACTCATAGTACTTAACATACCATGTTTCCTTCATTATCATTCCAAGAACAAATTAGGATCAGTGCTTGATCAATTAGTATCAATTGCTCTGTGCTTGTGCATGTGAATAACTTTTATATTTATCTTCATATGTTGAGTTAAAACAGACTTATATTGCCTATCACAAGAAACTTTTAATTCATTGGATTTCTGTAATACAATAACTTAGTTATGTGAAATTCTTATAGATCTCTGGTGGTACATGTTAGTTTTCCTTCTTTTATTCATTTTAGAGGCAAATGTTACAAAGATTTTCAAGAAAAAATTCTGCATCTGATTTTTTTTATACCAAAAAATTGTTTCGAAAATAATTCTATTTACTGAATTATATTTAATAGTATTATAGTTACATGAATTATAAATTCCTGAATTATATCAGACATTTTATAGAAAGAAAAAATTGAAATGTTAATTATGAACTCCTTCTTTACCTCTTTATGACATGAACCTTGTTATTAATAGTCTTCTGCTAACATATAATAGTCCTGTAATGCAAAAAGCTAGTAGGAGTTAGCCTAAAACCAGAAAAAGATGCATTCAGTATCAGTCCTGTAGAACTCCTATCTATAGGATGCTGTGTATGTGGATTCATGATGAAATCGAACAGCTAATGCAGGAAATACCTCTGCTGCAAACACTTGTAGGTTAGAATAGACTTAGCTGGTAGTGTCATGCATAATTCCTCTGTTCTTACTCTTCCACAGACATCAGTTAATGGACACTGTTAGCAAAACAGTGCTAGGCTAGATGAACATTTGATGTAATATAATA
The DNA here is from genome assembly GCF_018691265.1 of Tyto alba. Taxonomy (NCBI): domain Eukaryota; kingdom Metazoa; phylum Chordata; class Aves; order Strigiformes; family Tytonidae; genus Tyto; species Tyto alba. The sequence goes on along the minus strand of NW_024881282.1, from coordinate 71,387,584 downwards.
TGTCTATTCTTATAATGTCTTTGTTCTTCATAGCTTCCAAGATAGATTTTGAAAAGAAAGGGAGATAAACTTTCCTGAAATGTACATTAAGAACTAAAAATTAAGAAATTAGGCTATGAAGAGATTTGAAAAAAATTGTCTTTTAAAAAGTAGGTTGTGTTGAGTTTCTGTGGTGGGGGTTTTGGTAGCAGGGGAGGGGGCTACAGCAGTGGCCCCTACAAGAAGCTTCTCAAAGATCCCCCAGCTCCAAGTCTTTCCCACCTCTGACCAGGGTCGAGCCAATTAATGACGGTGGCTGTGCCTCTGCAATAATATGTTTAAGAAGGGGAACCTGGGAGGGGGTTGGGACTTGTGAGGAAGAGTTATGAGAAGGACACCTGTGTGAATACTGAGCTCAGTGGAAGGAAAAGGAAGAAGAGTGGGGGTGTGCACCAGAGCAGAGACCCTCTGCAGCCTGTGGTCAGATGTCAGGGCCACTCCCCTGCCACCCATGGAGGTCCACAGTGGAGCAGAGGCCAACTTGTGGCCTATGCAGGGCCCCACACTGGAGCAGGCAGCTGTGCTTAAAGGAACTCAGGTCTCTGAGGGAAGAAGAAACCCCTGCTGTTGTAGTTCAGTGCTAGAAGGACTGCAACACGTGAGGGTGACACATGTGTAGGAGACTGTGTAGGACTTTGTTTGTCTCAACATCGCTGCTGCACCACTACCACTTCCTGGCCTCAGCATCCTGTTGATGCGACAGAGTACACCTTGAAGGAGACGGGTAGTCCCCGAAGAAACCACGACGTCTGCCCGAAGCGTAAATAACAACGTCCCTGGCAGTGCCAGCCAGACTGCACCTGCGCGCAAGCCAGGTCGGGAGGAAATTGAGGCGAGGAAGATGTGCAGAGGCTGAAGGCACCGTGGGCCGACCCTTGCCAGAGAGACCACCATGAACACCCGGGCATGCACGCATGGAGGTCCATGGGGCGGCACATATTACAACGAGCTCCATGGAAATGGGCGGACTTTTCCAGGAAATCGTGGGGACTAAGGCAATAAAAGGACTGTGTACTCTGTACTGGCGCGTGACGTGCGGAAAACAGACTCCACAATCTGATAGATTGTAAAGTAGGTATGTTTATTCAGCGCTGGGCACACAGGGGATAGCTCCTCCTATTGTGTCCGCTGATATGGCACCATTATCTTACATTTATAGAGCAAATGATTACATATTCATAATATTTCACAACACGCATATACATATGCATTACCTGTCCCCGCTTCGTATTATAATTAGCATTTCCATAATCTCCTCCCAATTGAGTCTGTGCAGTGTCTTCTGGTGGTGGTCGTTGGGGTCTTTGGGGATGAAGTCAAGCTCCTCTTCCTCCTGTCCACTCTGTGACCCCAGGCTTCGCGCAGACTCAGTCCCTTACTGGCTGTTGTCCAAACCGTAGGTCTAGTCCCAACCAGCTTTGTACTGATAAAGCCTAAAGACTCCATGTCTCAGCTCATCGTGTTTTACAAACTACCTACTTTTTAGCAAATCATTAGGCAAACTGTTATCTCAACTATTTCCCTTGTCATCCCCTTACTCTTATCTCAACTATTTCTCTCGTCATTCCCTTCTTGCTATTCCCATATTAACCCTTACATCCCCTGTTCCTATCTAGGCCCTGTATCAATCCCCCCTTTTCTTATCATACTAAGTAAATTCTTTTACTTCAACAATTTTCCTGAATAATATAAAGCCTCATGCATAGCAGTTATCCTTTTAAACATTCTCCAGACCCATAAATATAACATGATGGTTAGTACTAATAAAATTCCTAAACTACCTAGTAGGATCACAATGGGGTGTATCATAGTGTTAAGAATCCCTGTTGCAGAAGGCGACCAGCCGAAAAGAGTATCCCACCAGTTATGACTTGCATCTTGTTTTGCTCTTTGCAAAACCCTGTTTATTTCTTTTGTATCATGTTGAACAGTAACTAAAGTTTTCTCTCCGTTTCTCTGAATTTCTCTCAAGATCCCTAACAGATCTTGGTGTTTAATCAATTGCCTTACTAATGTAAGGTTCATTCCAATAGGTGTAGGTGATAACTCGAGATACCCTGTGATTTTAGATTTTATCAACTGGTGGGAAACCACTGGTGCCCAATATACAAAGTCACACCCAATGATTTTAACAAAGTTACAAATACAGAAATTAGAATGATTCCCAATGGGCAAAGTTACATTGTCATGATCTATCTCTACGAATACACAAGCGGTTCTTAAACATATACAGCCTTGACCAGTATATGCAATCACCGTTTTTTTTACTATTATCTGGGTGAATTTCGAAGTGGCAGATACTTTGCTCAGTGTCAAGGCATACGTCTTGGGCATCAATTGTATTACTTTCACAAATGAACCCCTGTTGTTCTTGGGTAATACAAGATTCCACATTTACAGTCTGCCATTTCTCATTCACCTTCCGGGCCCATGCTCTATGTTCTGAAGGATAGAGCACTGTGTCCTCATGATTCAATCCTAATGCAATGATGGGGTAGATTACATAAACTGTGGCATTACGTATAGTGAGCACAAAGGCAGTAGCTATGTTAGTAGTGGGGTCATAAGTAAAATTCACCATAGTCCACCATGATTGGAATCTCCTTTCAAAATTGGTGGCTTTGTCCCAAACCGCCTTTCGGATTTCAACTGGAAAAATTCCTTCATTCCCTTCCCTTATAATCAAGGCAGCAGTTGCCTGCATCCATAATTGTGCTTGTATACAACTAAAAGCTAAAGACACATTATCCTGAACCATACTAAGTGCATCTAGTATTAGTCTGTGGTCTTGGTCCTCAACCTTTTCCCAACTTGGCAATACTTTTGAGACTTGCCATTGACTAGTTCCCAATGCCAATAAAGATGACTGTAGAGGCTGCCTTAGCCTTGTTAAATCACTTGTTGCAGTGGTCAATTTGTTCATTAATACTTCTGAATCGATTCCATTCAAAACTCCCAATCCTGTTCCTAATACCCCAGTTAAATCTCTTTTCATCCTGCTCCTAAGGTGCGTTTGTTTTTGTGACCACATCGTCCAGCCCTTGAAAGATGTTAAGAAAGAAAGACAGGCTGGTTGAATTTCTGAGATATTAGTCTGTATTGTCAATTCGACACGCTTAAGAGACCATTCTGGGTTAAACATTAGTTGTTGTTGGCCCACATTCCTAATCATATATGGGCTAATTTCATAAATCTTGGGTTTTGGTTTTGTTTGGGGTTGAGTTGTTTGTGTTGTAAGGGGTTGAGTTGTTTATGTTGTAAGGGGCCCCCTAGTCGCAGGAGGTACAGCGTGTATCTTAAAATTTATCACAAGGCCTCCCTCTATTTTAAGCTCTTGGCCATTATTAGCATTATTAACCCAGAAACAACTGACCACAACAGTCTGTGTTAACATAAAATCATACCAACAATTTAATTTACCTGGGCGGACACATCCCTCTCGATGGCCCCCCTCGGAGGTTGATTCTATCAGAATTCCAGTTACCTTTTTGTGGGTCATTCCATTAATCATTTGACACATTTTGATTTCATCTCCTATGATTCTTTCGAGTATCCACTCTTCTTCCAATTTCTCCCATTTTGCTAACATATATGGATAGCCAGCATCTTTTTGCCAGGGCCCCTGATAGCCAGCATCTGTTCGCCACAGGACTATAACTGCCAATTTACCAGTTATGCTTCTATCTTCAGTTGTCAAGGCTTCGGACCAAGGCCATTCAGCACTTTCAGCCCTTTCCAATCTTTGATTTACAATTATGATTACAAAAATAATTTTCTCAATTGACTTTCTAAAAGTTGGGTTATTAAATATTCTTAACCCCAATGTGCTCATTTTACTCGTGTAAGCTTCAGTTTTAGTTCATTATCACCTGCTATTGCCTTCCAGGAAGTTGCAGGGGCCTTCTTGATCCTAGTATGGTGAATCCAGGAGTTGTGCTCTTTGATCTTAACTGCCGTAAAAGAAGTGAGAAGTACTTGGTATGGTCCTTCCCACTGTGGCTCCAGATTCTTTTCTGTAAGAGATTTTACATACACGTAATCTCCAGGTTGTATACCATGAATAGGTTCATCCAGACCTCTCCCTCCAGTACCAGTTACATGTTTTCTGATTTTATTGAGCTGTTTCCCTAACGCCACCATGTAGGAGCTCATAATTTCATCTCCAATTTGTGTAGATATTCCTCTCTGTACCCCGTAGGGTTGTCTATATAAAATTTCAAAGGGGCTTAGCCCTTCCCTTGCCCTTGGCCTTGTCCGTATGCGTAAAAGGGCCAAGGGAAGGGACTGAGGCCATGTCAGGTTTGCTTCTTGCCCCAGTTTTATAATTTGTTGTTTGATTAAATGGTTCATCTTCTCCACTTGACCACTCGATTGAGGGCGGTACGGGGTATGAAGCTGCCAATCTATACCCAAATGGTGGCTAATTTGTTGTACTATTTTTGAGACAAAGTGTGGTCCTCTATCTGAGGATATGATTGCTGGAACCCCAAATCGTGGTATTATTTCTTGTATCAGTACTTTAGTTACTTCCCGAGCCTTAGCTGTTCTAGTAGGGAATGCTTCTGGCCAGCCTGAAAAGGTATCAGTCAGTACCAACAAATATCAATACCCCCCTTTTCTTGGTAATTCTGTAAAATCTACTTGCCATTGTTGCCCAGGCCCGTTGCCCTTCCCAATCTGGCCCATTTCTAGTTTGGGGGCGTTCTTGGGATTAGTCCGAAGGCAGATGTCGCATTGTCGAGTCACCTGCCTTACCGTGGTATACAAATTTCTGGCTACAATCTCTTTTATCAAATGACTATACAAAGCTTCTGCTCCCCAATGTCTCTTTCTATGCTCCTCTCGTGTGAAATGCCATAGTAAACGAGAGGGGATAATTAACTTCCCCTGTGGGGTATAAGCCCACCCTTCCTTGTTATATGTCCCTTCCAGATCTGCAATAAGTTTCTGATCCTCCCTGGTATATTCTGGTTTACTTTCCAGGGAAATTTGCCTATCGGGAATAAGTGCTCCTTCCGTCTTTATCTCTATTTTGGCAGCCCGTTTTGCCTCCCTATCCGCCAGCTCGTTTCCTTTTTCCAATTCAGAGTTCACCTTTTGGTGTGCTTTAATATGCATAATCGCCACCTTCTCAGGAAGTTGAACAGCTTCTAATAGTTTAAAAATTTCCTCCGCATGTTTGATGTTTTTCCCTTGGGAGTTCAATAGTCCTCTTTCTTTCCAAATTGCTCCATGTGCATGTACAACTCTGAAAGCGTATTTGGAGTCCGTGTATATGTTTATGATCTTACCCTTGGCCAGTTCCAGAGCTCGGGTTAAAGCAATTATTTCTGCCTTTTGTGCAGAAGTATTTGCAGGCAGATGTCCTGATTCTATTACCTTTTGACTGGTGGTAACGGCATACCCCGTGTGTCAATTACCGTTCAGGACGTAACTGCTTCCGTCCGTGAACCAGCTCTCCTCATCCTTCATGGGGCTTTCCTTCAGGTCAGGGCGACTTGAGTATGTCGCCTCAATTGTTTCCAGACAGTCATGGTGCACTGGTTCCCCCACGTTACCGCTGAGGAAAGAAGCTGGGTTGACAATATTAGTGACTATTATCTGTACATCATCTTGTTCTACTAGTGCAGCTTGGTATCTCAGAAATCTTTGTGGGGAGAGCCAATGCCCTCCCTTTGCTTCCAGGACTGCCGATACTGTATGGGACACATAGGCAGTCATTTTCTGGCCCAGAGTGAACTTCCGAGCTTCCTGTATGTTCAGTATCAGGGCAGCAACCGCTCACAGACACCCAGGCCACCCTTTTGCAGTCGCATCTAGTTGTTTAGAGAGGTAGGCAACAGCTCGTCGGTATGGACCTAGGTCTTGTGCCAGTATTCCCAGGGCAATGCCCTTCTTCTCATGAGAAAAGAGAAGAAACGGTTTACTCACATCTGGGAGTCCTAGAGCCAGGGCCGACATCAAAGCCTTCTTCAGTGAATCGAAGGCTCGCTCAGCCTCCTTATCCCATTCGAGGTGCGTCTGTTCGGTGTTCATTAGCGCATACAGGGGCTTAACAAGCAGTCCGTAATTATAGATCCATAGCCTGCACCACCCCGTCATTCCCAAGAAGGTCCTTAATTCTTTTACTGTCTGAGGTTTCGGGGTTTGACATATGGCCTCCTTACGGGACTGTCCCAAAGTTCTTTGCCCCGCAGAGATCTCATAGCCCAGGTAGTTTACTTTACGTTGTATCACCTGGGCTTTCTTCTTAGAGACCCAATACCCCCGTAGTCCCAAAAAATTTAACAAGCTCACCGTCCACGTTGCACAGTCCTCTTCTGTCTCAGTAGCAATCAAAATGTCGTCCACGTACTGCAATAAGTTTCCTTTTTCGGATGAGGCTTCCCAGGATTCCCTCCCTAGGAAATGGTTATAACAGTCCCTCATCTCCTAACAGCCTGACACACCTGTACTGGTGATGTGATCAAATGAGAACAACAACAGTTGCACCTTCATCAAATTCTTATGCAACTGCTGGAAGGTCCCAGAATGTTTCACTGTTTGAGCTGGGCCTGAGCGAAAATATATGACGAAAGCCAATTATTTTGGACCCTATAAATTTCGACTCCAAGTGAGACCCTTTGAGCTCTCCTGGATCGCAGAAGGCCTGTGACCAGCATCTCCCCTGAGCTGGGATGCCTCTCAGGTATCAAAACCTTAAGGTGTCATCTGCTGCCAGAGCTGACGAAAGGCCAGGTTGAAGTCAACCCACTCAAGTCTCAATTATCGCCTGTTGAGGAATGCCAAGGCATTGTGAGTATTTGCTCTAAACTAGAGGAGGGAACTTCTACTTTGAGCTAGTTTCTCTTGCTCTTTCTCTTACTCTTTCTCTGCCTGTTGGAGTGTGGGTATATAATTTATTTTATTGGATCCAAATACTTTGTCATGTGTGTCTCTGTGTTTGCATGTTTTTGTCTTTGTGTATGCATGCACATATATATATATATATATGTATTGATTTAAGATACCATATACTAAGTTAGAGTGAATCTTGTCTGATACAGGGCCTAGATAGGAACAGGGGATGTAAGGGTTAATATGGGAATAGCAAGAAGGGGATGACGAGAGAAATAGTCGAGAGAAGGTTTTGCCGAGCTTGTACGAGGTGTTTGTGTTGCTCGACCACTATCTCCTGTTTAAGTAAAAAGCCTCCTCCACCCCTGAGTAAGTGAAGATTACCCCACAACTGGCACAAACCTGCTCTGCGGGTCCAGGGGGTGACAGAGACTGCGCAGGAATTCGGGGTGAAAAGTTCAGCACTGAGGAAGAGGAGATACTTCCTCCCACGACCACCGCCCAGTCCTTCACGACCCCTGCCCAGGACCAAAGGAACTCACTGCGCACTCAACTGGGAGGAGACCATGGAAATGCTAATTTTAATACGAAGCGGGGATAGGTGATGCATATGTATAGGCGTATTGCGAAATATTATGAATATGTAATCATTTGCTCTATAAATCTAAGGCAATGGTGACACATGGTAGCACATATTTGGAGGACTTATCCCCTGTGTGCCCAGCGCTGAATAAACATACCTACTTTACAATCTATCAGATTGTGGAGTCTGTTTTCCACACGTCATTGTCATCTTAGAATCTGTGGATAAGTCGCTATTTTAATTACAACATTTTCCAGAATTATTTTGTATGCATTTAAACTGGTTAATGATCAAGTACTATTAGTTATTAATAAATTTTGATTTGTTGTTAATTCATCACCATGCTGATATTTTCATCCGTGACAGGTATACCTTTTGATGTTGTTGCAGTTACCTTAATGAAATAGTTTGAATCCTAGAATATTATTTTGATTTTAGTTTAAAAGTATGATTTTGATTTAACATGAAGCTACAGTAGCTCTGAAAATATAAAGTACACTAAGGCCCTTAGGATTAAGCAACTAGTATGCTATGTACTTTGAACATTATAAGAATCGTCATGGGCTCTGAATTAACGTAATGGGTACTGGTTATGGATCTTGACTCGAAACAATAGGTACCTGAGGAAAACTGGTTTGGTTGGAAAGATTGGGCAAGGGAGAGGTGAACATTAACCAAAGGTGGAATGAGCATGCGCAAGGATGGAGTTCAATCAGCAGACACAGTGATGAAGACTATCAACGACCACCAGAGACCCCCATCCAGCATAACCACGCATGTGTCAGAGACATTTGCATATGATAATAATTTCCAAGAAATAACATGAATATGCTAATCCTTGCCCTCCCCCCCTTCTATTTAAATCAATTAATGAGGATGACCAATGATTTCTGCAGAATAGGAATATAAGGAAGGTGAGGTAACTAAAAGCCAATCATTAAAAAGGTCAGCTTAAACGTTATGGAATTATTGATCTTATGTAACTATGACTCTGCTGAAAAAGTGTATAAATATGTTGTGCTTTGTACCTATCGAGGAACATGTCTTTGGTGGAGTTATCCCCCGTGTTCCCCAGCGCTGGAATAAAGAAGTGCCTGCTTATCTCCTTTGTGTAGATAAGTTCTATTCGCGATTGTGACCGCTAACAATGTTGTTAGAGGAATAAAGGAGATATGCCAGCATTTGTGGAACGAATTCTCTGGCATGAGGGAAGGTATGGAGATATGGAAAGGGCAAAATGGAAAAACATAGCTGTAACTATACAGTGAGTTCTCTACTTTCTGTAGGCAAAACTAGGGACTGTGGACCTTAACTGGACTATCTAGATCACATAAAAATGCTCTGCACATCACAAATAAGAAGTGTAGACATGGACTCTGACCATAAAGTATTTGAGTACCATAATCCCGCAATGTTTACAATACAGACAGAGTGGGGAAAGGAGTGGATTTTTCTCTGCTTATTGACCTAGCATCTCACTAGACCCAATCTTTATGTGCCAATGTTTCCTTATTTAATACTTCATAATACGTAATCTGATATAATCTATTAAACTACCAGAAAGCTAAATAATTTATTTTAACTTTCATTATATACATATTTGGCTCATCAAGGGGTTTTCTTGAGGAAATATAGCTTTGGATTGTATGGCTTTATATCAGTAAGGACTAGTTAAGGGTTGGAAACCTGAGGGAGATTATAGGGAAACAATTGGTAGGGGAGACATCTCTGAGTCTTTGTGAGAGACAGCAAGGTAAATTGCCTAGGACCTTTACAGGTCTAATTCTGCATGGTTATTAAATTTAAATGCATAGTGAGTTTCAAAAGTGGACATGACAGGAAAGGTGAAGTGAGCTGAGATACAAGATTTAATAAAATAAATCACATCTGAATGTCTAAATTATGGAGATCAGTTCAGAATTTTTTCTTTTTTAATGAATGGATTAAACAAAAGAAAAGCTTCAGTTTTCTTCCAAAAGACATCTTTTAAAGGCTAATAGATTTCTAGAACAAAGTAAATACCCTTGAATGAAAAGTATTGCAAGCTATAAGGAACTAGTGTGACTGCTATCACAATCGTTTTCTTTAGACTTTTACACACAAACTTTTGTTTGCCTAACTGCACAGGAGATGTATAAGTCTTTTCTGGGAATACATCCTGGGCTGACAAACTTAGAAACTTTAGCTCAGTACACCTTTTGCATTGTGTAAACATGCAAATCTATGTGACCAACTTGTGGTGGTTGTAAATTTTCATCAGGCTTCCCACAGACAATTTTAAGTGCTTTCATCCTGGTTTTGGCAAGGGAGTTCTTCTCTGTTCTTGTAGCAGTTGCACAGATGAAAAATATAACAGGCCATTGCAAAAGCAAATGCTTACGATGGATTTTCTCCCGCTGTTCAGAAACAAAAGTGAAGGCCAGTGTGAGCAGTAGGGGGTCAACCTATCTTTACTTGATTTAATTCTGTCTGAGTTGTCTCCTGTAAAACCTAATGAAAACTCAATATTGTCAGCATGGTGTAGCAAACTATTCAACAACTTGGACTTAGAGAGAAAGTTCTAAATGCTTGATTCTTTATTCTATTTGTTCTGCATAAAACTGCTAGCCAAATATATTAAAATTAATTAGAGAACATATATGAAAGATTCCTCTGTGCATACTTGTACACTTATTCCCATATAAGTTCTACTCTTAGAGAAAAGAAATAGGAAGCAACTGAAATTGTAGACAGTATGAAAAATGCATCTTGGCAACAACTCCCAAAATTACACAACATGAGTTTATTCTTTTAATACTATTTTTAAAAGCAGCTGCCCTTTCTGTTTTGCTATTTTAAAGTTGTAGCTTGAACCATCTTTTCTGTCAAGTTGCAGATTGAATCTCAGATTTCAAATCATGAGAGATTTATGCTTTATCTCTTTATTAAGGTTCCTTTCACAGTTCATGAAATGTCATCACTTCTGGAGACTACTTACTTAACTCAAACAAGGGTAGCCACCTGCACTGAATCACTGACTAATTGGGCATGTCCTTCCTTTATTTCTTCTTCAGCTGTTAATTGCCTCTTCAGTGCACACTAATTCATTGTATTAGTCAATATATTATTTTTTTTTAATAAATTCACAAAATATTTTTTTAATAGTAAACAAAGGATATTATTTAACTTTTACTTAATATCACCAAGGACCCACATTTCCTTGAACCAGTAACATGGTATTTGAAAATTTTTACTGAGAAGTTTTCTAAAAGATTATTTTTTCATCTTCTATTCTTCTAGACAACTAATTGGTCAGATGGAAACAAAAATGCCACTTTCTCTTTCCTGCAACTCTCAGAGAAAACTGCATAACTTTTTTTTTCTTTTATAAATGGTGTTAACTTTATGTTACTTTTTTTTGTCTCACTAGAACACACTAATATAAAAGTAAAACCAGAATTGCTTGAACATCCCTGGAAAGAAGGTCAAACAAACTGCCAAGAAATTCTGTGAAGGAGAAAATCAATGGATATTGTTGAAGAAACTACTTATGGATATAGTAGATGGACAAAATACTGTGTTATCTTGTTTATCTCTATGACGGTAAAAGAAACATGGTATATAATTATATGATGAATTCAAATATGATTCTGAAGGATAATATTTTATATTTGAAAATTGATAAAAATGGATTTTTATATAGGTCATACTGTTTGATATTTTCTTTCAGTATAGGTCCAAATATACAACTGGTAGTGGGTGGTAGTTCAGGTAATACATCCACAACACTGCTTCATGATTGCTTTTGTACCCTTGAGTGAATAAACAATTAAGATCTTGGCCAGATTTTAAAAAATGACCTTAAGAAAGATCTTCTGTTTTTTATAGACCTTGTAAGTTAATTTCTTTCTTAACAGGACTATCTGTCAATGACCTCAACCCTCTTCTATCTTGTCTCCCAGAACTATAAAGAACATCCCTTACTTGGAATTGCTGTTTGACTGTAAGTTTGGCCTGGACATAGGGCAGCACGCTGCTGTGTACTGCAAGATGAAAATTGTCACCATCTGCTCCCACTTGTTCTGCGGGAAAGTTACCGCGTGACAAGCCAGATATCTACTTCAGCCTTTGCAAGATTATGCTTTTACAACAGTTTGCACACAGAGACATGAACCCTTGAACAGAGAGCATAAGCAGTGTCCTGAGTCTTCTCTTCTGGAGAGCTGAAATATAACTGATACAAGGTGTGATGCACATGCTCTTTACTCCTTTGTATGGCTGTTAAAACTGTACCACAGTTTTTCCTTTCCAGAGGCCCACATTCAGGGAAGGAATATAGGACCAGATCCATTCAAGCATGTACATAGGTTGAAATCTGCCATTCCTACTTCTTAGTCATTTCATACCCATAACATTTTCTCATAAGTAGAATTCATAAACCAAATTTGTCAATGTGAGAGAGGAATTTGTAACACCTAGAACACTCAACAGGGTTAGATTAAGATAACTCATAGCAGATTTTCAAGAGCTTGTTATAATGAACAGTTCCACTTTCCTAAACCATTCACATTAAGAAATAACATTTTTTTTTTTTACAAATTTATATCAAGACTTTATTTCAACGGCTTAAATCATAATATAATCAATTATGTGAGATAACTGTACATTTAAAAATGACAGAAAAAAGTACTAGCTCTCTTCTGGATTTAGGTATTTTCCTGTCAAATTTAGTCATTTGAATGTGCAAGTTATCTAAAATCAGGCTTATCTTTTTCTTCTAAAAAATAGCTAGAGGAGTCCAGCAGGCATTCACCTTTTATATATAATTGATTCAATTATACAAACAGTGTTTGTCAAGGAGGTAAAAAATCTCTGCATGAAGGAAACTGACCCACAGGTCTCTTGCCCCTTAGCAGAGTGCCTGGTGGCAAGCTATAAAGGAAAGGTGAATACCCTTCTCTTCACTATATGTGCTAGTATAGCAGAAAGCAAATTTTGAGCAGAGAGTGAGTGAATAAGCAAAAGGGATCATAACTTTATGGCCCACAAATAAGGTTATTTCTTGGCAATGGAATTTTTGATTCTGATATATGGTCATAACATTGTTTATTAATTTTACCCAATAGTATTCTAATGCAAAATGTTGCAATGGCTACACTTTTGTCTGTACCAAAGCTACTCTAAAGCTAACTTCTGTTTGTTTACATAAATTGAAGTCACACAAATAACTGCAGCATAGCTTTATCTTTAATCTGCTTGTTTCCCTTCAGGCATTGTCTAGAGAACCTGGATGCATAACTCCAGGTCCAGGAATCCCCTAATCAGCAATGCCTAGATGCTGCAGTGTTCAGTGATGTTATAGCCAAGTCTTCTTGCAGCTCCAGTTCAGTATGACTAAGCATAATCAATGTAAACACTTCAACAAGTAGCTCTAGCAAACTGGTATAACCTATCTGGACCCTGCTTATCTGTTGTAACACAAGGACAAAAATCAGAGCTATATTTCTATGGAAAGAGCTTAGGTACCTTTCTAGAAAAAAAAAAAAAAAAAAAAATCTATGGACAAGTAACACATCAGCTGTAGAAAGCTCCAAGGTATTTTAACAGGAGCTGGTGACATTTTCAGCTCTTAAACTACAGCATAAATAACATCATATTTATTTCTTTGTAGAAGGCAAAAAAGCTACTTCAGCATATTTCCTCATGCTTACTCTCTCAGTGTTGTCACTTCTGATGCCATATAACCAGATATATATGCACTCTTTGCTGCTGGAGGCATTGTAGACTTTTTGGGAATAAGAGGTGGAATGAAGGATTTCCATGTCCTAGGAAGATGGTGATCAATTTTATTTGCAAAAATATAAAATAACTGGTTCAGGGAGTTGCTAAATACTAGAAGTTCTTTTTTTGGGACTGGATTCCCGAAGAAGCTATACAGAAGTATAGAAGCAGACAGGAATCTTGCCTTCATCTGAACTTCAGCATATTATATGGTTAACATCTGCACAGAAACAAAGACAGAAAACATTAGTATCAGATATAATTGACTTCCATAAATTTGTACACAGAAAATACTTTAGAAAAAATGTTAGCACTATGAAATCAAACACTTAGAAGCTAGAAGAAAAAGAAAATAAAAGAAAGAAAAAAAGACTTAGTTTTATCAATTTATGCTTTGTGTGTTACCTAATATGCCTCAATTAGATGATCATACACTACTCTTTTCAAAGAGCTCTTGTTTCACTCAGTATTTGCAGTTAATATCTCCAGTATTTAGAAAATTATTTGTTTCTCAAAGTATATTTTTATCTTTTGCAAAATACCTGTTGGTATGAAATCTGTCTCTATTGTGTCTGTATGAGGTGTTGAGATGCTACAGTTTTAAAGGAATTATGTGTACCTGATTCAGATGCAAGCGAATGATTAACACTCTGAAGCTTCCTAAAATTGAATGTACATGCTAATATTTTTCTGAAAGTCTTATAACGTGATCAACATGAAGTAGAACCCCAGTGTTATATTACATGCAAAAAAGATCAAAAGACAATGTTATAAAACCTATTATATATCTTACAAAGCTGGGCACACCTTAAAGTTGTAAATTAATACAGAATATTTTAAAAATATTAAATTCAGAGCATTCCACATAAACAATTGCAATATCAATTACAAGCTCTATCTCAGATTTTGCCATTCAAAACTTCATTACCATTAAAAATTCACTTCAACAGAGGCACATTAAGATATGCTGTTTTAAGACGAACTTCATCAAACCCCCACATCACTTGCATATTTCTTACTTAATATATCACAGTGCTATAAATCTTCTATGACAGACTTAAGAGTTCAGTTTGCAAATTGAGCTGGAGGCCTAAACTCTGAATTTTGTGTTGATGATGTGAATACTTCTTAAACCACGATAGCTTCTCATCAATTTATTTTAAAAGCACTCAACTTTGCTGGCTTACCTGGGAAATTAGCTTTTTGCTGTGGACACAGGTATCTTGAGTCTTGATGACACACTTGTATTCATCTGGTGACTTCTGTAGTTCACAGCTTCTAATCCCAGGCTTTGATGCATCTTTGCTACAGCAGATCATCTCTAGCTGCAAGTTTCCTGTTGCAGAACTAATGCAACAGCTAAAGATACATCTTGTGGGTGTCTGTAGCATTTCATTGTCTTGCCTTTCAGCCATTTATCATATTTAAACTTGCCATAATAATGGCTCTGGGACATCTTTTATCAAAATACATAGCAGATACCCAAACCTGTGTTAGGTGACCTACAGGAGCATTATATGTTGTCAAATAGTGTCTTAAGGTCTCAGTGTCTAGGATCTGACCTTGTCATTTTATGGCAGGAGGTGTATAAAAAAAAATGTATTTGGAATTAATTGAGGTGCTTAAAATAGCAACAAATAGTTCAAGTTCCTTAGCTGTAGAAAAAAATGGAAGTCACTCCTATATAATACAAATTTAGTGTTATTTTGAGTTAGATCCTCTTTTAGGTAAGATGTTTTCATCACCTCAAAAGCTTCATTGGTGTTTACTCTGTGTGAATTTCTCATCCAGCACCGAGTTTTGAGACAGAGGTGGCCATAGTAACAAAATTTATCTGCAGAGACCAGTGCTTTACTGACAATATTTGATACTGGTCTTAGGTTTTCTGTGACAATATGGCCAGAACAGGACTTCTTTTTCTTTATGTTGATACTCAGACTGAGCTTCTTAACAATGTAATCAAAATAGTAATATGTTGTGTATCTTTTCAGGTTTTTTGCAAGCAATGCTTTGGTTGTCAGAAAGTGATTGATGGAAATAACAGATCACATGTGGCACATCATACATGACTTTTAACTCTTGGTTAGGTATAAGGTCTCTGAAAATTGAGAATCTTCTCATATGATGACTTCTGTCTTTAAGTGCAGAAACCAACACTGTTGTCAGCACATGGCATTTGTAAAGGAGTACCAGTCAAGCATTTTTACCCACATAATGATAATAAATTGGTATTGCTCTTCAAAATGAAATTTGAATTGCTGAACTCAGCAATTGTGCATTATCATTCCCCAGTATGATAATTATTTCATTTCCTGAAACTGGCTTATTGAAGACAGACAGCAGATGACTTAATCAGTATAGATCATACCTGATCATACTGGTTATGGTAAAATGTGAAAGGAATGTTAACATTGTATCCCATTTTTCCTTGGATTTTACTTCCAACTTGCATTCCAATTACTTGTTTATGGAAAAATTAATTCTGGATTTTTACTATTCATCTTCTAATCTGTCTATTCAGTGGGAAATACAGTTGAACTCAGGGGGGGTTTTAAGTAAAATTTCACAAGCTACGTATATTTCTCTATGTACACTTAAAGCCAATTTTGTAGTGATCAAGCTCATAGTAGAGGAGTGCCATGTACCTTTCAAATTTTGTGTCAGTGTTATAAAGTGGTTGCACATGACAGTAGAATTAACTCAGTTGGAGCTTAAGAAACCTGTATTATCATGTCTTCATGCATGATGATGTGACTACAGGCATGTTCTAAGCATCTAGTTAATGAAGTATGTGGAGCATATCAGATGATTCAGCTGCCACCAAAGTAGACTTCCAGAAGACGATTCATTGGGTAAACATAGTCACCTAATATTGTCACGATGTCACAACATACTTTGCTTAGCTGCCCAGTGTCACTCAAGATTGGAGTGAGTAGGAGTGAGTCACTATTCTGTACTATATTACATCTTCCATGTTTATATCTCAAAGTACTCTTGGGTCTTTCAAGCAGCAGGTGTAGTCAACTAATAGAGCTTTTCAGTCTCCTATGGTTAGCTGCAGTCCATTAACAAGCTCGTGTACAGAAACCTACAAGTAGATACCGAAGTTTAGATGTCTTAACCTCAAGTTGAATCCATCCTTGGTACTCAGGACCAATGGAAATCTTGCACCCTTCTGGAGTGTCAGCTGGGGACTACATTGAACATAAATATCTAAAATTATTCCAAATGTAGACCTTCAAACACTTTAATCAATCCTGTCATTTTCCAAGATTAAGTCCTTCCTTTGTTTTTACAGGAGTTCCACAACAGAATGACAGTGGTAGAACACATAGACTTGGTTTAAATGGGCTCTTCATATTCTTCTGTTTAATGGTAGGTGAAAATTAAGTAATCTATAAATTATACCTTATAATACACTGTTAAGGCAGAGAAAATGAAATTAATATTTAAGGTATGTTCATGTATCTGTTGAAGGTATACTGAGACCTGTATCTTTATTTCACAGATTGCGTAGTTTAGATCATTATGACTATGTAGGTATCTTTGTTGGTTTTAGTTGAGAGAAGTTGTACTCTAGCTGAAAGCATGCTAAGAGTTCATTTTCCAGTGACAGTGTTAACATCACAGGATATGACTCCCAGATACTTGCTGTAAAAAGGAGAGGCACACAAGGAATGAATGCCCTTTGGGTGCAGAGCAAAAAACCAATCTAATTATGCTGCTCATAGTCTGCTGAGAAAATGGAATAGACACATCAGCATAATTTAAACTACTGTCTATTTATCAGCGCTTCCAGCCATCGTTTTGCTGGACTTGCCCCATTAATACAGATAACATTTTTATGTAGCTCAAAGTTCTCCTCTTGTTGACTCATGCTTTTTGTTTAAAGTAAGAATGAAATTAAGGGCTTATCAATATGGAATGGGACTCCACTTCCAGTATCTTGTGCTCTTTGAGATATTTCAAGTTTGCTGCAGGAATATCTGAGGAGGTTGAATATTTAATAAGACCAGCTATATTTTCTACTCTACCCCTAGTACTACAGTTTTAGTGCTATACTCTCTTATTACTTTATTGCTGCTTTATCAGCATCCTCAAACTTTACAAAATGACAAAAATATATTATGAGTTTTCAGGCTAATCAAAACTCTATAGCTGCCTGCTCAGCAGGAAAGTAAATAAATCACCTCATTTCTTGTCAGTTGTTGATCCTTAGAGGTCTCTCTCTGTTGTTTTACACATATTTTCCATACTGTTCCAGGTCTGATTAAATTCAGTCTTGGGCCAGATACCAGGAATGTATTTAGACCTGCAGTGCATAGAGATGTGGGAATGAGTGGAAAATACCTAAAAATGCATATTGACATTGCATGTTTCCAGAGGATCTAGGAAAAAAACATCCATTTGAGAGTGTAACCTTATCAGTTTTAATAACTCTAGAAGATAGGAAGAGTGAAACATATGGCTTTCTCCCTTTTGTAGTGGTTAGCTGACATGGCTGAGAGTAGGAAGTTTAGTGGTCTGTCTTAACTTAAGATTCTACAATCTAGAGATCTCATGTGTCTGATATCTACATTTTTGGAAAGCTACAATCTGCTTATGATGCTTATATTGAAGGGTTTATTCTGTCTTTTTGTTACCTCACAGTGTTGGATCTTTTGTGTTTTACATATTATTCTAGAAATTATACCAAATATCTTAATGGTCTTTTCCAGCCTAAATTATTCTATGATTCTATGATTACTCAGTTACATGTTACATTTGTTTTATTCCTTATTCCTATGCATTATATGGGAAGAGATTTTATGATTTTGAGCATCTCTTATGGAAATAATTTTTACTAGTCTCTAATTGGATGAATATGTGCTTTGGTGAAAGCTATATGTATCCAGGTTTTTCCCTTTGTCAAAAAACCCCAACCAACAGAACACAATACAAAACAAACACCTGAAATCAAGAACTTCCTTGATAAAATCTCCTGCTTAAATGTCCATACTGTGAGATTTACAACATGTCTGCTGACATTTTCTGTGAACTGAAACCTTCATTTAGCCTAGACTGCTGGCTTCAGTAGGGTAAGAACAGCACTATTGGATTGGTGCAGCCTTTCTGGCATAAGGAAAAGAAAATTTACGTGCTGTTGCAGAGGCTTAAAAAATCAAATTAGGGTGATGGCAAACTCAAAGAAAATCTATTTTTACCAAAATTGTTCAACAAGTGATAAACTGTAAATGAAGTCTGTTTAACTGAAATCTCTCAACACTGACAGACATTACTAAACCACAGGTTTAAGATGCCAAATGGAATTGGTTACTACACAGCTGACTTAGGATCCTAAGCATGAAATGATGACTCAAATCACTCACCTGTAAGATGGGGGCTCTCAACATTGAGTAGTTTTATTAGGCAGCATCCCAACCCAAGGGGACAGTCACAGACTGCAGAACCACTTCTCTGAGGAGGACTGGCTCAAAATGTCCCTCTGGCAGGGCTCCCTTTATATCCTAGTTGAATCTGATCTGTGTCCATGTATGGCTAGCAGTCTAGAAGTTTGTCTTGACCAAAGCACTTCACTGGTTGGGGGCCCATCTTCTGACCATAGTCACTATATGACCTCACCGTGCTTATAGGGCAGTCTGAACCCCAAGTCCCAACCACTAGGTTTTTTCAACAGTCAAGAAGTTTCTTTTGTAAATGGGTGAGGGAGTGTACCTGCCACACAAACTCATGAGAAATTATTGTTACAATAATTGAATATTGGTTTTTTGTCTATATTTTCTCAGTAAATAATAACTTCTGTCGTTTCATGTTGTGTGGAGCTGCTTAGGAAAAAATGAACCCAAACCCCATCTCTGAAATGGACTCCTGAGGAGTCATTATCACAGTTCTCCCTATTTATTTCTTGTGGATCAACCAATCGTGTCAGTTATAGAGATACTATCCGTTCTCCTGTTGTCATATGAAAATTATTACATACGGACATCCAATTGCTCCTTCTTCTGTATTATTTCAGTGGCTCACCATCATTGTTGGCTGACCTATTAAAGAGCCAAAGTGTAGCAAAAAACCAGCAGGCACCACACAAGAAATAGCATCTAATCTGCTATTGTCCTTTAACAAGTCAATACACAAGGTGTTATATGCCACAGTCTTGAAATGCAAAATCCGTACAAAGACAAGGAGAACTGTCTTGTATTTTGCCAAAACAGCAGAATGAATCTGATCCTCTATTTCTAAGATAGTCAACTTATTCTCCTTCCTAGTCAACAGAGAGAAATAAGCACTTCATACAATGCATTTCAGCTGCCTACCTTATAGCTAATGTGCTATGCCCTACAAGTGCCTATTACTTTCTGGTGAACTAGAATTGTTTAGTTTCTAAATAAATAAATGTATATATAAAATATATAAATTATATATATATATACATTCCTGAAAGCTGAAGACATTGAAGATTGAGGCTGTTTGATTTAAATGAAACAAGAGTGGATATGCTGGGAAAAAAAAAAAAAAAAAAAAAAAAACAAAAACAAAATACTGAAAGCCACAGGGAAACTGAATTGCATTCTCTTTTTACATCTGACAGTACAAAATCCAAGGATATTATGTGAAATTAAAAGCAATGTACTTACAACTTTTGGAAAAGTTCTTCCCTCAGAATAGACTGCAGAGTATTCAGCGTGGATTCAGAGCAATATTTAAAGACTACCAGTTATACATGGGATATGTAGGAGTTACAAAATTAAATCAAGTTATTAGTAGCTTGGAAAATCAAGGAAGAAGTATCGACCAGGGAGTGATGGGATAAACGTGAAGTGATTTAACCACACAAGTTATAGGAGCTTCTCTTCTCGTGTGCAACAGATCTAACTGTGACTTTCTGCATATGTGCAGACCTACCATATAAAATGTATACAGTAAGTTAGAATTGTAGCATCATAGAACAACTCAGGTTGGAAGGGACCTCAGAAAATCATCTGGTCCAAACTTTTGTGGGAAAGGAAGCCTAGATGATACTCTAGCACCTTGTCTAATCACATCTTTATAACTCCCAGTGATAGGGACTCTACCATATACTTCGGGAGGTTGTTCCAGTGATTGTTCTAACTGTAAAAAATTTCTTTATTTTATCAAGATGAAACCTTTCTCCTGTGAAACTGGTACCTGTTGCCCCTTGCCTTCTCCACATGCCTTTTTGCTGAAGATAGAGCCTCCTACATGCCCTGTAAGATCTAGAATACTGTGATGAGGTCATACAATCATAGAATGGTTTGGGTTCAAAGGGACCTTAAAGATCATCTAGTTCCAACCCTCTGCATTGGACAAGAGATCATCCACTATATGAGGTTTCTCAAAGCCCCATCCAACCTGGCCTTGAACACTTTCAGGGACAGGGTATCCACAACTTCTCTGGGAAACCTGTGCCAGTGTTTCACTACCTTCACAGTAAAGAATTTCTTCCTTATACCTAATCTAAATCTATCCTCTGACAGTTACCCCTCAACCTATCACTACAGTCCCTGATAGATCTGTAGGCCCTCTTTAAGTACTGGAAGGCCACTAGAAGGTCTCCCCAGAGCCTTCTCTTCTCCTGGATTAACAACCTCAACTCTCCCATTTTCACTGACAGAATAAGCTTCCCATAGCATTCATAAAAAATGACAACGTCTTTAATTCTCTATTTGATCTCAAATTTTTAATGATCAAATATATGTTCTTTTGCATCAAAGTATCACACAACAGATTGAACAGATTATAAATGAGAAGCTAGACTTTATTGTGATCATTTTTTCATTAACTAAGGACAAAGCCATTAGGCAATTGACTGATTTAGTTATATTTTATGCATATTTATGTAAATAAATATTTATGTTTCTTGGAAAGCTACATGTCTTAGATCATCACTACTTTTTTCCATTTCTTAGATAACTGTTAAATTCTCATCTTCCAAAACAGAACGTTGTGACTGTCGTTCAGTGTACTAAGATTAGCAGAGATTCTATATCATGCATCCTGTCTTTTGACAGCTCAGTAGAATAATTGCTTACAATGTCATTACTTCTGCTGCTGCTGTAATCAGCTTCTACTGTCTTTCTTCTCTCTTATTCTGCCATCTTTCAATGCTACCAAGAGGAATCATGCATCAGCCTTGATAACTTGGCCCTCCTCAACAAAAGAAACTTTTCCTTAAATATAATGGGTAGCCTGCAAATACATTGGCTAAAGACAGAAATTTAAAAAATTGCCATACTTGTCACTGGTAACAGGACTAATATTGTCAAAGTATAATGACAGGTGCTCTGATAAAATGCAATGGCTTTATCACACCATCCATTTTTCAATCACTGGTGCCAATCAGAGAGGGATTGTGACTGTGAGAGGAACCATTGCCAGAACAAGAGCATGCCTAGACCTTTTCTATCACTTCAGCAAAGTAAATATACAGGAATTGATTCATGTTTGATCTTTTACAAAGGTTAGCTTGGAGTCCTAAATAGTAAGCTATACGCAAGCAAAAGACATTTACATTTCTTTTTCTTTTGGGGGCAAACTGAGCATACACTGTAGGAAATATTTGGTATTTGACCAGTTAGGTGACTGAAGAAGATCTGAATTATCTATAGTGAGATCAAGGTAGGAAGTCATGCAAAAATTTTGGAGGGGAAGAAAAAAATCCAAACAAACAAACAAACAAACAAACAAACAAAAACCAATACCAAACCAGAACTCCAAACTTCTGTTTTTACATAAGGATGCTAGGTAGTTGAGCTTGGGTGAGAAGGTTCCACAGATATAATTAATAGTTTGGTCTTTGTGGATGATTCTTGGGAGCTTTTGCAAAAAAGTTGGTCATCATTCTTGTTAAATGACAGCAATGGCCTTGACCCTGATTCTAGGAGGAAAATAAGCATAAACTCTGGACTGATCCACGTACAGTGATCCTGATAATACCATTAAACATATAAACCTACCTATTGAAGAAAATAAATTTTAAAAAAAAAAAAAAAGCCGTTGCTTTTCTTTTTTCAACACACTTGCATGGCGTGATTGTTGCACTTACATGTGTTGAATTTACATCAGCCACTGTCAGATTTTTAGCTTGTGATCATAGATGTTTATTAGTTATGGTAATCTAATCAAGACTTGAATCTTCCTTTTAACTGCTTAACATTTAAATACTTGAGAAACACTGAGATTTTAAGGACTTTTAAGGGGCTGTAATTTCCCCTTGTAACTTTTGTGAGTATTTTAGTCATGTTTCAACCTCTTTTTTGGATAAATGTTATTTATCTCTCCTCCATTGCTAAATGAAAGATCTGCAAAACTCACAGGAAGAAAGGAATGAAATTCAATCCGGTGAGCTCCACAGCTGGCATACTTAGCAGGATGTGGGTGTAGGTATGTTCAGTTATACAAAAAATCAGAAAATAACAGTGCAAAAGGAAGTAGATTTTTCAGTTTTATGAAACAAGATAAATGCTGTATTTGAAAAGCTTGGAATTCTGATGCTTGTCTCATTGACTTTTTCTTGGCCTAATAGTTAATCTGGGCCTTTTCCACTTTCTTTTTTTTTTTTTTTTTTTTTTTTTTTTTTTTTTTTTTTTTTTTTCCCCAGAGATTCCAAACATCCTCTGCAAAGACCTGTAATCACTATACAGAGACCTACATGCTTCCTATCTGTGGCTTAGATGAAGTTGCATGTAGAGGTGCTTATTCCTTATTACAGAAAGGGACCAAGTATTAGGCATCTCTTTGTTGACTCCAAGTTAAATGGCATGAATAACATAATGAAATGGCAATAACTGATAAGTTCTTCATGAAGTTTCGGGTGAGATTTCTGTCAGTAGTCCTATGTAATATAAGATGAATACTTGCTAATTTTCACCTTGAAATTGCAACATTTACAACAATGAAAATAATTTTTATTTGGATAGGGACATATTGTAGTTATATGGTTATATTTCTCAGTGGATAAGGAAAGCTGTAATACATTTAAGATTTTCAAAATGGCCTGAGTGATAGAATATCACAGGGTGTATTCCCACATTCCCAGTGTCAGAATACGTGGTAAAAAATGAGGCGATAACATTACATTTTCTCCTGTACTGCTTCCCTTCCTGTTTCCACCCACATCTGTGTTTCTCTCTCGTATATTTCAAATAGAAGAAAAAAATTTAAAAAGGGAAAGAAAGTACAATGCACAAGATTAACACTGGCAGAAGAAAAGACATGCATGACTGGTTTTTGGCAATGCCTCTAAAATGCAGCCCACATTTCTTCATCTTATTTTAGTGTGATAAATTACATTCCCTTTTCCTTTATGCTGCTTTTTTCTTTCAAATGTGCTAACATATAAGTACTCAAAAAAATTTTAATTACATTTTGGCAGCTCATCGAACATAAACACTACATCCTCAATGGGCTTTTGGGCTCTGCCCATATGACAAGACTGGCAACCTAGAAAGATTCTCAGTCCCCTGATGTTTACAGTATTTAATAGTTGTATTTCAAAAAGCTATTATTACAGGTCATTCTCACAGCCTACAATAAAATGTGAAGACATTTAGCTTGTCTCTCAGCATTTTTAAAGTCAGATATATGACTGAGGATGTGGCTTGGGGAGAAAGTTCCCCACGAATCTTCCAGTTCATCTTCTAGTATATATTTTTTAATAAAATTTTGAGGATGAGAAGGTCTTACAGTTAAGGTTTCTTCCTTTCAGAATCCTAAAATTATAGATTTTTCTTCCCCATTCTGAAAATTGAGGTGCACTGCAGGGAGAATTGTTTGAATCTGGATTAATTTCCCTAAATGAAAGGCACTTAGGTTCAGATCCAAATTAAATTAAATATCAGAAGTTGTTCATGTGAATTTTTGTTTCCAAATAGCAGGAATCTTTTGTGCATGACTTCACCTGATTGTAGATCAAAACTGAAAAATAGATAGTGTAAGTTTTGTTTTCAGCTACAAACTATATCAGAATAATGTCAGAAAGCATATTTGTATTCAAACTCATTTGTAGTAACTAGTGATCAAGAACAAATTTTACTTACAGAAAAGTAAAGATTTTTTCTTATTGTTTTTTGAAAATCTATATATTGATGGTAATTACAGGAATAGAAGAATTGAAGATTTTTTCTAGTATGCATTAATAATTGTTTAATTGATTTATTGGTGAAAATACTGCAATTATTATTGTTGTTTCAGAAGTTGTGTGATGATATAAACTACAGAATGTATTAACTTCAGATATAAGCAGACACGTAACCCTATTTAGAAGCTGTAGTGTCACTTTTCTACTCCAGCTGACACATTTTTGCAATTATATAGTTTTGTTGCATATATCATAGCTCAGAATGACTACGCTTATTCAGTGCTTTCTCTGCTGAAAAAGACGCAATTTCAGATTTTTGAAAAAACATTGTGGCACCAAAAATCCCTGATGTCAGTCTATAGTTTCTCCAAGTTTGTTTTTGTTTTTGTTTTAATTATTATTTGTGTCCTGAAAACCTATAGGATGATTTTCTTATCCCTAACTTGCTAGCTCCTGTAATAATGTTATGGGCATACAGAGAGATACTAATATCAGGAAAAAGAACTGCCTTAAAATATTGTGAGGGAAGTTAACTTTAATCATGTCTAGGAGACATAGTCAAGAGTTCTATTTATTAAAGTTCCCAAATATTAGCCTATAGGCAGAACTGCTTAGAAAATAATGACAGCTAAATTTATCAGAAGTGTTAACTCACAGGCTGCTCTCAAGTACTGCTTCAGTGGAAGTACTGCTTGCAAATTAATTGAATGGGACATTTTCCTCCTTTGCCCCTACCCTTCACTGAAATGTCAAAACAGTTGTTTCATCTCACCTCGCAGAAATAAGAACCTCCCTGTCCCATACCTGGCAAAGAGTGTCTAGTCACTGTATTGCCAGGGATTTTTTAAGAACAAAAAGCCTTAAAATATTGGATGCCAATTATAGTGTTGACTAACCTATGGTTGCCTTTCATGAAAGATATTTGTACTAGCAGGCAAAACCTCAAATTCATGTACACAAGTAGATTTTCTTAAGTATATCTTCTACTGGATAAAAGCTTTAATGAAACTCAAAACACCAGTGCTAGTTTGGGGAGGATGTTTCTCACGTGCATCAGAGTTGGCTGCTAAAGCTATAATTTCTTCTTGCTCATTAGCCTACTGTGACACTGACAAGTGAATGACTCAAGCAACAATACCAAGAAGAAATAAAAACAACATTCAAGACCAAAGAATGACAAATGCCTCTCATTTTTGCTCCCACGAATCATTCAGAATAGAAGATGAACCTGAGTGCTTCTTGCCCACTACACATCCAAATAATCAGTGATTAATTAATGAATGGTGCTATTTTCCGCAGTTGTGAAACTGTGATTACAAAAGGGATCGAAACATAGAATCAACTCAGGAAAGACCACCTTGCTAACTTGACAGGGTCACAAAAACACCAAGGAAGTCATTTATTATTGTTATTCATTAAGGAAAGGTTATTGTCATCTTTCTAATTACTTTTCTTACTTAGGACTGCTAACTTTTTCACAGATTACTTGTCACCTGTAGTGACCTCTGTATAAAATCAATACATATTTGCATTTTTTAGTGCTCATTATGGTGAAACATGACACAGCCTGAAAATAAAACACGTCTTTCTTTATAATGGCAGGCAAACACTGAAGACACTGATGACAAAGGTTTAGAAATTATCTTTCAGCGTTTCATTGCCCCTTTTGTATATTCTTACAAAACACATATATTGTGACTATGCTTACCATGAAGTTTTTATAAGATGCTTCAGGAAAGTGAAGACCATATAATATGCAAGTAATTCCAAGAACTAAGATATTATATCCATTGCTTTCTTTCTTAAAATTTTGAATGTATAAGAATCACCAAATAATTATTTCAAAGTAATACCTTTATCTCTTTATCTTTATGTTGAACTATACAACTATCCAAAGCCCCTTTTAAAAAGAAAAAAATTAATTTTAATTTAAACTTTTTTTTTTTTTTTTAATTAAGAAAGAACTGGCATCATGAAATTTGGAGCTAAATCTGGATTCAGATCATAATGCCTCAAACATCAAGTATGTTTAGACGAAAGATTATTATTAGCAAAGCTTATTCACAGAATTAATATTGAAGCCCAGTTTCTTATTTGATTACTAACTTTTGTCCAAACCCAATCTCTTCTCATAAGACACAAAGTCACATGTTTACCCTGATTCTCAGCTCTATCAACCCCAAAGCCTCAAAGACAACTGTCATCTCTGTCAGGAGCTGAGACACTTAGGGATCTGATTCTAAAAAAAACAATACTTGTTGTGACCCTTTAATAATAACAGAAACATTTCACATTTCAGGTAAAACATCATCCTGAACTGTGATCAATATACACCAAGGAGAAACAATGTTAAATCCTAAATGGTTCAAGGTGATTATTGCCTATCTTTTTCAAGGGGATGACATTTAACCAATGTTTTGAAACAATATGGCTGGAGAAAGTCTCTCTATTGCATCTTTGCCTTCCATGTCTGTTTTAAATACATATTTATAGTGAGTATTTAAAGTAGGGTAATTACTCAAGCAATTCACATGATTAAGAAAATGTAAAGGGAGAAAAAAATCACAGTGGTTTGGAAGGGAATAAGGTAATATCTTTGTTTTAAAACCAAGATTACAAATAAAACCAGTTGGTTTTTTACAATATGTTTCTGCATGACTTCATGGATTTGAAAATGGTAATCACTGGACAGATATTTATACACATTGTAAACAGATATTTGATTTAGTAGTAAAGAATGTTAATTACATCCTGGGCTGTATTAGGAGAGGCATGGCTGGTAAACTGAGGAAACTGGTTAATGCCTTGTGTTCAGCATTTATTAATGCTATATATCTAGATTATTACACCCAGTTTTGATCTTCCAATACATGACAGACATGGAAAAACTGGAGTAAGCACAGTGTAGGGCCATTACATTGCGGGCCTGGAGCAGTTTCCCTATGAGGAGATGCTGAGAGAGCTGGTCATGTTCATCCTGGAGCAAGGACAGCTTTAGGGGCACCAAACAGCAACTACCCTACATCCACAGGTAGTCGGTGGAGAAGATGGAACCAGGTCCTGCAGAGCAGCACAATATGGGAGAATAGAGATAATAGACAATGGATATAGGGATAAACCTTTTCTCCTGAGGACACATAGGCCATGAATCCAGATTCCCAGAGCTATTGTGCATTCTTTCCATGCTTGTGAGCAGACAAAGCCCTGATGAACCATGTCTGACCACATACCTGATCATGCTTTGAGTAGGATTTTTGACTGGGGATCTCTTAAGGTCTCTTCCAGCTCAAATTATTCTTTTATCCTCTGAAATAGCATAGATATGGCAGACATTTAAAGTAGTCCTAAAAATAATGATGGACAGCCATTTTAAATTTAATTACGAAAAAGAGTCCATTTGTTTGTTTTTTAATAAAACTTTTCTTGTAACAAAAGAAAATTGGCATAAAAATTAAAAGTCTGCATTACTGATTCTGCCCATAAATTAAGTATGTTCAGAAAATGTGTGTTATGACTTCTATAAGGAATTATTTGTAATTAATTTGTAGTTTCAAAGGAGTTGCCATTTTAGTCTCTTACTGACCAAAGTCTGTGATTTTGACAAATCAGTGAAGATAGCTATTCCAAGGGATCTGATTCTGCTCTCAGTTATACTGGTGATGAATGTGTAGTAACTTGACTGAATGTAATACTTGAGGGATATGTTATTTGGGGATCTTGGAAGTTAATGGACTTATTTTAGATAGTGACAACCTGAGATAAGAGCAGAATGTGATCTCCAGACTGTGGCACTATGAAAAAAAGGATTTGTGCTTTGTAAACAGAAAGTGAGGAGAATTTTGTCTTTTCATTCATTGTAAATCATTATGAAAAGCTGACGAGTGAAGTGCAGATCTTTCTCTAGGTACTTTTTTTTCATTATGAGAACAACAGCAAATGCAGCTGATAAATTTTTTTTGGCAGCATGTTAAAATTGTCACAGCTCTAATGATTTGTATTCATGGTATAGCCTCAAACTACCAGTAGCTATAATTCATCATATTTCTAATTTTACAGAGGCACAGATGGCTGTCCACTCTAGTGGTCCCAACATTAGTGAGTTAAACATGAAATAACATGATTGATTAAAAATTATAATCAGACATTACTGCTTGTAATTGTGATTAATAAGAGTTTACTGTGTCTGGCAATAATTACTTTTCTTCTTTCTTTTTATCAGAGGGAATAAAAAGTAAGTGGATTACAGGCTTAAAAAAATCAAGATTTTAGGCCCAAATGAACAATTAATATTAACTGTAAAAAGAGAAAACTGCTTTTATTACTTTACTTTTAGGATGGTTTAGGGATTCCTATTATCCTTTTGATAACTGGGAGTCTGTTTTTTCAAGGCTAGCAATTGTTCCCTGTGGGAAAGTGACAGCTAATAATTTACTTGTATATTATCCTTTGTACTGTTTTTAAATTATCTTGCCTGCTTACACTTTCGGTAGTGCCTAGTAGCAGAATTTTTTAAGGAATTTGTGCATGCCTTTGAACTTTAAAAAAAAAAATATATTACCTGAGGCACTGAAAAATTAATGGACTGATTTTGATTAGTGTTTTTAGCATTCACCAGAAGCAAATTTAATGGGTTCATTTGACTTTGGATTAGGCCTGTGTTCTTACTTATAGGATTCTCATGGTCAACCAGAAACCAAGCACGTATTGTGATAGAATCCATTACATTTGTATGACTCTTTTCTTTGGGAGAGCTTGTGAAATTTTACACTTAAATTGACACTATGTCTTCTATTTCTTAATTTAGTAATGTATTGGGTTTATATGGCAAGGTTTTGGTAACAAGGGGAGATGCAGGGGTGGCTTCTGTGACAAGACATGTCAGAGACAGTTTCAGCCAGCTCCAAACCTGGCTAGCCAAAGCTGAGCCCATCAGCAACAATGGTGTTGCCTCTGTGATAACAAGAGTAAAAAACAGTGAGAAAAACAACCATGCATACACCCATGTCAGTGAAGGAGGGAGAGGAGGTGCTCCAGGCACTGGATTCCCCTGCAGCCCATGGAGGACCATGCTGGAGCAGATACCCACACTTCAGCCCATGGAGGTTATGCCCTGAAGCAGATGGATATGACCTGAAGGAAACTGCAGACAGTGGGGGTCCCATGCAAGAACAGGGTCCTGGCAGGAACTGTGGCCCATGGAGAGCTGCCCACACAGGAGCAGGTTTTCTGGCAGGAACTGTGACTCTGTGGGGGACCCATGCTGGAGCAGTCTATTCCTGAAGGACTATGTCCTGTGGGAGTCATCCCATGCTGGAGCAGGCGAAGACCATGAGGAGGAAGGAACAGCAGGTTTTTATTTCCTGACACGGTATAATACAATTTGTTAATGAGATTCTTCATTTTTATATCCTCAGTGAAACATTTTAATTTCCCATCTTTCCTTCTGATGCAAGATCTGGTCTTCCAACAAACTGTGGGGACATAACATTTGGTCAAAGACAATGCACAGAGAAGGGTTGCTGATTCACAGCATCTCTTGTGCTGCCTTTGGCAGCCAGATCTCATGAAGCCCAAGGCAGAACTTAGAGCTTCTTCACTTGAGTAAAATCTTTATAGATGGCCTCTTTGGTCTTGTTACTGCTGATTCGCCAAAGGTGAAGCAGGCAAGTACAGTTCTTTCCCTGGCTGCAGGCAAGTTTAGATTTTCTCTTACTTTAGTCATAGGGATAAATCCTTATTTTTTTCCTCTCCCCACATCCCTCCTCTATTTTAATCTGCATGTCTCCAAGACTTCTATTTCTTTTTTCCTTCCTATATCATTGTACTTCTGCCCATATGATGCTCTTGTTTCTTTTTATCTGAGTGTCTTTGATTAGGCAGCTGATTCATAACAAAAATAACAAATGTTTTTAAGGAAGAACTTATTGAGAGGAATTTGTTAAAATTGATGGAAGTTTTCCTCCCAGTTTATTAAAAAACAAACAAACAAAAAAACCCCACATTTTTTTATTTTCTGCTTAACAAGGTGTGCTGCATATTATCTTAACTATGGTTTTAATTTTTAAATGGACACTTCTTTCTAAGAAACAATGATTCTATTAAATTAATTCCAGCAGAAGTATGAACAGTAAGATGTCATGTGAAGAGGAAGGCTGGGTCTTAAGACTTCTGTGGCTATGTGCAACTTTTCGCAAAAGATGATGAGTCCTATATAATTACAGCTGGTATGTGCTGTATCACATGGTGTTGAAGGCTGCTATCATGAGAGATGGGTAATTGGCTATTTGATTAATAGCTCTCTACCAGACTCCATCTGTAGTGAGATTTAGCCTACTCAAAGTTGGATGAGGCATATCTCACCACACCCTCTCTGCACAGCTACGTGCAGCTGAAAAATCATTACACAGTGAAAAAAGTTATGATCAGGCAAAACATTTCAAGTATATGCAGCCGCTATCAGAGGGTCATACTTCTTTGCCACTGACCTGAAAGTCTTTCCCAATGGTACAGTGCCTAGTTTCTCCTTTAAAGAAAGCATTCATATTTTCTTGTCTTGTAAAGCTTGTCTTACAAGTGTAACTGAGCAGGTAGGTGTCTGTTCATGGAAGTATCCAGGTTTTGGTAAGTGTTTTAACAAGCTGGCATAGAATGCTAGTTAATAATAAAGACAGGACCTAACAATCTCTTATTACAGCCACTAAACTAATGGGGGAGAATACAGTGAACTAGATCTATAACTAATACTTTCTACATATACTCCTTCCTATCATGATGTGCATTCTTGTTCATTGCAGTGCGTATGTTAACTTAGGAAAAAATACAATGATGTAAAAAGAAATAATATATAAAACACTATTGTCAGAAAAGTAAGCTG
The DNA here is from genome assembly GCF_018691265.1 of Tyto alba. Classification (NCBI taxonomy): domain Eukaryota; kingdom Metazoa; phylum Chordata; class Aves; order Strigiformes; family Tytonidae; genus Tyto; species Tyto alba. The sequence continues at coordinate 71,356,393 of NW_024881282.1, read as the reverse complement.
CAAGGAATAAAGCACATAAGTAAAATTATAAGGATGATGGACATATTATCTTAATTATTTTATGTTTTTTACCAGACCAGTGCTAACAGGTCTGTGAATGGGGATAAATATCAAAAAAGGTAACATGTTTCCGTTTTTGTATTACCTCTTTTAGAAAGTAAGCAGAAATGTACTAAAAACTACTGTAGATTGCTGCACAGAGGAAGCATGAGCAGTGCCCAGCAATGTGTGCCTACAAAGTAAGCTTTATATGCGTGAATGTTAGTAACTAGCTCCATATACTTATTAGCTATCCTTTTAAATTCTATAGCTCTCTTACAAAAAATTCTGTATTTCCTACAGTTTATTTACAGTTAGATAATTATCTGAAAACTTTCAAAGACTTATGAATACTGAGAAAATATTTGGAGAGGCACAGTGGAATGGGCAAGTCCTTCTGAATTAGAGAGACAGTAGCAAAAGTTGATCCAGTTGTATTCAGCTTTAAAGCTGTGTCTTTATGTTAAAATTTCAGCTTTTTTTTTATTCCTGCAAAGAGTCTACCCCATCCATTCATGTCACAGAAATACTGCTGGTTCTCACCTAATAGAGAACAGTTCCTGGTATGGTGATGTATAGTTTAAATAAACCTAAGGAAGGTATTCCTTCCCAAATACATAAGGTCTTTTTCTGATGTACACAGAAATTCCACCAGTGGTAACATGGGAAAAAAGTAGCACAGCCAACAGGACATCCAATAGTTCTCCATCTGGTGCCTAGTATTTCTCTATAAATTAGACTGCAGATAAAATTTGATACATCTTGTATCTCTGATGATAATTAATATTAAAATGAAAAATTTTGTTCTTCCGAAGAATCTCATTCTCATATTTCATCTACTTGTCCCAGTGGTTAGTGTATTTTTTTTTGAGTATTTAACAAAATTTTTACAACTATAGAAAAATGCCCATCTCTAGTTCCTCAATCTATATTTCCACCAGAATAATTTTAATCTAATACCTTAAATGTATACTTTTACCTAAACTGCAATTTCATATTTTTTTGAAATGTATTTTTATATATACACATATACATGTATATATATGCAACTTTACTATCCAAGTGAAACTAACTTGGGAAATTTTCCACATGTGCATGATTTACAGTACTTGTGAACTATTTTATGTTAAAAACACTGCCACATCTCTATTTTTTTTCAATAATAAAGCTTAATTCACTGCAAGCATAACTATTTTCATCGTTTTCCTGTCTAATGTATGTGGATCATGGGTGGATGTAAAGAAAAAAGGAGATACCACAGCTGTTTCATCTTTTTTCAGTTAATCACCCTAAAGCTTCAGTATTCTTTACTTTCTCTTCTGTGGGAAATGAGAAGCTTTTTCAATACAAGCAAAGAAATGGTTTATAATACCCAACAAAAAGTAAAACAACAATTATGTTTCTTTTTCTTCATGACTTTTAGGAAATATATTAAGTAAAAAAAAAAAAAATAAAAATAAAACAAACCAAACAAAAAACAAACAAACAAACAGAAAACAAATGAACAAACAGTTTTCTGACAGAATTATTTACTTTCCAGAGCACACTTTGAATTCAGTTAAAAATCTATAGTTTTATGTCTCATGCATTTCCATACTGAGAACATAAGTAAATGATTTACTGGCAAATGAGTTTTCCATCTGTAAGTTTTACTAGTTTTCAAAGCAGAATTAGTTTTTTGTTAGAAAGAGGATGTATGTTTTAGTTAGGACTACATTATATTTAGTATGATTTTTTAAAAATATTATATACATAAGAAATAACCCTTATTTTCTTTTCAAATTACATATAACAGCAGGTGTGACCTAGAGACATTGGAATGAAATACATTCCAAAGCAGAATTTACTCCTCTGTTAAAAACAGAATTGATTTCTGCTGGTGTAAAAACTAAGCAAATTTACCATGTATACTTTCACTAGTTTAAATTAGTATTATAACAACCAGTAACAATGGGGAATATACAGTAACTCCTGTACTAGCTAGTTGTATCATGGACATGGAAAAATATTTCAATATTAAGGATTAAACAAAGGAACACATTTGATAAAGACCGCTATCTTCAGTGTAAAGTCAGAAGAAAGATTCAAATGTCAGAAAATGTCAAGGAACACTGACATACAAAAGAAAAAAGTGCAGGAATAACAACATAAGTAATTGTCTAACAAGAGACTTTGTCATTTCTTCAGTTGAAAGGTGGTGACAGATTTGTGAATCTATTATTATGATTAATTTTAATATAGCCTTGTATCCACTGCAGTCTTATGTGTTTCCCAGTGTTGTGTACACACGCAACAGTGCACAGTGTAGGGGCATGCAAATCACAGTGGTTGTCAATGAACATAAGCCACCAGAAAATAACCACAATACTATAGAATACATGGAAGAGTGTCATAAAGGCCTTGCAGAGTAGTGCCTCCAAAGGAATCAAATCTGTCAAGGGTTTTATTAAACAGCTCTCTGCTGACAGCTGTGTAGTTTATAACCTTTTTTCCCCAAAAAACTTCTGCAGTATCATTCAGGACAAGTCCACTGCCTAAGTACTTCTGTCACTGGGTGTACATGTACTATTAACATGCCAATGTATTAAAATGCCTAAATTATAGATTACAGTATTAGAAAGACTGAGCTATGTAAATGACCTGTTCTCCACATCATTGGATTGGGATGTTGTTCTGTTTTTTCAGCATTTTGGTGCTGTCCATTAATGCCAATGTCACTTTGTTCAAAGGGTGAACATGCCAGTGTGCATCTGCTGAGAGGAAAAAAAAATTATATTCCTCTCAGCATCATGCCAACAAACACAAGAATCTTCAGTTACATCATTGTAATTTACAGTTACTTCAAAACACCAACTAATTGCTCACTACAATTTCAGTTTAGATCAAAAAAGACTTTTTAGAATTCAAGTGGTGTGGTTAGTAACATGTTATACTTATGTTAAAAGACTTCTTTTGATCTCTTTAAAAAAAAAACTAATTTCAAAGTTATAGTACTATAATTTAAATGAATTGCAGACTTTTATACTGATTTTTAGCTTTCCCTATCTTCTTGCTTGACTTACCTTTGTCATTTTACTATCTAGAACATGGGGAATGTGAAATTAATGGTAAAAAGAAAAATACTTCAAGAAAATGCCTGAGGGGCTGAAGATCTATACAATGGTGATAAAAGTGTCATCACATGCCAATAAATATATCTATCCACTGGAAATGCTAATTGGACTCAGTTTCATTAAGATCTTGAAAAATATGAGAAATACCCACCAGAAAAAATAATTGTATATTTTAAAAAAAAGTCTTAATATTAATTCTGAGTGGTTGGCATCACATAATGTAAGTATACTGAGGTCAGAGGAGGCCTAACCTTTAAGCTAGTGGTTTTTGAAACAAAAACCGGACAGAAAACCAAAGAAATAAAACAGACCTTAACCAGTTCAGCTAAGAAACTGAACTCAGATGTTTTGTCTTACCAGCTAGTAATATGAACTTTCTTACCAGAAAATTAATATGAATTTAAAACAATACACTAGAATTAATATGAATTTATTTTATGTGTGGCCTAACATTAGAGATTAGTAATTTGAATGAGAAATTGATGTGTGTCTACCTATGGACTGACTCGCTTGAGTATCTTTCTCCACTTTTCTATAACTCAGCATATCTAAGCCTAAAACATAGTTGAAATCCATTTTAAAAAATGAACATCTAATAATCTTACCTGATATCATTATAATGACACAATGACACAATTGTGACATTAATGACACAATATGACACAAACTGAGCTCTATCATATGATTTACCGCAGTCATAAATATGATCACTGTCACAATACACTGTAAAATCTTTTTCTTTGTCTTTTACCTTCTAATATTGCAGTTTTCTGTATGTATTGATGCTGATTAATTCCTATTTGAACATCTAGCTCTTGAATGTATTGTTTAAAACCTCACTTTTGTTTTTATTAAAATAATTTAGAAGATTTAATCATTTTATTCTATGAAAGGTCAAAGACATTGATGCATTTTGTTGGAAGTACTGACCTAGAGAATGCATAAAAGTTATGATATTAAAAACTTTTTTCAAGTGAGGTAATTTTCAGGTTTCTGACTCCTTTGAATAACTGGTCATTATAATGCTATTTTACCTGCTTTTATGTCAAGTATTGCATTAACTCATTCTTGTATTTAACTCCTGGCAAACACTTTTAATCAGTTTCTCAATGACTACCTGGTACTGCAGATTCAGATCCAAATTTTTAATTTCTTTCATTCTGATGTAGCTATCAGTTTCCTGAGAGTAATTTCACTTACATAAAATAGAGTTGCAAATAACACATATTTTTAGTGCTGAGAACTCTGCCAAGGTATTACAATATAATTGATTCTCCAACTACTTTGTTTTCTTTGAGTACATGAAAATAACTGTTATGAGATTCACTATTTTTTTTCCTTACTGAACTCTTTCTCAACTTAGTCAAAGTGAACTTTTTTGAAAGATAGGAAAGACATAACATAAAAACAAATGCTTCCCAATGTTCATGAAATGATCCTCGTAAAGTAAAATCTTCCTGAGAAATCAGAAATAATGTATGAAACAAAAATGCATGAAAATGAATGTATTCCAATAGTTCTAGCAAAACTGGTTAGCACTGTATGAAAATATAGTGTAACAAGAAATATCAAAATATTTTTTCTGTCTTTCCCTCTGCTTAACTGCCAAACACAATTATAGCCCAAATGTGATTTTCACCATTACAAGTTGTACTGTGTCTGGCTGGGATGGAACTAGTTTTCTTCATAGCAGACCATCTGGTGCTGTATTGTGCATCTGTGGCTAAAATAGTGTTGATAATACAACAGTATTTTGGCTATTACTGAATAGTGCTTGCACAGCATCAAGGTTGTATTTCCTCCCACACTATGACCTGCCAGAATTAGTCTAGGGGTGGGCAAGAAATTGAGGGTGGCATATGCAGGACAGCTGACCTGAATTGACCAAAGGAATATTCCATATCATATAACATTACCACAGGTTTTGTTACTGATCATAGGGGCAGAACTGGGAGGACTTTTGTTTACCAAGATGGCTACTGCTCAGTCATCAGTCCAAAAGTGAAAGGTTGTGATTGCCTTTGCATCTCTTGTCCTGCAACATTTCACCTATTAAGCTGTCTTTATCATAAACCAGAGGAGGGTTTTGTGTGTTATTTCCCCCCACAATTTTATTTTCTTCTTCCTATTACCCCTTCCTGATGGCAGCGGGGAAGAGTGATCAAGTAGTTGTGTGGATGTCTAGCTTCTGGCTAGGGACAATCCACCACACAACTTAAAGACCTAAGGCTCTTCTCTGACTTGAGAGCACAGATCTCAGGGCTGGCCTGGGCTCACTTTGGCCAGAGCTGGTCTGAGCTGGTTTCAGCTCCTGCCTCGGGGCCAAGTGCCTGTTGCCTCCCCTGCCTGAGCCTGAGCTCTGCCAGTGCCTCTGTGGGAAGAGTCTGGCAAACCCAGGGGGTCGCTGCCCAACAAACAAGGGACCCTGGGGAAGGCTGTGGGGCCACACTCACACCTCAGCTGGGAGCAGACAGAACACAGCAGCCTGGAGCAAGAAAATAAAAATAATCCCAATCAAATGTCAAGACTGAGGAAGGTAATCCACCCACCAGTGATGAACTCCCAGTGCAGGTCCCAGAACAGTGTGAGCTTGCTGTGGCACCCCTCACTTCTGTTGGAAGAAGACTGGCCCCATTGACATTTGGGGAGAGAGTGTGAGCACAGGAGAGGAAGGGTAAATAAAACTATTTTAACTTAATTGCTGGTGAGATTATTGCTGTACTAAGACTATTAAACTGAAAATATTAATAGGAATGCGAAATTAACTTCATATATATAATATGATCTCTTTCACTCATGAAAAGAGTTAATAACACTGCTACCATTATTCCATGAAATTCAGCTTCTGGGAGTGCCAGCAGAAACATGTTTCTGATTCAGACATGGCAAAACTGACCGTCAGTCTTAACATTCCTGCAATGAAAATATTTCAAGGTAGCATTTCTGGGGATCAAATCATGGTATAGCTGTCCACAACTGTTTTTCAGGCTACTATTCATAACTGATATTTTGCCTCATACATTATTTAGAACTAAAGCCATACTTTTGAGACTTAATTTTTCTGGTAGTAGGAAAGAAGAATGTATTTCCAGGTAATGTTGTTATATTGGCAGGTACTTAAGATAAAGTAAAACTCCTCATGAGAGGAGAACCGCTTTTCTTAAAGAAAATGTTTATGAATTTCTGCAAAAGGACATTAAAAATAAACAGCAGTCTGATGCATAGCAGTATTTTCCTTTTAGAAGCTATTTCTTAGTCATCTACTGATAGGCCACTCACTGAAACTGTTGAGATTTAAGTGTATATTTGAGGTCATAAGTAAAGTACTCTTTATTTACATTCTTGATTTAGTATTTCAAAAATTGCATCACTATTTCTTACCATATCTTGCATTAGACTGCATTAAAACAAGTCATTGAGGCAATGGGTATTACAGTCAGTGTTGAATAAAGGCCATGCCTTATCATGCAATCATAGAAATTCCTGTCAGCACTGTAGTTACTGATTCAGAATGGGCTCATGAGGCCAGCGTAGCTGGACACATGAAATGACTTAAGAAAGAAAAAAAAAAAAAAAAAACAAACAATTTAATACACTTGGCCAGCCTCTTAGTTCATTCTTTCTTGTCAATACAAATCCTTTCTTTTCTGGAACATAACAACAAACAGAATATTAGACGTGTTGTTGCTTGCATCTCTTCAGTTAAGGGTCTGGCATTATTTTATTGAAATACAGCACCCCTGGTTTTGTAGGTTTATAACTGAGCTGTAGAGATCTGTATTTTGCTAGAGCTTATATGAGCTATTTTTTTTTGTAGGGGAAAAATAATGTGGAGATGCAGCCAGGACATAAAAAAACACATTAATGAAAACTCAACTTTGCAGTCCAGTTCAGTAAACCCAGCAAATTCTAAAGCATGTAAACATCAGAATAAAAAAGAGTTAAATCAGTTTGTTCCCCTAGTATGTTCCATGTACAGCAGCTACCATCTAAACCCAGTAACATCGTGGGTGAACTGGCTAATTAGTAAGACCTAGCAGGAAGAGTAAACAGACTACACCATTCCCTCGTGATTTATACAAGTCAAAGTGCTGGTTCACACTGCTTCCTGCATAACATCTAAAATACAGTGGTTATCAAAATATTCTGTATAACTATTCCTGTGCAATAATTGAACTCTTGAATGTGTCTAAACCAGTTCTTAGGAAATACTTACGAAAAGATAAGTTCATACACTCAGTAGAAGTTAAGCAACATTTCAAGAAAGAGTGTATCTCACTCTTCTCTAGTTTCATAGACATCAGTTTCAAAAACGGCAATAAGTCTTTGCCTCCCTGAATTGAGTTTCACCTTCTCTTGTTACATGAATGAAGAATAAAGTTAAAAACAGCAAAAAGTGATTTCTTTATGTTCAAAAATTAGAGAACACCTCTGAATGCAGGAGGAAAACTGAAATCCAGTTCTTTGAGGTAAATAGCTACAAGTTTACATTTCTTACCTTTCCAAGTCAGAAGCCATATTGCCACAGTTAGCATGGTTTTGAGTTAATAAGCTGTCTTGATTTTGACTGGGATAGAGTTAGTTTTTCTTCTTAATAGCTAGAATAGTGCTGTGTTTTGGATTCAGTATGGGATTTGGTATGAGAATGCTGATAATACACTGATGTTTTCAATTTTTGTTAAGAGATCAAGGAATCTCCAACACCCCATGTCCTGTCCGTGCGCATGTGTATGAGAATCTGGGAGGGAGCACAGCCAGAGCACCGGACCCAAATTAGCCAATGAAATATTCCATGTTATGTAATGTCATGCTTGGTACATAAAGAAGGTACATCAGGGAAGGAGGGGATTTTCTCTTGCTCCCAGGATTGTGATTGAAGGTTCTTGGTATTTCTGGATTGCTGGCCAAGAATGGGCTGAGTATCGGTGGATGGTGAGCAATTGTGTTGAGCATTATCTGTTTGTCCTTTCTATTATTGTTATTGTTTTATTTTATTTCAATTATTAAACTGTTTTTATCTCAACCTATGAGTCTTCCTTTACCCCTCCAATTCTCTCCTCCAACCTCTGGGTGGGGGAGGGTCAGCAAGTGGTTGTGTGGTGTTTAGCTGCTGGCTGTGTTTAAGCCACAACATAAGCCATGCTGAAAAGTTGCACATAAAACACAGGTAGATGCCCTGAGAGCCAGGGTTGAGTTGTTCCTCCTTTCCTGCAGAGTACTGTATGGATTTACATCTAGAGAAGTCCCAGTTTTTCATATGTACCTTGCCAGTCCGGAAATCTTGTGTGGTGGGTGCACACCTAGTAAAGTTTTCTGTTGCCTTTTAAGTTATATCCTTATCAGCTGATTAGTATACTAGACAAAGAGAGACAGGCATTCCACAAACTTATTTCCTCAAGAGATGAGGAGAGGGTGGAGCATGGGTTCTGCACATGCTTTGGGGGGGAATGGGGTGCACCAACCCCCTTATCAATCAAGACAGTGTCCATGCTCGCTCCCCCACCCTTACTTTTTCCTCAGTTTTTGTTTAGGTCCTTCTGGTGCTGGTTATTTAGCTCTCTTATCAGCCCTTTATGGTTTCACTCAGTCTGTGTTTCCCTCCTTTGAGTCTTATCTAAGGAGTTTGGCAATACAACCAGAACGGAGTGAAGCCATGCATCCTTCAATACACTAATCACAAAGGCCACAGCTTGTCAAAAATTTTCTGTGTCAATGAATGAGGCATTAATTCCTTCAGTTCCTCTTTGTTGCTAAAATGGTTGTTTTCAGTGTTTTGGGGATGTTTAGTCATTCCTCAGGTGACTTAATGTCCAGGGTTAAGTACAGAAAATCTATTGATTCATAAGATATAATAGTGTGATGAAATGTCTTAGTTCATGACTTCAGGAATATATTTGTACATATATAATTAGAGACGGGTTAAAAATCCCTACATACATAGCTATCTGCTGTCTATTCATACTACTAAGCAGTTTGAATAGCAGAAGTTGGTTAAGTTTTGAAGCGGAAAGAAAAAAAAAGTCTCAATGTAGATAATGAAAACCCAACAAACCCAAAATGCAGTCTCAGATAATAGGGAAGAAATCTTGGAAACACACTAAAGGATAAAATTGCTGTGAAACATTTGAACAAAACAAGTTTTTATAAAATATTTAACTGTTTTTGTAATTTAAGCTACATTCCATGATTTACTTCTATAAAATGAATTTTATAAGTGTAGCAAAAAATCATTGTGTAAGAGCAATGTTGCTTATACTGACAATTTGATTGTTATGCTCATGATATTTGGTGGTTTTCCTGAAGCTGTGGATTCCAACATTATTACATTTCATTAAACTCTCAGCTTTAATTTAAAAATGAAAATGGTTCATTGAGTTAGGTTTTATAAAAAAAATGTGCATATATTAAATGTTCAAAACCCAGAAAACAAATAAAAAATATGTAGTATATATGTCTTAAAAAATTAATGAATCTGCAGGTATTTTAATCCAGTCAAGTCTTTTTATAAGATCTTGTTTCAATTTCTGAGCAGCTGAGATTATCGTTTATGCACACTTTCACAACTCCCCTGGTTTGCCATGAGGTATTTGTAACACAGGGAGCTGAAACAAAAACTTCATGTAATGACTTCATCATTGGGGTCAGATTTATAATGTAACCTTAGAGGTTTCTCACTCATGTTCCACATTTTTTGTAAGAAAGCAACACTACGGTGTCAGAACTCTGTCAGGATCTCAAATTTTAATAAGCAAACTTTTGAAAGCTAAATTTCTACCAGGAAAATCGTGCCCTCTTGATTTGACTCAGCAAAACTCCAGGCCCACATCCTGTCTTGTTTCTATCTTCTAAATGGACAGGGAGAGTTAATATACTGCTGTTGTTTCATTTTTTGCAAACACAGACAGAAAAAAACAACCTGGTAACATTTTTTTAATGCTTTCTTAATGACCATATTGTTAAAATGTTTAGGAGAGATTAAACAGTTAAATTGAAATTTAGGACAAACATAGGTACAGCAGTCTAGCGTTGCATAACAGCCCACATATCTTTGCTGGTATTGTGAGAGTTTCAGAAGCATCTAAAATTATGCACTGTGCAAAATAAGACAACACCGATACAGGACTACACTGTTTTTAATGATGAATGGGAAATTCTGAAATTTAGCCACTTCCCCCAGCTGCCTAAGTCCTAGTCCCTTTTTTTTTCTCTTTCCCCTGAGTGTAAGCACCAAAACACCTTTGAGAACTTGGGACTAAATGATGGGAAGCAACAAGTTAGTCACCTAATATATGCAGGTACTTTGAGGATACATCTACGTATATTCCTGGGCCTGAAAAATTTTAGAAAATACAGTGTTTTGACTTGTGTATAGAAGCAAACAGCTGAGGTTGTTTAAGAGGAATTAACTCCAAACTGAGGCAGAAAACAGATCACTGTGGTGTATTACCATCTTCAGGTACTGAAGAAATTTTGCTAAATTTTATCTACCAGACTGGCATCTCCTAAATCACATAGATGTTTTTGAAAATCTGACCTACGCTCTGTTGCTACTAATGACATCTGAGACACTAGAGAGTGGTTTGAAGGTCATACTGTTCCTGCTGTCTCTGACTACTTCATCAGGCCTCTCATGAGGCACACTCCATGCTTTGGGAGATACTTAAGAATTTGTTGTGTTTGTAATGCTTTGAAGATGAAAACGATTGTAGATTACCAAGATTTGGGTTTCAATTACTCTAATTATACTTCACAAAATGTTCTGTATTTCTGTCAGAAATACAGTAGATCTTGTTGATACTCTGATTTTGACCCTGCTGAGTAAGAAGAAGGATAAGCATTTCTAGTTTTTTCAATTTAGTAATTACTCTTTTCCCTCTGTTTTATATGTTGGTTGTAAAAAATGGAAAGGTAGGATGTGTTCCCCTCTGCAACATAAAATTCATCTTGGCCACCATATAACTTGTAACTTGTAAAATCTTGTACTAACAAAATGCATTGATTTCGCACAAATCTGTAGTGTTAAAACTTTTCAGAATTTTTACATTGAAAGTCTCTTTAACTATGAAGCCCGTTAGTCTTATAGCCAAATTTTTCTACTGTAAAAGTTTTAACAATCTATGAACCCACCCTGTAATTCAGCTCCAGACCATCTTCGCTATCAATTCCTTTTCAAATTCTGTTCCCTGTTCTCTTCTCCCTCTCAGCAATTTTGAATTCAAACTAGGAAGGTGCTTTTCCTTTCACCTCTTACTGAGAAAGAGTGTAGGTGAATGACTGCAACATTTCACTGCAATTCAAGAGCCTGGTCCTGTGCTTTCCACTCTAAAACCTGATCATAGTCAATACACAGTACAAAGAACGAAACAGATAGAATGACAGGAACTGCTTCCACTGGCCCTCAGGAGGTAGGGATGTGTTCAGTGTATTTGGAATCTGAGGGGGGTTTGGCTGCTAAAATCTTCTGACAGTGCACTGCAGTGATTTTAGGTGATAGTTAAAGAGCACTCTGCAATAGAAGCTCTCAGCTAAGATGCATCTGTAGTCTAGTGCAAATGTACTAAAAGGTTTCCAAACACATAAGTGAAGAACCATGCCTAGTCTTTCTGGCTGCACATGATATTTCTATGTAATCATGTATTTCATATCTAAATTGAAAAGGTGTGTGTAAGTTATAAGAAGTCTATTCTACAAGTATGGATGACTGTCAATTACAAATCGTGTGAAAAACAGTCACAAATAATAGTCCATATCACATCTTAAGGTTTCTGCTGCTATTTTCACCAAATAACAACTGAGTGACATTCTCTACTAAGAAGCACCAATGTAACAATTCTTCATATTTCTCTTGGACAACCTTAATGTACAGAAATTAAATAAGAATTTATCTTATTGTAACAGTAATTATCCAATCAGTAAATATCTAGCCAACTAATAAGGCCAAATAATGCAATGACCTATGATTTAATACTAAACATTAGGAATAATGACTGACTCTCTTTCAGTATAGGCATACCTAATCTCCATAATCTGTATCTGGGAGGATGCTGATTAGAGTCAGGTTTCTGTCACGCTCAGTCCACTACAGTGAATAGTAGAGAGCAATCTACTGAAGACAGCTGGTAAATAAAAACACTGCACTGTCTCTGTTAAGTAACAGACGAACAATTTTCCATACCTATTCAAGACAGAGCTTGGATCTTTAAATCCTTTTATGTTAGGTACCCTGAGAGACAGGGACTAGGCCTTATCCTTCTTTGTAGTCTGCTCCAGGAGACTGAGTCCTTGTTCCCACTACCAGCTGATCCAGAATGGCTGCACGGTACTTAGGGTGCTGCATACACATAAAAAGGTTCTGATGGATGTCAAAAATAATTTGTTTTTATTCTTATGTCTTTGCTTGAATGACCCTGTCTGGAATTGCTCTTGAGTCCCACAATATAAAGTCATCATTTCACACTCCTCTATCTGCTCACATTTTTGCAGCTGTCCTGGTTGGGGCTGGAATAGAGTTGCTGTTCATTTTGGTAGCTGGAGGAGTGCTGCAGCACCCTGAGACCCCGGGGGCTCCCCAGGTCCCAGTGCCCTCACCTGTGTGCGGGGGCGGGGGTGGGGGGGGTGGGGGGGGCGGGGAAGCACAGCTGGAGGGCTGGGCCCGGATTGGCCGATAGTCCATGTCATGTGACATTATGCTCACCATATAAAGGCAGGAGAGGGTTGGGAGGGTCTCTCACTTCTGGGAGTGTGACTGTGGGGCCTTTGTGTTTGGGATGGCCAGCTGGGAGCAGGTGGGTGGTGAGCAGCTGTATTGTACATTACCCGCTGATACTGCTGTCAGTGTATTGTTCTGTTACTGTTATTAAACTGTTTTTATCTCAACCTGTGAGTCTCCCTTTGCCCCTCCTATTCCCTCCCCATTCCCAACTGGGGGGAGGGTGGGTGAGTGACTGTGTGGCGTTTAGCTGCTGACCAGGCTCAAACGATGACACAGCCACAAACAGTTTCCCCCCAGCACTCCTCTTTCCAGCTTCACTATGGCTCAAGCCACAAAAAAACCCCAGGTGTTAGTTAATTCTTTTAATAATCAGCATCTCTTTACAACACAGACAAAATAAAGACTGCCTCACAGGCTGTCATAAAATAGTGTGAAGAGCATGTTCTGTATGACATGAGCTGTGAGAGAAGTGTGTCTGAGAGTGGAAAGCCAGCAAGAATACTTTTGGAGATCTGAATCAGGAGAAGGGAGCAAGATTTAGTGTTGCACCATCCTTATTTCCTGTTGTAGTGGAATGAAACAAGGAGCAATCAAACTGACAGTAGGGAAACACTCTGTGAGATCTTATTTCCAGAGTCCTTCTGGATTGTCATACATTCAGAAATATATATTTCACGGTATTTGCTGACATTCTGTGTATATTTCAAGTTTTTGCTGTTTCTTTTGGGCTCTGCCTTGTATCTGATTGTGATCTTTTAGGTTAAGACTGGTAATCTATTAATATTTAGCATTTTGCTTTGTATGCTTTCTTCATCCATTCAGTAAATCAGCAAGTGTTTGCTGAATTGCTGAATGAGATGTAACCTTGTCATTTGTAGGAAGGCAGTAGTGAAGAATTCTCAAGCTTTTCCTTCCAGGTTAGCAATCTTTTTCCAAGTTTTATTGAGGCATTCAATCTTTATGTTGTCTCAAAGGCAGAATGTTCTTCATTGCCTGTATATAAAATCTTTCCTTCTGAGAAAAAAATATTTTGAAGTTATTCTGAAAAAAATGAGATTGTTTTATGCTGAAAATAATAGGTGGGGAGTTGATTTTAACAGTAGATGTGACTCAAATGCAATTTATAAACATTTTTTCAGCTAATCTACCAAGTCAGTAGAATAGCAAGTATGCTAGTGTGTGACAAAATGGGCCTTAAATATAAATGAAAAATTTTTCTAATGATGCCTAAAGTGTAGGAATAGTTTGTGATGATAGCATATAAATTAATGCATTTTTAGTATAAGACTGGCTTCAAGTTTAGACCAACTTTAACTTGACCATGTAATTCAGGCTCCCAACAGAGGTCTTGGTTACTCTTTTGTTCTGACAGCTGTTGATGCTTGTCATGGAACAATTGTATCCATTGGGGAAAAAAAAAAAAAAAAAAAAAAAAAAAAAAAAAAAAAAAACACAAAACCAGCAGACAAGCCTGTTGCAGATATATTGTAAGAAAAGTTCATTTTGTAGTATATCATGCTGTTGAAGAACAAATCAAGATATTTGGGATTGTTAGGCCACCTTGTTATCAGGAAACCACATAATTTTCTGATGAATGAGATGTGTTAAATTGTAGTTCTAAATTGCTCTCCTGCACTGTAGTAAGTATGCTTGTAATCTGTGCAAGTATTCTATATCATCATTTATCTGGGCATCTGGTAGAGATAAGGGCAGATGAGATAAGCAGTCAGCCATCACATTTTCAGTTTCTGGTCCATACTCCATGTCATACATAAATGGAAGTATTCTCACTAATCATCAGGCAATTTGCATTCCTGCTCATCTGAATCCATTTATTGCTAACAGTGTCATCACAGAGCTCTGATCTGCCTGCAGTTTGAATCTATATGCCTAAAGATAGTTTATTTGGTTTCCCAAAGCCCATAAACAATATAGTGATTCTTTTTCACAAGTGGGATACATTTTGTGAGCTACTTCTTCTTAAGTGTTCTTGACGTAAATGTTGTTCTTCATTTGTCTTCATGGGTTTGAGTAGGTGTGAAACCAACTCTGTTGTCTTGTCAACCATTGTCATAATTACAAGTAACGTGGAGTCAAACTGTAAGTAGGTGTCTGTTCACAGTGAAGTCTTTAATCACACTGAAACTTGTTTGCATCTTACCTACCCAAAGACAGTTTGAGGTTTTCTTAAAATCATTATCTAGACAGGTAAACATATTAAAACATAGGTAGGAAGTAGATTCACTAGAATAACAAAATGTAAGAGAATTTAATGTTTATTATCTGTGGATGTGGATGTGGCCATGATAAAAAATTTCTGTTTCTCCTGAGAAATAATGTCCCTGAGAAAGTCAGCTGTCTGCCTGAAGCAAAACTTGGCAAAGTTCAGTTTCAGTCTTTCAATATTGTGGCACTGCAGTATGAACTATGCATCAGGAATCTTTTGAAGTGCAGTAACATCCACATGAAACTGAACTTGACAATAGTTATTAAGAATTATGGACATCGTTTGTCTGAAAAGCACTTGATGCTGAAGCAAGTTTATATAGCACACACTTAAAATAGAAAAATCCATCACATCTAACAAATGCTGGGACATTTCTTCTGCCTTATGCAGCATAACTTGTTGATGCACAGTCTTGCAAACCAAAAATACAAAATATCTTGAAATTGTGGGCTTCTACAGTTACTTCTGTGTGTGGCTTTCAATCACTACTCTAGCTAACCTGGCTTAGATAGAATGATTGAATGTTGTCAGATTTCAGCGTGGATTTAAAGGGCAAGTGTTCTTACTTGTGGAAACCGCAACTTTTAAAAGCCTTGTAGATGGACTGAAATGTGTTAGGTTTATTTATGGGTGAAGGTAGACAAATCTCTTGTACAACTGTCACTCCCCTGCCAAATTTCTATAGTGCATGCAAGAAAACTGAAAAAGGGAATGTTAGTCTGATGCAACAAAAGGTTTAGAAATGTTTAATATGATCCAAACAATTTATTTTGACATTTTGAGAGGGAAGAGATAAGCTATTTAAACAAAAAATAAATCATGATCGTAATCACCACAACTGGAATGGGAAATGTCTAAAGTTTCACACTGATATATGAAACTGAATGTAGACTTCACAATGGGAGGCTGGGTTATTTTTAATGAAAGGTAGAATTCAGCTACTTAAGATAATCAGTTGCCAGTTTCCTAAATTCTGCCTTCTGATGCTTAATGTATAATATTAAAAAGGCAAACAAAAGTCACTTCTGCAACTCCCTTCAATAAATCAAAAAGACCTGAAGAAATTTCCTAACCTGAAAATCTGTAAATAGCATGTATTAGCTTACGTTTTCAGTAAAAGTATAATGTTACTTGTAAACTTGCATGCCATTATATCTTACAAAACATCTGATAGTTTGTATTAAGGTAATAAACTGAAACAAA
Source organism: Tyto alba (assembly GCF_018691265.1). NCBI lineage: Eukaryota > Metazoa > Chordata > Aves > Strigiformes > Tytonidae > Tyto > Tyto alba. The sequence goes on along the minus strand of NW_024881282.1, from coordinate 71,340,099 downwards.
CCCATTAATTTTATGTCAAATATTCAATACTGCAACCATTTCCCTTTTTCAGTTCTAAATGTATGTTTTAAATTTGTTATGTATAATAATCTATCTTTTCATGGCTAACCAACAATTACTGAGTCTAAAGATACCCTAGACTGTGTCATACATGCAGGGTGGGTATTTTTTTAAAAATATGAATAAGTGTTGTTGGTTTAATGGAATTATTACCACTGGATTAGTGTTCTTCCCATTTAAATGATTGCATTTTAACTGCAGTTTTGTAATATGTTACTGTTGTTTAGTGAATTGATTTTTATAGAACAGTTTCATTCACTTGAAAAATGTCTAGCCTTTTAATGTATGTGAATTACAGTACATTTAGATTAAATTTTCAAATAATCTATTTTAACTGTGCAGTGTTAGTGTGTCAATATTGGTTACAGAACATTTTAAGAAGCAGTTTTAATTATTTGGAAAAAATATTTTACATGCCAGTGGACATATTTTGTAATTAAGAGTAATATTCATATTTAAATAGTGCTGTAATTGCACTGTATATAATTCAGATTTTACAAAAATAAATTACTGCTTTGCCCCTTGAAGTCCTAGAGTAGCTCTAGTATAGAAAAGTGTTGTTACTACTCCACTAAACTTATTTTATGTATTTTTGCGGTATAGATATTGCTTCCATTAAATTTTCAACCTTCTTTAATACAACTTCCTATTCTCAACAACTAATGGATTGGCTACTGTTAAAAGTGGGATAGTGGATTATCATTGTGACTTTAAATTAAAGGATCTGGGGCCAAAATAGGTGACTGCTTTTCTTATGACTTCTTGTGTAATTTACTCTTTTTCATGGAATAATTACATGGACTCAGTCTTTGGAATATTTTTATGTAATTGTGGGGAAATGATTCTTTAGCTTGAATCCAAAAAATTGGAAACTGACTCTGTCTAGGGGTTCTTGATTCTTAACCCCACTTCTGCATCTGGAGCACAGTGACAGCTGCTGAACAAGCTGCAGCAGGAGACAGGGATTTGATGCTTCTCTTTTGCAGCCAAGGAAATGGGTGAAATAAAGTCCTAGGGTGTTCTGATGACCGGCTGATAGGGAATAGCTAACTCCACCTCCATGGTCATTGAAAAGCATATCATTAAAACATGTTCCTCTCGAAAGATGGGATTATCTTCTGTTCGATATACAACAGGTATAAGGAAATTTGAGGTCCATCAGTTCAGAGTCAGTTCTCTACTGAACTGAAATGAGAAATTTTCATCAAACAGATAAGCTCTCAGTAGTTTTACTAGTCAATTTTCACCACTGGGATATTAGTTTTATCATTTTATCTTCTTTGATAGAACAAATGCTTTCTGATTACATTTAAAAAGGTATAACATATGTAAACACTAGATTTATCCATTTAGCTTCTCATCAGATAACCATAAACCCGTGCAGTGTGTTGTGTGAAAATTTTGCAATTGCAAGATAGATACCAATATGTAAGTTGAAAGACCAGCTTCCAAACAAGGTGCTATCCTGCCTTTAAGGTGCATTTTCATACAGTGTCTTTGGTATTTTTCTGTAAATTGACTTTCCAAACTTGGTATATTTTTGTCACTTCTGAGGAAATTTAGATGGGTCCTCAGACTTCTTTCTTCATCCAACAGGAACTGTTTTGTAAACTGTTTTACTGTCCTGAGGGGTTTTTTTTGTTGTTGTTATTCTCATCTTGACTGGACATAAAGTAGGGAACTGTCTATAGGTACAACTACATAGCAAGAAGGGTGTAACTAGATTTCACAAACAGGAAAGAACATCTCTAGTATTGTTCCTTTAATTGCTTGAAAGATCAAATATTCACTTATAACTGGGATGTCTAGAGTTATCCATCAGTGTGAAATCAGAGCTAGTCTAAAACACATGCAAGTTTAAAGATTCTATTTACAACTGGAGGAAAAAAAAATAACAATAACATCAATAATCACTTTTTTTTTTTTCCCCTGAGAGAGCTTGAACTCTTTCTAGCTTATTCCTATTTAGATCAAGTGGAAGTAGAAAGTTCACTTTATGGAATCCAGTCAATGGAACTGGAATAAATGCTTCTCTATTGCTGTCTTCATCTTACAGCTGAATATTTCCCCACAATTTAAATAGTAGTGTCATACAGACTTGCACATCAAAAAGATCTGTATCAGGAGGTGCAATTGATATGACCACTTGAAAGATAAAAGAACACATTCACTTCTTTAGCTGAGCTTGCTATTTTCAAGTCCAACTCTACCTGTTTCTCAGTGCTAGTTCAACAACAATAATAAAAAGAAAATATGATGCTCTTATAATGAAATAAAGTGTTGGAATCAGAGATATATGGTAGCCCATAGTCAATAATCTTTAAAAGTAGAACAAACATATATTTTAAGGAGTATAGGGAGTTTTGACAAAGGAAAAAGTATTACATTGTAGAAACGTGTCCACTGTCTAATTTTTAAAATTTTCAAAAGTATTTCAAAATTTTCTGATATATATGGTCTTCCCTTTGCCCAGAAAAAGATTTTCAGTATAACACAAGGTAACTCTTATTTGTAGGACATAATGGTTATGACTAGGGTGGTAGCTGGTAGTTTATTTATGTGTCCCTTACTGCTATAATATATTTTTTTTTTGTGAATAATAATACCTTCAGCAAGAGTTGCATTGCAATTCATACTGTTGTACATTACATGTCACTGCTGAAGGTTCTGACAGGGAAGCTGCAATGGTTTCAGCTGAAGTAGTCAAAGCCTTTTCTGCTCTTTGCTGTACACATACCCTTTAAATCATTAGTAATTCTTCTGAAGAAGCAGCATCTGAGTGCTTGTGAGCTTTTGGTATCATACTTTAAAAGGTTCTCTTCATCTTGTATGTATGTAGTCTCCCTTGGCTTGTGTGGTGCCTTTAAAACTGATAATCTCCCTCCATGGTTACCTCACTGCTCTGCATTTCTCCTTTTGGTAATCACTTCCTCCGAGGGATATCTACAAGAACCAGTTATTTTCCTGTTTATCCATTGCTCTTGCTCAGGGCAGTAGTTTGCTGCTGCTGGCCTCTGCTGGTGACAAATTAGTGTAGTCTGCACATTGGCTTCTGTCTTGGGCCCTGCTTACAATCCACTTATTTTTTCTATGAAGCAGTTGTAAAAACAGTCTCTTCTTATGAGGATGTTGGATCTTTTGAGTAATAATGACAAAACAAAATTTTCACTTCGCCTTGTGGTTCAGTGCACTGTGCACAGGACACAGTTGGATTAGATCTGAATTTATGACATCCTCACTTGCTGATAGTACATTTCTGTGCAGCCATTTGAAGTGCAATTATTTCCTTCTTTGAAGGTGAGAAAGTTGCCCCTCTGGAAAGTCTCACTTGTGTACACATGAGGAACTAGCTGTAACTCTCATTCCCTACTTTGCTTCTCACTATGTGCCTCATGTAGACAAGCTCTGCAGCACAGCTGAACCCTCAGGCTGCACATGAGAGTGTGTATGACATGCAGATCCATTTCTTGAAAGAATTCAGTGGGAAAACCCTGTAAACTTAGTAGGCAAAGCACACTCTCTTCATATTGTAGTGGCGATCTCTCCTCAGCAGAAGTGAAATGGCAGTAGCATAACATGCCCTAGATCATCTCTGGTTCTTGAATTTGCTGTGCTCCCTAAATTTTCTGTACCTGAAGTTTCATCCCATGTTTAAAGTTACCTCTGAAATTAAGAATGAAAGGGAAAGGCTTGCCCATTGATATCTTTTTTTTTTTTTTAATATATTAATTGAGAAGTTATTGTTACAATTGTAGTATTGCTACAATTTTAGCTTCTTGATTCAGCTTATTGCTGAACAAATAACTAAGCACACAAGATGTTTATATGCATGTACTGTCATGTACCGTTAAAGCTAATGAAAGCTTGTACAAATAACTGTAGGCATTTTCTTAATGAAGCTCATTGCAGCTTTATATGTGGTTTTGTAAGTAATGCATTGAGGTAAATGTTATCATTTATAATTTATTAATAAATTCCCTAAATAACAACATTGTAGCTAAAATGTGCTGAATGGATATTTCACTGGAAGTTTATATTTATATAAAAGGAGATGGGTGTTTATAAAGGAAAATGTGTACTTATAAAAACTACCTATTACTAAAAACGCTAAAAAGTAGCATTCTCTTATTCTTAAATAAAAATAGTTAGTTCTAGAACTCATAGGCAGCAGAAATGTCGATGTTTATTAGATTCAAAATCATACATATCATGGTTGTATTTTTTTAAAATTAAAAATTTAAATTAAATTTAAATTACTTGATAAACCTGAGCAATGCAGATGAAAATTTATTTTATTTGTAATAAAGAAGTATCTGTTAGTTTATGAATTTACAACAATAAATACAAGAGAGCAAACAAAAAACCCCAAAGCCCTGAACACTGTTTATATCCTTCCAAGGACTTTCAAACACACACCATTTTTAACACCTATTCATGAAAGCTTTATATGGGTTTAATTCTTAATCTGTTTGGTAATACAGGTCTAATTGTAATGACAGGGAACTCCCCCTGTTTTCAAAGAGTAAAATACTTTTGAAAGATTAGCTTTCCTTAGGATTCCTCCATCTGTGTATCAAAATGACAAAGACATTTTGGGTGGAAATTGTCTTGGCTAATGTTGATGTCTACAATTTAGACATCTACAGCTGAGCTAATCTTTCATAAATTCTAGTTTTGAGTGTATGTAGAACTACTCTTAGGATAGGATTCCTCTGGCAGTTTTTTATGACTACCTTAAGATGAACTGAATGATGCCTACACACGTCTGCTCATTTCCATTGTATATAAAAGGACCTTCGGTCTAACACCTGCAATATATGTCTGTTTACTCAATGGATGTACATATCTACACAGAGGAAGCTGAAGCTTTATGTTAGTAATCCTTAAAAAAAAATTACATTGTGATTTAAACCTCCATGCCCTGATTCACATATGGTATATTGTGAATGGTGCATAGGCACAGTATAGCAAATATATGTGTTTTTAAAGAGTACTTATGATCCTTTCTGACAGATACAGGAGGGTTCAAAATGTGTTGGAAAGTATTTACAGCAGCCACTGAAAAGCTAGATATCTTCTGCCAACAATTAAAATAATTAGGTGATCCCCTAACATTTGGAATGGCTAATATCATGTGTCACCTTCCTTCAATTCTCAAGGAATTAAACTCTGAAAAGTAAGGGTTGCCCAAAAGTCGTTCAGACAGAAAGAAGGGCCGTTATTAAAAAAGCATGAAAAATACTTATTTAAGTGAGCTTTATCTACACGTGTGATGTCATTGCTAAATTTATTTTGCTTTACACTGCTGCTTTTATTAGAACTACTTCTTCTATGCAACATAACAGGGAGGGAATCCAAGTCCCCTTGTTCTACTGGAGTATATAAAAATTAGTGTGAAAGTGTGAATAAGAGTTGGCCAAATCAGCAAAAAATCCCCAAACAAAATAAAATATAAAAAAAAGCAACAACAAAAAAAATCATAGAGTTATAGGATATCAGAATGGTTTGGGTTAGAGGGAACCTTAAAGGATATCTAGTTCTAAGCGCCCTGTCATGGGCAGGCACACTTTCCACTACATTACGTTGTTCAAGGCACCATCCAACCTGGCCTTTAACACTTCCAGGGAGGGAGCAGCCACATCTTCTCTGGGCAACCTGTGCCCTCACAGGAAAGAATTTCTTCTTTATAAATAATCTAGATCTACTCTCTTTCAGATTAAATATGTTACTGTTGAATACTATCACTACAGTACCTGATAAAGAGTAACTCCCCATCTTTCCTGTAGGCCCCCTTTAAGTACTGGAAGGCTACTATAAGGTATCCCCAGAGCCTTCTCTTCTCTAGGCTGAACAATCTCAACTCTCTCAACCTGTCCTCATAGGGGAGATGCTCCAGCTCCCTGATCATCTCCATAGCCCTCATCTGGATGCACTTGAGCATGTTCATGTCCTTCTTCTGTTGGCAACCCCAGAGATGGACACAACACTCCAGGTGGGGTCTGGAGAGCAGAGTAGAGGGGGAGAATCACCTCCCTTGACCTGCTGGCCACACTTCTCTAGGTGCAGCCCAGGATATACGGTTGGCTTTATGGGCTGCAAGCACACATTGCTGGCTCACAGTCAGTTTTCCACCCACTGCTACCCACAAGTCCTTCTCCGCAGGGCTGCTCTCAATCCACTCATCACTCAGCCTGTATTTGTTCTTGGGATTGCCCTGACCCATGTGCAGGACCTAGCACTTGGCCTTGCTGGACTTCATGAAATTCATGACCAAAGTGTGTCAAATACTTTCAAATGTATTAAAAATTTCTTTTGCTGAACAACTGTTTGGAAATTTTCTTTGTTAATTTCTATTCAGTTGTAAATGTGTTTTCTTATTCTTTCTCTTTTAGCTATTTTTTTTATAAAAATATCTTTTTGTTATAGAACTTTTTCAGTGATGAACTTTCATCTCAAAAATATCACCATTTTTTATCTTTAAACTGTTGAAAAATGGCTGAACTTCTAAACTTGTCATGTACAGTAAATAATCCTTGTTAAAGACCAAGTCTTCAGCTAAATTCCTACAACAGTCTTACAAGTCTCTATAAAATGGTGTGTGCATTACTACATGTGGTCAAAAGATATATACCACCCTTCTTGGTATAGACCCTAGCTATTTTCCTTTCTTATATGAATATATGACGCAGAGACTCTCGCATCTGAACATAAGAGTTTGCTGCTTCAAGTCTGAAAATTGTGCTTCTAAGTTACCGTTTCAAAGTGGAAACATCTGTGTGTCAATAATAGACTCAAAGAATGGTTTGCGTTGGAAGGGACATTAAAGATCAGCTAGTTCCAAACCCCCTGCCACGGGCAGTGACACCTTCCAATAGACCAGGTTGCTCAAAGCCCCATCCAACCTGGCCCTGAACACTTCCAGGGAGAGGGTATCCACAACTTCTCTGGGCAACCTGTTCCAATGTCTCACCACCCTTATAGGAAAGAATTTCTTCCTTATATCTATCCTAAATCTATCCTATTTAGGTTTAAAACTGTTGCCCCTTGTTTTATCACTATACTCCCTGATAAAGGGTTTGCACAGGCCCACCTCTCAAGCCTGTCCAGGTCTCTCTAGATGGCATCCTTTCTCTCCAGTGTGTTGACCACATCACACAGCTTGGTGTCATCAGAAAACTTGCAGAAGGTGCCTTCAATCCGACTGTCCGTGTTGCTGACAAAGATGTTAAACAGCATCTGTCCCAACACCAACCTCTGGGGAACCCTACTCATCACTGCTCTCTGCTTGGACACTGAACCATTAACCACATCTCACTGAGTGCGACTATCCAGCCAATTCCTTATTCACCAAGTTGTCTATCCATCAAATTCATGTCTCTCCAATTTAGGGACAAGGATGTTGTGTGGGACAGTGTCAAGTGCTTTGCACAAATCCAGGTAGATGACATCAGCTACTTCAGTCAAGGTAACGTAAATAGTGAATTGTTACAATTCAGAACAATCATAAAAACCTCACATAACACTAGATTGTCTTATCACTTTGGGGTTAAAGAGTTTAAAGAGTATCATGGCATACTAAGAATACAAAATTTTCACAGCTGTAACAGTGAAGGTTTTATCTAAGTGATAAAAGGATGTTTCTGTTCTAGGAGTTTCTGATTTTCTAAATTAACATCCATTTAAAACTCAAGTGCGTAAGGATAAAACAGATAGTAAATGTTTTCGTTGAGTTTATCATTTACATGATACTACCTGGCTATTGTGTTTACTGCAATATAAAATTACTTGAAAATATCAGAAAATGCAGTTCTATCGAAACAAAGTTTGGAGGAAAAGTTCCTGTTATGTGAATCTACTCACAATGGGAAGAAGACCAAGGATAAACAGTTCTGAAATAGTCAGAGTTCCATTTATGCATTTTTCAAAATGAAAAGTTCAATTTGCTTATGGATTGGTTTTGGTTTTAGAAATTTGAACTGAAAATACATAATTTAGGAATCAATGCAGCATAAAAAGCTGAAACTGGTAGGTGAGGTACTGTTATGGGTGTTTTTTAATAGACAGTATTTATTATTATCACACATTATTTTCAAATTTTTACTTTCTGTTCCAACTTGGTACAAAATTAAAAAAAAATATATATTTTTTTGCAGTCTGGACATATTACTTTTTGCCCATCTTTAGAGTAGCATGCTCCAGTTATTCTAGAAGATCTCTAGTGTGTAACATAAATTTAACAGGTATTCTGCATGACCCAGAGGATTCTTAAGGATCAAAGGCTTTATGTTCCCCCTTGTGATACTGTTCCTCCACCTCATTTTAGTTTCCAGCACTCTACTTTTGGGACCATTATTGCACTTTTAGATACATGCACCTTCTTGTTATATTTCTGTGAATGCAGTCATACTAAGTTTCCTCAATATCTATTGGGAAAAGGTTACATAAAGGCTGCAGTTTGTTAGTTATTTATTTTTCGCTACTATTTCCTTCTGGACACAGTCACTCATTGAACTTAAGTTAAATGGCAGTTCTCTAGTGGGGAGTGTTTTGTGATAAAACTGGAAGGTGCTGCAGTACTTAGCATTGCAAATTTAGCAAGTATGTGATGCCAGAAAGGATGGTGGGGGTTTTTGTTGTTTTGTTTAGGTTTTGTGTTTTTTTGTTTTCTGGGCTTCTTTTAATAATTTCAGCTAGCGTGCCACTCTTGGGATTTCAAGTCATTGGGAATAGTATTTCAGAAGCAGCTGGCATTCTTCCACATAAGGGTGCTGAGGCTAAAGTGGCATGTTCTAGGTCAATGCGTTTTACCTGTGTGACTGGAAAATAGCAGCAGATGTGAATGACGCTAAAACAAGATGGTCTGGCACTTCATGCAATCAATGATTATACAGAATTAAAAGCTTGACATATTTGATCAAAGGGAAAACACAAATTTATCGGAACAGGGATGGACAGTAATTGCTGCTGCCACAAGCTTCAGCTTCAGAGGGTGAAGCTACAGCTGCTGGCAACAGAATTAACCTTCACTCTAGGGGCTCTCATTATGATTTAGATTTTGTAAGAATAGCATAAATAATTCTGTTTAAAATAAAGCCTATGGAAATCACAGTGTGGCAATGCAATTTTGCCAAGATGGAAGTCTACAATGATAGAGAGACAATGGCTTTTCAGAGAGGGAACAGCAGGACATCTCATATGAGTGGTTGTTCTGAGTCTGCCAAAAAAGATCTAATTCCATCTTTTTCCATCCAGCAAAATTATGTAGCACAAGAGGTTTTGTAAACTGCAGAAGCATTAATTCAGATAGCCTGATACGTACTGCAGGGGAGAATCTAGCTGTGCACTGGGAAAGGCTAGAAAAAACAGATATGTCAGCTAAACTCACTGATAATAACTTCAGCATGAAAGGACTTTTTAAGCACCTGATGTTTAGCAGAAATCAGGATTTTTATGGTGGAACACATTTTAACATCAGACTCCTCAGTGATTTCTCACTGCAGTTTCTGTGCTACCTCCCACATTGCAAAACTTAACAGTGGGCTAGACAATGACCAAGTCTTTATTAATAAGGAAAGTTTAGGCTACAGGGAGGCTCCTCTCCCTAATCAATCTATAATAATGATTAAAAAAAAAAAAAAAAAAAAAAAAAGAAAAAAGAAAAAAAATTGTTTCTTACTGCTAGCATACCAATGAATAAATCATAATTTTAATGCAGAATACAAAATAAAAAGGAGAAAAAAATACAGTATATAATTTAAACTTGAAATATTTGTATGTTCCTGAAAAGGGCTAATAGAATAAATCAGGATGTTACTGTCGAAAATTTCAAGGGGCAAAAAAAGGAGGACTAGAAAACTGAAGGATCTTTTTATGCATGATCATGAATACCAATTTGTCTGACTCTTATTTGTAAGTCTTTAGAGAGAGATGAAATAAGCATATTTCCTTTTAGGGTCTTAGTTTAAAATACACTCATAGGGGATTTAAATCTCAACAACAGACCAGAACATGAAAAACAAATAGTATTTTTCATCTCAAGATAGAAATATATCTACATTTTTTCTGATGTTCTCATGTGACATAAAGGTCATTGGATATTTCAGAGCAATGCAAATAACAAGAAGTCAAAGCAATTAAAGTCTGCACTGAACAGGAGTCAACTCTTGATGTCTATTTTTCATTTACCAGGAAGCAAAAATGAAGACGAAATTATGGATTTGATTAGTAAAGAGATAATTATTTACAATATTTTCAATGAAAGAAAAACCTATTTTAAAATATTTTCTAGAGTTTAGGTTCTTATTTGATGTTCTCATCAAATTAGAGTAGTTAAACAACTGAAAATTATCCCTAGCTGATGTTGTCTGCTTATACCGGTTGACAAATGTAGTTTCTTAATCTGTGAAAATTTTTGTTAAAAATTAATAAACTACCATTCCAAGTGGAAGTGACACAGAGGTGACATTGTGTGTCAGTTTGTGCCTTCATGGCCTACTGAAATCTATTAACTATATCCCAAATGAAAGACTTTGATTTCCTATTGTTAGAATGTTTCCCAATCTAGACTTAATATCATATATTCTTCCTTCAGATTTATTTCTCTGTGAAGTATCTCTGGAGCCAGAGAAATTAAGATCCACATGATTCATATTAGCATGCAAATGTCAGGATGACCTCTATAGAAAAGATAATATTTTTTCTATAAATTAAACTCTGGATAAATAGGCATGCATTACAGGTACCTGAGCCATTTGTATGGCAAGGATCATAAATTGAAACTCTTACATCTCGTCATCAAGTCATGTTCAGTGCTGAATTAGACACCTTGGTTTGCAAACAATGAGTGCAGAGGTTTTAATTTCTTTCATAGAATCTCTAACAGTCAACAAAACTGTTGTCTGAGACAACAAAAAGTGGAATTTGAAACCGTAGGCTAGATTCTGAATTTTTGAAAACTAATTCTTAGTAAGCTTAATTGATAAAGAGAAAGGCAGGAATTCAGCCATTGGGGGAAGGTCATAGATTCTAACTCCTATATCACACAAGTTATGAAAACAAAATAACAAATAAGCTTTTATTCCGTTTTATTCTTATTTCTTAAGAATGAATGACATTTTTATTTTTGGTTTTGTATTACATAAGTGGATATCTGGAAAAGGTATTGTGAAAGCATATCCCAGAATGGCTTCTACAGGACTGAGGAGCACCTTTAACTAGTTGATCTGAGTGGAAAATAGCCCCATTTATGGCAAATCCAGCCAGCCTTAGGGGAAGAGACTCTGAGACCTTTACCAAGGGGGAAAAGGCACCAAGGGACATTAAGTTACCTGGCTGACATTCTGGAGAATCTCAATTTAATACTTAAGCACTTAAGTGTTTTGGGTACCTCTCAAGTGCTGTCCTTTTGTAATCCTAAATCTTTAATTTCTAGTTTCATGTGAAATTGATATTATATGCAATCTAAAAGTGACATGAATGAAAAATCCCTTTGCTTAAGCAATGCCTGGATCATGCAAATAATTTCTTAGTGTATTTCATTATTCTGTACTCTAAACAGGATCTTTACCGATGAAAGTAACTAATAAACTTATGGAGGTTCTAGGAGGGACTTTATGCAGGTTCTAGAAGGAATTAAGTAGTCATGTGCCCCCTACATGTAGATTATGTGGTGAATCACATTACTGTAAATTGATTGCTGTCTTGTTCAGAGGCAAATCCCTCAGTCTGATAGTCATTCCGTAAACAGTTCACTTTGTCATAGTAGAGTTACTCATATGAGTAAGGAAACTGGACTTGACCCTAAGTCTTTTGTGAATTAGATTTTCCTGCAAACTTGACATATTTTCCTGACTAATAGGATATCCTTTATTCAAGATGAACTAAATCTTGAGGTTTTTTTCAAAGACAGACTCATATAATTTGGCAAAGGACATATCTTTCTGTTTCAGAACAGTAATGATTATTGTCCAAGTTTTTTAATGCCAGCTTTCATTTATTATTTTAATGGGTAGGATAGTCTCCTATAAAGTCTAATTAAACCTTAAATAGCCATCATTATAAGTGTATTGAAGAGTAATGAAGATTATTGTACTGCTGGTGAATTGTGTCCTGGTAATTCCCTATATCAAGAACAGTCACAGCATGGGAATATTACAAAGGAAGATTATAAACTTCTTCATAGTTCCTTTGGGCTGGTGCACAATTGTAAATGCTCGCATTGATTGCTGTTCTAACAGTGTCTGAATGAAGCTGTCACAATCACTCTAGAGCTAGCTTGTGAAATTTCTGGAGCCGTGTTTTCCAAACCTAGGGCATATGGTTTAGTCTTTGCAATCAATGAGATCTCCTTGTATCCTTTAGTGTGAGAACATGAAAACAGAATGTGAAAGATAAAAATGGACTGAGACTATAAAATCATATTGAGAACCTCCATTCTGATTTCGTATAAAATCAGCCCCAGGCTAGGGTCAGGAAACACACTGATGCAAAATGTGGACTTTGAGCAACAGTTTCTGGGTCCATGCCAACAACACTGTAATAACAGCTGTAAAGCAAAACACAGGTAAAGAAACAACAACAAAAAACCTGGAACAAAAAGACACCAAGCCAAACAAACTAAAATAATAAATACCTAACCTGTCCCCTCTGGCAAAACGCCATAAATACGTCCACTCCTGTCCTCTCACTTTCTGACATCTTTAGAATACAAAATATATCCCATTTCTCTCTCAATAGAGACAGTTCAGTAGACAGCCTAGTTATGATAAGCACCTTGCGTTTAATTGTGTTTATTTACAAATGGAAAATAACACATTTTTTTTGGAGATTAAATACTGTTTGGTGGTTGTTGTTGTTATTTTTTAATTTCCAGTGAAAATTATTCACTTTGAGGTCCTTGCCAAGAATTAAATGGGCTAGAAAAAAAGTCTGTGTTCATTTTTTAATGATGGTTAAAACAGCTACCACTCATTTATGACTATTCTAAATGATATCTCTCCTTTTAATAAATGCACAAATCTCCTTTGACTTTTATTCTTGTGCTTTCTGACTCTATATCATTCATTAATTCCATTAGAAGGAGAGAAAAAGCTGATAAGAAAAGACATAAAGAAAAAATACTATTTTTCAAAACCCTATTTTAACCTTAAGGGAAAAATGAGCAAAGTAAATCCAATTTTAGGCATCCTATCCAATTCTCCATTCCTGCTGTTGAGTTTCTAATTGAAAATATTTCCCCAAAGTACATGATATTAGACCAATGATATGGGTTAATTGCAGAATTTACTGGGTGGTGATATGGAAAAATTAACATGCATCACTGTGTAATTCCAATAATTTTCTATGACAATCCTATGAAATCACCACAATTTTAATGCAGAATAATGTAAGCTTTTTTCAGTGTCAATTAAGGATGATATTTCACAAGCCCCACTGGGAGTCACACTCCCAGATTCCACTGAAAGTCAGTGTGAATTGGCTTCCAGCCTTCCCACAGCCCCAGCAAAACACTGAATTCGGTGTTTTGTGATACACCCTCCCTCATACAAAAGGAGGAGAAGACGGAGACCTCTGTTCAGCAAACTGCTGAGTTGTTAAGTCATTCCTGTAGTGGGTTTGAGTTAAACATACACCATAGATGCAGAGCTTTGAAATGTGAACCCTGCTATATGCCCAATTTATTAATTTTGTTACTGTTTTCAGTGACCCTGTTATAGGATATAATAAGCATGTTCCTTTCACTTGTTAGCCTTCTCAACTGGAATATTATGTAGTAAATAAAAAGTTGATATTTAAACTTCCTTTTCTTTTCTTAATTTTTTGTAAGTGTATTTTGAAAAAAAAAAAAAAAAAAAAGGCCATAACTAAGATAGGACATAATCTTAATTTTGCTTTCTAGTCAAACATGAGAAAAAAATCATCCCTGACTGAACAGAGAAACCAAAATCCAAAATACATATTAGAAAAATAAATACTTTGTTCTGTTCAGTAGTCCTTCCTTGTTTCATAATTTTTTTCTTTCACCTCTATCTTCTGTACTTTCACATATCCTCTAAAATTAAGGTTGATGCTACTTACACCAAATTTTGTGATCATGGGCCTCTGTATGGAATTATTTGCTGAAGGTTTGGGGGAGCAGGGACCTTTTATTTTAATTTTCAATTGATACCTGTTTAGATTAAATATTTAATAAAAGCCCTGATGTACTCTATGGATTAATATGTATAAATGATAACAGCTTTTTGTGGTTTGAGCCTAGTTGGCAGCCAACCACCACGCAGCAGCTCTCTCCCCCTTCTCTTCCAGCAATAAGAAGGGATAGAGAGCCAGGCTTGGGGTTCAAGATAGGGCTGGGATGGGAAAAAATCACCCATTATGGTCACGAGCAAAAGGCAGACTTGTTAGGAGAAGAAAAAAGAACATACATTTATTACAGACACTAACAACACTTAACAGAGTAGGACAGTGAGAAGCATTGCCACATCTTGAGAACACCTTCCCCCACCCCTCCCTCCTTCCTGGGCTCATCTCTGCTCCTGATATCTCTACCTCCTCCCCTCAGTGGTGCAGGGGCAGGGAATGGGGGGTGCAGTCAGTGCTGCCACTTCTTCCATCTTCGGTGGGGGGAGCTTCTGGAACTTGTTCCTCCTGCTCCATCATGGTCCCCCTCTCACAGGAGACAGTCCTCCACAAACTTTCTCTGACGTGTGTCCCTCCCACAGGCTACAGCGTTCCCCACACTGCTCCATCGTGGGGCACCAACTTTCTCTGACTGGATTCTCTCCCACGGGCTGCAGCCCTTTCCAAGCTGCTGCGGCGTGGGACACCCCCACATGCTGCAATCCTCCCAGCTCTGAATTACAGCAGCGGGGCTACCTTTTCCCACAAGACCCCGGCCTTCTTCGGGCACAGTCACTTTGATCATCCATGCACAACACCTCACAGACCATAAATCAATGTCTGCTCCACCGTATATCTTCATGGGTGGCAGGGGGGGGCCGCCCTGCTGTCTCACTACAGGATACAGGGGGGTCTCTGCTCTGGCACACCTTCCCCCTCCTTTCTTCCTCCGTTCCTCCACTGACCTTGGTGTTCATGCAGCTGCAGAAACTCCTCCTCACAAGTCCGACTGCCCATCACCACGTCCCTTCTTAAATACGTTATCGCAGAGGCGCAGCCGATTGGCTCAATTTCCCAAACAGAAGTGGAGCTGACGTGAAGCTGGGGGAGCTTCGAGGAGCTTCTCACAGGGGCCGCCCCGATAGGCCCTCCCCTGCCACCAAAAAACTCCACCACTCACTCAACCCAGGACAATCCGTCTGCTTGTCTGTCTATTCATATTCATTATTATTTCCTGCATATTCTTATTCATATTCATATTCTAGATAAGGCCATAAATAGATAGGATCAATCTAGTCTATGTAGACATTTGGAAAAGAGGAAAAACAATAAACAGATACCATTTTAGTAAAGGTAGGTGTGTGTCTTCTTTGCTTTCAGGTATGAAAAGGGATTTGTATCTGGATCCCAGTGGCAGTCCTGCAAAATTCTTTTTGGCATCTTGAAGAGGGTTGTACAGTTCAGTCCCTCCAGGAGCATTGTAACTTGCTACCTATTTCATGGCTGGCTTGTCCTGCTGCTCAGTGTGGGGTTGGAAAAATGGATGCAGTGAGGTTCTCTCTTATCATTGTGTCTCTGAAACAGTATTGTAAAGTTCCCTGTTCTGCAAAGTTCAGAGAAGCAGAAACTCATCTAACTAATAAGATATATTTTGTCTTTTTGGCCATTTTCAGGTCTGATTGAAAGCATGGGGAAAACTCCCTCTCTTACCTCTCTTTGCAGCTGCTAGGTAGAATGCAAGCCACAGCAATCAGTCTGAGATGGTTGAGGAGATATGGTTGATGTTTTATTTCTCCATTTATTAGAAATGCCAGAGCTGGGCTGAGATAGGGTACCTTAATTATGTTTTACAGGATGTTTTCAAAAAAATAATTGCTAAATAGAACAGAAATACCATATAGATAATGGGACATAGATGTAAGAAGAGTGGTTCAAACAGCTATTTTGCAGATATCATCAATCTGAAAATACTGTACTCTGCCAGAGCCTATGTTTGCCCCAAAGGAAGTGCTTAAATAAACAAAACCTTTTCTCTTTCTCTTTCTCTTTCTCTTTCTCTTTCTCTTTCTCTTTCTCTTTCTCTTTCTCTTTCTCTTTCTCTTTCTCTTTCTCTTTCTCTTTCTCTTTCTCTTTCTCTTTCTCTTTCTCTTTCTCTTTCTCTTTCTCTTTCTCTTTCTCTTTCTCTTTCTCTTTCCCTTTCCCTTTCTCTTTCTCTTTCTCTTTCTCTTTCTCTTCTTTCTCTTTCTTTCTCTCTCTTGTTCCCTTTCCCTTTTTTCTTTTTATTTTTTCTTCTCTATATACTTTTCCTTTTCCTTTTCCTGTTCCTTCTTTTTCTTCCTTTTATTTTTCTTTTTTTCATTAGTTTCTTTTCTCCCAACAGAGGAACTGTTGGTGTACTGAACCTTCATTGTGGAATGTTTTTTCAAGCAGTAGTTAAAACTCTAAATATTTTATGCTAACATGATAACATGCCATGTTATGATAAAAAAAAAAAAATTCTATGTAAGAAATAAAAAATCCTTGTATTTTATAGTGATTTACACACTGAAACAGAATGTTGTTCATCTATTTACCTTGTTTCTTTCTTCTCTTGTTTTCTTTGAGAATTACACCATAACTTCTAGATTATGTTCATAAGAATATATAAAATGAAATTGTCTTTACAATGAAAACAAACTCAGTAATAATATATAGGAAAAGGACCAGCAGTTAGGTAAGCAGTGTAATCAATCTAGATGTGAGGGAGAAAGAGAAAAGCATAGCTCTTGTAATTCTGTTTTTCTTTTACTCTAAATTAATTATTTAACTATGAAGCAATGGAGTATTCCAGGAGTGACATAATCTGTGCATTAAATGAAAACTGTGTTATTCTATGTACTATAGTCCATAATGTTGAAGCTATGTACGGAACAGGTGGACTCCTTGCTCAGAGATGCTGAAATGAAATGGAGCCACAAGACATACTGAGAGAATCCTGCCTCCAAACTTCAAAATTGTGATCAGCTTCCCACAGAACAGGAAATTGAATGTTGACACATAGATAGTGGTCATATAAATGAAAATCTAATTGCAAAGTTGGCTGTTCTAGATGGAAATAGCTAACCTTCTTTACCAGAAATTCCATTTCAGAAATCTTTTATTTTAGGGGAAAAAACTATCTCTTCATGCTGTAACATTACTGAATTTTATTTTTTTTTAAAGGTAAGATTTTTTATTATGTTGAAAAATTTTTCGTTCATTTGTTCTTATATTCAGAAATGTAAGAATAATTACAAAGATAGCCTTTAACTGTAAAATTATTTTTTTATCCTGGGTGATAGAGTCATAAGACATTACTACTTATCCTGAATAATATAAATTAGTAGTTCTTAGTAGAACAAACCTTTTTCTTGTCTTGAGTACTCTAAGTCAATAGTAATTCCACAGGAAAAAAAAAGCTCTCCTGGTATTAAGTATAGGTTAGAAATGCATAGAGATGCATTTTAGTACAATGGAGTCATCATCCAGAAGGTAAATGGAATGTATCTGACTTACACATACCTTTGTTCTTGTCCTATGTCTCTTTTTCACCCATCTATATGCAAGTTTTAGCAGTCAAGATTTCTTTTGATGTCCTCTGCATTTAAATAGACACCAAACAGGTTCAGAAATACTTTTGAAAAAGGTACAAATAATCCTTCAAGTAATTCAGGAGAATCTAGTGGTGATGTTCTCCTAGTGAGAGAACAAAATAAACGTATTGCTTCTATCAGCACAGATTCTTTAGAATTCTGAAATTTTACCTGATATCTTGAATACTTCAGTAGGCTTTACATAAAATAGGTCTACTCCATACATATTAAAAAAAAAAAAATAAAATCCCAAGAGAGATAGGGAACCTTAACTATTCTTTTATCAGGTATGGCCTATTTTTCATTTTGCTTATGGGTGGAGCTGTGTTTCACATGAAGGGAATGTTTCAGCTAGCAAATATGAGGTAGAAATAAATTTTCCACTTTTTACTATTCAAAGAAGAGTTGGAATAGATTTACTGCATTTGAAATTGGGCATTTGTTCTGCTCTTGTCACGAGTGTGATTGGTATTGTAGAAAGGCTCAGAAATGCCTACTTTAATCAAACCAACACAATTTAGAGCATTCCTGATAGTTGGTACTATATAACAAGGGAAAACTTTTCATGCAGCCTGAGGAAAATGAATGCAGATTTCTCTAAAGGCTTCTTGCTTTTTGAGAGTGAAATATGTGCAAATAATTTGTGACTGTTTCTTAAACTGGATACCTGATCAATATTTTAAGTTATCAATTCATGTATTCAAGATAAAATTTTTTATTGTATGCCTCAAGGGGCCTCATATTTCCTCATATTAGGCTGAAATTATTACAAATTAGGTGTGGGTCTGAATATATCAGTATTTTCAATGTTTGAATTCACTGTAATGATAATGAGATGAAAACAGAAGTCAAGATTAACACAATAAGAAATAAGAGTTAAACAGCTAAAATATTTTTTTCATACAACCAAGATCAGGAAAAAGAAAGGAAAAATAAGCCAACTAGTTAGCTATAGTACAATGAATTATTGCAACATAGGACCTTCAGATTTTTACCTATGCAGGTACATTAAATATGCCTGGGAACTTTTCTGAGCACTGAGGCCAACTGGCACAGAAAGGCATGTGTCTATGCAAATAAACTCTCTTAATCTCCAGAATGAGGAGACAACATGCAAACTGATAGTTAAGGGTAGTTCCTGGGATGTTCTGGCTCCTAAATACTGCCTAGGGATTGTTTGGAAAACTGCTAGCTGGCACAAATAGGAAATATTTAATAATGATGACTGAGGTCCAATACCAAGGAATGTTCACTGGCTTGGTTCATTTCGTAGTAACATAGTAGCGGACTACTGTTAAGAATTGTTGGAAGATAATGATGAAAAACAAGCTTGTAATCAGGCTTACATTTGTCAATAAAGGGTCTTCATTTAGACTGGAAACAGTTTCAGGTCTATAAGCCTAAGAGTGTTGAAAATGACAAGGATGGAACAGGTTCTTCTGAATGTGTGAGAGGGAGGGCAGCATTGCACTCAGCCAGTGGTGAAAGAAGCATGCTTTGGGCAACGTACCTATGAGCTGTTGTCAGGTTGTTTATAACTTGCTCTTAGGCTGAAAACATTAACTATTTTGGTAGAAGTGTATTTTTGGATAAATGAACTAAATTAAAAATCTTTAATTAGTGTATTGAGTTTAAATTGACTGTATAGTTAACTACCTTTTCAACAATGATTGCAGCACAATGATTTCTAGAAATAAGTGGTTGCAGGAACTATCCGTGTGGTGTGGCATATTTAAAAATTCAAGAATGGACAAAACTCTGATATTCTGGGATCCAGGTTACTGTAGCTATATCTTCTTGAAGATAGGCAGAGCTGCTGAAATAATCAATGTTTCTTGTGATGTCTGTGTGAGAGAGTGATTTATATTCCCTTTGAAATAAAAGTTGAGAGCAGAGTAAGAAAATCTGTCACTTTGCACTCTTTATTGCCCTCTTTGCCCTATCTCACATTTCAAAGAAGATATTTCTCCACAAGATCACATACTTGTCATAGGTGAGACTGGTAAAGAGTCATAAGGGCTCTGTAAGGAAGCCAGAATTACTTTAATGCCTACAGAGAGACAGGAAGGAATGAAAGTGAAAGAGATAAACCAATATGGGACTGCAGCACAAGTACACACTATTAGGACTAATGGGAAGTGGATTGTTACCACCAAAGAGCTCTCGGAACAACTAGAAAACTCTTGTTTTGGGCATATCCCATTCCAGAAAAATGAATATGGAATATTACAAGGCATGTTTTAAAGCATACTTACTGAGCTTTTTCAAAGCAGAGCAGCAGATTTAATCATGAAATATTACCCCCTAGAGCTGATAGGAGTCATACAGCAACATTCTCAACTCTATTTCAAGATATCCCGGTATTCATTTAGATCTCTTAGTATTATATAAATGTCAGTCTTGTCAACATTAGGAAAGTCAATATTTAGAATGAAGTCCTGAGATAGTGTTTGAAAATAAATAAATAAATAAGATAAATGTGATTAGTGGATATTGTTTGTGAGTGCCAACAATTGGCAAACATAGAGGCTGCTACAAGGGGAACATTCTGAGGCAGCTTGGTTTCTGTGGGGGTATATCCAAGGTCCTTCTATCCCTAAGCAGGGGCCTTACATGTCACAGTGAAAAAAGGGGGTTTATTCTCTAAAGATATATTTAATTAGCATAAGAGCAAACCCAATAAAGACAATTCAGTTCTCCTGGGTAAAATGTAATGGACTGGAAGAAGTTTGTAAGCAACACCCTGGCCCCTGTGTTACTGCAGAATAAAAAGTTCCCACTAGTTTTATACTTGGACAAGCAACTTTTAACATCCTTCTGGGCTGCAGCAATCTGGACATGTGTCTACCTTAATGTTTGGCTAACGTTAAATGATTTCCAGGATGTCTGGCAAACTACAGCTACTTCATTCTTAAAAAGCAGCAGTGCTTGAGAGCTCATCCTAGTGTGCAGTGCTTGGGATTGCAAAACACATGCAACATGTTCCACAAAATCCCCAGTAGATCCCTACCAAAAATGTTTTTTTTTCCCTCTTATATTACACATCAGATCTGACTTCCACTTCCTATTCTCAGAAGTGTCTTAAATTCTGTCTGTGTGTCTTTCTCCCACCGTGTGTCTGGCTCCATCTCCCAGTCCCAAACCATGCTCCAAAAGTTTCCCTCCTTTCCTTGCCCTCTCCCTGGCTTTCTTAGTCACTTCCAGTGGAAAAGCAACCTGCCCTTGCCTCCAGATGCTCCCTGTCAAGACAAGGCAAACAGGCAACCTTTATATCCCTGCTGTGCAACTGCAGGCTTTTTAAAGGAGCATTGCACATGGTGAACAAACAAAGCAGATATATAATTCCTCTTAGGGGTAATTCAGTCAAAAGACTGGGTGCTATCCTCAGCTTTAGCTCAGTTAGTGGTTTTTTGTTTTGTTCTTTTTTTTGTGTGTGTGTGTGTTTATATAGCTTCTTACTTACAGATATATTTATGTGAAATATAATTGTCAGAGTATAAGAAATTATGTATAGGGACTGAAAGTCTGCTTCATGACTCTTTAGAGGGCATCTTCATTAACAATTTGATTGGTTAATGGAGTGAAATGGTAAACCAGTTGATTGACATACTATGTAAGTACTGGCTAATTTAGTATATTAGTGAGTTTTATTTATTGTCTGATTGGGCTTTGCTGAAAAACAGCCCTGAACAGGATATGAGTATGTTTAGAGCTGCACAACAACATAAATTCTTTCAGAAATTACATGACTGAAAAATACTGATAATATATTGTGTTAATGATTAGAATTTAGGATTGATTTATGCCTAAATAGAAAAATATTTAGAAAATAGCTACATAGGATAGTCTTATCCTGATACTCAGAAAATGGAAACATAAGGATAGTCTTATCCTGACATCAAAGACTCATTTGGTTAAACCAAAACCTACAATCACAGTCTGACCTGTGTATTGTATTCCAGATATGTAAGTGCTTCTGTCAACATCCTACCACTTTAAACGGGATTTAAAAAGTTGGGGAGTGGGATTGAGTGCACCCTCAGAAAATTTGCTGATGACACCAAGCTGTGTGGTCCGGTTGACACACTGGAGGGAAGGGATGACATCCAGAAGGACCTGGACAGGATTTGGAGGTGAGCCCATGCAAACCTCATGAAGTTCAGCAAGGCCAAGTGCTAAGTCCTGCACATGGGTCAGGGCAATCCCAAGAACAAATACAGGCTGAGTGATGAGTGGATTGAGAGCAGCCCTGCGGAGAAGGACTTGTGGGTAGCAGTGGGTGGAAAACTGACTGTGAGCCAGCAATGTGTGCTTGCAGCCCATAAAGCCAACCGTATATCCTGGGCTGCACCTAGAGAAGTGTGGCCAGCAGGTCAAGGGAGGTGATTCTCCCCCTCTACTCTGCTCTCCAGACCCCACCTGGAGTGTTGTGTCCATCTCTGGGGTTGCCAACAGAAGAAGGACATGAACATGCTCAAGTGCATCCAGATGAGGGCTATGGAGATGATCAGGGAGCTGGAGCATCTCCCCTATGAGGACAGGTTGAGAGAGTTGAGATTGTTCAGCCTAGAGAAGAGAAGGCTCTGGGGATACCTTATAGTAGCCTTCCAGTACTTAAAGGGGGCCTACAGGAAAGATGGGGAGTTACTCTTTATCAGGTACTGTAGTGATAGTATTCAACAGTAACATATTTAATCTGAAAGAGAGTAGATCTAGATTACTTATAAAGAAGAAATTCTTTCCTGTGAGGGCACAGGTTGCCCAGAGAAGATGTGGCTGCTCCCTCCCTGGAAGTGTTAAAGGCCAGGTTGGATGGTGCTTTGAGCAACCTAATGTAGTGGAAGGTGTGCCTGCCCATGGCAAGGGGGTTGGAATCTTTAAAGTCCCTTCAAAGACAAACCATTCTATGATTCTGTGATCCTATAATTTTAATCCCAGCTTTCTTTTATTTCTGTAAAGCTTTCAAAAAAACTAGCAATTGTTTTATTAATCATTGCATTCTTATGCATGCATTCTTATGCATGATTTTATCTTGATGTTTGTTCAGTGTTCAATGACTTTCAGAGAGTCTGGCAATCTGCAATTATTTCCCAGGCAAGAATAATATTGAAAAAAAAAAAAAAAAAAAAAGTCATTCTCTCCAGTTTTTCATTGGCCCATGCAACAGGAAGGATATTGAAGAATAATCAAGGTGTTGCTCCCCTGGCTTGGAAGCTAGTTAGTTTCTTAAAAATACTTTCTTGTGATGAACTTCAGTTAGATTAGCCTTGGCTTGAAACAGGGCAGTGAGGTAGTGCCAGAGCTTCAAGCATTTCTATCTAATTTGTAGGAAAGAATTCCTGAAGACCTCTATTCATTGTGACAGTGAGGGAACTGTGAGAACATTATATGAAATACAGAAGAGTAACTGACTAAGTTTTCTCTTTTTTACAATGAACAACATTGAAGAATCTACAAAAGGTCATGTATTTAGGTGTTACATTGGAAAATCTAAGGAAATGAAACACACAGGCTGACCGTCAAACATTTTGAATAATATCCAGTGTGTCACCTTCATTTTTAATAATTTTGTTAATTTGAATACTGAATTGGATATATTTATTTTCTGGTCAGTATAATGTAGTTCACTTCAATGCAGTCGAAAAGAGCAGTACCTACACAAGACTAATTTACAGGAGAACATAGTGTGTAGAATTCATTTTGCATTACAAATATAAGTTACTTGTGAGTTTGTACCTCTATGGTACAGCCTCTGAGTGTGCAATCAAAATGGTTATGAATAAAATAAAAACAAAACTCCAGAAGCAAAAATATTCTTTGCATACTATTCTTAATATTAGTGTGAAGCTGTATAAAGTTTTTATCCTTTTTTAAAATTAATATAGTCATTCTGTTACCCTGTATTACTATTGCAGTAATAAACACAAAAAGTAAGGATGCCATTATGATGGACAGTGTAAAAGCACTGAAAAAAAAAGATGGTCCCTTATGTAAATAGTTTACAACCTAGGCAAAAGTTGAAGCCAAGAGAAGTACTCCTCAATATATCTGTAAATCCCTGAAGAAATTACAAGATATAATGATCAAGAGCCCTATCAATAGACAATGGCAAGAACAGGTTGTCAGACAATCTGCTATCAAATTTTCCATGGGAATCATAGGAAATAATTGCAAAGATGGAAACGAGGAAGATTTAAATGAGGTATTTCTGCAGAAGAAACATCCTAAACCTAAGAAGCAGTACAGATGCACAGAGATGCTTTTTGAAAAACAAACCAATAGGTAAAGATGTCTGGACTCATGATCCTGTTGGACATGTAAGTTGTTCTTTTATTAGTGGATTGGAAATGTTTGGTAGGCTAGAAGGCTTTGAATGTAAAAAAAAGAAATGGGGAAAAAAATGAGGTATAATTAAAACATTGGAGGAAATAAAAATGTAAAGCCTTAAAGAATCATTAAAGAGATTAAGAAATACCTTTGTAGAGGGGAAAAAAAATATTATTTTCAAAGAAGGGTACACCCAAGTACATATATGTAATGTAGAAAATAAAATTAAAAAGAAATCCATTACCATTAGCCCATTAGACAACACCTAAAAAATAAAAATTTATTAAGAAGATCTTTTAAAAATTTTTTACAACAAAACATTTCTGTCAGAGGTTTTTTCATACTGACCTTCATTTTTGACTCTCCTGCTTTCCAGGAGAGAATAATATTGAAATAAATTATATTTCATTAATAACTATCATATATTCTCCTTTCTTTTTTTTTAATTAAAAAAAAAAAAAATACTTCGCATTAATAAGCTCTCCAACAGGAAAAATCCTGAATTATAGAAAGGTTGATCGGAATATATATAAAAAGCCTTTCCTCTTTACCTATGGCTAAAATAATTTGAAGAGATATTGAAGAGATAAGATTTGAATGGACACTACTATAATTACTGCACATTATGTAAAACAAACCTATTTACTTAAGATAATGGCAACATGAGAAGGCTCTCTGATGCTGAAATAATGGAAGTCAATTGGTATAACATATTTTAATTAAGTTAAGGCTAAAAGCTTGGGAGGTGTCTTTGAATAACTGACAATATTAGAGACTTAAGAAGCCAAAGCAACCTTCCTACATATATTGAGAAAAGTATTTCCACTATCATTTAGTCTAATAACTTAAAAAATAGGAAAAAAATTAGCAATAAGCTATTCCCAGAACAATACCATGACTGAAGATTGCTGATAGATAAAAAAGAAAATGAAACAAAAAAGGGTCATAGAATTTCTTACTTTGTGCTCCATTTTTCTCACCTGGTAGACTTGTCAGTAGGGGCCTCTGATAAGGCTGGAAGCCTTAGCTACAGTGGATGAAATCTTTCTTACTCCAAATCTTACTTTACACAAAGGGAAGGTCATTTTGTGTGATTTTGTGTGAAGTAGTTTTCAGAAGATAAAATAAAAAGTTCAAAAAATAATAATAAAAAGTAATTTCCCAAACTTAATTTTTATTTGAAAACTAATTATCATGGAATGGTTTGGGTTGGAAGGGACCTTAAAGAGCATTCAGTTCCAACCCTCCTGCTATGAGCAGGGACACCTTCCAATAGATGAGGTTGATCAAACCTCCATCCAACCTGATCTTGAACACTTCTAGGGAGGGGGCATCCAGGCATCCACAACTTCTCTGGACAACCTGTTCCAGTGTCTAACCATCTTCACTGCATATATTGGCCCAGTGACAAATATAATCCAGCCTCCAATGAAATTGACAAATCCCCCCCTCATACAAGAAGGGAAAACACCATCCATTTATTCAGAAAATTAAGTCTACATTTAAAATTGTCATATCACACAAGAATGTTTGGCTTGTATGAATGATGGAGGTCTTTTACTTTCCTCTGGAAGAGCATATCATGGCAGTGGCTGGAATCAGACACGCAGTTGAACTGGGGGTGTCAAACTCTCTATGTCTGTTCTTCTGCCATTACACAGAACAAAGCAATGTGCAGATAGTGTAAAATTCAAAGATCTTCAAAAGCAGTTGTCTAGAACTGCAGTTCAGATTTACAACCACACATTTCCCATTTTACAAAGCACCTCTTTCATCTGGGAGAGTTATGTGAAAGACATTTCCATGTATGATTCTGATGACAGTCAGGATGCCATCTTCTGTTTTCCTCTATAGAAGCTTCCTGAACTCAGATTTTCAGAGGAGACACGGTAATATCCTATGAACTCTACTCTGGACAACTATTGTAAAGAGTGACATGGTTGAAGAAAGTGAGAAAGTCCTCCTAAGTTTCTTCCACTTCCACAAGAACTGGAGATCATGAAAGTGTAGTGTTCATCAAGAATTCTCTCTATAATACAACCTAATACATCTAAAACTTCACTGGGGATTACCTCCTTGGTAACTATTATTTTTAAAAAACATATTTAATTATCATATTTACTTTTTAAAAAAATTAATCTGTCCACTATTTGTAAACAGAATAAATTAAAAAGATTATATAAAATGTCACTTAAATGAAAAACAATGTAGATAAAGTAAATGAAAGTCAGTTGTGTGGAGATTTTCTGACAAGGTACATATGCACTTCAAAGGGTCCTGGAGAAATTAATGAACTTTGTGTAATCCAAGACACAATTATAAACTCACTGAAGTGAACACCTCAATTCTCCTGAATCTGCTTAATTAGGGAATGTTTATAGGTGTTAAAAACATTTCTAAATCTTTCCTATGCTTTTGACTAAAAGGTATATAATTGGGGTTTTTAATTTTGATATTTAAGTCAATAAAAACTACTCTATTATCATCTCATAGAATAAGTGATACATAATGAAAATGTATAAATCTAAAATATTATAAATTTTATAAGTCTGAAAAGCAGTACTAACACTTTTTTCTATTTTTAGATATTTTCTTTTGGTAGATGAACAAACTTGAAGGAAGGTAAGAACATCCACAGACTACAGTTCTATGAATATTATCCCTCATTCTTTCTATGTGGTACTCACAATCTAGGCATTAATCAAAATGATAGAAAACAGTGCAAATGAGATGGCATAATAATATAGCCTCAAATTAACACATTTGCTTTAACATTCGCTCACACAGAAAACCTTTCCAACTGTCATATAATCCATTAGGTTGTTTAATGAGTTCTAGGGTATCTCCAAGCTGCATATATTACTAGAGTATAGTACTGTAAGAATATTAAAAGACAATGCACTTTCTTATTCAGGTCGGTAGCTCCTTGAATGACTACAGTTGGTTAGGAGACCCCTGTGGTAACAATATATTTGTTCAGGACTCTGGGTCACTCTCAGGTTAATCCTCACTGCCATGAAACAGTTCTGGAAGGGTGAGTCATTGACAGCTCTGGTGATTTCCAAGGGGACAATTAGTTCCCTCATGACTGAGCAGATATTCTCTTTACTTACTTCAGGGCAAAACACTAATGATCACAGTGTATGCCCATGAAAATGGAAAGCGGCCCTGTGAAAGCCAAGGCAGAAATTCCAAGAATCCAGGAAAGAGATGAAAAAGACATAGATGCCACGTTGGACAGGAGAGAGGAAAATCTCAGAGTACACAACTGGTAAAGTCTGGCCAGCTCCCTCTCTGACGGGATGACTAAGCCAGGAATCTCAGCTGTTTAGAATAGATAGGAGAACCTTGAGGCTCTTGGGACTATGATACCATTTCACATGTTGAAGGATTAGGAATATTGGATTGTTTAAAAAGACTGATTTTCTTAAATTAATGCCATAGAGATTGTTTCTACTCAAGCACTTAGGAACTACAATTTTTGATCCTGCGTACTCAAATTAGAGGAACTTGCATATTTTTACTGTAAATTTTTCATTAAAATATTTGTCTATAAATTTATCTGAATCTTTTTAAGTATCAAATTTGAATGATTCATTTTGCATCAGGGATGGGTGTGACTTTAAGCTACGATCCTCATAAAATAATCTGTTAAATATTTGCTTATTTTGAGGGTCAGAGATTGTATGGTCTTTAAGTTCATTATTTGATTTGAGCATAAAATACCAAACCTTTGAAATAGGACACTCATAAAACGACAATGGAATATCTAGAAGAGCAAAACTTTTAAAGGTAAAAATTAAGAAGTACAGATGTACAAAACAAAATGAGTTATATAGCAAAGTTTATACTGCACCAATCAAACACAAACCTATTACCCAAGACAATAGAAAGCTGATTGATGATATCATGATGACAAATGAATTCTCATTTTGAATTCTGCCTGCTAAGTAATTAGTAATGTCATCAATATCATTACTAGTTCTTCATTCAACTTCATCAGCAAGCTGTTCCTGTTGCTCATTTTTCATCTTTTCCTTTCTGTGCCTCAGTCAGAGGATGGATCTACACTGGGGACTGTTTCTAGCAACTACCCAAGGGAGCAACAAAAAAATTAGTTGTCAGGCACAAGTGGTCTATTGAAGGCTGAAATACATTTTAATAGCAACTGCATCATGTTATTTTAAAGTGGTCACTAACCTAAGAATTAGTGTTTAGGACATTATTTTTTTTCTGAATTATTTTTAGAAACTGATATAATATGAAAATTAAATAAAATTAGTGACAAATACTTAGTGACTGTAACTGAGAAAGTGGCTGTGGGACAAAAGCTTGTTAAAAAAGTATTCTCATCTTATTTTCTCATGCTTCTGTGATGGAAAGCAGCATTTCCAGAGAAGGTGAACAAAATATTGCCAACATGAGTCTTTCCCAAGCTTGCAGTGACAATAAAAAACCAAAACAACAACAAAAAAAAACCCACACCAAATCTTATATTAAAAAAAAAAAAAAATGAATCCTAATGAATGCTGACTGAAATATTTAACACTCACAACTGTATCTGTGAGGCCAGCCTATAATCTAAGCATCATTATAATATATTAGAAAAGGTCATAAGATTGTCAGTATTTGTCCTTTCTCATTTTCTCTGCAACCAGCTCTTTAACTGAATGTGATTAAGTTATAGACATTCTTCACTGTTGTTATTTTTAGTAGCTTAGCTATTGTATGTATTTCATGACATGAGGACTTTTCAGAGTTTTAGTTTCACAAGTAGACTTGTCTACCATTTTATCCATTTGCTCTTGTATTTTAGGAGCTCTAAAACAAAACTTGCCAGAGACGCTTCATTTAAAAAAATATATTTTAATACATGTACTAGTTTTTGCTCACCGTAACTGGATTTAAGTCTCTTAGTTTAAATAAGTGTATATCTATACAGTTCATTTGCAGATTTTGCTATTCAGAAAGAATTGTAGAAAACGAGTAAGCAAGGATGAGTAAGGATGAAGGAAGTAGGTTTCTACTTAATGCTGGAGTCCATTTGTACAAAAAGTCAGATGACTTTAAACAAAGGTAATTTTATTCCAGAATATTAAAACCAGAAATGATGTTTCAGTCAAGTTAGTCTTCAACACTGGCATCTTTTCTCTGTTCTTTTGTTTGTGCTCCAGCTGTTAATCACATTTTGCATTGCTTAACAGAAAAGAAAGAAGAAAAGATGTTTCATTTTGTCCAAAGATGACAACTAATCCTCATTGCTAACCCTATGACTAACTAAATCCCCATTTCCAAGTTACTTTGTTTCAGACTTAGTTCACCTGATCTTTCAGTACCATAGAAGAAACATTCCAGTTTTGATGATAGATCATAGATCTACTTAGGTCCAAAGCAAGATTTCCTAAAATTGTTTTCCTGACAAATTCTCAAAGTAAAACAGTGGCAAAATGGAGTTGGGATTCATGACAGATGATCATAGGTTCCTCTGAAATTTTGCACTAAAACCTGTCACATTATCACCAGAGAGGAACAGGAATATGGTGACATTGAGTCAGTTGCCTAAACAGAAACTGCCATGCCATGCCCACACCCCGGCCCATCTGCCTGGCCTCCAGCTGCCTCTGTGGAAGGGCTGTACCCCCATGCAATCCTGCTTCATGCCTTCCAGACCACTGTGACTTATACCAAGCACCCTCAGGCACTAGATACCTAGGTTTAGACAACTGAATTGAGCCCTCAATGTTTTCCCACATTATCAGCTTTTAAGATTAACTTCTTTTTTTTTTTTTTTTTTTTTTTTTTTTTTAAAAGAGGAAAAATAAAAAAAAAATCCATTAGGTTCATGGCATTGTGTTTATATCCTGTGACTGACTTAACTGCTTTTGTAATGACTCTTAATCCATCAGCACCTTGAACTCTTTTGCAGATATTTAGCATCTGATATCCTGAGGCAGAGGAAAAAGGAAGAAGTAAAAAGCTTCCCATCTTTTTGCTTTTACAGATATTGGATCATTGAATTCCACTGTATTTCCTTTAATATTCTTAATTGTTTTTTTCTAAATGCTCTGAAGTGTTGTCTTCAGTAGGATCAGATTTGTTACTTCTGCTAAATTCTTTTTGGATCGAAATACCTCATAGAACTTTACACTTTAGTCTCACTAGTTTATTTCTTTCCTGTTGGTCAGAATACAGGATGTTCTGATGTATAGTGTTTTGGTTTGGGGTTTTTTTTGTTTGTTTCTTTCTTTGATAGGATCCATTTTCTTTTTTTTGGACACTTTAATTTGATATGCACTTTAAAAAACAAATACACCATCTAAATTAAATTTCAGTCAGAGGAAAGTGAAGTGAGATGATGATGCTCATAGTTCATGATTTTGTTTTAATAATCATAAGCAACAAAAGTGCTCTATTGTCAGACAACTGTATATGATTTTGCGTTTAGTTTGTCTTGAATATTTTTTTCTATTAATTTGCAAGTTCAGTAACCTGAAAAATGAACTAAATAACAATTAAGTTTTAATGCAGTTATGGAAATATAAAACAATAGTAATATTTTTTTAAAAGTTTCATTGTACCTTATAACTCATCAGCTTGTTAAAGGAATCATATCAACAGGAAACATTAATGAAACCTAAATTCAAGTTAAATTTCAGTCTGTTTTACTGTCATTAGTGAATAACATGAGAAGCTGACTTTAACATTTCAAGACTCATTAAAAATAATTTTCAGTAGCAACATTAGCCTTCACTGTTGCTTATAAAAGATTTTATGTAACACACTGAAACCTAGGAGTATTGTAGTATCTTCTTGCAAAATGATAATGATTTTTATGGATTTATTCAGACCATTGTATTCTTCTGATAATGGTTCTTCCTTGATATGAGGTTTCGCTTCTTTGTTCCAAGTTTCTCTATTCATTATGCAGTGATTCATATTTGGAGTTTTGGTTTTTGTTTTGGATGATCTTTTCAGCAGTCCTGAATTGCATAATTTTCAAGGAGTGAACTCTCTCTTCCTTAAGTTTTTTGAACGTGAGGAATGTACTTTATAGTAGGTGATTGAATCCAGCTGTTACTGCTTGTCAGTTCTCCATTGACTTATTTCCTCAGGGAACACTTTCAGCTGCTGCTTCAATTCATGCATACGTAGATATGTAACAAAAGTTATAAATGCTTGTCAAAGTTAGCTTTTTATGTCCTATTACAGAAGGTCTTCAGAACTCATAAGATTTTATCTTTGATTATTTTTCTATTATTCTGTCAATTTTTCAAGCTGCCATTAGATTTCAGAAATGTACAAAAATATTGGGAAAAGCTTTTTTAGAAATATATATATTTTCTTTTTTTCTTTTTAAATATAATTTTATGTGATATTTTAGCCCAGAACTTGTCTTTGAGCTCATCTTCCACTGCACAAGTTCAGTCCTCATTGGGCTTGTATCACATGTTTTCTGTCACCTGATATCTCTGAATTTTCCAGTTCCAGGGGAACTGATATGAGCACCCTGGACATCAAAGGGTAGTACTATGTTATTCAGACCAGGGAAAACATTAGGAAAAAAAATAATATTTTTCTTCTCTTACATGTATAGCATGAAAGTTTAAAAATATTTGAATATTATTTGATTTTTCATATTGTTTTCCTCACATAAAATTTGTTTTTACATTTAAAATAGTCTTTTAATCTTCCATTTATGGAATCATATGTGATTATGTCATCGGCTATTATATCTTTGTCATACTACTTGCTATGACCTATTTATTGTGGAATCTAGAGATGTAACAAGATCAAAGATCACCTGGTCTTGGATTTTAATACAATATGATAGGAAACAGATACCCTTTTAAAAAAAAATGCATTACAGATAAGAGACTGCATGGCACAGGAAGGAGGAAGGAGAAAAGCTGAAAAGTGAGTGGTATAGTGGAAATTAAACCTAAATCTATGTCCTTTAGTGTTGACTTTCAATTGTGGTTGCCATCATCATGATAAAGTAATGGTAAATATGTAAATTATCTTTTAGAATAACTAAGGAAACAGGTGTGCATCCAAAGATGCATCTGGTAACCTTAATGTATTTGTGAAAATATTTTGGAAATTCCAGATAAAAAATTGAGAGTGCCATCTCTGTTGCTTATTGTAAATCTTACGAGGAGGAAACCGCATCTGAATATGACATCTATCAAAATATACTCCAAGCCACAGTATGAGTTTGTGATAAAATAAAACAGATATTAAGTGCCTATAGTAGTTAGTTTTAAACACAAAGCATAAGAATGGAAAAAAAATTCTGTAGTAATTTGCAAACATTATATTCTTCCTTTCTAGATATTAATAAGTTTAGTCAAGCCACTAGCTTTCATGAAAGCAGCAGCTGGTTGGGCTGTTGGTATGCAAAATTTCATACCAGGAGTTAACTGAGACTTTCTTACTGGTGACTACTGCAAGGCATGAGAAAATAGAAACAGTAATATCATGAAAGTGAATTCTGCATGTGAGTGTGAAAGCTAATAGGTAGAACTAAGACATGTTCAGCTATTTTCAAACTTTCTTGTTATAGATTTAAGAGAATGAAGGAGATTGACAATACAGGCCTCATGTCTGTTTCCAAGTCCCACTGCAAAGCACTAGCTGACAAAATCAGTGGTTTGGAACTTGGGAAAGAGAGGCAGTCTGATAAAGACTCTGCTTAGTCACACATCTTTGTTTAGATGGATTGTCAAGCAACAAAGCAAATTTTATGGCAAATCAGCTTAAATCAGATAAAATCTCCTCTTGTTTATAGCACAGTCGGTATCCCCTAATTGCAGTATTGTTTAAAGTGTCGGTTTATGCTGAGGTTAACTATTATTTCAAAGGTCAAGAGATAGAGCTTTCCAATGTTTCTGTCCTCTTGACATGACACTAATGCTAGCTTAATTAAAATCCAGTGCCATAGTTTGAAAGAGATTAATTTTAAACACTTCCAAAGGGAAATCATATTTTTCTAGAAATTTCCAGTCTGAAATGGTCTCGACTAACTGAAAGGCTCAATATTTCCCTACTGTCTTGAGGCAGGAAGCGCTTATTAAATATAAGGAAATTTACAGAAGGATAAGTTGCAAAAAAAAAAAAAAAAAAGACAAATTTTCCCTGTAAAAAGAATGCCCTGGTTTACAAAATGCTTAATTTATAAACAATATGAAAAACAGAGCTATAAATCCAATGTTTTTATTAAGAACAACACTTGCATTATTCAAAAGTTATCCTGGAATTTTAAACAGGAAACTTTTTTAAGCTGTAAACTCTCTTTGATCAAATTCACTTTGATTGTTGCATATAAGACATCAGTCTTAATATATAAAAAGGTAAGTAATATTTTTTCTGCTTTATAATCTTCCACATTTTTCTGAAGTACAGTAAAAAAAAGCCTTGTGACTTCCTTAGCTTGATCCCATTTATTTTGAAACTTATAATGATAAACCTCCACTTATCTTTAAAGAGGATTACTATTAAGGAGTTTCTCAGAGAGCTCTCCATCATCAAGTCTGGATCACTGAAGTTTCTCAATCAAGAATGCCATGAGGGAGGAAATCTAATATCCAGCCTTTTGAGATACATTCCCACCACACTTTCTATGATGTTGTGAATCTTTCACTACAGCCATGGACAACATAGGTAATGTGGTCTTTCAGGTGGAAGAAAATTAATGTGAGTAGTCCTTATTCTCCACCTGTCTTGGAAGGAGTGACAATCATCTGTCAACATACATGATTATACTAGCTTCATCTTTTGAATAGAACATATCAAGTAATCAAAACAAAAATGAATACATAAAATCATGCAAAAAACTATGGAGTTTGGGAATGTGAGGAAATAAAACTGAAGTGTTGAAGTTGTTAGGGTGGAATGTGGGCAAGAGAAACAATGAGGCTTGGTGCTGGTAAATGTCAAAAGAAATACTGGGGAAACAAATTGATATGAGGCAAGGGATGGGAATATGGCTGTGCAATGGTGAAGACAATGTCAGATATAGGAACAATTTGGGAAAATTAAGCTCTGAAAAACTCAGAGAAAGTACATGTGGCAAGCTGGAAAATACAGGGATAGCTGAGATAAGATGTGGGAATGCCAAAGAAATATATATAAAAATAAAAGAAAGATGAAGTTATTTCATGTTTGTTTATGAAAGACATCATTGTTTATATGTATGGTTTTAGTGTATATGAGATTGAATTTGAGGTGGGAATTGATTACATAATAGAAACTTTGAGTATGTAGACTGTTAACAGCTCAAATTAGATCAACAGCCATTTCCTTCAAGTCCTCCAGAAATATTATTTATGCTTTTACTTTAATATGAAGTCCCTTATTAAACATGTGATGTCAGTTATATACATTTCTAAAGGTATAAGCAATTGTGTAGTGGAAGTTAATTGGAAATTTTAGATTTTTGCCCTGAATTTGTAGACACCTGAATCTTGTTGAAAGAAGACATAAATTTGCTGTTTCCTTCCCTGTTTTAGAAGGCTCCCTAAATTATGATCTGGTTTTCCCTCAGATCCTTGAACTTAATCTTAGGTAGGACACCAACGGTTTAAAAACAAACAAACAAACAAACAAACAATTTAGGAGTTAATTGCATTTAGCTAGTCATATTAATCAATTTATATCCTAAAATCAAAGGGGAAGACAGGTTAGAAGAAATAAAGTAGCCAAAACCTTAATTGTGACCTATCTCATACTTGTCTCCTAAATGGCTAATACATCACAAACTGAATGCATGCAGGTGTTTCAGTCTTAAATTTTGTTGATGCCAGTAAAGTTATAACTACCTTTGAGTAATGCAGTGAAAGAGATTAATTTATGCTGTTTTTTTCCTGAACTGAATGAGGCAGAAGGGAGTTCTTTGTGAAAGTTTGGTGTCTGTCACTTGAGGTATGTGGAGATCGTGTTGTAGTTAAGACTTGCAAGAAAATTTCACATTTCTTTAGTTGCAAAGGATTATATTGTGGAAGATGTCACACATCATCAGTTTTATTTCATTTTATAGGAAATATTCATGAAACTACTGTTTAATGAATGACTATTATATGAATATTGCACAGATTATTAAAAAAAATTGAAATGAATATTACACAAATTATAATAGCACCAAATAAAGGCTCATCCTGATAGGCACAGTACAAACACATAATAAGTGGCAATAGAGAATTTATAAAGTAACCAGGTGTTTATTTACAGGATTAATGTGGTGCTTTGGTTCAGAAAATATCAATACCTAAGGCACAGTATGTATTTCCATAATATGTAAGTAGAAGTATCAAAAGTGCTACCAGCAGGACCCACAAAAGCACTAGAGATTTTTTTTTTTAAGTTCATAAGTGCAGACAAGTAAACCACAAAACGTGCGTATTTTTCTTAGGCATTTTGGTGACTATAAGTTCTACATTTTCATCTAAAGGACTATTTATATTTCATAACAATGCAGGAATACCAGAACTGTCTAGAGCTGTGAATCTCACTTTCCATTCCAGTTCTTATTTTTTTAAATTATCTGTTTATAGTCTAGATGTTTACTGGGAAACATCATAACAGCTCTACATTCTTTTGACCAAGTAGTTTAGATTATTTTGATCCTTCAATAGCTTTTTTTCTTTTTAATCACCTAAATACTCCTCAAAAGTTTAAATCCTCATATTAATAGGATTTTGAATTCTTTATAATTCACCTAACCCTTTTGAATGGTCAGGAGCACAGCACTAGTCATTCAGCAAAGAATCTGTGACTCATTGTACTGTCTCATATCGAGGCATGAACGGCAGCAGTTTGCCATTCATTGAGAAATGTGTTCCAGATATCCTTTAAAGACATGGCTTTTAAACCTATGTCTACATTCTCTTTTTTTTTTTTTTTTTTTTTTTTTTTCCCTATATATATATACATTAAGGAACAGAAGAATAAATGTGAAGTGATTGATAGTTTCATATATGGCAAACAGGAGGTTATTTTGATCATCAGGTAGGTTAAGAGTATTTCAAACCTTTCAAATGAAAGCTTTAGAGACAGGAAATTATAATTCAACATAAAGGACATGGTATTATTTACATATACAACTGGAGAGGGAAGGCAAAGGTAGATGTTTACTGGCAAAGCGTAAGACCGGAAATACAGTCAGACATAACAGGATTATGTATCTATCTTCTTTTGGTGGACAGAAGGAAATTCTCTGTGTGATTTCTTCTTCTCTGTGAATTCTGGCTGCCATATTGAACAGAAATATTCGATTGCCATGCTCCAAAGAATGGGAAGAATGAATATGTAGTTATGCTAGCAATTATGTACTAGTCTGTACACCTAACTGCACTCTCAGTATTCTGCAGAAAGTTGAATTCCTTGCTTATATTTCTGCTTCAGTCAAAGCATCAGTAGATTGAAACCTGTGGCATTTGAACAAGAAAAATTTGAATCTCCATTCGAAGTCCTTCAGTGTTCCTGCACAAGCATTTTGCTTGGTAGTTTTGTTTTAAGAGATTATATGGAAATACAATCTGTTTCAGTGGCCACTAAAATTTCTCTGCCTTCAACACATTCAAGTGGTGAACCTGTGTAATAATAGTAGCTTGTAGATAGGTAATGTTACCTTGTGGTGTAATCCTTTGAGGCTGATCTGCTACATTAACCTTCTTCCCTCTTTCCTCTAGCTGAAGCATAGCACCAAGATATTTCTCCTTCTTCTGACCCCCATGTGACAGGCATAACTGACAGATCACAGCTAAGGCATGCAGTTGTGATTGGCATGTGGGATCACAAAATATGACAAATGATCTGATTTTGCACTGT
Source organism: Tyto alba (assembly GCF_018691265.1). NCBI lineage: Eukaryota > Metazoa > Chordata > Aves > Strigiformes > Tytonidae > Tyto > Tyto alba. Next base: position 71,303,158 of record NW_024881282.1, on the reverse strand, counting down.
AAAAACATATGGCACAGAAGTGTGGCTGTGAGAAGGTGCAAATCAAATGTCATGTGTCTGAGTCTCGTGTTAATTGCGTGAGACATGATGTCTCTGTTCATAACATACCAGAACATTTTCTAATATCCCCATTACCATATAGCAGTCAACTACAAGATTACTGGCAAAGAAAAAAATAATTAAAATGAGACTATAGTGTCAAGTATAATTTTAAAATTATAAGTGTATAGTATATGTATGCACACACATGTGGGCACATGCACATATACATACATACATACACACACACACACTTCATTTAACTGAGAGTTCAACCTTGATTATAAAGTATAGTAGGATAAGTCTAAAGCTAACATACAATAACAATAATACTAAGTGTAAAAAGTGATACCAGAGTTCAAAACATGCATAAATCAAAATTTATTAAGAAAGCCTGAATCTTTAAAAGATGTGGTTTTCTTCTTACAGATACTTTTTATGCTAACATTTATGTAACTTCTTGAAATGATAGATTGAAATGATTCCAACTTGCAACACTGCCTTGCATTCAATTATATAATATTAACAAAATGCCACAAATTAACTATTTTGGATATATGTATGAGATGAAATTAGTTTCTAAACTGAAATGTCATACTTTATATGCCAGGTTATAGCCTTCACATAGTTTTTAACATGGAATAAAACCTCTAAAAATGAGGATTTATAATGAAAATTCTGACATTTTGATTTTTTTCTCTGATATTTCATTTTGGTTTTATTTTATGAGCTCATGGCTTTTTTATGTATATTTCTTTTTATACTTTAATTTCCTTTCCTCTTTGTATATATACCGTAGGCTGACTCTAGCCAAGCCACCTGTGCTTGTGTTAAAGCTTTTTCTTTTTGGGAAAAAAAGAGCAAAATTTACAACATTTTCTTTTAAAAACAAGGGGGTGGGAAGTGCTGTTCATATGGCTTGTGTTTTCAGATGAGTCAGATGAGAATAGCAGAGAAAAAGACCAATAAATTAAGTATGCTGAAATCCCTTAAGATCACCCAGGAAGAACTTTTAAATTAATTCCAAGATGACTAATGATATATTGAAACAATTCCCTTGGTAGACAGAGGCAAGACTGAAAAAAAAAAAAAAAAAAAAAAAATTAAAAAAAGGACATTATGTCCTTCTTTATGTGCCTATGGAAAACTTCCCAGAATCATGGTTATAGAAAGACAAACAAATAAAAACAGTGATGCCATAATCACTGGCATACTTAGTGGCTCTATCTCTGATAGTAGATTAGAGATTGCAGTAATTCTGATCTTCAATTGCCAGTTGTGCAAACTACCATTTAAAGTCCACTCCTTCCACTTTTCCAGAATTCTTCACAGTATCTGAGTCAATGCAAGCATGAATTTTCATAAGGAAAATCTTCTGTTAGACACGGATCAATTGAACACCAAGGACTACAAAAAGTTACAACCTAGTTTAAAATGAAGGACAGAGCAGAACAATGAGTACAGTTTTTCCAGCAATTAGTCTTTGCTGAGAGAAACCCCATGAGCCAAACTGATGGAACAAAGGAAAGGACAGTGGATTGTAGTTAGGGAAAAAATGTGTTACTAAACACAGTGCATTCCCCCCTGTTTTGAGATTTCTCTTACTGTTTACATAGTGGTGTCTGTAATGGAAAGAGAGTTTCTCCTGAAAAAGTAGCTAAAGCAAACTAAAGCTGAGAAGAAACCCAGAACCTTCACCAACTCAGCACATTGTAAAGGTTTCTCATTGTAATTCATGGAGGAAGATGTGATCAGACATAAATATTATTGCAATGTGATGGAGGCACACTCTCAAGAGGGTAAAACATGCTTCCTTATGTGCTATAATCTAGCCTTTTGCTGCCTCTCACAGATGGATATGTAAGGTAGGGACATTTAGAAGATGTTTTGCCTATATTTAGTTCCATAGGGACTGATAAGTTGAATAAGGGTCCTTGTAGCTTCAGGACAAGTGTTTGTGCTTGTCCAGGCACAGCCTAGCCTAAAGATGGTCACTTTTGGACTAAATATAATTTAGAAGTAGAAATGGGACTTGAAAGGCACCCTTAGGTGCCCAAGAATGGATTTAAAAGCCCTGAGGTAGGCTTCCATTTTAGAAATGTTATAAGTTATTTTGTTCAAAAAAAAAAACAGACTGAAGCTGGCTTTTGCTAGTTGTTTGTAAGGAAAGCTGTTACAGTGGACTATTCATTATTTAGGAACACCTACAGATAACAGCCTGCATTATCAGTATGCAATCTATATTACACAATCTACAAGGGTGGTAGGGAAAAGCATACACCTGAAAATCGTGAACAAAAGAGCTGCAGAAAACATTTTTTCAAGGCATGCTCAGGATTATCTTTAATTGCTTTATACTGCTAAGGGCTAGTCTAAACTAGAAAGGGATTGCTAACACATCTATCTCAGTAAAAGCTCTAAATGTAGATGCAGCCTTTACTGATAAAAACATGTTTCTCTGGGTGTAGTATATACCAGCTTCCCACACAAAATAAGCTATATGAGAAAAGGACATTTTTTTTTCTTAAGAATTACTGTGCCTACATTAGGGCCTTTGGTGGTCTAAGCAGTATCATTAAAAAAAAAATCCCAAATGTCTATAGTTGACAATGCTGTACCAAGCAAAGTTTCTACGGTAGACCCAAGGCATAGTTACCATGATGACAAAGCAACTTGAAGTTATCTTGGTTACTGTACACATTTTGGCTCAGTGTAGTGTTCTGTTTGAGTGTTCCACCACAATTTGGAAACATCAAGAAGGCTTAAACTGGAACCAGGCAAATACATTTCCTAGGTGACAGCTCACATCTTGAGTAAAAAAGCTTTTTTTTTCCCATTAACATATATCAGTTTCATGAGGAAAAGACCTGCCATGTGAAAATAAATGTCTGGAATGTCCTAAACATTTTGTTGTTCAAGAGGTACAGCAGAGAGATCATGTATCACCTCTAGGATATATGCCAGGCATCAACAGCTAATATTACTATTAAAGTAAACATGAATCTTGAATTGAAATCATTGTAGGTCATTGATGTAAACCAAATTAAAGGGTGTCGTGGTTTGAGCACAGAGGGCAACTGAGCACCACAGAGCTGCTCATTTCCCCTTCCCCCACCAGCACTGAGAAGGGGAAAATAAGCTAGGCTTGGGATTTGAGATAGGACAGGGAGGGGCAAATCACCCATTATGGTCACGGGCAAAAGGCAGACTTGTAAGGGGAAGAAAAAAGAACACAGATTTATTATAGACACTAACAACACTTAACAGAATAGGACAGTGAAAAGTATTACCACATCTTGAGAACACCTCCCCCCACCCTTCCCTTCTTCCTGGGCTCAGCTTTGCTCCGGGTATCTCTACCTCCTCCCCCCAACAGCACAGGGGGCAAGGGATGGGCGTTACCGTCAGTGCTGCCGCTTCTTACATCTTCAGCAGGGGGAATTTCTGGAACTTCTTACCCCTGCTCCAGTATAGTCCCCCTCTCATAAAAGACAGTCCTCCACAAACTTTCTCTGATGTGAGTCCCTCCCATGGGACACAGCATTTCCCTTGCTGCTCCAGTGGGGGACACCAACTTTCTTCAACTGGAGTCACTCCCATGAGCTGCAGCCCTTCCCAAGCTGCTCCAGTGTAGGACACCCTTGCGTGCTGCAATCCTCCCAGCACCAAACTACAACAGTGGGGGCTGCTTCTTCCCACAAGATCCTGGCCTCCTTCAGGTGCAGCCACCTTAAATAACCATATGAGTCCCCTCACAGGCCATAGATAAGTGTCTGTTCCACCGTAAACCTTCATGGATGGCAGCAGGGGGCCACCCTGCTGTCTCACCACAGGATACATGGAGGTTTCTGATCTGCCATGCTTTCCACCTCCTTTCATCCTCTGTTCTTTCACTGATCTTGGTCTTCAAACAGCTGCCACAACTCCTCCTCAAAACTCCAACTCCTTCTCACCAGGTTCCTTCTTAAATATGCTATCATAGAGGTGCAGCTGACTGGCTAGGCCTTGATGCAGAGGAGGGGCCACCATGGAGCCAGGGGAGCTTCGAGAAGCTTCTCACAGGGAGCCACCCCTATTTCCCCCTCCCCTGCTACCAAAAAACCCCACCACACACTCAAACCCAGGACAAAGGGGTGCATCCAGAGTTTTCTATAAATAAACACTGTGATATTGTAAGTGAAACTTGATGATTGCTGTGTACTGTTCCATGTGCATTTCTACAGCAATTAAGTTGATCTTAATTATCAATAATTATGGTATTTGTAATGAAAAATATCCAGAATTATAAAAGTATAAGTTTAGAATTGTGAAAACTCTCATCATTTTCCCTGATATAGTCTCTTTTGCAGATGTGACATATTCCAGAGAGATAATATTCTCCTGATTAACCTAGTCTAAAGAGAAACATTTTTACCACTGTCTCAGAACATGCATATGTGTTTCTCAGTGTGTGTGTATACATGTTCAAAGAACAAATATGTTCCTTCTAGTGTTTCGTGGTTTTCTCTAAAGCTGTACAAAGCAAATATCCAATGTCCTTGATTACCTTACACAAAGGAAGAAATACCTAAATATTGAATGGAGTAACCTATCAGAAATACTGTACCATGTACTAAGTGCAAATGAGTTTGTGTAAAAAACTGAAGGCCCTGAAAATGTGCCAAGGTAGTACAGAATAAAAAGTTAGTATGTAATGACACAGATGGACATGTGTTTGATAAATAATATTGACATCAACTCAAAGCAGTGCCAGTTTATCCTACATAATTTCATAAAAGATCAAGTGGAATGTTATAAACGACAGTATCAAAACCAGCATTTAGATTAAGCAAAAATAAAATGCTTGAGCAACCAAAACCAGACCGCATTAAGAAATCATTATAAATTGTAACTATAGCAGACTCTGTGCTATAACATGATTGAAAAGTAGGTTGTTATTTCTCAAATAGTTTGTTTCCCACTAAATGGTGATATAATTGGGAAGCATTGACTTGCTTTAGGGTCTTGTCCAAAACTGGCAAATTTGAGACAGGTTGATAATTCTAATCCTTATTTTGAATCAAGAACATTTCTTTAGTAATATTGCAATCCAATCAGTTTTTAAATACAGTGGAGCATTAGTATTGAGAGTTTAAATAAACACAAGAATAATGTCACAAAAGCTACCTGAAGAAATACAAATTCCATATCGATGTAATTACATATAGATAAGGAGATCTATCACGGCTATAATGTAAACAGGTGAAATCCAAAATTCAGTTGGAAAATAGACTAGTTAAATCCAAAGATGAAGTAGTTAACTATGTAGGGCTTAGGAATTTCATAGCTGCCTGTAAAATCATGTTGTTCTCTTCCATGGTAAAAGCCTATGTAGCCTTCTTGTTCAGTCCATCAGGAAGCAAGATTTCTGTTACATTTGCATGGAGCAATAACCTTCTCCTAGCTATAGTTACAATAAGTATTTTAGAATTCTGGATAAAGACCTCCTTGGGCCTTCTTCAAAGAAGGACACTAGAACTGCTGAGTAACAGATCTATAAATATAGCAAAGACAAATACTGATTCTAAAAGCAAAGAAAACTTTTAAAACTCTCAATAGTTGTATTAATATCACTGAATGTAGTGGGAAAATATCCAGAGAATGACAAAAGTATACAATTGTAGAATACATTGAAGAGACAAATGCCATGAAATAAAGAAAAAATACATTCTGCTAAAATTAGGAATATACAGTGCAACAAAGTTAAAGCTACTGAAAACATCCAGCATGCAACCACAGCTTGTGAATCAAACTTACAATTTTTGCAAGATAGCATCATGGAATCAAGGAATCTGTAATCTCAATGAATATTTAAATGCACATTTTAAAAACATTACTCATTCAAATTCTAGTTTAGAACATATCAGAAATCAGTAATGCTAAATCCTCTTTGTGAAATGTCTTACAAAATCTGCATTTTAAATTATAGATCATAATTATGGTGCTTTTTCATTAGAAAACACTGAAGAAAAGAGCACAACTGTTTCAATTACTATCACTATGTTTATTTTTATTGGTCTATATGCTTGGCAACAGCAGCTATATCAAAAAAAGTAAATGTTCCTGACATTGGTCTGGGAAACTATTCTCAAGGTCATGCAAAGTGTAAATGCAATCCACTCTCCACATGATTACACCAGTGAGACAATATCCAGTTCTTCACATTGGCAATTGTGAGGCTTCTCAAGCATGAACTATCATATTATTATCAATTCAAGCCCATTTGATAAACATTCATTTCTCTAAAGTAAATAGTAGACTAGGATTCTTTCAACTTATTTCAGTGAATGTTTCTCAACTGCTAAAAAATATTGAAAATTAACTAGGAAAGGTCACAGCCTATATACAGCCTATTAGTATTTTGCTGTTTATTGCGGTTTTATGCATGGTTTAAACCTGAATTACCACTGTATAGACCTGAAATGCATTTATGTCCTTCAGGAAATTTTGAACATAAAAATTAAATTATATTATGAAATGCAGAAACAATAATACTGTCCTGGGTTGAGTGAGTGGTGGAGTTTTTTGGTGGCAGGGGAGGGGGCTATCAGGGTGGCCCCCTGTGAGAAGCTTCTCAAAGCTCCCCCAGCTCCACGTCAGCTCCACTTCTGTTTGGGAAATTGAGCCAATCGGCTGCGCCTCTGCGATAACGTATTTAAGAAGGGACGTGGTGACGTGCAGTTGGACTTGTGAGGAGGAGTTGTTACAGCTGCGTGAACACCAAGGTCAGTGGAGGAACAGAGGAAGAAAGGAGGGGGTAGGTGTGCCAGAGCAGAGACCCCCCTGTATCCTGTGGTAAGACGGCAGGGTGGCCCCCCCACCACCCATGAAGATCTACGGTGGAGCAGACATTGATTTATGGCCTGTTGCTCCTGCTCAGATAATCAAGGTTCTGTGCCCGAAGAAGGCCGGGGTCTTGTGGGAAAAGGTAGCCCCGCTGCTGTAATTCAGCGCTGGGAGGATTGCAGCATGCGGGGGAGTCCCACACCGGAGCAGCTCAGGAAGGGCTGCAGCCGTGGGAGAGAATCAAGTTGGAGGAAGTTAGTGACCCATGACGGAGCAGTGTGGGGAACGCTGCGGCCCATGGGAGGAATTCAAGTCGGAGAAAGTTTGTGGAGGACTGTCTCCTGTGAGAGGGGGACCACGATGGAGCAGGAGGAACAAGTTTCGGACACTCCCTTCACCGAAGATGAAGGAAGTGGCAGCGCTGATTGCACCCCCCATTCCCTGGCCCTGTGCCACTGGGGGAGGAGGTAGAGATACTGGGAGCAGAGCTGAGCCCGGGAAGAAGGGAGGGGTGGGGGGAAGGTGTTCTCAAGATGTGGCAATGCTTCAAGCTTCTCACTGTCCTACTCTGTTATGTGTTGTTAGTGTCTGTAATAAATGTATGTTCTTTTTTTTCTTCCCCTAACGAGTCTGCCTTTTGCTCGTGATCATAAAAGGGGGATTTTCTCCCATCCCAGTCCTATCTTGAACCCCAAGCCTGGCTTTCTGTCCCTTCTCATTGCTGGAGGGGAAGGGAGAGAGAGCTGCTGCATTGTGGTTGGCTGCCAACCAGGCCTAAACCACAACAATACTAATGCTAAAAGGAAAGAAAACTTGATTGTGAGGTTTGATGGTATGTGTCTACATTTACCAATTATCCAGTTGTGCAGTAGTAATTTTTATTCATAGAATAACAACTGCAACAGCAATCATATTGTTTCTTGGTTTGTTTGATTTGTCCTTTGTTAAGATTTCAGGGGGACTTTTCAGCAATTGACATTCTTACATAGCATTTGTTCAGGCTAATGGGTACTGCACTTCCATGCTATTGCAGGAATAAAGCCCTTAGTTTGCTAATTGGTTGTGCCTAGACCATAGATAATCAAACCAATATGGGTTGGTATGGTCAAATCAAGTTATATAAGAAGTGTTACAATAGTAATATTTGGAAAACTAAATTATAAGAAATATATTTATTTCCTTTTCATTATTATTATTATTTTATACTGTTTTTTTAGTATTCATGAAAGAAGCTCTGTAATAAATAATCTCTCATGGTTTTCCATTTATTTTATAAGGTGGACCTTTTTTAGGTTAGTTTAATCAGGAGAGATTACCTCTATGGAATTGAAAAATCATCCAGGTCCCATGGCCACTTCAAGAGAATTGATACTTCTGAGATCTGTGCTCGTCATTTTTCACTTCTTTGACTGCCATAGAAAGTCTTAGTTTTGAAGGTGAGAATGTGAGTGTTTGTGATCAGCTGTTACTGTGGGATGTACTGAAACCACTATATAACATGAGAAATCTTTTAAAATTAATTTTATTGAGGAAAAAAAAAATAAAAGGAGGAAAATCTAATAGAACAGTTATCCATGTCCTGTTTGCATGTAGTATTCACAGAATGACTCATTTAAGGTACTGGTAATTTTTCTGAGAAAAGGCAAGATAGGTGCAGAATACAGAAACTGATTTTTCTTTATAACTTTATTGGATTTGGCATAAATTTTATCTGAAGAAATTGACATAATAATTTTAGCCTATCTACTGCTGAGTCACATCTTCTTGGATGACATAAGCATATTTTTTTTCATGATTTGACATTTGTGAATTTTATGAATGTTTGAAAACATTACATCTCTTAAGGAGCAAAGTTCAGATCCTGTAAACTGTTACAAATTAACCTGTAGTGTATTCCAGGCATAATAGCTATTGGTTGCATAGACTTAACTTTGATAATGTCCAGGCAATCAATCAAAAGGTATTATGAATTTTCAAATTAATTAAAAAAAAAAAAATCAAAGCTATTTTTATATTGTTTTTCTCTCAACTCAATAAAACAATCTTCTGTCATTATATCCCAGCAACACTTTTTTTTTTTTTTAAACAGATCAAATGCACCTTATGCATTATTGAAGACTACTTTTGTCACTTTATAATGCTGTCATTGGGGAATATCAGGATGTGTTGCCTAACCTAAATATCTTATTTTATAATGGCAAAGAGGTTAAATTGAATTCTTTATTCTGTTTTCTCTTTCATCACCTTTCACATCTCTGTCCTTTCTTTCTGCATATATTATTTTATGTTTAATGTCTTACTCCTTGTAGAAAAAAAGTTCTTATAACAAATACCACTTTGTTTACTGGCTACAAGACAGTAAACCATTTGACCATGCCAGCCCATGCTGGTTTAGTAGTCTACAATCTAGGATAAATCAGGTTTATTCCTGAAACAATGTTGTCATGCTTTGAGCCTGGTCAGCAGCTATACTCCACGCAGCTGCTCACCCACCCTCCACCAACTTGGGAATGGGGAGGGAATCGGGAGGAGCAAAGGGAGACTCACAGGTTGAGATAAAAACAGTTTAATAACAGTAACAGAATAATACACTGACAGCAGTACCAACGGGTAATGTACAATACAGCTGCTCACCACCCGCTGACCGACACCCACCTGCTCCCAGCTGGCAATCCCAAACACAAAGGCACCACAGCCACACTCCAGGAATTAAGAGCCCCTCCCAGCCCACTCCTGCCTTTATATAGTGAGCACAATGTCACATGACATGGACTATCGGCCAATCGGGGCCCAGCCCTCCAGCTGTGCTCCCCCGCCCCCGCACACAGGTGAGGGCACTAGGACCTGGGGAGCCCCTGGGGTCTCAGTGTGCTGCAGCACTCCTCCAGCTACCAAAACGAACAGGAACTCTATTCCAAGAATACAGGGAACCAGGACAAATGTGCAAGTGCAATTCCCATTAACCTGATATACCATTCTTTCAAATAAAATGTCTTTCTATTAGGTGCATTGTTTCTAAAAGCCACAGATCATGACCTACTGCTCAGCTAGAAATAATTATCCAGAACAGGAAGAGTGGAGGTAGAATAAAGGTCAAACGAAACCTAGAACATATAATGAGAAATATCTTTATGTGCACTAATAGTTTACAAGAAAATTATTGTTAGATGCTGTTCATGATTTTATAGGCTTCATAGCATTGATAATATTTAATTTCCCACTTGTTTACGTCATCCCTATGCAGAACAATAATGTTGTGAATGGAAGTACAGCAGCTTTGAAGAACATAACACTACAATTTGGTCTATATGAACATTTTAGATGCAGCAGCCAGTAAAATACCCCAAATCAAGTCTTCTGCAGCTGCTGTTGAGGAGGGAATAAATATTTAGAACATACTTTCTCTTCCCCCACCCCCAACTCCACAAACAATTTAGTATTTTATGTTTATTCAAAGTGTGATGTTGCTTATTGGAGTGGAGGAGATTTGTGCAGTTATGATTCCTGCAGTGTCCTACAAAGAGTTGCAATTCAAAGTTTGATAATAAGTCCCTCTGTAACATTAAGTTCTTTAAAAAACATCAATGTGTCCCAGCTAGCACTCTTTTCGGGATCCACACTGAAAATACTGGATAAACTAGGAGATCAGAAAAAAGAGATAGAACTTTGGTACAGTGTTTTCCTCTACATCTCATTTTAAAGACGGGTCGATACATAGTATATAGTTGGACTTTCCAATTACCTTTTACATTATCTCCATCAGAAAGCATTTTAGTAACTAAACTAAGGGTGAAAAAATGTGTCTACCACAGAGGATATATAATGAAAAAAAAGGTTGTGTGTTTATTGGTCGTGGCCCAGCAATGAGCTCAATAACCCTTTAAATGTCTATTAACATCATAACGAGAAGAGAATAAATGTTTGATTAACTTCTTTCAAGTTTCTGAAAACATTTTCCTCTCCCTGCTGGTACTGACATTATTTTGTTTGAGTCAGAAGCCCTGCACCGCCTGGTGCCACGTCTGCAACTGATGTGTAATGGCCTCACTTTAGTGCATGGAATTACTTACTTTTTAAGAAGCCCTTCACAAAAGAGACATCTTGGAGTCCTGTAGGACACTGAAGATTAGTAGTTTTAGGGAAAGTGTACCTGTGACCAGCTGACTACTGAGAACTGGCTGGCTGCAATGAGCAGGGACAGCCAAGCTCAGACTCACATTATCTTGCACACAAATAATTGGGAAATTATGATGACAGCTTCTGACACATCCAGCCATATCAGCAGAGATAACTGTCCTTTGTTATCCAGGGCATCACTATCTGAGCTATTTGTTTCAGCCTGTCCAGATTGCAATCTTCACAGTCTTTCACATTTATTTTGAATAAGTCTAGATGCATTTTTTTTAATTAAATTTGTTTGTCAGTGTAAAATGTCTTCTTCTATGAGATAATCCACAGGCTAAAAGGAACCCAGCAATAATTCCCTAATGTTTTAGTATTGAAACATCCTGGTTTGTCATTCTAGGAAAAATATTTCATTTTTTTCTTTCTAAATGATTTTTGAAATTAAATTCATATTGATATTTTGACAAACTACTTTTAAGCACTCAGAATGTTTTCATTCTATGACAATAAAACTATTTGAGTGAATTGTGTTTCAGGAACATTATTTTTCAGAAGAAATGTAAAAATGTGTTATCAGGATAGGGAAAAAAATATAATGTAATTTCTTAAGAACTGAAAAATCAGACTATTATTGTACACGCATCCTTCAAAGTTGAAACATTTATTTCAGTGATTACTGATTAGAAGATTTAGAAAAGAAAGTGCTGATATGAACTGGAATTATTTTTGGTATAGCTACATAACTGGGAGATGAGGATTAAATTTCTTCCCCAACTATTTAACGGTGGAGAGAACAGTTACTCTGTAGACTGATACAGAGGAATATTCAATCTGGCAACAGTACTATTTCTTTCATGTGATTTAATGTCAGTGTTAAAAATGTAGTGTTTTTTTGTGAGCATGACATTTATGAGGAAAAAAGTAATATATAATCAACTCAATTTGACACATCTGTATAAAAACAATTAGGGTCTGACATTTAAAAGATTTTCATATGTCAGTTATAGGATTTTCAAAATTATTTTTTTGTTTGTTTTAGAAAAAAAATGGAATTTAAAAAAATCAGTAAGGTAGACAATGTCTTTCTTCAACGTTTCATGCCCTCAGAATATTCACTATGATTATTTGCCTCCCTGCAAGCACTTACTGTTAATGTGTATAGGCCTTGTGCATGGCCATTATTAAAATGGAATTATCTGAAAGTACCATAAGTTGCCATGAAGTGACTATGGGCTTGCAGCAGAAAGGATTTCCGCACTAAACTAGGTTTAGAAGTTGGTACTTTTGAATGTCTATATCACTGTAAGAAGTGTGAGTGAAACACCTTCTGAGACACAGCCTGATTCTCCTACAATTGAACATGATGTGGTAAGTAAGTTCAGAAATATTTCACTGAATTTCCTTTTCTTACATCTGTAGTTTGATTGTTCTTCAGTAAGAGTCTGTCGTTCTTCATTCACAGATACAAAACCCTCCTTTGCAAATAAGAGAATAACATAAAAATTAGTTTCATTTATATAAGCCTGGGAAAGAAGCTTGTGTCCCATCAATATTCCTTATTGCTTTGGGGGTTTATTTGTTTGTTTTGAAATGTATTAAGGGGATTTAGTTAATTCTAAGGTAGACATTATCTAGGGGATAATACCCCCAAATATTTTCTAGGATAAACTGGCTATGCTAAGAACAATGGAAATACAAACAGGAGTGGAGTGGCATGTGAAATGCTGTAGAATATATTGTGTGGCCCTTCAGCTGCTACTTCAGAGGGGTTGAGGTTTCCTGTATGTCATGCATCTTACCTGACAGTCCTGTGTGGATGTCTTGAACTTCTCAGGGAAAATTGTGTGATGCTACATACCTGCTTTTACACAACTCAGTCCTACCCTCAAATTTTATTGATTATAATAGCAGCATAAAGAGCTACCAAACTACTAGATATCTGCTGGTAGATACCTAGAGTCCTTAATCAGTTAACTGAAACACACTCTTCTATTCATTTCCTCTTCTCAGTCTTATGGGAGTATAATGACACAGTCTAGTAGGAAAGAACTCTTAAGGAGATGTAATGGAGGAAGTAATAGGCTTCAAGAGGGGCACAAGGCTTCTGAAAGGAAAACATTTTAAGAGCCCAAAAATTATTATCTTTTTTCATGAAATACTGCTTAGTACATAGTCACTTACATTTTATATTTAGTTATACCAGGTATGTGATAAACTGAGATTAGGTTAGTACAGCAGGGATTTCTGCATCCAAAGTTGAATAGAAAAAAAATAGAAAAGGGTGAGATGCAGGAAACTGGTCATTTGAATGGGATGGTTTGAGAAAGAGAAAATAACATCAGTACCAAGTGGGATGTAATAGAAGCTGCTTGAGACAGATAATACATGAACCAGCTACAGCGACCAAGTAGCCAGTTTGCGTAAATCAAATCATCCTCCGTCAGTGATTCAAACCACAGTATACAATATGTACATACAACAGAAGACCATGTAGATCTCCATATGTAATAACCCTTAGAGCACTTTTCTCACTACCTCTGGATTGCTTACTCTGAGCTTTCCTTCAACTCAAGAGTAGCTGAATGTGAAGTCAGTTCATCCAAGACATACTACACAAAATTCAGCCTCTACAAAATTCATTTTTCTAGTGAAATGCAGTACGTTGTTGCTAATCTACTTGGAGTAGTAATAGACAAAACAGGCTTGTCACTGATTAAGAGCCATTCAATATTTTCTAAAAATATATGAAAAATGTTTTCTAGTTCAGAACAGATTGGTTCTAAATTCAGAGATCAATAGTAAATAGGAGATCCATCATCCAACACATTAGCAGACCTCTGCCTGGGTTTATCTGAGAGTTCTATGATTTAAAAATGACGGTGTTACATTTTCTGTGCATTCAGAATAGATTAAATTAGGCCACAAGCCTGTAACATAAGAATTAGATAAACAATATGCCTTATTCCCATCCTTTTAACAATTATCAGGTGACAGATTTTTTCCTCTGATTAAAGTACCTGCTTATAAAAAGTATCTGCTCATAAACAAAGGTAGTTAGTGTGATAGCACTTTGGCAGTTATTATGAAGATATGTGGAGCATTTATTATAATTAAATATAATTATTTTTAAAAATAAGAGCAACAGTGTTGGGAGGATATACATATCCTGTCTGATAATCTTAAAAGGGAGCAAGGCTAATGTCTGAGTTTTAAAAAATTACCATGGTTGTTACAAAGACTTAAGACATTATTTCCAGATATTAGGATATAAAGTTGGCTACACAAAATGTAGGTGGGAAAGAATGATTTTCAGCTACAGCAGAAGACCCAAATTCCATGCAAATCAACAGAGATTTTTTGTGCCTTGCCCTAACAGAAGCCACTAACTTGGGTGGCAAGATATTGTGAGTGTATCACTTTAAAGATATTGCTTTGCTTTCTTGGATTTTTTTCCACTTGATCATTTGGCTTAGGTTCCTAAGGGGACAGAAGAATCAGGTGCCTGCCTAATAGCTGGCTTAACTGGTAACAGATGATCAATAAAGGTGCAAGTGTTTTCCTAGGCTTCCAGATTTAGAGTCCAACAAAAGCTCAGGATGCTTGAATGCAGTAAATGACCAATCTCAGCGCTTAAGGAGAGCCAAATTGAATATAAACTGTGCCAGGAGACTTCACAGCTTGGAGACACGGTGAGGCTTTGCAATCACTTTCCCTATAGGAACTATAAGACAGCTTTTCAGGTGGATCTGAAGAACAAAATAAGTGGGTCTATACTGTGTGCTAGCTTGATGCTCTTCATTCCTACATAGCATCCCACAAAAAAGGTTTCAAAGAAACTAAATACCAGCTGTGAACAACTCTCTCTCAGCAGCACAGAAATTACTAACAAGCCCTAGATTTTCTACCTATACATTACTTTAGTAGTTCTGAGAAAAGTTTGTTTTCTATGATTCCCGGGATTTTGTAATTGGAAGTAGTATAACAGTCATTGATTATAAAATTATACCAGTGTTACCTACCTATTCAAAAAGATTTTTAAAAAATATTAATTAAAAATAGTAACACTGACTCTGAACTACATTTGTATAGAAACTAAATCAAGACTTTATAATACAGTATCAAAGAACACAAAATTTTAATATCTGTTCAGCTCCCTGGAATATATTATTTGAAATGAAATACTATTTATCTAATTCTGCAGGAAGTTCTGCACAAATGCACGTGGAATATATGCAGAATAATTTCCCCCCATTCACCTCCAAAGCAATTTAGTTTGTCAAATTAACCAAAAGAATTTAAATTAATTTGATTTGGATTTCTGAATCAGTTTCCTGTCAGGATCCTTTATTTAAGACAAAAAGAAAGAAAAAAAAAATCTACAAAACACCTCTGGATTCCTTTACTCCCTCTTTTTAAGATTGCAATATAAAACATTAAAATAGAATGAACATAAAGCTTTACAATAAATTAATCAGGCATTCTTTAATATATAAATACCTATATAAATATCTGATGGAATGGTATAAAGAAGGCAGATTCAGAGTCTTCTCAGTGGTATCCAGTGACAGGACAAAGTGTAATTAGCACAGATGGAAACAGATCACATTTTTTTAAACATAAGAAAATATTTTTTTAGTATGAAGGTGGTCAAACACAGGAACAGGTTGCCTAGGGGTGTTGCGCAGTCTCTATCCTCAGAGATACTAAATACCTAACTGGATACAGCTTTGGGCAACCTGCTCTAATTGAACTTGCTTTGAGGAGATGAGTTGGATTAGGCAATCTCCAGAGGTCCCTGCCAAATTCTTTGTTTCTGTGATGCTTTAGAGATGAAAAAATTAATAGCTGAAAAACTGAGATATACGTCTGTCAAAGTTCAATCAAAACTAATAAAGCCTATAATGAAAACCATAAACAAACAAACAAACAAACAAACAAAAAACCCCACCACAACCAAAATGCAAAAAACAAACCCCAAAACAGAGTGAGGAAGCAGTATCACTCCCTTTACACATTTGATATTTGCAAAATGGAATCTATGTATACATACATATGCATACACATATTTATATTAGATAACACAAAACACTCAGTTCATCACACTGCCAGTTGTGAGGCTTCTCAAATAAGTGTGGAAGGACTCTCTGTGCATCATCTGGTCCAAAACCCTGTGAAGTCATCAGGTCCAATAAAGCGCCTCACTTAGTCATCTCATGAATTCACTGTGTCTAGAGATTGTTTTCAACTCTCCAAACCCACCTGGATTGTGTCCCATGTTCTCCTTATGGCAGATGTTGAGGTAAAGTTCCCTACAGGTATGAGGGGTTTCCTCTCGTTGTCTGAAGAATGTTTTGGTACCCAAGAGCTCCTCTTTCTCATTATAAAGAAATTATATTAGTGCTCAAAGTCTTCAAAACTGCCTACAGAGAGGAAGGCATGCAAACACACACACACACGTATGCACACTTTCCAGCTATGTATCACTCTTTAGCTCAATTTAATGAGCAAGAAAGAACACACACCCCTTTAAGTTTTTGTTATTGTGATGGGTTTCTGTGGTGTGATTTTTTGGTAGCGGGGGCTTCTGCTGTAGCCCACCCGTGAGAAGCTTCTTGAAAGCTCTCTCGGCTCTAAATCGGACCCGCCTTTGGCCAGGGCTGAGCCAATCAACTGTGCCTCCGTGATAACTTGTTTAAAACGGGGAACCTGAGATGGGGTGGAGAATTGTGAGAGGGGGGTGCAAGAAAGATGAACACCGAGGTCAGCGAAAGTGAAGGAGAAGGACGTGGGGGAGTAGCGCCGGGGCAGAGACCCCTGTGTCCCGTGGTGAGACGGCAGGGCCGCCCCCTGCCGCCCGTGGAGGTCTGCGGTGGAGGCCGACCTGAAGCCTGAGGAGAAAGCTGCTCCAGGACAGGCGTCTGTGCTTAAAATAGTCCGGGACCCTGAGGGGAGGAGCGGCCCCCGCTGTTGTGGTTTGTCACTGGGAGGGCTGCAACACGCGGGGGTGACCCACGCCGGAGCAGTGTGGGAACGGCTGCGGCCCGTGGGGAGGGCTCACGCCAGAGAAGGTTCATGGAGGACTGTCTGCAGTGAGAGGGGAGCCCCGGGGAGCAGGGGAGGAATGTGCGGCATTCACCCCAACTCCTGAGAAGAGGGGAGCCGACTGTGACCCCCATCCCCTGCCCCCTGCGCTGCTGGGGGAGGAGGTAGAGAGATCGGGAGCAGAGCTGAGCCCGGGAAGAAGGGAGGGGTGGGGGAAAGGTGTTTTTGGATGCGGTTGGTGTTTTCTCACTGTTCCCACCTGGTCTGTTAAGTGTTGTCTTTGTTAGCATTTGAATTAAAGTGAAGTTTTCTTTTTTTCTTCCCCTAGGGAGTCTGTCTTTTGCCTGTGGCTATAATGGGTGAGTTACTCCTCCCAGTCCTTAGATAGATTCTTGAGCCATTCCTGCTCCATATTCTCCTTCCCCCCATCAGAGTGAGTGAATGGCTGCCTGGGGCTCAGTTGCTCTCTGGGCCTAAACCACAACAGTTATAAAGCCATTTATTTACTCATAGTAGTCCAAAAATCTATCACTCTTTTTTTTCTTTTTTTTTTTTCTGTAAGAAAATTACTGTTAAACTAAGAAATTATGAAACTTGATGTTTGCCTTGTGACATTAGGTACTTGTGACAAATGCTTGACTATTTGAAGGTATATTCTCCAAACGAAAACAAAATAGAAGAGGAAAGAAAATAAATTAGGACATTATTTATATTATATAAATTCTATATGATTTCCAGGTTGCTGGATTTTAGTGCCATTCCTGATGTTTTAACTTGAAATGAATACAGACCACTAATATGCTGATCTTTTCTTAGCATGGAATTTTGTGATTAACCAGTACACTTTGCTATTTAGGCAATTGTGGCCAAATTCATCCCCTGTGGGAAAACCACTGCTTTTAAATTAATTACAGGAATGTGAATCCAGACAGCTTAGTACAGAGAAATGGCAGGGGAAAAAAAGAAAGAAAAAAAATAAAAATCAAACCTTTCTCACTCAAGGCATTGGGCTGCAAAATTGAAGCCAAATATTAATAACTCTTATACCAACTATATTCTGATATGCATCAGTCTGTAAGTCCATTAGTTGTAAAATTATATTCTGTCCATTAGCTACTAGAATTCCTTTTGTGTGAAACATACAAATATATTATGATGCACAAATTGTTATCACAAGGTTAGAAATAAAATTGAGTCCACCATTGCATTCTTCTTGCTTATGACTTTTATTTTTCGACTAGTGGTGCACATGAATATACTTCTCTCCTGGAACACATATAATTCCATCCACAATGTAAGATCTAGATACAGCAGCTCTTAGCAACAAAGCTATTTTAGTATTTTGTAAGTTACAGAGAATTATATATTCCTAGTTATCTTTTCTACTACTTCTCTTCTAGTTGCAACAAAATCAGTAATAGGAACACAGCTGAAAATTAAAAGTCCTTTTAGGAGGAAAGCTTAACTAAGGATTGGAGAAAATCGCCAAAGATAAGAGGTGTTATATAGAATATCATAGAAGACCTCTGGAGATATAAAATACTCAACCTTCACATGTGAAGTAGAGTAAATGTAATTAAAGTTATTTTTTCCCTGTAGTTTAATTACTTGTCGTGAACAATTCTAATAATTATCCCCAGAGACTATTCCATGACTTCATAAATCTGAAAAAAAAAAACAACAAATCTGCCTATGATGATTAAAAAAAAAAAATCTCAGAATAAAACTAAAGAAACTAGCAGCCCCTCTGAAGAACTGTGGTTTGCAGTATGTCCAACCTGAAATTATATCAAATCAGTATTATCACATCTTCTGCTAATACATTACATGACTCAAAGGAGAATCAGTGTCAGAAGATCAAAGGAGAGCATGTTAGTGCTGACCTACAGAGCTAATGTTAAAATTAGCAAAGGCTCAACTCTTCAGGTTGCTGGAGAAGACATGAGTGATCCTATTTCAAGCTGCCCAAGAATTTGATGAGATTGACTATATAAGACCCATTTCCATCTATAAGGGTTTCAAAAATGGTCATAAATAAGTCTAGGAATAGGTAAATGTGCTGGATTAAAGAAAAAAAGACCAATAAGTAATCTGCCTTCAGATATAGATGATATGATCAAATAATTTTCTGCATATAAATAATAAATTAAATAAATCTTATCTCAAGAAATGAGAGATCTGCAGACATCAGAAGGAAAAAATGATAAAATATGTACAAGTCTTCAGGCCTAACTTAGGTCAGGCTTCCAAACAGAGTCTGTTTGCAGAGTAAAATAAACAGGGAACACCAACAGCTGGACACCTCTCATTTTATTTCTAACTCATTATTTCCTGAAGGACTGTGTACAACCTCTTATAGCATGCATAACACCAGACATACACATGAGTTGGCACAGAAAGAGCTGCTGCTTTATTACCACATGTAGAGGTGTCACCTACTGCTGTTAGTGTTGAACCTGGCAAAGAAATCCTGGGAATCTCTGTGTCAGATTTATTCATGCAACAACTCTTTGTATTCCTTTTCAGACTTCATGTTAGTGTTTGTGTGTATTTTTTTGTATACTGATCTGTGAGAGGTTAAGTCAGGAGTACTAAGAACAGCAAAGCTTTTTTATTTTTTCTTCTTTTTTTCTTCCTTAATAGTATTCCTTGAATAACATCCACTCATTAATAATAGCACAAAGGGTCTAGGTTCTTTCTGTCTTATTGCATGGCCTATCAAAACTAGAATCAAAGCTATTATGAGTGGAATTTTCTTTAATTTTATACTGCTGCTGCTATTGCTGCTGCTGATAATAATAATAATAACAATAATTATCTTGTTCCATAATTAATTAAAACCTTATATTAATATAAAGATATTTTGGTGAAAGAGGCTACTGTAGGCATAATCACGATATACAATTTATGAAACAATTTTATAGATGTTGTTCCTATATATTAAATATGTAGTGTAAGCATCATAAGTATATCATGTACTCCTGAGGTAAATGAATTTCAAAATGCTTCTGGATAATATATCCCAGAATTATAAAGTAACAATCCCAATCTTTTCTAAGAATCTAAGCATGTTTATGTGAGTGGCATTTTTCTCTTCACTGCTTCTGGCTGCAATTTTGTCTTGATCTTTCAGTTTTGATGATATGCTTTAATTTGGAAACTAAAACACCCTGCCAAAATGTATCTCATTGTACAACAGCTGCTTACCAAAACTGTGGTTTTATCACCTACTTGTAGCACTGACCTCTGTGGGTTTTTCCTTACCCAGGTGAGGAAGTTAAGTTTTCTTCCAAGAATGACCAGTTTATACCTTTTCTCATGCTATTTCTGGCTCTCTTGATGAGTAGTTTGGATTATGATTATTGACCAAAGGGGTAAATTAGAGTACTTATTTCTGGGACTCAATATAATATAGCCTCCCGAGGATATTTGATATAGGGCTCGATACTATATCAAACTACTGGTAGTTAATCTTTTTGAAGCTTATTACATATACATGCAAATACACTCTATTCATATACTAGATCTTCTTGCTTCTGCTGATGAAAGTGCTAATTTACACCAGCTATGGATCTGTTTTTTTTTTTTTGTTTTTGTTTTTGTTTTTTTTTTTTATTTAAAAGATATATTGAGTTTCTGTTGCTAGATTTTGATAGCGCGGTGGCTGCAGGGGTGGCTTCTGTGAAAAGACACCAGAAGCTGCACCCTTGTCAAACAGAGCCAATTCCAGCCAGCTCGAAGGCAGTCCCACTGCTGGCCAAAGCTGAGCTGATCAGTGATATCAGTAGCAGCTCCATGATAATGTATTTAGGAGAGAGTAAAAAATGCTGTGCAACAGAAGCTGAAAGAGAGGAGTGAAAATATGTGAGACAAACAGCCCTGCAGACACCTAGGTTAGTGAAGGAAAGGGAGAAAGTGCTCCAGGTGCTGGAGCAGTGATTACCATGCAGTCTATGGAGAAGACCGTGGTGATGCAGTTTGGCCCTCTGCAGCCTGTAGAGGACCACTCAGGAGCAGATTAATCCACGCTGCGGTCTATGGAGGTACAGTCCTGCATCATCCACTGCCACAGCAGGCAGAGATGCCCTGAAAGAAGCTGCAGACTGCGGAGAGCCTGCACTGGAGCAGGCTCCTGGCAGGGATTGTAGACCACGGAGAAGAGCCCACACAGGAGCAGGTTTTCTGGCAGGAACTGTGACTCTGGGGGGGACCCACACTGGAGCAATCTGTTCCTGAAGGACTATATCCTGTGGAAAGGACCCATGCTGGAGCAGTTCTTGAAGAAGTGAAGAAATGCAGCCCATGGGAAGGACCACCTTGGAGAAGGTCATGAAGGACTGTATCCTGTAGGAGGGACCCCATGCTGGAGGAGGGGAAGAGCATGAGGAGGAAGGAGCAGCAGGGATGGAGAGTTAAGAACTGACCTTAACCCTCATTCCCTCCCTGTCCCCCTATGCCGCAGGTTGTAGAGGAGGTAGAAGAGTTGGAAGTGAATTTGAGCTTAGTGAAGAAGGGGGGAGGGGGGGAAAGGTAGTTTTAGATTTGTTCTTATTTCTCATTCTCATACTCTGTTTAATTGCCAATAAATTCAATTATTTTCCTCAAGTCATGTCTGTTTTGCACATGACAGTAGATGCTTAGTGATCTCCCTGTCCTTATCTTGACCCACAAGCTTTTTGTCATATTTTCTCTCCTGATCCTGTTGTGGAGGGGGATTAATAGAGAGGCTCGATGGGCACCTGGAGGCTAGCCAAAGTCAACACACCACAGGAGAGTACATAGTTTAATTATTCCACTTGCAGTTTATTTATTTATATATTAATTTTTAAGGATTCTTGAATACCAGAATACAGAGGAATGAGAACAATTTCTTTCATCAATATGAAAATGTTTTATGATTTTTGGAGGACTGTAAGAGAAATCTCAAGATAAATCACTCAGTCCATGAAAGTCACTGTGATTCTGTTGTCTTTCAGGAGGTTCTTGAGTGCACTAAGATACCTGAAATCTGAACTGTTAGTAGCATCAATACATTTGACAGTGTTTAGAAAGCATGGATTCCCCAGCATAATATAACTGTATTTGTTCCTGACTCCTGGCCAAATTCTGGATAACCTGAAGTCTTCAGATGCCTCTCAGTTGTACGTTCGTCCAATTCTCTGAATAGCCAGAGAGGACCAAAGTGTGGTGAATGTTTTTATGGGTGCAAAAAAATTAGAAAGACTTTTAAAGACTGTATTAGATGTTTTAGAGTTAAGAAGACTTAAACTTTGAACAAAATGAATGCTGAAACAATATTAAAGGTAAATAGTAAATACTTTTAGTGAAAAGAAGCACCAATTAACAAACTAGACTGGTTAAAACAAGCATGAAAGATAAATGTGAAATACTGAGAAAACAAAACAAAAATCAACCAAACAAAAAAAAACACCAAAAACCCCCAATGTCCATTTCTCCATTAGTTGCTTCAAAATTAAGATGTTATTACCATTAAGATGGGACCTGGTATCTGAAAGAACACATATGTCACATACAAATATAAAGCTTTGCTATCGGGATATCTTTCTTTTCTGCCATGGAAGATTAAATTTGTAAGGTGTCATAATTTAAGCCCAGAGGGCAATTGAGTACCACGCAGCCGGTCGCTCACTCCTTCCCTCCAGTGGGATGGGGAGGAGAAAATCCAACAAAAGGCGTGGAGGTCAAGACAAGGAGAAGGATGGATGACTCACCAATTATGGTCATGGGCAAAACACAGACTCAACTTGGGAAGAAAGAACATCAATTTAATTTAAACATCATCACTACCACCACCACTAATTTATCAATCATATCAGAGTAGGATAGTGAGAAATACAACCACATCTTAAAAAACACCTTCCACTCACCTTTCCCTTCTTCCAGGGCTCAGCTTTGCTCCAGATTTCTCTACCTCAGCAATGCAAGGGGGCAGGGGATGGGGGTTGTGGTCAGTTCATCACCCACTGTTTCTGCCACTCCTTCCTTTGGTGTTGGCTTATCCTCCTCTTCGGTTCCCCTTCTTAAATACGTTATGACAGAGGCATGGCCACCATCTCTGAATGGCTTGACCTTGGCCAGAGGCAGGTCTGACTTGGAGCCGGGGGATCTTCTAGAAGCTTCTCATAGGAGCCACCTCTGTAGCCCTTTCCCTGATACCAAAGCCCCATCACCCACAAACACAATAAATAAGAACATGGAAAGAAGGATTTTCAAATATGCATCATGTTGGCATAACTCTCTGTCACTGATTTGGACAGCTAAAGCTATTATTTAGGTGGATCTGGATTTACCTGAATGGAGTATGCTCTTTAAATTTGCTGTCTGAAGACAAGCTCTCTTACTGATTTTTTTTTTTTTTTCCTGTGGCTTGAATGGAACAAATTATATTCTCAGATACTGATTTTAATTTTATGTATCATTTTCAGATGGGTAAGAGGGTAATGATAGAGTTCAAAAGGGTAATATTCATATCACAGTTAAGACAGGAAATTACTGTTACTTTTTGGGTGCTAATTCTTTACTTATTAGAAAACACTCTGGATAAAAAAGGTCAGGTAGTGGCAGCCACTCATAAATAGATTCTGACATATTCTAGTCTTCCTGCTACTACTTCAAAAATATTAAAAGGGAGAGAGCAACAACATGTAGCTCCTGATATCTGCTGGTCCCACAAAGAAGTGTTTGGCAGAAGATCTAAGAGGCATTTAACTAAAAGCAGCTTTAAACTGACATTATGTCCTCTGGATTTTGCAACTGCTCTTATGTGTACCAGGCATAAAGAATAAGTTCTAAGAAGCAGGGCCCTTCAAAGAGGGCATTGCAACAGCTGAGAACTATCAGGACAGTGGAAAGGTTTTTGTTTTTTAAATTACATGTATTGTCTTCATCAGAGAAGACTCATGGAAGGCTTAGTCCAAAGCTGGAAAAATCTTTGAGATGGTTAAGAGATTTTTAAGATATAATTTGTGTCCCCAGAATGTGTTCTGATCCATATGACACAGGTGGGTGTGACCCTGAACAAATCAGAGGTATACTGACAGAAACATAAATGTCTAAAATGTACTAGTCTAGAGATGGATCTTGTGGTTCAGTGAAGAAACACTTTTATTAGCATTCACTTTGTGACCTGGCTCACAGGGATAGAATGTTATAGAACTGCCTGGTAATGCAGAACATAGATTAAGTCATACAATGTACATTTTGCTGATACTCCTGATAGGATAGGGATGTATAACTCTTAATGAGAAGGAAGTTGTAAGAATATGACTAATGTTTCAGTGCTTTCACAATACAAACAAAAAAAAAATCTGTTATGTTGTTATAAACTAAATAAACAGCTTCTGCTTCCTCCATACCACTTTGCTGGAATTTTCTATTTCCTTTATTTTCAGATTCAGTCTGATGCTTCATTGTACTACATCCAGCTTATTCCTAGATGATTACAAGTGTTACTCAGGTCCAGCTGGACTGGCTGATGTTGACAATTCACAATTCTATTCACCGTTCATTATGATTAAAGTGTGAAATCAAAGCAAGCAGGTGTGTGGGACTTCACAGTAATATTTTCTTCAGCACGTGACCTGTGATCTGCTAATGTGTCCAGTCAGAAGGACACCTCTTAGTAAGTAAATCAAGTTTCAACATATGTGGGATTTGTCATCATGCCTTATAGTCTGATCTTAAGCTATCACTTAAACCAACTTAATGTTCCCAAATGTATCTGTACTGAGCAAATCAAGAGAAATTCAAATTGTATAAATAGCCTACAGCTTGCAAAATCACTTTCATGCCAACACACACTGTGAGTCACCTATTAGTCATCTAATCAAGAAGAAGATGAAAAAAGGGTTACTTGAGCCACCACAGTGGGATGACAGACTGACTGGGAAACTGAGAGGAAAACAATTATTAAAATCTTCAACAGAATCTGAGGATTTTAGGGTTAAGTGGATTTTTAAATACTGTTTCTGTTCATAGTTTTTCATCAATCATGAATGCAAATTAAAAAATGAAAACACAAAGTAAAACTATATTTTTTATTTTCATCATATGGAAAATCACTGGCATACACGCTTATCTATATATATATAATTCCGCAAAAACAGTCACTCTCTCAAAAGAGCACATGAGCACACTTCTCTTAGGCTAAGGTTAACCGTTTCTGAGCTATACGTGTAGGATCTTCAGACTAATAACTAACAGCACTTGAATTCGGAAACTCACAAACTTAGTTTTAACTTGCATTTGTAATTTGAGACAAAGTGAAAAAATAATGTGATCATCTGGTTTATATACTTTGAGTACTATTTTCAAAAGCAAGTGACTTCAGGGACTACTTTTACAGTGTCTTTTTCCTTGGGGGTTTCAGTGAAGCTTAGGGTAAGGATTTTATAAAGCTACAGTATGCAAAGCAGAGATTCAAGGAAGGAACTGTACTGCTGTGGTACTTGAAACAAATGTGAGAAACTTTGTAGGTAATTATTCTGTGAGGCATTCTTAAGATAGGTTTCAGTTGCTCAAAGTAGAGGAACAGTCAGAATCTTTTAGGGTCCTTTCATAAGGCACTCTAATCCTTTTATGTAACATGTCAAAGCTAGTGTGGCCTCTGACAGCCAAGCTAATTGGGGAGTCTGGAAGATATACTTTATTTTACATAATTTCTTTTAAATTTTTTTAAAAAAATGTTTTTAAAATGATGTTATCTTTAACTAACAAGTCTTAACAATGTGTGTAATTTCCTAAAAAGTTACCATAAATAATTCTGAAATCTGTCATAAATATTACAGTACGCCTGAAAAAAAGGTAGGTAATAAACCCTTTCTTTACTTAGAGAGGTGAAAAGCTATCTTTACACTGAAGATTAATTTTCTTTTTGTATATCTGTTTTTATTTTATACTTTAAATCTCCCAATAGGAAGATAAGCATTAAATGTGTGCATTAAATTTTTAAAAGCACTACAACCTAGGATGCTTTTAAAATATAAATGCAAGTCTGAATTCTGATAGACAGTATAACAACTTCCATTAGTTAAGAAAAGGAGCATCAGAATTGATGGAGGGCATTGGGGAACCATAACACACAGTAGGAATGTGTTTGGTTGCCTTTACCATTGGATCAAATGTCTTGGTAACAGAAGCGAAAGACGGATTAGATCTCAGTCCCATGTCAGTGCATGACTGTCCTCTAATAACTGAACTACTCTATTTGTTCTTCAGTTAAAACTCAAGGTAATATGAGCTTATTCACTTTATAACTCTGCCTTCCTCTTTGTCCCCAAAATAAATTAAGCCTTAGAAAGTGCCTCAGGACATAACTTATTCTTGTGAAAATTGGCAAAGGAGCTTGAAAATTGCTCTTTAAAATTGGACCTGTGGCTTGCCTTTTGAATCTTTACTTTTGATATTGTACCATAAATTATAAATGTCAGTACAGTATTCCTACATATAGCATAGAAAAAATATGCACTGGCCTCTCTTCTTCCTGCCACAAGAACTTGTCTTTGAACGAGGAAATTTGGAAGGTGAAGAAGGAGAGGGAGTCTCAGAGATGTGCAGGATTGAGATATTTATTCCATGTCACTGCTAGAACAGCAGTAGGGATGTTAAGGGAGATGGAGCAGACAACGGAGGCAGGAACAAGAACTATAGTAGGAGCTAATGTTGAAAAGGAGACAGTGAAGAGGTTAGTGTGCTTGCAAGGAAGGTAAAGGAAAACAAGATGATCAAACTTTGAGCCACTCATACCTTTCCCTGCTCATTGCTTCTTCTGTGATTTTGGGAATAAACCTACCTCTTGCACATGTGTTCTCTAGGCTTGTCATGCCTTGAAGATGTTCACTGTGATTGTACAGGAAGCTTTCTTCATTCTCCCAGAGGACTTCTCACACCAAACAGTCCACAAAGGTTCAATGAGATGACAGGGACTCATAAAGATTTAGACTGAAGCAGAGAAAATAATCCTTGAAAGAACCTTTCCATTTATTTTTAAAAATACATTGTTTTTAGAAGGTAAACTTTGTCATTAGAATGCAAATTTCATAGTCAGATAGTTTCATGCAGTCCTTTAGAACTAATTTTTTACTTTTTTTTGTTGTTGTTGTTTAGTTTTGTTATATTTTGGAGTCCTTTTATCTACTTACCCTTGGATATGGACTCACCACTTCTACCTCTTTTCATCTCATAGGCAAGGGATTTTGTCTGCTGCTCAGTGTAATTTTTTTTTTTCCTTTTTAACTTTAATTCCTTTACTTCTAATTATACTCTCTTGTACGAGGCTAAATTATTCCTCTCCTTCCTTGGTGTTTACTGCCTTCAGATGTCTGTAGTTGTTTATGTCCTCCTATCTTCCCTAACCTAATTACTTCACTAAACTATTTGTATTTATCCTTTTAATCTTTTCTAATAAGTAAGTCCATTTATCCCTTTAATAATTTCCATGACTCCTCTTTGAAAAACTTTTTTTTCTGAGCTTTTAATGACTTACAAAATGATTTCCTTATTTTTTCTTGTTGAACAATTTAAAATTTATATTTGATGTCTTAATTATGTAAGTAACTGATTTTTAATAACTTTTTTTTTTTTTTTTTTTTTGTATTTTCATTCCTCTTCTTACATACTTTTATCTTGTTGGCTTAAATACAGGTACTTGCCTTTTCCTTCAATTTTGTTTTACAGTTTCTTACCATCTAGGCAGCTGCTGGATAGAGAGAGACAGAAACACAAACACCCAATCCAGCTATAAACGACTTAGGATTCAGTGACAGAAATATTTTCTAGCATGTGTATTCTCTCTGGGCACCTATTTACTTTGATCTCTGTGCTCTGTCCCATTCACATCACCTGCTTTTGTCTAGTACTGACTTCAATCCTGACATTATTTTTGCAGTCTCACTTTGTAAACATGCATACTTCATCTTCCATACGGCAAAGAGAGTATACTTCCTTTTTTGCATCTCAACAACGTGTCAACTAGTTTCACAACATCTGCTGACTGATGATATTCCACTGTGGAACAGTTTGAACAAAATTAAGGTTGAGTTACAAAGATATTTTTGCAAAAGACTTAACACATTTGCTGAAATGTAAATTAACTTATAGTCTAATTTCACTGATTGACAAAGCTATAACTAGTTGGGGAAGCAAGGTATTGTAAAATTTAAAAAAGCCTTTTGACAACTATAAAACTGTGACTTAATGTCTGTTGTTACTAAATACCAATTAAAAATGCCTGCCAAGAGACATGAGCAGGAGTTTAGGGAGCGGAACAGATCGGCTAACTGATGTTGCTAAACAGACTTCCAGGTCTGCCTGCTTCTAAGGGGGTACAGCTGAATAAGAATTGTCTGAAATAGAAAGACCTCACAACATTGCATTATACAAAAATGAAGATAATGGGAGACATGGGTTTGAGCTCATGAGTACATGTCCTTGCAAATAAGAAGCTTCTGTCTCCAACAAAATGTGAATTGTGCTGTTTCTTTCAGCTAGACCATGGCTCTTTCCTTTGAGCCTGTTTTGACATAGGTGCCTTCACCGAACACTTTGTTAATTTTTGACTGAGTAAACACCATTTTATGTCAGCCACTAGTAGTTTCGTTGCAGTTCTCCTCCCCTCCCTATTTCATACATGCTTATTAGTTGGGGTGTGTGTGTGTGGGCAAATTTACTGGAGGTGATAGGTGAATATTTCTGAATTATTGTTACAATACATATAGACTTGGCCACATTGAAACCTCTCATATACTAATTGCGTATTTTGTCATAATGAAATAAACCATTTATATTTTACAATTTCAAAAGAAATTAATTTAATTTGCTTTAATTCTATCTCATTTTGAAATAGCTATATCAAAGTAAATGTTTTGCAGAGCTTAAAATACCTTTTAAAATCATTAGTCTGTTATTCAAATAGGAATTATTTTTTTTTCTCCAAATTGCCAGTTGTCAACCAACAGAAGTAACAAATTATTTTAATCAGTTCTACTTTCCTTTCATTGCTGCGCTTTATTTTTTACACACCAGACTTACCAAATACATACCTTAAAACATAGGTATATAGCTATGTTCAAGATTAATATTGAAATCTACCCAAATACATCTTCAAACAATGAGGTTTAAGATCAAGCACTGTGTATTTTAATCAAAACTTATATCTCATTGTACTTTAGTCTCCAGTTGACAAGTACCATTGTAGTGCTAACTTCCCTTTCTTATATCTACCCAATTGTTTTTAAATTACATGAACATAAAGTTATACAAATATATCTAAAGTGTACATAAAGCTAACAAATGCTTAGGAAAAAAAATGGACTCTGGGTTATTTTTGAAGATTACAGATTCAATTTATATAAAAATATTATAGTTGAAAACACTTTTACTTATTGCAGGTGTGGGCCTTGATATCAAGGAAGACTGGGAAGGGCAGCCTTTAGGGTGTTTGACTGAGAATCTGACAAACTGTCTATTTGTCAGAATGTTTTTTATGCAAATAAAACATAACTAGAAAAAAATATCCTCGGGACTAGCTACATTTTATCTATGTGATATTAGATGGATTACTAGCATTCTGATCTGAGCTGCTCATTCAGTATTACTGGAGAAACAGAGATCAGACATTGAACTCATGTTCTGCAAAAAAATGCATTTTTTAACTGTAGCTATATAACACTTTTTAGATTTTGAGGTTACATAGAGTTTTGCAGACAGAGTTGTTTCTATTTGTTTTTGCTCTAGTTCATGGACAAGTGTAGGCAGGTGATTCACTTTATCAATTATTGGTGCACTGACTGTGGTTTTCAGTGGCTCACAGAAAATGCAGAAATGTTATAGCATTGCTGAGGTATGCATGACGTACTATGGAAGAAATAGATAGTCACTTAGAATGATTGAATGTGAATACTCTAGAAATCTGTGACATTAAATGAAATTTCACAATTCAAATTTTTATTTTATTTTGATTTAATTAGGTTTTAGTGTTATATGTGTCTGCATATCTTCTTTCTCAAAGTGTTTCTTCAAAAGAATTAAAACATACTGAAATATAAACTTTCAGATTGAAAAATGCATTATTTTGTGTATAGAAAAAAAAAAAAATCCTGATGAAAAGGCATCTGAAATACTGAAATGTGTTTTAAATATACCACATGATAGGTATTTTTAACACATGGAGCCAGTATCCATGGATGTGAGAGTACAAAAATGCCTACTTTGTTCCCTGATTGAAATGTTTTTACAATCCATCAGGCATAAGTCTAAGAGAATCAGTGAAAATTTTTCAGTTAAGTGGCAATGATGTAAAGAATTTCTGAAGGCTTTTCACCAATTCCTTCTACTTTTTGAATAGGCTAATTGAAAAAAGCCTCGTTCAGTAAAGAAAAGATTTTTCATATGACTGGAGGAAAAATACCCAACCCAACAAACAGCTGCAAAGTTTAAAAACTTTTAGTATTCTAGAGGGGGTGTTGTTTTAGAAATTGAACTTTCTTTTACCAGGTGAACATCGTGCTGGAAGACAGTGTTTTATAGAGTTTACAGTAACTACATGTGAGTGAACTGTATATTGAGAAGATATGTAGGAAGCAAGGAAAGGAGGAAAGCCATCTATTTTGCAGCGCATGCCTTTAACTTTTTGTACTTCTCAAATGGTAGAACATCAGTCTCTGCTTTATGTCCTGTGAGAGTGCGTGCTGTATTTGCTCAAGGACACTCCATTATGGCACTCATTTCATGCAGTATGAATTGTGCATAAGATGTTGTTTCTTATTGATGCAGAAAGAATTGACATCACATCTTCTCCCTCTCTTACTCTTATTTGATTAGTAGCAGCCAGAGAAAAGCAGCTGGTCCTACCTTTGTGTGATTGTTCATGTGGTTAGTTAGCACAAGGAATTATGCTCATTTGATGAACTTGAACACTGTGCGTTTTGTTACACAAACAGAACTGCAATTTTAGGGTAACAAGAATGGCAATCATAAGCTGAAGTCTGAGGATAAACAGCAGTGATTGTTAAGCTGATCTAGGAGCAGGAGGTCATGTATGAAACCTTGTCACAGTTGCTGAACAAGAACATAAATTTCACAAAAGCACAGTTAGATATGTGTATTGGGTTTATGTGGCAAGGTTTTAGTTGTGGGGGGATGCAGAGGTGGCTTCTGTGAAAAGACACCAGGGGCTGTCCTCATATCAGACAGTCAGTTCCAGCCAGCTCAAAAATGGAGCCACCACTAACCAAAGCTGACACTGTCAGCCACACTGGTGGCACCTCTGTGATAACATATTTAAGAAAGTGTAAAAAACACTGCAGTGGATCTATGAGAGAGAGGAGTAAGGAAAATGTGAAACAGTTCAGATCCGTGGAGAAGGAGTGGGAGGAGATGTGCCAGGATCCAGATCAGGGATTTCCATGCAGCCTATGGAGAAGACCACAGTGATGCAAGTTGTCCCCCTGCAGCCCATGGAGGGCCCCACCAACAGTCAAAGTGGAGGCAGGACTAAGGGATTATCACCTTCTTAGGTACTGCAGTTCAAGAAAGAAGCTAAATAGATACATATACGTTTTGCAGGACAAAGTGAAGGCAATTTTTAATCTTTCAGTCAAAAGATAAGCAAGGTCTCTAGATATTCCTTGGAACTTCTCTACAGCTCCCTGCCATGAAAAGCAATGATCACCAAACCTCTTCTCAGCTTCTTTGACAAGATAGTTCTATGGAAATGGACTTTCCGGCACAAAGTGCATTTCAAAAATGTGAGCAAGTGACTGACATCTAATTTCACTCATCCACTATGACAGACACTGTTTATTATCATTTATGATGTTCCAGTCTATGGCATTGGATCAATCGCTGCTACACATAACTAGATGGGAATGAAGTGCTTATCATTTGCTATTCAAGAACTTTGACATCAACTGAATGAAGCTATGCACAAGATGAGTGCTTGCTATTGAAATTCTAAATGATGTCTACAGTTACATGGTGAAGATTCACACAGATCACAAATATGTTCTAGAGAAAGACAAGTTGACATTGACAGTCACATCTTGAGGACCGCAGAGATGGCCCCTTTGATTGCATAGGTGTTTGCAAGACAGAAAAACTGACATGATGATCTGGCTGCTGATGTAAATGTCAAAGTACTCTCACCTCTATCTGAAAAGCTGATTGGTTTCTTCAGGTCAGAAATGACTGTCAGTGATCCAATAAAGGCACAGTTCAGTCTGAAGAGGTGGCCAGAAGAGAAACTGGTTGCTGGAGTAATTTCATTTCATTCTTCAGCATGAACAGACTGTGACAAAAGATTCTCTTTGTGGGGAAATGACATTATTCTTCATGACTTAGCAGTCTAGATCCACTAGAAATCTTCCTGAAGCATATCAGAGCTTTGTTCCCATGAAAGCATTGCTAATGAATCAACACCTTTATGAAGACAGTGGTAAATGAAGGTATTGTTTTACAAGTCTTTTGTTCTTGAGACTCTTCACAAATTCTTATGATCGCACTAGGTTTTTGTTTAAAATGGCCCAGGATGGTTATTCTCATTACAAATATCTAATGTGACACTTCATGTACTTTGCCATACATTCACAACTTGTATGTCAGCAGATACTAGCATATTCCGTAGCAGAACAGTCTTCATCTCTGATTAGTTGAAGGATTTCAGAAGTAACTTAATTCGAATTTCTGCCATACAATCTCTAGGCAAACAAACAGCTGTATGAATGGTAATGATAGACAAAGCTGTCCCTTCTTGTCCATTACTAGTCAGTCCTGCTGAACTTCTCATATGATGATATCTCAAGACAAAACTAGCTTAATTTTGCTGTGTGTATGTGTGTGTGTGTTTGGTGTTTTCTATATACTTATATATATACACATATACATGCATATATGTATGTATACATGCTATTATTTTTTAATTATATTTTCCATAAGTCCTGAAGCTGGACCTAAATGATGTCCTTTAAAAATTACCAGGGCCATTTGTCCTGTCTCAAGAAGGCCCAGACTGCTACAGGATAAGTTTCATTCTATCATATCACTGAACTCAGAGTCATTCCTCTTAGAGAAGTGTTGCTCTAAGAAAGACTGCAGATATGGCATCTCCATCACTTGCTATTACTGATTTATTACTTTTATGCTGAGAATTCTTTCAAAGATGTCCACTTCTTGCCATGTAGCTTGAGATAAATTTGTATCTCCCTAGTGTGAATGAGGAAGAATGAGTGAGATCAAGCTGGGCCCCAATAAGGACCCCATTCTGAAATGTATTGTCTGAGCCTGGCTGGGGTATGCAAGTGCAGCCAGCCCCTCAAAAAATCCTCCTGGTGGCGCAGAAAGTTAGTGGGAACATGACCTGGCAGCCCAGAAGCTAAAAAAAAAGTAAGACAGAATCCAGGAGCTGCTGGGGATATTTGTCCTTTTGCACACTCTGAATTGTAGCTGTGGGATGTCACCTAACTGCAGCGATCTCCGTTCTCCATGGACCTTTGGCTCAACCTGCAGAGTAGTAGATACCCATGTAAGTTTGGCTGTGTGACTATGTGTGTGTTTCTGAATGAGTTTTCTCTCTGAATTCTGCACCTGTCTTCCTTCTGCTTTGATCGGCTGCTCTCAACAGAAATAAATTGAAGATAACTTTTGTGGATTATTTATTTCTCTGGGTAACTGATGCTCCTGTCTTTGCAGGAGTGCCCTCTGATGCAATTTCCAAAGACAAACATCTTAGAAGCGTGAGCCTTTTACATGGTT
This sequence comes from Tyto alba, assembly GCF_018691265.1. Lineage (NCBI taxonomy): Eukaryota > Metazoa > Chordata > Aves > Strigiformes > Tytonidae > Tyto > Tyto alba. The sequence goes on along the minus strand of NW_024881282.1, from coordinate 71,269,360 downwards.
AAGGTTGCCCATAACACATGAATAATTACATCATCAAAGGGGGAGAGGCGCACTGTAAATGTACAGGGGAGATAATAGTTTTGTGTGGTACAGCTGACCACCTACGATGTCTTGCTAAATGTATTAGACATTGTTTTCTGTTAGACTGGAAAGAATCTAGATCATTCCCTGCCTCTACATGTCACAATTCATGTGGTATGCAGGAGAAGTCAGCCTCCTTCATGAATTACACGGTTTTCATGCAACTGTCAGGGAAAGACATATTCGTTGCTGATGGCTGCCTCAGCTCTATGAAGCCTGATCCAAAAGTCCAACAGTGTACAATGGTATAAACAGTCTGTCCAGAAACAAGTTCAACGCTTCCTGCTATGGAGATCTTCTTGCTTGTGACTTCTTATCCCTGTCCATCTACCATGGTTCACTGCTCCCTCAGTTTTATTGACAAGGTTGCTTGTGCAGCCACAGTGTAAAGCTGATCCTTGAAAAGCTCCAGTGAAAAAAAAAAATCCTGGAAATATAAAAAGGCAAGCATTTCATGAATTCCACAGGTAGTGCTGTGGTGCTGTGAATATGACATTTTGCCATCCTAGCAAAGCCATGAGCTCTGCCTTGAGCTGAGAGCACAGGTCTCAGGGCTGGCCAGGGCTCACTTTGGCCAGAGCTGGGCTGAGCTGGTTTCAGCTCCCACCTCATGGCCAAGTGCCTGTTGCCTCCCCTGCCTGAGCCTGAGCTCTGCCAGTGCCTCTGTGGGAAGGGTCTGGCAAACCCAGGGGGTCGCTGCCCAACAAAAAAGAGACCCTGGCGGGGCTGAGCCGGGGGAGGCTGCGGGGCCATGCTCACTCTCAGCTGGGAGCAGCCAGAAGGCAGCTTCCTGGGGTGAGGAAACATAAACTCAAATATATCCAAGACTAAGGAGAAAGAAACTCTATCCCCGGTGTCATACTCACCCCAACAAAGACCTCGGGGACCCTGGTGGCTCATTGAAACAATTTACTACTGTTGCCTAACAATGACTAGCACAGTTGACCATAGATTCAGAAGGGTATTAGAAGGAAGAGCACAATACTAGTAAAACTGCTAATAAAATTATAGAGAAGGAAACCGACTACATAAAGATATAAACAAAATAACTGAATCCTTTTCACTGAAGAGAAAGAACTGTGGTGAATGTCAGCATTTCTGCTCAGTACAAGGGCCAGAAACCAACTACTGACTGTAAATTACAAGGTCTGCAACAGTCTTGCAAAAAAAGATCCAAAGGAGCAGAAAATCTTTTGGATCTCAAGATTATCACAGTATCCAAATTAAGGTAGACTCTTTTCCAACTGTACAAACACCCCAAATATTCCATGCCTCATAGAACTATACAGGCTTTGGTCTTCTTTACTAGGAGCTGGAGGAAAAGATTAAGATGAAATAAATTAAATTTTCCTTTAAGTCTCAAGTATTAGTTTACAGAATTTTCCTACTTTATATTATAGCTGAGATTTTCTTGTGATGCTAAGAATTTATTGAACCCATGAAAGATTTAGAGATGTCACCAAAACACATGAAATGCAATTAAACTTTGACACTGACCACTTTGATCAAATAAGGTCAGAGACAATACTTACATCTATAAATATTTAATGAAGTGAAATTTTTGCCTTGATTTCTGAATAAGAGGGAGAAACTCAAAGTACATGATATGTCAACAGTGTCAGACAGAATTTTTTAAAATAATACACAAGTGAATCACTTGATGACATGAGCCGAGCAAAAGCCATTCAGGTTCAAGTTGTTTTGACAATTGTGCTAGCAGCATTTTTTCTCTAGACACTGTCAATGTTTTTTCTAAAAAATAATTTGAATTACATATTTATTTTTCAGCTCATCTGTCTTTATTTTGTACTGTAATTGATTTATTGACTTTTGCAACAATAAAATAAACATTTATTTTTAAGAAAATAAATATACTATACAAATAAATAGTATAGATAAATATATAATATAAACAAACTTATAAATGTTTATTCATAAATGAATTAAGTTAAAGTAAACTTCTAAAGCATTATCTTGAGGCATGGAATAGATATAGGAGAATTAATGTTTGTCTTTTCACACTGTAGGATTCTTCTGATATTAAGTTAAAAAACATATAACAAGTGCTCCACTGGTAATTAGGAGAAGCACAAATATAGTAAGATAAGAAATTATAGAATTAATAGCTTCAGTATGTTTTGTTTTTTTTTCTACTCCAGCAGCCATTTTTGTGCAGCAGAATCAATAAATGTGTTAAAAATTTGAAGTCACACCAGTACATTGTTACCCAGGATCAGAGAACTTATTCCCAAACTGCTGTCTCCCATCTTTTCTGGCTTGCTCCACCCTGACGACAAAAGTAGACTGGCCACAGTGAGTGTTGGTAGGTGGGTGCCCCTTTATTTTTTGAGTTGTTTTCTTGTCACAATAGAAAACATTTTTTACAGTATTCCATACTGAATAACATTTAAGCTCTGTAAGGATACAGCAGCATTTGGGAGGCCCCACTTCGTGTATAGTAAATCACAATCCATCATAGCAATACCAAGTATATACAGTGTGAAATCTCTTGAGGAAATATCTTGTGAAGTCAGCACCATTTGGGTTATTAAAGCAAAACCAAAATGTAGCCTAAGCAAAATGCTTTGTACAGCTTTCTCCAAATAGAGTGGAAGATAACAAAAACTTACTTCCAATTATGTTGAAATTCTCTAGCCCTTACTAAGAAACTTCTTTGTGATATGTTTTTCAGTTTATATATTTTGCAGCTTTTCATCATCCCTCTATACTTCCATCATACAGTCATGCAGAGTCGTATTGTTTTCTGGTTTGTTTGTTTTGTTGTTTTTTTTTTTTATTTTATTTTCAGGCAAGCCTCCTAAGTAATCCCCAGTCTCTCATCTATTGTTTCTCTGTTTAACTATTGATATCCTCTGTTCTCAAGAGTCTTTTAAAGAAAAGGCAATTGGGAATTTGCTGGAATTCAAAACTAATTTTACTCTGAGACAGCAGTTTTCTGCACAGCTAACTGATCACCAGTTTTTCAAATAGTAATAACACAACATAATATTTCTAGTCACATGTGTCACCCCTACCACTTTGTATGGAAAACAGTTTAGTACATCATTAAAAAATGTTTATAAATCAGACAACACAATAAAAGGATATGGAGATAGTTGCTGACATTTAGTAGTGCCAAGAGAGAAAACTTTCTGTGCCACTTGTTATTCTCTGGTCACACATGCACAGATGATAAATGTTAAAAACAAACAAACAAAACTGTTCAGTCTGTGAAGTTAGCACCTATTTGTGATTAATGGTCAAGGGGAGTTTTGAGAGATGCTTTTGAAATTACAAATATTGGTTAAGTATCTTATAATGGACAACCAAAGAAGTGTGCATTATCCAACACAGATTAAATACCATACTTCATCATCATATTTGTCCAGTCTTTAATTAACTATTACTATACTTGACAGATAGGAGTATGCAGAACCAGGAGATCTGAAGTCCACGCCCATAACCTAACCAGCAATTCAGTCACATTCCTAACTGCAAGGTTACCATCATGTTGCACTCTCTCAAACTCCAACATAAATCTTAGTGACTGCACATGAAACACTCCACAGTGTGTAAAGGAAACTGTTCCTAATCATTATAAGGCACTGTGCACATTTCCTACATGGGAAATTATGTGCCATCTCTTTCAAGGACATCAAAGGAACTAAGTGAAGCATAATAGATTTTTGTATAAATAGTACATATCAAAGCCTTGTTAATGCAAATCACTGAAGTATTCCTGAGGAACACTTAATTTGACACTGTTATCCAAGGAAGGATGCAATATGTCTCTTCTCTTAATAGGAGAAACTTAAAGAATAAAGTTAAAATTTTTGGTCTTTCTCCTGCTATAGAATTAAATAATAATTCTGATCACAGAATGGTTAACACAGCTGTGTTTTAGATTCACGGTAGCATTACTGAATTAAACATATTTGTCGGATATTCTCAAAACATAAATTGCACTGAAAATCATTATTAACAGATGTTCCATCTTCAGAATAGTGTCTTTATGGACATCCTCATCTCTGTTAATATAGTGAGGTTGACAGTTTCCATAATCCAATTTAGTCCTTTTAAAGTTAATGATCATAGAAATGCCATAAGATAAACCCACAATGGGACTTCAATATTACTGAAGACACCATCCCTCCTAGGGAACACAAGACACCCAGTAAATCAAGTGTTGATTATTAGGTGCTACAAAAGTGGAAACTTTATCAAAGAGTATTCTGTGCAGGTTATTCAAGATTGCCCATATGGAAGGCCAGGTCTTGTTACACAGACAGCTGGATACCTACTTTTTGTCAGAAATCTTAGTGAACATTTGTTGAACATTTGTCCTGAACTTACATATTCAGGTCAGGCTCATCTTCCTCAGGATAGAAAAATGAGAGAGATTTTCTTGCAGACAAATGACTAAACTTTCACTTGCTGTAGCCAAACAATAAACTAGATACTTTATAGGTGTTGACATTGTCAAAGTAATGTTAAATTCACTGCAAGCAATATCCCGGTGTTAATGCACCTCCTTAGAAGTGAAGAAAAGTCTTTCAAGACTTAGGGGATCTTATACAGACAGCAGGAGTTTTAAGATGTAAGTGTTCAGACCAGACAATTCAAAAATCAGCAGAAATTGACGTCAGGGGAGAACACTCATTCCAGTTCTCCCTTTGTTTCCCTGTGTACTTTTCCCAGAGTTGCTGGCTAATTATGAGGAAGCATGAGCCCTATCATCAGCCTTGGAGGCAGCTGTGTATTGAGGAAAACTTGACTGTATGTCAGCATGTCCCCACTCAAACTTTAACTGGGCCGAGGTCAAAAGAAAGTTCAGTTTGTAGGATCTACTTGAGCTTAGACAGGAGTTAACCTACCTGTCAGTTCAGCTGTCAGATGGATCAGGATATGAATAGGGATGCAGTTTTTGTTGCCTATGAAACCTGTGAAATTACTGAAAGATGAGTAAATGTTCAGAGACATTGCTCTAAATTCCAGATAAGTGTGTAACAGGGATAAATTAGATAGACATAAAATAACAACTATATGTCTAGGTTCTAGTTTGGTCAGATATCTTATTCAATCCTTTGTAGACACCTTACATCTGACAAAGTATTTTTAACCAAACACTTCTGGAGGACTTTTCATCTTCAAAGTGCCTTTCAAATTTTGAGTCTGATGATAGTTCCTATTTTATAGACTTTAATATTTGATGATGAACCCATACAATGGAAAATTGTCTCAGTTAACATTTTGAGGGAAGAATGAAGAATAACTACAGAAATGTCTATATACAGTCAAAAAAGCTCTCTGACAGGGAAAGAAGGGAATAGCTTCACTTCAAGAGTTGCCCAGCTTGGTGACGAGCTGCCTTGAGGGTGGAAGTTTTCCACACTGTTCTTCAACTGATAAAGAGGTCAACGTGTCTGGAAGTTAAATTCACCCAGCATGTAGGGAAATGTCAATTTTTCAGTTGGAGGCAGCAAAGACAACTATGAATTAAGCAAAACTTCAGAAAGCTTCTGTGTTCAGGGATAAACTGAAATACAAGACTACCTATATTTTATTGTGTTTCAATATAAGTAGGTGATGTTTTTTCCCTCAAAACACATTAAAGATGGCAGCAAAACTCCTCAGTGTGAGATAGAACAGATATCAGTCAGAAACACCCACAAACCGATGTAGATAGTTACCTATTTATTATCCATGGCATTAAGGAAACACTTCTTAGTCCTAAATTAAGAAATGTTTTCCTCTCCTACTCGTTTTTAAGGGTATGGCTCTACAGTGTGAGAATCACAATAGAAAGAGTGAAATACTTTCAGCAAGCACATACTTATTTACCTTTTTTGCTTCCAGAAGGTATACAAATTTAAAATAATTTAAACCAACAATATATAGATATTTTTGAAGTACAGAAATTTTTAAAAAATGTTTTTTCTTTCACAGTACTCATAATTTTTAGTTGAACTATTTTAAAAGCTTGTATTTATGTCAAATGTTCCTTTTATATTCAATTATATTAACAATTAATTTGATCACTATGGCCAAAAAAAAAAAAAAAAAAAAAACCAAACAAAAAAAAACCAAAAAACCACACAAGCCTTAAAATGTGATTTTACTCTGAACGGGGACAATTTTCCCCAGTGCTACTAGTATGCCATAGTTTACCTAACTCCAATCACTACTATATGAAACAAAGTATCATTGACGATCTAAATTCCTCTTACCTGCTATAGCAGGGACTAAATTGTGCTTCCTTGTGTGTCCCAATACCCCAAATCATTATCTACACCCACACATCATTTCTAAGGCTGCTATCTTGAGATCCAAGACTCTGTATGATGATCAAGAGACACAATTAATGGTACTCAAAGAAAAGATTTACTTTCCTTCATTCCTTTCTATTTGTCAGTTCATGGTGCTTTAAGGTTATTTTCTCCTTCATTTACAGCAAAATTTCAAGAACAAATGATCTGAAGGGATACACCAAATGTAATTGTACAGAAAGGCAGGTAAAAATGCCTTAAAACACAGAACCAAAAGCCTTGGCAAATATTGCCAAGATTGGCTCAAATACTTTTGCTCCTCTGGGACAGAAAAAAATTTATTCAATTCATAGCCCACAGTCATAAATATTCATTATGCTTCCTTTCTTATGTGGAAATGCATCAATTATTTAATTAACTATTCATAGAAGCACTTGTTTTTCCCCTCACTTTCCACTCAAATTCTTTCCATATTTGAATTTTTCCTGATGCTACATTTAAAGTTTGTCTCTACTTTAAATGGGAATGTGAATTTACATGAATAAACAAACAAATATGGACATGGTTATGGTCTGTGTAAGAAAGAAAAAGTAGGGGAAGAGAAAGAGAGAAATGTGAGTCAAAATTATATTGCTGTGACTAAAATATGCTTAACTGTCGTATCTGAATGATATGAGGGCCTACAAGAGTTATGCAAATACTCTGCTTTCTTGTGCAGTATTCAATCCATGGTTAAATAGATGGAGTTACTGCACTGAAGAAAAAAGACAGTAGTGTAGTTGTAAATAATATATTACTGTGTATAGTTTAATCTTGAAATGAACAATTAAAGGTGTTAAAATTTTGGGTCATTAGAAGATCCATGTGTTTGCATGTAGGTTCTATTAAAATAATTTCATACAAGTTTTGTTTTATGATTTTAACAAAAATGAAACACTAAAATATATGAAAGAGCAAACAGGACATGCTTCTTTGACGTTTTACACCTTACTTATTAGTGTAAAGGAAACAGATGGAAAAGTTCCAAAAATTTTAGAGCATTATTTTCCACATACATCAGAGAATCAATCTGAAATTACAGTGAGGGACTGGGACTTCCACAGAGTGATTGAAGTGGAAGTATTTCCAGATGTAGAAGCTGGAATTCTTGTTATATCTTCTAATCCTATCTTTTTCTTCAAAAGGAAATGCTAAGATGCCAACTCTGCCAATATGCATAAAACCAGCAAAATCAAGTAAACAAAAAGAACCTGTCTTTGGTTTTAAATCTTGAGGACCAAACTATGCAATATATGATATATGAAATATGTTCCCCTGGGGATAGGAAGAGTAATGCAGATGCTTTACTTTTATCAAAAGTCTTCCTATGATTTTGCTGAAGTGACTGGAATGAAAGTTTCAGAAATTATGTTGTCTGCATTCCACTAAGCTTGTTTTAAGGGATGAGACTTGTCTCAGAGGATGGGCAAACATTTGGTGATATTCTTTTTTGTACTAGAATTAATTGATATTTAAAGAGAGTGAGGAAAAGGACAAGATTTGAGCAGTATAATTTAGGGTCATATAAAGACCTATTAATCAATTGAGACATTCGATTAAGAATTCAGGGTATAAAAGGTCACAAAGGATTAAATTGATTCAATATGTTTGTTTAATTTTAAATGAGGTGTCAAACATACATGTGGGACAGAAGGGAATTTCAGTATAAATTTACTGGTATGTATAGATAACTGTGATTTTCCTTTCAATGAAGAAAGGTGGTTTTGATTTTTTGTTTTTACTTTTCAATTTCAATTGAATCCATAAAACTCCACTGCTTGTGCTATTCTATTAAGATTTTCTCTTTTCCATGCATATGAAGGGATTGATGTTGGCCCAGGTGTTTAATGGAAACAGATCTACTCAGCAGAACCCTTAATTAGCATCTTTATCTAACCTAAAAGCTTGTGCTCTCAATTATATAGAGAGTTGAGCTGGATATTCAGTATACATTTTGTAATCTTAAAAATATGAAACTATAAATCTCTTAAGCTGATTTTAGTATTATGTCCCCTGCTTGTTAATACATAGATTTATACTGGAGGGGTGGGAAGTAGAGAAAAATAATTCTAGTTTATTCTTTCTTAGCATTTATGATGAGTGCCAGAGGTATGCACACATACTAACTTCTGCAGTTCATTTTGATAAATACTTGAACAGATAAGTGTCTTTACTATACTGATACTGCATAGCCTATAGCAGAGTTCATAAGAGATACAAACTCATTTGGGGTGATTTTCTACACTGCTGAGGCTTTGTTTTTGTTTTGTTTTGTTTTTTCTTTAACTCCTTGAATTAAAAAATTGTTACAGAATTAGCATTTGTCATTGGCCTCTGTTTTCTCTTCTGTGATATCAGTGATGTCATTTAATGAAATGAAGAGCTCCAAGCTGGATATTTTCTGGGCATTTGCAGATTATACATTTCTCAGTGCATTTCAGTGGGAGTCTTATATGGCATAAAGTTTTCTTTATTTTTTCCCATGATTCACCATCACATCTCAGTAGATATTGCTGTATGCAGAATAAGTCAGAAGTTAAGTCCCAAAGTATGCGGTTTATTTGCAGTTGGTGATAAAGTAAATAATATTTCTTCTTTCTACAGTAATGTCAGTAATGTTTATTTACATTTCTCTTGGTTTTGTTTGTCTGTTTTTTGTTGTTTGTTTTTTGTTTGTTTGTTTGTTTTTTTCCTGTTTAGTTCCTTATTCCCTCACTTTTCACTTTCTCCAATTATTTGTATGCACTTTGGGTTTTTCAATTACCTCAATATTACCTATTTGTGGAGCATTGTTTTAAATGTGTATTTTAACAGCACAATTTGCTTTGACAGAATGATTTGTAGAGCTGCAACAAGCCATTCACCAGAGATTTGAAATCTTGTGCACAAACTCCCTAATCTAGCAAGCTTTATTTCACAAGCTTACTGCTGTTCCTCCATTAAGGTAGTGATGAAATACAAATCGGAAATTGTTCTGCAGAGCTTCTAAGCTGCTAAAAAATTCAGAACTGCTGAAATCCTACAGTACTGTGACATTTACAGCATCATTGTATCAGAGTCATCATTTGCTTTTAATTGGGAGCAGGTAGATGAGAGTAAGGGGAGTATTTATGTGCATGTTAGAATGATGGAAAAAGAATGAGGAAGTGAGCAGTGCCCTCAGCAGCCTTGCTAGATTACTAAATCACATATTCACTCTCTGCTCTTTTAGATCTTGTATTCTTTTCACAATGGCACATTTTCAGTTAAAGGTATGGAAACAAATGTCATCCCATCTTCACTAGGGGTTTGTTGGTTAAGGCACACTGCAAGAATTCGGTGCTCTGGGTTTGAACACATGCCTTTGGTTACTGACACTTGCAAACCAGCTTTCTCATTATTTAAATCACCAAAACAGTTGTACTTAACAGACCACTGCCCTCTTCTATTACTGGTCAGAGAGCCAAAAGTGTCAGCTTTACATCAGGACATGAATCAGGCTTATGACACTTTATGTTTGTTGTAGGGGAAGGACAAAAAGTGGCAACAAAGTTAAAGCTCAGTTAGCGTTTTTCATGTTGGTCATGATGAGTAAATTGCTTACATTTTGTGTTTCTTATTCTGAAATTAAACTGTGAGTATAAGGAGCAATGAACTTTGTGTAGGCAAGTGAAAATAGAAAAATCACTGCTTGTTTACAGGAAAATAAGAGTATGTCACTGAAGTCCAAGTTCCTTTGGGACACGTAAGTATGCAGGCCATTATATTTGAGGCTGAGGTCAGAATTTTATCTGAGGTTCTGCAGATGCAGGGCCTGCTCTTGATATTTATTGTGTATAGTAATGGATAGCAACATCCATTATATTACAGATACAGAATTATATAAGTTACTATTGTTTATGTCAGTGGAAATTTTTCAATAAAAAGAATTGCATTGCTTTTTCAAAATGAGCCTAATTGATGATTGAAACTTATTCCATGTGGTGTAATTCTCCAAGTGGAAAGTTTATCCAGAGGAGGACATTGCATGAGGAACGTTGGTGTTTGTCTGATATCCCCTTCTGCAGACATATTCACCCTCCTTTCTTTGGTCCCATTTTGTTCCTTAGATTGCAATAGCTCTAGTAAATAACAACATTTTTCTTGACATCAGAAATACCTTGTGGGCACCTTCAGATCCTATGTCTCTTTCTCTTCCATGAAAACAAAATATCCAAGGAGATGTGGATGATCAGAATCACTGAATCATTCTTACTGGTAGTTAACACTCAACTTTTAAATACATTTTTTCAAGAGTGTTAGAATGAAATACTTTTTATTTCTATAATCAAATACCTATATGCACTTCATTGCCACATGCTTCTCAGTATTTTTAATTGTTCTTTGTGAAGGACCTCTAAAGAGCTGTACTTACTTTCTCACATTCAAATGAGCATTGAGAACTAATACAAACTACTATCATAAATACTATTACTACAAAACCTGCATAGCTTTTAGCTGATAGTCTTTTAACCAACCTTCTTGATGACAAACTACATTTAGATGTTGTTTTGCATAAAAAGATAAAATTGCTTATTGTTTCAGATTGTCTCATTAAATTTCTCAACAGTTGCCACTTTACCCCTCCATACTGTCATGCGGGGATTAAAAAGATGAAATTCAGTAGAAGATCCAAATCAACTCTCTTGTCTAAACAGAGTTTAGGTAAGAAATAGAGACATATTAAGATTCAAAATTCAAAGAGAATTTGTGTACTTTATTTGTATAAATTTCCTAAATTATCAGAAAATCTCTGTAATACAGTTTGTAATGTATATACTTTTGCATTAACTATGCTGACTTTTTATGTCATTTTAGGTATTTGCTGAGAGTTTTCAGATATAAGTTGTATGTATATACTAAGTGTAGGAATCAACTGATGGAGTAGCAACTGTAAATTGTCTTCTAAAAACGACAGTTGCCTCTCTCTACAATACGGTCACAGAAGTAGGAAAAAAAAGCCTTCATTGTTTTTTACAATGAAACTTAGAGGCAGCCAACTAGAACTGATTTCTTTTATAAACATTTGAAGTTCTTCATTATTTGACATCAAAAACATATATTCTATAAAATAATATCCAGGAGGTACTTGTCATGAAAAAATAATGTTTCTACTTCACTATGAAAAACTGTTCTGTTCTTTAAATGGTTAAACAAGCTTATACTTTAGTTAAGAATTAGTAAAATTAAATGCGGGCCTTTTTTTTCATTTGTATTTGAGTAAACTGCTTAGTATACCAATACACTAATATCCTTTGATGGTTTTATCATTTCTAAGGTAAGAAACCATCAAAAGAGTAATAATAATTAATTAAAATTAATATAAATATTTTAATTAATTTGGCAAATATTTAACAACTTCTTAATAAAACAGAAGATGATTAAAGGGAATTTATAATATAATGGTAAGAAATAGACACAGCACTTTTGTGATGACTAAACTTAAATATTTCAGAATAATTTTATTTCAGCATTTTAACAGAATTTCTTGAATTTCTATTAAATAGATTTCCAACTCTAATCAAGAGTAAAAAAATAAGTCCAAACATTTACTTTCAAGGTATAAATGTCTTCTGCATTTACTGAGTCTGAATTTGAAAATGATTGCAGAAAAAATAATACACATGTAAAATGGAGAAACTAAATGCGTATTGCGTTTTCTGTCAGAGTGGGTGCTATTAAGTATTGAATAAATAGTTTTCCTGTGAAGTAGAGAGGATAAACCATGATTTTGGATTGTCCTGACATATAGCAAGAAGAAGCCTGCATGAAAAGAAATATGCAACCCCTGTTAATTCAGGGATTGTCTGCCATCTGGCTTAAGGGACCGCTGGTAAAAGGAGTCGTCATTTTGCTATATATGATACTGTTTGTCCAGATCACATGTATATTATTTTAAATAAAACTATCTCTCAACAGACAGACGGGCTGCAGTCTGGTGTCTCTAAACCTTGAAATGATAAATCTGGATTTCTCATTGGAATAACAGAAGAAGGGATCTCTCTGGACAGCAGCGCCCCTGGGTGTAGCCTACCTGGGGCTGCTACCCAGATGAAGGACTGCAGCTGTGGAGCTCAGACCAATCAGATTAATCTCAAAGGAGCTGAATAACAAAGGTAACATTTTATTTTTTGTGACATTTTTAGTGAAAGCCAGAGGGTGATAGAAAACACCGTGGCAACTGCAGATTGGCCTGGGGTGCAGAACTACAAAGCCATCGGTATTTTATGTAGAGACTACCACAGAAATCTGTAGATAGTTAAAAAGAGCTAATAAATAGTTCAGAAGAGGGAGGCAGAATTCAGAGCTATCTGTGGATGAACTGCTAGGTACAGAGGCTGAGCTGTCAGCTGCAGACCTGACACCTCAGATGGGCTGAATGTCCTTCTCCCTTGAGCAGAGTTGCGATGTGATAAACTGGCCTGGAGGAGCTGGAGGTCTGATTTGCATGTGTGCTTTGTGTACTGGGGAACAGGAATGGCTGTTCTCCTGCTACTGCTATTCCCTGTCCTGCCAAGTCAATAAACTTGAGATGACACATTGCTGAGTGGTGTGATTCTCTTCTGGTAACAACCTCACCCAGGCTCCCCATGACAATGGCTGTGTGCCTCTTGCCTCCTTTGGCCTAATATCCAGAAGAGAAACAGAAAAAAGACTTGTTGGTATCAATAATCCAGATGTTACCAAAAACCTTTTCTAGGAATTCCAACCAAACTTCTGTCCATCCTCCTGATTTTCAGCATCAACAGAGTTCAAGTTCTTTATAGAAACAAAGCAGAAGAATCTTAACCTTTACATTACTCAGGTTTTCTTTTTTGCATAGCTTGCACAAATGCAGATATGTAGGAGAAAAACACCATTTGCAGTTTTCTAAAATAAATGCATCTGCCAATAAATAAATCAATAGACACAGGAGTTAAAAAATTATATTACTTAAAATAATATTTTTTTTAGAAGGAAATAATATTTTTTAATGAATAACTAGCACAGCTAGAAAGGGTAGACAATTCCTTTGATTAAGAATCTAAAACCTTTGTCAGGTAGCCTAGATCAGAACAGACACTTAAATGAAGAATACCTGCACCTTGCATATTTCTTTGCTTTTTCTCTAGTAGAAAATTGTAACTGCAGTGACTGGAATTGCTTGTTCCCCAGTTTTAAAGACTCTGAATAGTATTTCTTAAAGCAAGTTTAGTAAAAAATAACCTCATCTCATGTCAAACCCATAATTCAGTGATTATCTGTTCTATTTGAAGATTTAGATGTTTGAAAATAGTAATTTATTGTCTCAGTCTTTACTGTGACCTCAATTAAAATTGTTCTGTCTATAATTAGTTTAATTAATTGTACTAATATGCTTGTTTAGGTGAATATTTGCTTGATTAGCCACTTTAATCAAATTAATAAAATATACAGAAATGGCTTATTCCACCAAGATGCAAGTTGGGTCATGAAATCTGAGGCTTTAGCTAACTTCAGGAAATACTTTTGCAAGCAATTTGAATCTATTTCCAGAATAAAACAATGGCACTGATTTAACCCCATGTGCCCCCTTTCCTCTCCTCAATATGTATGTAGAACCTGAATTAGCTGGTTACAGTACAGTATTCTAAAAGCTGTGATCTTGAAAACTAAGACATACTCTAAGGTTAGTGACATCTAATTTCTGTAACAACTCATTTCTATCTATCTATCTTTTTATCTTAATTTTAAGCAATCCTTAAGTACCTGAAAATTTTTGTCCTGAGTATGACCATAGGTCCCTCAAACTTGAGATTACTGAGATATGTGTTGTCATGTAAATGTCTGTGCCTGACTGGAATTCAGAAACTAGCACTTTTGTGTGCAAGACCCCTCAGGGGCTTGACCTCATAGTATTTTTCAGAGAATCCCTAACATAGTAACAAGAGCAGGCACTTCACACAATACTGTAGTAGCTGCTGCTTTCTTTTCAAATGCTGTGACTACCATCATCTTATTTTTATAATAGCATAGTAGTTAGTGTACTTTTCCAGGAGGTGGAAGACTTGATTTTATTCTCACTTCAGCATGCCAGGATTTGAACCTCCGTCTGCTGCTTCCCAGAAGTGTGCTGTAATCATTAAGTTGTAGACAATGATGGAGATGAGGAAAGCAAGAAGGATTAAAAACATCCTTTTTAAACAGCTATGTCACTCTGCTGAAAAAAAAAAAAAAAAAAAAAAAAAAGCAAGTTCCTTGAACCCAGATAGAGAAAAAATACGAGAATCAGCATCTTTTTTTTTCTGGCCATTTTTTTTCTAGCCAGTCTCACTGCGTATGACTCAGAACTAAATCCCCTATTTATATCATTTATCTTAGACATTGCACAAAACCCAGAATTGGCACTAAAGAAAGTGCTATACTCAATAATTCCAATTATGGGCTGTGGTTTTAATTTATCTAAAGGTCCCCATCATTGTATGAAACAAATGCATTTCAGTGGAATTCTAGCACAGTGACCTACAAAATACATTGTAACTGAGGAATCACTTAATTTTGCTTGCTTGTTTGCATCTGTCCTGGTTCGGGCTGGACTAGAGTTCATGTTCGTTTTGTTAGTTGGAGGAGTGCTGAAACACACTGAGATCCCAGAGGCTCTCGAGGTCCGAGTGCCCTTGCCTATGTATGGGGGCGGGGGGAGCACACCTAGGATTGGATTGGCCGATATTCCATGTTATGTGACATTGCGCTCACTATATAAAGGCAGGAGTGGGCTGGGAGGGGCTCTCACTTCTGGGAGAGTTGCTATGGTGCCCTTGTGTTTGGGATCTCCGGCTGGGAGCAGGTGGGTGTCGGTCGGCGGGTGGTGAGCATCTGTATTGTACATTACCCGTTGATACTGCTGTCAGCGTATTGTTCTGTTACTGTTATTAAACTGTTTTTATCTCAACCCATGAGTCTCCCTTTGCCCCTCTGATTCCCTCCCCATTCCCAAGTGGGGGGAGGGTGGGTGAGCGACTGTGTGGCGTTTAGCTGCTGAGCACAGGTTCAAATGACGACAGTACTTTTTGGTGCCCAGTGTGGGGCACGAAGGGTTGAGATAACAACAGATTTGATCTGTGTGTACTGTCAAGTTTGTTATAATGCCAACTGCCCATCCTGTTATAATGTCATTTGCTTGGCTTGTAGATTCGTGTTTTTTGTTGCTGCAGTTGTGTTATACATCACATTAATTACCGTATATAGTCCCCATGCTGCTACTTCTTACCCGTGGGAACTGGATTAAGATTTTTGCCTTGCTGTATTAAGTAACACTAATCTATGGCATGATAAAATCGTCTGTCCTGGGAGTAGTGGGGCATTTGCACTCAGCATGGTCATCATCTGTGTACACTGGGGGGCACCAAGTGGAATGGTTTACACCCTCCACCTTTTCTCCTCGGAGAGCCTACCGAAGGGGGAGATACCTTCTTCCAACTTATCCTTCTCCAGGCTACTTGCAAGTATACTTGAGAATGCTGAGAACTCTGAATAACCATGGAATGTTCATATTAATGTTGTTGTCTTGTTGCTGGAAGCTGTAGTGTTCCTGAATGTGGTTCAGGTTCTGTTTCGGGTTAAGCAACTGTTTCTGAATACCAACCAGGGGCCTACCCCAAGGTTAGAGAGTTATGAGTGGCAAAATTACCCTGTTGTGTCTGGCCCGGAAGCTCCCTGTATTCTTGGAATAGATTATCTCCGGCGAGGGTATTTTAAGGACCCAAAAGGGTACTGGTGGGCTTTTGGTATAGCTGCCTTGGAGACAGAAGAAATCAAGCAGCTGTCCACTCTGCCAGGGTTCTCAGAGAATCCTTCTGCTGTGGGACTACTGAGGGTTGAAGAACAACAGGTGCCAATTGGTACTACAACTGTGCACTGACAGCAATATCGCACCAACAGAGACTCTGTAGTTCCCATCCACCAACTGATTCGTCAACTTGAGAGTCAAGGGGTAATCAGCAAGACTCGGTCACCTTTTAACAGACATATATGGCCAGTGCGGAGTCTAATGGAGAGTGGAGACTGACAGTGGACTATTGGGGCCTGAATGGTCACGCCACTGCTAAGTGCTGCTGTGCCAGACATGGTACAGCTTCAATATGAATTGGAGTCAAAGGCAGCCAAGTGGTATGCCACCCCTGATATCGCCAATGCCTTTTTCTCAATCCCTCTGGCAGCAGAGTGCAGGCCACAGTTTGCTTTCACCTGGAGGGGTGTCCAATACACCTGGAAGAGACTGCCCCAGGGGTGGAAACACAGTCCCACTATTTGCCATGGACTGATCCACACTGCACTGGAACAGGGTGAAGCTCCGGAACACCTACAATACATTGATGACATCATTGTATGGGAGAATACAGTGGAAGAAGTTTTTGAGAAGAGAGATAAAATAGTTAAAATTCTTTTGAGAGCTGGCTTCGTCATAAAACGGAGTGAAGTCAAGGGCCCTGCTCAGGAGATTCAGTTTTTAGGAATCAAATGGCAAGTTGGAATCGTCAGATTCCAATGAATGTGATTAATAAAATAACGGCTATGTCTCCACCAACCAGCAGAAAGGAAGCACAAGCTTTCTTAGGTGTGGTAGGCTTCAGGAGAATGCATATTCCAAATTACAGTCAGATCGTAAGCCCTCTTTATCAAGTGACCCAGAAGAAAAATGACTTTTTATGGGGCCCCGAGCAAAAGCAAGCTTTTGAACAAATTAAACAAGAAATCGTTCATGCTGTAGCCCTTGGGCCAGTTCGGGCAGGACATGATGTTAAAAATGTGCTCTACACTGCAGCCGGGGAGAATGGCCCTACCTGGAGTCTTTGGCAGAGAGCACCAGTGGAGACCAGGGGTGGACCCCTGGGATTCTGGAGTCAAGGATATAGAGGATCCAAAGCCTGTTATGCTCCGACTGAAAAAGAGATACTGGCAGCGTACGAAGGGGTCTGAGCTGCTTCAGAACTAATTGGTACAGAAGCACAGCTCCTCTTGGCACCCCAATTGCCAGTACTGGGCTGGGTGTTCAAAAGGAGGGTCCCCTCAACACATCATTCAACTGATGCTACGTGGAGTAAGTGGGTTTTGCTCATCACACAGCGGGCTCAAATAGGAAACAGCAACCACCCAAGAATATTGGAAGTAATCACAAATTGGCCAGAGAACAAAGATTTTGGAATGTCACCAGAGGAAGAGGTGACCCGAGCTGAAGCGGCACCGCCATATAATGAACTACCAGATAATGAGAAGCGATATGCCTTATTTACCGATGGGTCCTGTCGCATTGTAGGGAAACATCAGAAGTGGAAGGCTGCTGTGTGGAGCCCCACAAAACAGGTCGCAGAAGCTGCTGAAGGAGAAGGCGAATCCAGTCAATTTTCAGAGGTGAAAGCCATCCAGCTGGCCTTAAATATCGCCGAGCGAGAAAAGTGGCCAGTCCTTTACCTCTACACTGATCCATGGATGGTGGCAAATGCCCTGTGGGGGTGGTTGCAGCAGTGGAAACAGAGTGGCTGGCAGCGTAGAGGCAAACCCATCTGGGCTGCTGATTTGTGGCAAGATATTGCTGTTCGAATAGAGAACTTGGTTGTGAAAGTACACCACGTAGATGCTCATCTACCCAAAAATTGAGCAACGGAAGAACATCAAAACAACCATCAGGTGGACCAAGCTGCAAAGATTAAGATGGCCCAAGTAGATCTGTACTGGCAGCATAAGGGCAAAAAATTTATGGCTCGCTGGGCCCATGACTCCTCAGTCCATCAAGGAAGAGACGCAACTTATAGATGGGCTCATGACTGAGGGGTGGTCTTAACTATGGACATTATATCACAGGTTATCCATGAATGTGAGACATGTGCTGCAATCAGGCAGGCCAAGCGGTTAAAACCTCTTTGGTATGGAGGGAGATGGTTAAAGTATAGATATGGGGAGGCCTGGCAGATTGATTACATCACGCTCCCACAAACTCAGCATGGTAAACGTTATGTGCTCACAATGGTAGACACAACTACCAGATGGCTGGAAACATATGCTGTGCCCCATGCCACTGCTCGGAACACTATTCTGGGACTTGAAAAACAAGTCCTGTGGCGGCATGGAACCCCAGATAGAATCGAGTCAGATAATGGTACTCATTTTCGAAATAATCTTATAAACACCTGGGCAAAAGAACATGGCATTGAGTGGATATATCATATCCCCTATCATGCCCCGGCCTCTGGGAAAATTGAGCCATATAATGGGCTACTAAAGACCATGCTGAGAGCAATGGGAGGCGGAACTTTTAAGCATTGGGACACACATTTAGCAAAGGCCACCTGGTTAGTCAATACTAGAGGATCTGCCAACCAGGCTGGCCCTGCCCAGTCAACCATTCTATGTACTGTAGATGGAGATAGAGTCCCAGTAGTGCACCCTAAAAACATGCTGGGGAAGACCATCTGGGTTATTCCTACTTCAGGTAAAGGTAAGCCCGTATGTGGAATTACCTTTGCCCAAGGACCTGGGTGCACTTGGTGGGTAATGCAGGAGGACGGGGAAATCTGATGTGTACCTCAAGGGGACTTAATGTTAGGCAAAATTAGCCAATAAACTGTATTAGATTAATTGACAGGGTTCGCCACACCACCCTATCAATGCTTTGTTATGGCAAACATGATCTTGGATGAAGTTAGGACTGGTTCCAGAAACTGATGCCCAGCGAGTGTGAATACAGACAGCGTCAGATACAACAGCCACCAGCTCCAGCTGCAACAGAGGCTGCATGCCATCCTCCTGCCAGGTCCAAGGACACCTCTGCCCTACTGACTGAGCATCGCCCCTCCTGCCTGAAGGGACTGTTATGACAGATGGAACCTGAAGCTATGGACCAAATGAACTCATGATACATCCTGCAATGATGGCCCATGGACTGCGGGAATGACATCTGTGTGCATATGTCTTTGACCAAGGAAGAGGATTGTAAATAACAATAATGTATTAGAAATATGGAACATCAGCATAATGTAAATGATATGGAATAAGGGGTGGATACTGTCCTGTTTGGGGCTAGAATAGAGTTCCTGTTCATTTTGGTAGCTGGAGGAGTGCTGCAGCACACTGAGACCCCAGGGGCTCCCCAGGTCCCAGTGCCCTCACCTGTGTGTGGGGGCGGGGGAGCACAGCTGGAGGGCTGGGCCTGGATTGGCCGATAGTCCATGTCATGTGACATTGTGCTCACTATATAAAGGCAGGAGGGGGCTAAGAGGGGCTCTCACTTCCTGGAGTGTGGCTGTGGTGCCTTTGTGTTTGGGATTGCCAGCTGGGAGCAGGCGGTTGGCAGGTGGTGAGCAGCTGTAGTGTACATTACCTGTTGATACTGCTGTCAGTGTATTGTTCTGTTACTGTTATTAAACTGTTTTTATCTCAACCCGTGAGTCTCCCTTCGCACCCCTGATTCCCTCCCCATTCCAAAGTGTGGGGAGGGTGGGTGATTGTCTGCGTGGTGTTTAGCTGCTGACCAGGCTGAAACGATGACAGCATCCTTAAAAATAATGGAATATTTTTTCAGGTTATTTTTGGGAACTTAGTTCATAGCTTCTTACAGATATTTCAAGAGTAGCTCCATGTGACTAAGCAGTGGCAGCCACATTTTTGAACTAAAATTTGAAGCTGTAATTGCCCTCTCTGTAGACTGCATTGCTGATTTAAAGTCTTTATGCATAATATTATTCCCTATATTTACAACCCAATTACACTGACAATTAAAAAATCTGACAAGGCCTTTCCGTACATTCTCAGAGGTGTGGTGTTTCATAAATTGCCAGTAAGAGATTTGAAATCTCTAAGCAGTGCCCATTCCCAACCCAGGGTTCTCCCATTAGTGTCCCTTCTTAATATTTTTTCTTTTATTAGTGAACATGACTGAAACATGAATCCTTATGTAGTTTTTGTTTAATATTCTTGAGATAAGCAAAGTTAATAGCTTGTGTGTTTCAAAGCAAAATTCATAATTCAACAGTATGGTGATTGCAGTGTTAGATGGAGGTGTTTTCATCTTTACACAGGTGATACAGAGATCAGGCTTTCAGGTGATAGAATACAATGAAATACATTATTATTACAAGGAACTGGGAAGCTGCTTGAAAAATGTTGATTCTAAATGACTAGCAGTTCATAACATTTTATTTTTCCTATGAAATGACTGAGTTATTTAAAAGGAAATAGTACCATTTTTCTATCAACACATCTCAAAAGTTTCAAAAATGTAATTCATTCAGGAAAAACAAATACAAGCATACTTTTAAATATTTTTTTATAAAATTTTGTTTAGTTTGTTTTGTTTTGTGTTGTTTTGGGTTTTTTTGTTTTTGTTTTTTTTTTGGTTTTTTTTTTTCCCAATGAGGTCTCTGGCATAAGCACAATAGACATTTTTCTCCTGAGCCACTTGCCACAGTGATAGAATAAAATGAGGGAGCTATTCCTCCTGCATGCATGTCAGCAGAGTCATGGGAAACTTGATACCTGATACTTTTTAAATGTGACATCATATTTCAGGCAAAATAATGTCCAATAGCAAATGCAAACATAGGCTCTGTCTTGTGTTTAGTCGTTAAGAATAATGCAATGTGTTAGACTATGTTACAAGGACTGTGAAAAAGATAGATTCTGGGTGGTTGGGTTATAATTAATCTACCTGTTCAAGATCTTAAAATAAAAATATTTCAAAGTTATTATATTGTAGAGCAAGAAAATATTAAAGCTTCTTAACAACTTTAACACAAATAGCTAACAAAGGTCCTAGCATTTATGGCTGTGTTCTGTAGATAAAAGATTGAAAAAAGTATAACTAGTTATTCCTAGAATTTATCCTGTGCTCCAAATTCTTAGATATGAAAGGATGGCATGAACAAAATTAAATAAATTCATTATTATTGATTACTGAAGGATGAATAATCTATACATGTTATTGTGCTGTTTTATGAACATGTTGAAGAATAACTTAATCCTTCAGAAATGTACCTTTTAGGCCGTGTATATCATACCTTTATAGGAAATTGTTACTCAGTATGTCCCCAGAAAGACACTAACAGTTGAGTCCGTTGCCACTGGGTATCCACATTTCCTCCTTCTTTTTTAAAAAAAAATATTGTGGAGAACACTACTGCGGAGCCGCGGACGAACGACACGCCTAGACGGGTTCAGTGTGGGTGATAGAGCATCAATCAACGTGTGTCTTTATTGGTCCAGGGTACATATATTTATACAGACAATGATAATTATTATGCCTACTAGTCACTAGCTGATTGGCTTAAGCTCTAAAGGTCGTATTCGCACGGTCCACCTACTTGCAGTTAGCTTACAGCACAAGCTTCTCATAACACTAAGTTTCTCATGCTACTATTTCTGATTCCTGTTGACTTGTTTTTGATACACGACAGTACCGTAACACAATGTTTCTCAGACCACCGTTATCATAACACTAGGTTTCTCAGACCACTATTCCTAATTCCCCTTAACCTATTTTCGACACACCACGGTACACAGGGCTGAAGCGTCCTTGACATTCCTCCTGTATCAGCAGCTGCGAGCAGCTGCAGGCAAACCCTAGTGAGGCTCAGAGTCAGCAGCTAGAGCAGGCTCTGATCATACAATTGCTCGGTGAGCTCAGGACCCTTGTCTCTGAGCCATTATCCAACAATTCCCCCTTTTTCTTTTTGTAGGAGTAGAGCCTGCGCTAACGTTCAGTCAAAGATTTTCTTAATACATGACAAGGCACAACTTAGGCATGCAGGCTTACAATCTACTGGCTAAAGGCACAGGACCCTTGTCTCTGAGCCATTCTCCAACACACTACTTAGATAACTGTCTTACAGTTCTTTCAATCCTGTCATTATGCATGAGAAAAGATTGGGCCAGGAGTTCTAATACATAATTCCCATCAGGCTGAATGAAATCAGATGTATTGATGGCCTCAGATGCTACTAACTAAAACATGGAGTTCATGCATTCATGTGTTTGAATGGTAAACCAAAGGGGTAACATAGTCAAAATTAAACCAGTAGAAGTCTCAACAGACTAACTTTCAGAATGGCTTTCTCGAATGATTTCTGTTTTCCTGCTTGTGACCATATGAACGCTTATGATAGCAGAAGGCAGACTGAAGTACAGGCTATAGTATTTCTGTTGAAGAAAGTATCTGTGGTAAGAAATAATATACTAGTACTAGGATGTAAGTCTATAGTATTGTAAGGTAATAGCATTCTGCTAACAGCTTAAGTTCTTGTCTAATAACTAATTATGTGCATCACATATTATACAATTCTTAACACACTATTATCCATGTCAAAATCATATTATATGATATTAGAAATATCTACTTTGGTCTCTGCCGTGGACTTTAAATAAAAATAATAAAAAAAAGAAATGCAAGAAAAAGAATTTTTTATATTTCTT
The DNA here is from genome assembly GCF_018691265.1 of Tyto alba. Classification (NCBI taxonomy): domain Eukaryota; kingdom Metazoa; phylum Chordata; class Aves; order Strigiformes; family Tytonidae; genus Tyto; species Tyto alba. Next base: position 71,246,534 of record NW_024881282.1, on the reverse strand, counting down.
CATCTTGATAAAAATACACAGCAGGAAAAACATCACAACTTAAAGTCTCTTGTTAAATCAATGCATAGATCTCTGCAAAGAACTTTCCTTTGGTTTCTTTATACTTTAAAGAACTTGTGCTCTAAAGGTGATGTTATTTCAGCTGAACCTGAATTTGTGCATGACTTCGAGTGATATACAAGATTGCTAAAACACACTGACTGCATGCATTTTTTAAAAAGAAAGTCTTGATGTCATTGCTATCTGTCAATAAAGGTTTTCAGCTCTCCCAACAAGTGAATCTCTGCTGATGCTAACCATTACGAGGTAATGAGCCTTTGAGTAACACCACTACATTAAATAAAATCGAAGATACTGGAGACCAAAATTGGAGCACCTAACTCACCTAATTCCATTTGCCATGAACGGATGATGATGAACAAGTGAATATACAGTTTCAGATGAGAGAAAAGTGTATGAAAAAGTGTCATGGCATTATAATTGCACTTCCATTTTGATTTCCATTTCAGAGACAAATTACTTAACGTCACTAAGGTCCAAAATGTGTATGTCAGGGAAAAGCAAAAGTAGGGCTCCTCCACAATGGAAGAGAAACAACAGGCTGATGATTGCCCTAGTGCAGGCAGAAATCTGGAAGCTTCATTCCTGGGATTGGTTATCAGATCCTGCTGCTCTGGCAAGAACCAATGAATATGTCTAGGCTTCAGTGACTCGCTATGTATTTTATACGAAAAAGATAATTCACCAAACTACATAACCAGGCTTTGAACTAGGGATTGGGACCTACAAACCGTTATTTTTGAGTGCCCTACACAGTAGATCATTAGTAGTTTATTTTCACTGCACAATGGAAATGTTTCAAATGGAGACATTAACTTCTTTCTCCCTAGTTTCCTACACAAAAACTGTTCAAAGCTTTTTGCCTAAAGCATTTTCCCAGGATGTGAGTCTTAATTCCTATCAGTTAGATGAGGAAAAGGAACACTTATCTCAAAAATCATTGTTGGAACACTTTAAAAACTCATCATACTTAATATACAAGAGTGGTTTTCCTCTCCCTGTGTGTTTTTTTTGGTTGAGTTTCTGGTTTTGAGAGTTCTTTGGTTGCTTTTTTTCATTTGTTTCTTTGTTGTTTTTTGTGTTTGTGTTTTGTTTTGTTTTGTTTTGTTTTTTTTAATGGATGTTTTCTCTTGCTTGTTTATTGTGTTTTTTTTTCCATTTTTTTTTCCAAATAGCAATTTCCAGCTATTTAAATAAAGCTGAGTGGGGAAGGATTTTTAGTAAAGCACCATGTGGACTGTAGTACTTTTCCTGCCAAATATGACACATTTTCCACAAGACTTTTTCTAAAGAGTAATAATAAAATAAAAAAACAAAGAAACAGGTAAAAATACCTACAGCATCTGTTGCTAACCTTGCTCTCCCGAACATAACAAAATTAAAATCCCTTACAGTTTTGATGAACTCTAAAAATAATAATAATACTAAAATCTACTCTAAGCCAAGTATCGATTTATTCAATCCATACTTTTGAAGTCTGGCAATATGATATGCAACTGAAAATGGTAGATTGTAAAGGAAAATTGTATAACCTTAATATCAGAGCACCAGCAACTGTCCATATAATTCCACACTCAAATTATTTTCATCAATGTAACTGTAAGTTATACGTTAATAAATTATTTCAGTCATGTCACCTTAAACTGTCAGAAATCCTCAGGACTGTCATTATCTCCAACAGCGTATTACTTTATATCCTCTTGAGTTCCTTCACAAATGTCTATTCCCCATGCAGCTTAATTAACACACATGACTTTGAAATCTCTTTACAGAGCCATGGGTTCAATAATATATTTGCTAAATTTGTACTATGTACATCAGGGCCTAAACTCTGCCCATGAGCATTCCGTCAAAGTTCATGTATCTGAAGGCAGAATTTGACCTTTTAGTAAGGTTAAGTCTCCAGTTCTTTTGTTCACATTTTGAATTATTCTGTTTATTTAGAATTACCTCACTCATCATAAATTATATGGTTTATTTCTTTGAAAATTTTAAAGTTTTCTACTACTCAGAGAAAATTCTTATACAGCCATTACAGTATGTGAAGAAAGAATTAATGTCTCAAACAGCTTCATCTATTTTGGATGCATTGGATATCTCATACTAATAAAGTGTCTTTTTAACTCACACAGGGATCATCAGCTCCAATTGTGTTTTTTAATCTTTGAAAAAGTGCCTGAAAGTATAAACTTCATAACTAGTATATTTTATTACTTTTACTATTAAAAGTACTCTAATCACTATTTTACAAGGTTATATTTCCCTCACCTATTAAAATGTCACATCTAGAAATGCAGTGTTAGAGAAACTCACATTTCTTTAGTTCATTTGTTTGGTTTCATGGGGTTTGGGGCAAGGGGGTGGGGCTTGGAATATACATTCAGCAATTATACATTAGTGAGATATACATCCTCACAATCCAGCCCCTGGTTTCTTTTTGCAGCAGAAAAAATGGGTGCTCCCCTTACACAAAGCTTGTTGCAAACCCATGAATGAGTTCTGGGACAGAAATGCTTCAGGGAAAGGACGCATCTTGTTTATGGAGTATCCACCCTGTTTCTGTACCTGAGAGTGTAATTTTCAAAACATCTCATCTGCATTAATTTTCAAAGGCATCTGTTTGTCTAAAACCAGATTGCTTAGGCACAGTGGAAAATCGCAAGAAATCACAGAATACAGAAGAACAACAGCAGCATACTTCTGCAAGTTATATTGCTTTCATATACTGCTTAACAAATCCTTTTCAGAGTGCTGATCCTGATTATTAGTGTCAATCAGGAGTTATACTGTCTATATCTTAGGCAGAGCTTTTTCCTCCATGTTATAAGCGCCAGGAAAAAATAATACATAACGTGTTTTAAGAATCTAAGGTTGGAATAGAGCTGCACCACTGCTACTAGGGAGCAGTCCCAGCTTGTTTGATATTCAAGACAATCACAAAACCCTGTCTGTCCTGGTTGGGGCTGGACTAGAGTTCCCATTGGTTTGGCAGCGGGAGGAGTGCTGCAGCACCCTGAGACCCCGGGGGCTCCCCAGGTCCCAGTGCCCTCACCTGTGTGTGGGGGCGGGGGGAGCACAGCTGGAGGGCTGGGCCCCGATTGGCCGATAGTCCATGTCATGTGACATTGTGCTCACTATATAAAGGCAGGAGTGGGCTGGGAGGGGCTCTCACTTCTGGGAGAGTTGCTATGGTGCCTTTGTGATGGGGATCGCCAGCTGGGAGCAGGTGGGTGTTGGTTGGTGGGCGGTGAGCAGCTGTATTGTACATTACCTGTTGATACTGCTGTCAGTATATTGTTCTGTTACTGTTGTTAAACTGTTTTTATCTCAACCCGTGAGTCTCCCTTTGCCCCTCCGATTACCTCCCCATTCCCAAGTTGGGGGGAGGGTGGGTGAGCGACTGTGTGGCGTTTAGCTGCTGAGTAGGCTCAAACGACGACACTGTCTTTTGGTCAAGCAAAAATAAATGAAAAAAAGAGCCTCTGTAGTAGTTTTCTGGAACAAAATCTAGTGTAAGGGAGTATGGTGAAGTATATGCAAGCTGGATGTTACTAGCTGAAATCTACAGTTCTGTCACTATTTAGTGCACTGCAAGGATGGGAGAAAAACATCAACTTCTGTTAAGGCTGCATTGAATCAGTGATATTTTACAGGATTAGGTAAGATATGAATTTTTTGGTCCTCTAAAATCAGGGATGAAATTTCTACCGAGTGTCAATGGGAGACAGTTTAACTGCACATCTGTTAATTTGTTTCAAGAATTTATTCATTTGAAAACTTAAAATCTAACCTATATGCATAACTGACATTGTTTAAAATCTCACTGACACTCTTTTATCACTTGAAGACATGCATGACCATGAATATTTCATAGGAGATTCCTGACTACTTTGAGTTTCTACCTTTCCTCCCCAAAATCCTCAGTTTCAGCGTTCAGATGTACTTGTTCTGGTCCTATTGGGATTTTGTGCTTTTAGGCTTGCAATTCTAAACCCATGTTTCCAGTTTACTCCTCCTTTGTGAAATTCTCCCTGTTTATAGGCTTATACAGTACTTAAGTGCTGTATCCTGCCATGAATGAGTGTAAATGATGTGTCAGACTTTGGCTGTCTCTATGTGAAATGGTTTGCAGCCCCCCTTTCCGCCTGTTTATTGTGCAAGATGATTTGCTTTACTTCTTCACAACATTTAGTAACATTGTGAGTTTCTTAATTTAAACATTACTAAAGACAACACTAACTGTCAACATAAGTACCAATTAATTTTGCAATATAAAAATAATTTTAAAGAAGAAGTAGGAAAGAAGCAGACTGAAGATTTATCATTCAGCTCTGTGACACTTCATGGCCGTCATCCTAAGAAGTTATCAGAGTTGTTGAAATATCAATTTGGCACATGGTTTCACATGGTTGCCTGCATTCCTACTTAGAGCCTATTACTTAATTCTTCTGTCATTAGGAAATTAAATCAATGATTCTAGCCAGAACTGGAGATAGCCTGATATTTATATTTAAATTAACTATTAATTGTTGCCTCAGAGAGCTATTCTGAAGCCTGAAGGACCTGAAATGGATAATGAAAAATGGGGCCATATTTCATACAGAAGAGTGGAAGGGAGGAGCAAAAATAAAAATGTACCAGTGAGCAACTTTTCATCATGCAACTGTATTGATTTTTCTGAGACAAAAACAAGAAAATGAAACTAAACAAAACTTGTACATGCTTAATTAACTGTAAAGAAAAACCTATAGATTTTTCTTGTTCCTGTCTCTGCTGGCAGAATCTCTACTTGGAAAACGGTGTCTGATCTCTAAACTCTTAAACAGCTATTATCTGTATTTCTCAGCTGGGTTACCATTAAGTATGAAAGCACATTTGTTTGGTCACCTAACTGCCTGCTCCAGATAGGTTATTAACCAGAAAATAAAAGAAAAAAAAAAATACAAAGAAATGTGATCAGGTATCTACCAACACATAATTTTTGGCTAGATCAGGCTCATATTTCAAAAAGAATTAAAGTAAAATAAAGAAAGAAACTATCAAAATATCTTGATGCCATGCCTGGGTATGATACAGAAGAGAGGAAGGAGGTAACCCAAAAAATCTATTACATGCCCCAAACTGGAGATCTCCTAGTGTTTAGGAATTTGTTGAAACTGTTTGGCTGGTTGAGAAAGTGACAGAATGAGAAAATCTGGGGAATCCCTTTTCCTCAAATGAGTTCTATTACTACTGAAAATGTGGAGGGGAGCTGTCAGTGTAGAAAAACAGATAAGAGGGATTACATAAATCATAGGAAGAACACCTATAGACTTGCCAAGATGAAATCCGCCCAGTTCCCTGTACTATACATTGGGCCACTTTGTCTTTTTTCCCCAAAGGAAATTACCTGCACCACTTCAGAGTGTTGCAAGAACTGTATTTTCATTATTTTGCTCAAATACTCTAAATCCACAACTGCTGCTTCAAAAGCCCACATCCTCAGATACGTCACTGTTAATGCACTTGAGCCATACAGATGACCTGTGTAGGTGCCATGGCCGTGTGTATAAGATTTACAGATTTTTGTAGCTCGGTAAAATCTAACAAAATCTCAGATGAATTACCAAATTCCTATTGTTTCTAGGGGTGTGTGTGCATGGGCAGAGGAAGACACGTGAAAGAAAAGATGGAATTATGACAGCTATTTTCAAGGTAGTCCTATGAAATTTAAGGATCTGTGTCCAAACCATTACTGAGTATGTTCAAACATCACAGCTAAATATTTAGAGGAAATAGTGACAACATAAAAGAGAGATCCTGTTTTATAAATGACAGACTGTAAGCAAAACCTTATGGATTGGATTCTTCTGTAAAATACACAGACTTCTTTGGAAAAAAAAAAAAAATTAAATGGTTCTTCAGCCTGAAGGCAGGACAGTTTCCTCTAATACAGCACATCTAGATTCTGCTTGTGCTCTGACAAACACTATGTCATGAAAGGGATTCAAGTAAGAGAAGTATGAGTATCTCCAGCCTCCCCCATATTCCCAGGTATTCACAGTACATCAGTAGCCAGTGGGTTAGGGCAAATTTATGAGTGATGTAGTCCACTAGCAATGCAGATGTGAATGCATTTACAGGGGAAGTGGGGATGAACCTCTGGTTTCCATATTTTATTTGAAGGCGACACTCTTGAATCTTTCTTACAAATGTGACCCACTATAGTGAAAAGAGGGTATGGTTTCAAGCCAAATGGAGCAAGTCAGAAAAAACTCTACATTTATCCCATTTCTCATTTGTTTCTGTGCTCTCAGTTTTTATTCAATTTATTTTGCAAGAAATATAGAAGTATCAGACAGAACGAAGATATAATATGTAGACCAGGGAGTTAGCATACAGGACATTAAGTTGTTTCATATATCTCATGGGTCAAGATGTTTTCCATGAAGGCTTTGCCCCTTTTTATATGGGTTTTGTTTGCCTGTTTTTAAAAATACTATTGTAATGGGGAAAAATTTGAAGTTGTATTCAACCATGTTTATATACATATGTACAGAGAGAGTTTCTTCAGCTGGAAGACACAGAGAAATCTATTATTAGTATGAATATCACAGAGTATGGACCTCAACACTGAGAGAAAAACTTTCTCAGATGGAGACATATGAAATTGCTACCACTGGAAAAGAGGAGGAGGTTGTAGTCTCTGTGGGATGTCAGGTAGTCATCTCAGTGATCTCTTATTTTAAACACTTAAACTTGATGATTTGGCTTGCTTTTTGTTTTTAAAAATGACATTGTGTAATTTTAAGATCCTACTGATCATACCAAATGCAGTGGGAAAATCAGGATACTATTTGTGAACTAAAAGCATACTTTTCTGAATTTCACTGAAAAAAACACCAAAAATCTTTTTGTCTGATAGACCTATTTTACTTATGTGGTTTCTACAGCATGTCAAATTGGTAGACCACAAAATAGTGCACACAGAAGTTTACCAAGGCCTCTCTTCTGTGGTAGCATTTTGTCCTTGTTTTGAGCTAGCTCTACAGTAACATGAAATTGTCATCTTGTGTTACCTGTGATAAGCTTTTGTTCTTACTTTTGATCTAATCTTCTCTATAGTCATTGTTTATAAATTTTCATGAAGTAAATCACATTGGATAAAAGAGACAGTCTTGGATAACTGGATTCTGACTTTACGTAATTGCCATGGTATTCGTCATAGTGTATTTATAATAGCATTAAGAGTTTGATTTGTACCTTACACACACAGATTTCATTAATTAACTTTTAAATTATTCCATCTTTACACAGATCTTTCACTTCCACCTAACCAACTTTCACTCCCCACCACCCAAGCAGATCAGCTTTTTGATATAATATTAGAGATGTCACTCCACTCCAGTAATTCAAACATCATCTTTCTTGTCATATTTTCAGTTTTACAGCTCCCAAAGACATCTGACTATCCTAAAGTTAATGGGAGTTAGATACCTAACCTGCTTAGGTGCTTTTGAAAATCTCTTACATTCCTAATAACATATTTAGGGCTCTTCTGTAAAATAAAGTCCTGATTATTCTCTAGAATCTTATATTCTCTTATACTCTCTTATAACCCTTTGATATGCTGACTCTCTCTGGTTAAAATCATGTAAAGTACTGAGCACAAGAAGATGGCCCCTCTTGTTTGCTTTAACATATATGATTAGAGGAAAAACAAAACACTGGGACAAACAGAGGCTTGAATGAGTCATAAGACTAAATACATGCAAAATCTTTTTATGTATTTAAGGAATTTTTATTAAAAGCTTAGTGGAAGCACTTAAAATATATTATTGAGTAATAATACTACTCAATCATAGCACTGTAGGTAGAAAGAAAGCAGTATGAAATATCTGACATATTTATCTGGTATCAATCCATTAGAGGTATCAAACCATTAAAGTTATCACTCCTAATTCTTTATCAAAGTAGAAGATCAACATTTAGCTTTAACTTTATCACAGAGAAAACATCCCATGGAAGTTCTGTAAGTGCTTTCAAATATTTGATAAGTAGTTGTGTACGAACAACAAAAGAATATGTCTCTCAATCCATAAAATTCTGGCAGTCCAACCAGAATGAATTTGATCACATTTGAATGAGTCCTTGCTGAAATTGCATGGGAGCATTTTCAACATGCCTGCTGAGGAAATGGGCAAAGAGTGACAAATCTGTTTAAATCAAGAAGATTCCTTTTCATCTGAAGAAATTATGGGAGTGCAAGTCCTGATTTCTTTGTAACTAAGTTGGCAAAAGTTTTTAACGCTTTGCAAAAGTAAAGAATACTGATCTCAATCAAGAGCAGGACAGAAAAGTGCTGTGGAAACCCTTCAAAAAACAGCACCTAGACAAAGCAAGACACTTTAAATTTTCCTGTTGTGGAGCATGGGGATTTATCAGCATGTTAATTTTCTGATTAACTCTACTATAGAGTAGTACAGGATCACTTGAGATATACATCAGGGCTTGAAAAAAGCTGACTAATTCCCGACTATCAATTTTCCCTTAACTTTTTCCCTTAAATGTTTTATAGATCTTTATCATAAAGATGAGTACTTAACTACCCATTTCCACAATTAATCTCAAAATGAACATGGATTTGTGCAGAAGCAAGAAGAATTTTATCCAGAACCTCTGTAACCATGATAGTGAGTTGTTATAATGAACTGTAGGTGGTTTGACTTAGGCCTAATCAGCCTGAATATGTTTTAAAGTCAAAAAAGTTTTTAATTAGCTGTTTGATGTTTTTCTGCAATAAAAATGTGAATTAAAAATGGATATTATAGAGGCACTTGCTAATATATGTTACCCTTGACTTTAAAGTTTGTTTGTGAATGACATTCCTGATCTGTGGACTTGATAGTCGTAGGAAAGAAGGAAGGTCCATCTGTTCGATCAAAAATCCTGTTACAAGCAATAGAGAACACAACATGTATGTGAACTAAGAGTTTATTGTAAGGCTCATTAAAATTTTATTAATGAATTAAAGTACAATTACTGTCATTAGTCTAATTTACAGCACCACTATTACTAACTCCAAAAATCCTTGCTCTCTTAAGAGAATAAAAATTGCATATGCATTCATCCTATAACTCAAAAAGGAGTTCGATGTTGTTTAACTGTAACAAAAAATAAGAGTTGATGAGATCTGATGAATCAACATACTTTACTGATTTCAAGTCACACTGCTAAGTATTTTTTCTGCTTGCTGACAAACATATCTGTTACCAGGAGACTGGTGTTCACTGTGGAATTAATCAAATGATAAAAATCCTGAAGGAAATAAGAAAATTCAGTCTTATTTTCTGGGCATAATGATTTTTTGACCTAAGTATTTGTCTAAGAATGAGGATCGGAAGTTTTACCCCAACAGGAAAGGGTGTGGGAGAATCAAACTAAGATGTTTACTTTAAAGATCAGAAAAGGATCAGAGGTACCCAGTGGGTTTATTGCACAGCCTCTACCACCAAACATCTTCAAAAAAGAGAAAAATATTCAACTGCACAGTAATTAAAAATAACTTGATGCCATCCTTGTCATAAACTACCGCATGGCTCTCTCTTCTCAACTGCACCAAAAGCTTAGCATTCTCTGAAAGTGTGATAGTGAAAAAAAAAAAAAAGACAACCAAGAAAAATGAGTTCAAAGGAACTTTGTGGACACTTAAGATTAAAACTCTTGTCCGCAGATTTCAAAGTGTGACTGCACATATCCATCCATCCATATACATTTACGTATATATATACACACATATGCATAGACAGATTTTGAGTTTCTCAGACACTAGTGTCAGAAGAACTACACTATGTATCTATATATATTCAAACGAGAAGGGTACGAAAGCTTTTTCTTTCAATCAAAGATTATCTTTTTTTTTTTTTTTTTTAGTTCTGAAGAATATCACATAGTCAGTTTCTCAGATACCATATTCTCCATGACTAGAATTTGATTATATTATGCTTACTTGTATGAAAATGTATAATATTTAAGGAAATAAAAATTTGGCCACCAATGTTATTCAGATTTGGGAATCAGAATATTTATCTGCATGTAAATATCTATACAAGGCTCATTCCCATCACTGTTTGATACTCTTTTGAAATAGCATATCAATATGTTTTAATAAAGATATTTAAACCTTAGCACATAGCTTGTTAAATCACTTGTCTTTGACTTTTTTTTTTGTCTCAGTCAAAAAGAAAAATACATCAGTGGTTGTTTTTCTACCACAGGGACTCATACAAAAACAAACACACTGAACACAGTTTTTCATCACCTTTCTCACTATAACATTTAACATTTTTGTTGCTCAGTGTAAATCAAAATCTGAAAAAGAATCTTGCTATTCCTTAAAACTTATTTTTTCTCTAGAACCTTTGACAAAAACGCCAGGTTGGACAGTGTCCTTGACGTTAGCTTTCTCATCAGATGGAGAACAGATCACCTCTTATAAAATAGTTCTGACAACTCTATTGCTCTATCAGCTTTTCTTTCTGCAGCTTTATTGTTAGAAAGATAGCTTCGCCTGAGTGCACCTTTGTTTTAAAGGGCTCTAATTTCAAGTATGCTTAGAAGTTACTCTCTCTAAAGGCTGTAGGCTCTGACAATTTCTGAGGAGTATTTGCATATACTAGTTAATGGGCATGAATTACAAACAACGAATTGCAACTCGCTCTTCCCACTTCTGCAAGTCATCTTTGATATTTTACTTTAAAAAAAAAGCAATTGAATTTGAAAGTTGAAGGAGAAATATAAAGAACCATCACAGATAATATTTTCTTCAGCATACCCTAATGTTTATCAGACAACAAATAAGTTTTGCATCAATTGAAGCAATTACATGCAACATTCTAATACAAAATATACAGAGCATATGATGTATATTCATGTCTAGTTAATGTATAATTAAAGAGAAGAGTAAAATCAAATGTCAAAAAATGGTCTTCTGAAAAATGTGTAGTGGTTTGGGCAGCTAAGCACCACACAGGGGCTTGCTCACTCCTTCCCCTTCAGGGATGAGGAGAAAATAAAGAAAAGACTCGGGAATCAAGATAAGAACAAGGAAGGATGCCTCATCTATTATGGTCATGGGCAAAGGACAGACTCCACTGGGGAGGAAAAAGAACACCAATTCAATTTAAACACCACCACCGCCACTTAATTTAACAGTCAAACAGAGTGGGACAGTAAGAAGTATAACCACATTTTAAAAACTACCCCCTCCCTGTCTTCTCTTCTTCCCAGGCTTAACTTTACTCCTAATTTTCTTTACCTCCTCCCCCTGAGTGGCGCAGGGAGGCAGGAGGATGCAGGTTGCAGTCAGCTCATCACCCATTGTTTCTGCTGCTCCTTCCTCCTCAGGGGGAAGACTCCTCACACTCTTCCACTGCTCCAACATGGGGTCCCTCTCACAGGAGACAGTCCTCCATGAACTTCTTCCTATGTGGGTCCTTCCCACAGTCTGCAGCTCTTCCCAAACTGCTTCAGTGTAGGTCACTGCTGTGTATTGCAGTTCTCCCAGAAAAGAATTGCCCCTGTACAGGCCTCCCTCAGAGTATCAGCCTTCTTCATTTGCAGTCACCTGATCCAGCATGGGGTCCTCCATGGGCTGAATCTGGGCATCTGCTCCACCATGGACTCCATGGGATGCAGGGTGACAGCCTGCCCTCTCACCGTGGGCTGCAGGGGAGTGTCTGCTCTGGCACACCTCTCACCTCTCACCCCTCCTCCTTCTCCTCTCTTCCACTGACCTTGGTGTTCACATGGGTGTCCTTCTCATAACTCCTCCTCACAAGTCCCAACCCCCTCTCAGGTTCAACTTCTTAAATATGTTATCTCAGAGGTGCAGCCACCATCGCTACTTGGCTTGGCCTTGGCCAGAGGTGGGTCTGACTTGGAGCCAGGGGAGCTTTGAGAAGCTTCTCACAGGGGCCACAGCTGTAGCCCCCTCCCCTGCTATCAAATCTCTGCCGTATACACACAAACCAAACACAATAGGGAAAATGTTATTTAATGATCAGTTATTAAGAAGCAATAATATAATTTGTATATATACAAAGCCTTTAGGGGCAATAATTTCCATCAAAGTCATATTCACAAAAAATAAACTTGAGACATTTAATTAAATCAGTTGTTATATACTCCAGAAAGCTAAAATAGATTATTGGTTTTTTTACATATATACATATATACCTCCGGTGATATGCTTATAACATAGTAGGTGTCTGTAACAAATTTTAAAAATCTGCAAAACATCTTTGATTCAAATGTTAACATTAACTGTGGCCCACTAAATACTAAATTTTACACAGAATTTTTACACTGAACTTTTATCCTGTATTGGTATAATTCAAGTCTTGTTGGAGGATGACTCCAACATGGTATGTATCATAATGATTGGTATGTAGTCATAATGATTTTCATACAATATTGTTAAAATACTACATTTTATAAGGAAACCCTCAAAAAGACACATTACAGAATAACATTGAATGAGCACTGTGACAGCAAAAAGATTACCTCAGTTTTAAAAATGCATTATTATTTTATAAGGCAGTCCCACTCTGTCCAACTACTAAGTAGAAGAGATGTGATGGAAGAAGTTAGACAGATTGACATATTTCTGACTCTTTCTCCTGTATTTCCTGAAATGAAGATGTAATTATTATGCATGTTGCAGGTTATGCTGATGAGCTGATAGAAGAGGTTGTCAAATTATACAGCACACAATCACTCAATGACACAGTAGAAGAAAGAGTGGGGCAGGGTTTCCAAATCTGTCTACAACACATAAGCTTCCAGACAAAACGAGCATTCTGGAAAACCATATGTCACACTTAGGTAAATTAGACATGCATATGTTATGGACAAGAAAATACCCATAAAAAATAAGGACATGAACTGTTTGTAAATTATCAAGTGGGATCTAGATCAATCATTCTGTACAAATGAGAAAGAACTAAGAAGATATATATTCCTATTTCCAAAATGATACAAGCAGTTCTACTCAAGTGGCTACCATTTTATAATTTGCTTGGTGAAAAGAGGAAGTTATATAATGTGAAAACCCTATTATTGAATCCGAGCCAGATAGCACCTTAATAAAAAACATTAGCTGACAAAAGTCAATGAAAAATATGAAAGTGATTTTTAATCATTTTTAAAAATATTTCAGAAGAGCCACAAACCACAATTAAATAAAGCACACAAAATCTTTAATAAAATTAATGATGCTGACACATCAGTCATGATAACTACTAACCAAGGAATAAGTAAACCTTTATTCCACCTGGAAACTTACATTGATATATTATAAAAGCAACCAATTTATTCGACGGAGCCTTTGGGTGGCAGCATAGTCTGCCACTTAATTTTTTTTTCAGTTCATAATTTTTTCAGTGATCCATACACATTTTGCTTGTTTTGGGATGTTTTCAACCTCTGTAGTGATACATTTGATTCGGAATGCTCTTCTCCCTGAATACATAAGCAGTGACGAAGTTTTTTGAATACTCTTCACAGTATCTCTCCTTTACAGACTTTTTCAGAGAAGAAAGAAAAGAGAGGTGAGGAAAAAAAAGGAGAAGAAACAAAGGAAGGAAGAGGAGGGTGCTTCTTTTATTAGGTACCATTTATACTGGTTTTGATACATGATTTACTTCAATCTTAAAAAAAAAAAAGTAATAAAATTCAGATATGTATTAACTAGTCCTCATAAATTTGTACAATTTGAAGTGAGCAATAAAACTCATAAATCTTCTGCATTATCTTTTTTTCCCTGTTACTACTTCTTATCATCTTGAAGTTCAGGAGGTATCTCTGTATGCAACCACACTGCCCTGCCCATCTTGGTGGGGTAGGGGGAGGAAAATAAAAACAAAAAGAAGAATAGAAGAATTCATTATTTTCCTCAAGTTCTGTTGTGATGGTTCTAATCACCAATGTATATTTTTCTTCATGTTTATACTTTCTCTCAGATTCATTTTACTTTGATTTGGTATACCTTTGGTGTCTTCAATAACAGATGATAGAAATTGCCTCACGGTGTCTAAGTGTTACCAAGCAGGGCATGTAAGTAGAGAGAATGTAAACATACAATTTCACATTTAGCCAATATATTAGGGCTAATGATTTTGCTACAAAGACCTAGTGATCTTTGTCCATCAATGTTTTGTCTTTCTGTTGACTTCAACAGTCTGTGAAATTCTTATCTTCCAGTCCTGAAACTCTCATTAGATCACACTGTGAATGACTGAGAATAAATACAGAACCACTAGTAAGCCCTGTAGTGCTTGTGTTTTCCTCTCTCATACTGGTCATATTTGGCTGTATTTAGTTAAGGAATTCCTGCAAAATGTTAAATATGGCAGGAATGTGGGTTGCAACTTGCTTTATACCCCCATTTTAAAGTATATAAATTGATTATGAGCACTGTTTAAAAGATGATCTCATAGAAAAATATTAACAATAATTTCCCGGAGATGAAGTTTAAATAACTCACTACACCAAATGTCAGAGACAAAATGCAGCTAGTTCTAAAGTTAACTGAAAAGCTGTAGCATTGTCATTGACAATAGAGTATCACTGCTCACATCCTATTATAAGAATGTTGGACTTCTCTACTCTGAAGATTAAAAAAATTTTAGCTGTAATACAGGTCTTGTCTGATGTGACATTTCAGAAGCAAAAGCTCAGAAACTTTTGTACTAAGCAGTAATAGGATAACATGCTACAGTAGTTACAGCAATTGCCCAACACTCCTATTGCTTTGCTGCCTTTTTTTTTTCTTTTATTCTTTTTTTTTTTTTTTTTTTCCTGTTTTATCCTCTATCCTCTTCTTCTGTCTTCCACACAAAAAAAATATCCTTACAAAAGCATTAGGTATTTAGGGAAAAACAAAAGAAAACAAAACAAAAACCACACACAACCTCACAAACAAACAAACAAAAAAACCCAGGCTACTCTACCCTCTTCATGAGGGATAGATATTACAGTGATTTGTACAAGTGACAATACACTTCTTTGAACACAACAAAAACATATCTATTATTGGACCAAAGATGCAGTGAAACTATTACTTCTTGACAGACTTACAAATTTGTACATAATGTGAAGATATTTTGCTTGAATTATCATATGTGTGGTCATGGTCATTCTCAAAAAGCCAGTTCTGGACATCTGTTGAAGCCTTTAAAAACCCCAAATACCTTCCCCACCCTAATTTTCCTGTTGTTGTATTGGACAAGGCTTTTGATATAGTGCTGTTTTTTTCTTTAGGCTGAAAATGAAGGCCAAAAGTGGCCCAAATAAGGATTTGGAATAAATCAGTAATTGGAGTTCTACACACAGTTTTACTAAAGCAAACTAAAGGACATTGTCCAGTCTGAAGCATATGAGGTGTGAATGACTTTTTAGTACAGGAGACATATGGCTAATAGACCAAAATAAGAAATGTTACATGAGGTAAAAAGGCACACTGAGTTTGATGCAGGAATTAATGAAATGTAATAAATATGGGTACATATAATAACTCTCAATGTGATGCTCCATGTTAAGAGGAAAGAAAGGGAGGGGAGGTAATTTTTTTGAGAAGATGAGTAGACTAGCAGCCTGATAGTCAATGAGCATCTCGCTTTGACACTGATTTACAGCTAAAGCTTGAGAAAACACAATGAATAGCAGCACAGGAAGAGTAGTCAGAGATATTAGCAAGTAACAGTGAAAATTTGGGCTATGATAATGAACATGGAGTAAAGACAAAAACTAAATATATGGGTAAGTGAAAAAAAAAAAGGAAATGTATTGTTTATGAAAAGATAAGGAAAAAAGTATATTCTGCTTAGTTATAAATAATATCTTGAGCTTTTGGTCTCAGATGTTGTATCATTGAAGTCTCAAATAAGAAAATAAGGTTTGAGGATATCTTCCTCAAATAGGAATAAGGAAGCCTTTGACCAAAGCTGAAAACCCCAACTGTTTCACAATTTCCTATTCTACTTCTTTTGCCCTAAGGTAGAGCCTAATATATAAGATGAAATAAAGTGACTACCCTTACTTGCTACTCTAGACTGGAAGGACAAAATCTAGTGAGGACATAATCTTGTTTGGTTGGTTTGTTGGTTGTTTTGGTTGGTTGGCTGGTTGGCAGGTTTCTTTGTTGCACTTGCTTCATCAGCAGTGCCTGGACTGTTGCCCCAAGAAAAACAGAAAACACTGTTGTTTGTGTTTCTTATCCCTATGGTGGAAAATGCAAAATCTTTTACAGACTTAATTAATGTTTACACAGATCAGGTTTGTACAAAAAAGAGGCTGAGGTAGATAGGACAATTTTTGTAAAGATGTGCTGCCTCCTCTGGTGAGATACAGTTGAGTGGTCTGTACATGTCTTTATAAAATTTACACAAATGTGTGTCCAAGTAATTAAGTAAAAAGTGATGGGACACATGAAGCAGTACTCCTAAGTTGTTTCTTTTAACATATACAAAGCACTGACCCCGCCATAATCTCCATATCCATATTCCTTACACCATAATGAAGGTAAGTGTGGCACAGTAAAGAGGAAAAGTGCAAGTTTTACCTAGGCTTCAGTTTTGTCTGTTGCCTGTATGGGTTTCACAGAGAGAAAATGTTTGACTTGCTTTTCTGTCTGTTTTTGCTGTACAGCCTCTGCATCCAGAAGATGATCAGACAGATTCTGACCCGGCATAAATATGCTAAAAGCTAATGTTGTGTGCAAAACCACTGTCTAGTCACACATTTTTTTCTCAAAAGGCATTTTTATAAGTAATCAAATCAATATTCAGAACTTTGTATTTGCTACTCAATAATTTCAGGATTATAAAATTGCCAGCATCATTCCTGAGCATACCTTTAGGTCCACTTAACTGTGTCTTTCCACTAATAGCTCCCGGTCTATTGAAAGAAAGACACATTTTTATAATCAAACACTCTGTTAGTCAAACATTTCTTCAGCACCTCTGCAGCTTGGAATTTTAAGAACAAGAGCTGGCAGCCACCATAATAACTGTCAATATGCCATCAAGTTACAGCTTTGCAAGCATCTGCCTAGGTACCTGGAGGAACACTCTTAATCATAACTTAATTAAGATAAAAGTATGAGTTTTGTTCCCATTTACTCTAAACACTATCGAGTGCCAAAGAAAAGACAAATACATGGGTGTAGCTGCCTCTTTTTCACATTCTTAATGAATGTCGTGGCTTTTAAATGTAGTGCAACATATATGTTTCAAAAAAAATATGTTACTTTTAAAAAAAAAAAGAAGCAATTTCCAAGATTGTGATCTTAGATTTGCTATGTATCCTATCTGTTTTCACCTTTAGAGAGAGCTTGGTATAAGGAAGGTCCTAGGCAGCTCTTTCTCAGTGCTTTGGCTAGCTTAGGCCATTCTCTCAGCAGGTTTCCAAAATAACTCTTAAAATTATTCAAGGCAAGGTTTCTTTTATGCATTTTACTGTGAACTACTGAGGGAATGCTTACCTCATGGTTTGGCTTCCTCAGGCATAAGGAGGCAGAAACTATGTTAAAGTTCTGTTATCAATCAAGGTGTCTGGACACTTTCAGTCCCAAACACCCAGTACTAGGTGCATGAAACACAATGCAGGTCAGGCAGATAGGCAGCTTTGAGTCAAGGTTTAAATGACCATTGAGTTTGTGTTCTTTTAATCCACTGACTTATCTAATGTCTTCTATAATGTTTCAGTAGAGGAAAATAAAAGGAAAGTCTTTAACAGACACTGTAATTATCTTCTGAAAAAGAATTTCCGAACTTAAAATGGTAAGTGCTTCATCACTTGTAGCCTTTAAAGCAAAGTGTGTTATAATTTCTAGAAGAAGCTCTAGTTAAATTATCCATTGTTGTGAAATGAGAATACCTCAATTTCAGGAGCTACCAATTCTGTGGTACAGTATGCATTGTTACGCTGAGAAGATCATATCGGTTCCTTTTAGACAGAAACTCTGAGAATAGAAGAGGTTGTGAGAACATGAAAATGTCATGCATATCTTGCAGGGGAAAGAAAAATTTCAATTTTTCAGCTAATAAAAATGTGATTTCAATTACATGGATATCTCTAGTACTACAGATTAAAATAGATCATGAAGTTATGAAGCACCTGTTTAGGTATATTTCAGTCCATATAGATTCAGTCTAATGCTTAACAAAAGGTAGATACAGCCCTTGAAATGAAAGCACACACTGCCTGCAAAAGCTCAGTAATTTTATGTGATGGTAATCAATTTCATCATGTATAGCTCAATGTCCATAAGTAAAATGTGCAATGGTATCATAAATTGCTCATTAGCCTGACATAAGAAGAATATGTCTTCCTTAAATTCAATAATCCTATCAGATCTGAAAAGAGCACAATTACATGTGTTCCAGAATTGCTAAAAGCTTAGTGGAATGAACTTCTTTGTTTTACTCCATACTACCTTTATAACGTATACTCAGCAGTCCTACAAAGACAGTGAAAGGACATTCATCTAATTTCAGGTATTGAGTGTAACATGTAAGTACTAGTACTAAATACTAATACTAAATAGTAAAATGTAAATACTAAATAAAATATGAATATATGTAAATGTAACTTGTTAACTATAAAGGCAATGTAGTCTACTAGGCAGTCATATTAATCTCACTAACATGAGCACCATTACAAGACATGTCTTCTGATCACTGAGATAATTCTTCCAGCTACACTAAGACAACAGCTACAGCAAGTATCAGTGAGACCTATCTGCTTTTATTTATTGACCTTTCAAAAAAATTCTGTGTCAAACAACTCTCCCACTGCATTCTTATGATGACAGTATCACTTATATAAACACCAATTAATTTCCGAAGCTCTAACACCCATCTTCTGTTCAAAAATTTTGAATGTATCCCTATGATAAAGATACAGTTAAATCTCCTAGACCCTTCTGTTTTATCTTTAAATACTTATGCTAATGTAAAAAAATGTGATTTTCAAGGGTTGCTGTATTACTGTTGTTTGGCTGTTTTTTCTCCCACAGGAAAAATGCTCAGAGGTGCTTATCCATAGTTGTAGAGAATCTAAAAACTTCTCAAACACTTCAGACTTGAACACAACTAAATGAAGAATTCATCTAAATATGCAGGTGTACTGTTGATTTTAAATGTGTTTTCCTTATTTTTGTCCATGGCAATAAAGGTACTACATTACTTTCTTATTAAACATGAAAGTGAAGAGTCACTGTTGTACACTTAACTACATACATTTGATTCCTCAGATTTAAAGGCAAATATGCATATCTCCAAGCCCATTTTTCCTAAGCAAAATATGTAGTCAATATTGGACTTTGCCATGAGAAGTCTTCATAACTGATTCAGTGGGATCTTGAAAGAACTAAAGGAATCAGACTTTGAATGTGCTGTGGGGTACAAATAAAAGTTTGATGAAAGATTTGCTCTTCAGGAGCTATAACTACCCACAATGGAAACAGCAACAATCATGATCATAAAAACTGAGTGAAGAGTTGGCAAATGTGATGTTACTGCTATTAAGAACAAAAATAATAACAGTCATAGAATCATAGAATACCAGATTGGAAGGGACCTCGAAGATTACTTTACAGCAGTTATTAACATAGTTGTCACAAACCTTTTGCTACTTCCTCATTTTCTCCTCTTCATGTAGTATAACAGAACTCACATATAAAGTTCATCTCAATTTAAAAGCTTCAGTTTAATCTTCTAAATTGTAAATAATTCTGCATCTGCAAATAGCTGTATCTTCAATTCATTGTAAATGTCAATAATATTGAAAAGTTAAAAGCTTGATGCTGGTAATTTTAAACAAGAGGATTTTCCTCCAAATTCCAGAGAGGTTCAAGCTGAGCAATATGATTTTCAGACATAATAGGATTTTTAGACACATTTATTAGAAAGAGTAAAGTTGTGTTCACAAAAAAAAAAGTCCACTTGTCAATTCAGACAAGACCTGTCTCTTTCTTTTCATGTCAGAAATCCAGTACAGCTACTTATTGCATCCTGGCTGATTTCGATATCTCTGTAAAAAATCGGTGACTGAGTTGATGTCCTTCACAAATGTGCTTCTAGTGTCATTTAAGCAATTCCAGGTATTTAGGCTAACCTTCAATTTTTTCTATGAAGGAGATACAGAATAATTTTCTTTGATCAAACTGGATAAGCTAACCTTAATGATATTTACATCTTCATTTGAACATTTTTGGGGTTTGATCCTGTTTCTGCTTCCTCTTTTATATCAGAAAATCATCTGACTGCTCCACCTTACCTCTAACCTGTACCTTTGCAGCAGCCACTAGGTATATCTCCAAAGCAAGCAGCATCACCCAGGGCTGCTCTCTGCTTTGAGTTGGGATTTTGTGAATTCACACCCAAGCTACTGCCTGAATTTGTGATATGTCCACCATTAATAATGTTGTCATGACACCGAAGCTTGAAAAATGACACTTCATGTTTCAGCTCAGCCCAGGGAGGATGCCAGTTCATACTTCTATTTAATTGTACTAATCTGAATAAGGTTAATAGATTGAGATGGATTAACACAGGGATATACACAGGGGAATATGTATATGCAAGGGTACAATACAGAGGTACAGGGTTAATATAGTGAGATGAGTATGATCTAAACAGTTCACCAACACAAACTATGAATTATTATTTGTCCTCAGGAATATACAGACTAGATGAACATGAAAAAAAAAAAAAAAAAAAAAAAAAAAAAAAAGAAAAATCTCTGAAAATAACTTCTGAATTATGGAATTTTTGAGCTGTGAATTGGAAACAACTTTCCAAGATCTTGTCCTTGTTCTACTGCACCATCAAATCCAAGCATTAGCAATGCCATACTGAAACATTAGTTAAAAGTAACTAGCATGGTTTTAAACCCCCAGGTATTTATCGAAAAGGCTATATGCTGGCACAATCCAAGTATAACATTTTTTTTGCTGCAGGTACATTTGTGACAAAACACGTACCAGTGAGTTGGACTACCTGACTTTTACTCCATGACTGGGAAGCTGGTACTGGTGTTTAGAGGGATGCCTTTGAAGCAGTGTGCCTCCTCAGTTTATACAGAGGATGCTTCCATTCATTCACCTCCACCCTTGAGTATGATTATGCCTGAAGATTTAGTTAAATCCAATGGCTATGATTTAAAAACTCATAGCAAGGCTGAAATTTCAAAAGAAAATAGGCAATTAAATCCTTCTATAAATCTTATTCATAGTAATTTCAAAGTACTGAATGTTGGTGGGGGGAAAGAGAGTGAAGCTGGAATGTAATTTCATTTGCAAAATTAATTTAAATAATTACATATTTCACAATTCTTCATAGAAGACTGTTCTGCCATTTTTCTGGGAGATAAGATGTATAGTATACATCTAACTTCTTGATAATAAGTTTGTCTTGTTCAAAAAAAATCAGTGTTGGATACCAAGAATTTTATTTGCCTGTAGTGGTTCTCATTAATGACATCAGCATTTAAATGCTATTATTGCTGGTTTAAGGCAATTGTACAACACAGACATTCAGACTTCCGTGCATTTTTCTGACTCAAATGTACATTTTTGATAACACAAAGTCAACTTTATCTCAAAATTTTAATTATTTTTCTCTCTTTTTTTTTTTTTTTTTTTTTTTTTTTTTTTTAATGTATGTGAATTGAGAAGTGAACACTAAAGGAATAATAAGTACATGAATGGATCAGAAACCTTGCAGCTCATGTATATGTGATATATTTGCTTGCCAGGTTTTAAGTGTCTTTAGTCTAGGCTCATATAGAACTCTTTCCATGTACCCCTGGCTTACTTATAATACTTTGTTAGCAGTTCTTAGTAAGACAACAAACAGTCCAGCTCAAAAAGGATTAATAAAACTTACCATTGTGGCTGCCCTACTAGAAAAGGAGATCAATGAATTTTGCAGTGATAAGACAAATACTGTTTAGCCAATCAGCTGTGCCTCTGCGATAACATCTTTAAGAAGGGACCTGCTGAGGAGGAGATGAACTTGTGAGGAGGTGTTGCGGCAGCTGCATGAACACCAAGATCAGTGGAGGAACAGAGAAAGAAAGGAGGGGGAAAGGTGTTCCAGAGCAGAGACACCCCCTATTTCCTGTGGTGAGAAGGCAGGGCGGGCACCTCTTGCCACCCATGAAGATCTACGGTGGAGCAGACACTGATTTATGGCCTGTGATGTGTTTTGCGTGGATGATCAAGGTCACTGTACCCGAAGAAAGCTGGGGTCTTGTGGGAAAAAAGTAGTCCTGCTGCTGTAGTTCAGGACTGGGAAGATTGCAGCATGTGGGGTGTCCCATGCCAGAGCATCTTGGGAAGGACTGCAGCCCGTGGGAGGGAATCCAGTCGGAGAAAGTTTGGTATCCCATGCCGAAGCAGTGTAAGGAAATGCTGTGGCCTGTGGGAGGGATTCATGTCGGAGAGGGTTTGTGGAGGACTGTCTCCTGTGAGAGGGGGACTACGGTGGAGCAGGGGTGAAGTTTCAGAAGCCCTGCCCACTGAAGATGGAAGAAGCGGCAGCACTGACTGCACCCCCCATTCCCTGCCCCCTATGCCGCTGGGGAGAGGAGGTAGAGATATGGGGAGCAGAGCTGAACCTGGGAAGAAGGGACGGGTAGGGAGAAGGTGTTCTCAAGATGTGACAATGCTTTTCACTGTCCTATTCTGTTAAGTGTTGTTGTTAGTGTCTATAATAAATCTATGTTATTTTTTTTCTTCCCCTAATGAGTCTGCCTTTTGCCCATGACCATAAAGGGTGATTTGCCCCTCCTGGTCCTATCTCGAATCCCAAGCCTTGTTTATTTGTCCCTTCTCATTGCTGGGAATGAAGGGAGGAGTGAGTGGCTGTGTGGTGCTCAGTTGCCCTCCGAGCTCAAACCACGACAAGCTGACATCCCAATGATTGCTATGAGTCAAAGCTCCAAAGGTCTATAGGAGTTAAACAGCTAAATGGTCATTTGGTACATAATTAGTCAAGGATGTATTACATTTTATTCTACAGAAAACCTTATATCACAATAATCATTATCTAGAATGAGAGAGTTTCACAGGAAAAATATTACTAATGATACTTTATGCATCACTGAAAGCTGGTCATTATTACAATTATGAAGGTGATATAAAAATAGAAATAGAATGGAATAGATTCTATCTGTGCTGATGGATATGTCACTAAATTAATAATAGTACTAAAACTAGTAACTATTTTTGAAAAAAATGGCCATATAGTTAGGCGTGTGGTTAAAATTATATATATGTGCCTTAGTAATACTTACTTTCATTAATGGTTATTTAATCCAGTGATTTAGAAGCTATTATTACTGAATCAACCAATGCTTCATATGTGTAGTAAACAGTATGTCTATATGCTTGAGTAAAAACAAGCCATGCTGATCTAGCAGTAAAATTCTTTTCCTGCCTAGAAACATTTTACGTTGTTTAGGTATGAGAAGTGATTGTTAAATCTACTGCTTGATCCTAATAAATGACTTCCTAACATGGTATTAGAAAGAGAAAAAATTTTATTTATTATGTAGTGAAAACTGCGGTATTTGCCATGTAGAATATTTAACTCTATCACAAAAATACATAGATAAGATTATTAATCACTTGTGAAATCATACCATTTCTAATAATAATTTGATTTAAAATAAAAATTAGAGAATAAAACAGTTTAAATGTTTATTTCAATAATTTCTCAACATTTTTGTTTTTCGTTTTGAACCACTGCTTCATTTACAGATCTTAAACTGAATTTTTACTAGAATTAAAAACAAGAAAAAGAAAACATTTTTTAAAATATTTTGTTTTGAGGCAAAAAGTTTTAATTATATCCAAACCAAAATATTTCCAGGCTTTAATTTATTTTGGAAGATGAAAATATTTTTACTTCTGCCTGAAATTGTCTGAATTTCAAGACCTTTAATAAATTTGTTAAAAATCAAATAATATCCTAAATTTTTTTAATGCTTTCTTTAATTTCCCATGTCAAAACATGTTTTTTTATTTGATAATCCTTTCATTGTAAAATGAAACATTACGAAGTTTATTCAAATGCAAAGAAAAAGAAAAAACCTCATAAATTAGTGGAGGGAAAGGAGGAGTGATTAAAAGGGGAACTTGAAGAGAGGAGTACTGACAGACAGCAAAAAAGAGATTATTTTCCTTCATCTTAATGTCATGCGCTGCTGGTACTTTCTTGGACTGTGCTCAGAAATAACTGTGCTTAGAAAGCTCTCATCCTAGGTATCCTCAAGATGAGAAGAGGGGATGACTTCTACATCAGTTTCATAAGTATTTTTTTAATTCACCTACATTTATGAAACAGAAAACTTTATTGTTTCTATACAAAGACTGGATTGTTCAAGAAATAAGAGATAAGATTATTACTAACATTATTATCAAATTGTAGCACATAATAAAAATTATCTTTAACCTTGAATTAATTAAAAGACAGTACTAACCATCATATTCTTCTTTTCAAATACATTGTTAAATATCTGTAGAAATTCTGGAATTCCTATTTATATTCAAATCCATGAAATCCACTTAATACTTATCTTTCTACTCCTATAAAAGAAATATATAAAGTTTTCTACTTGGTTTATTTATCTGAGCATTAATATTGCAGTAACACTTCAGAAAATATAATGTTTACATTTCAGTTTGTCAAAATGTTTTTGCCAATTAAAGACATCAACACATTTTTTATTTTTTAATGGCAAAAGTCTTTAATGGGTGTGATGGTGTACTTCCCCTCCCCCAGACATTATTCCCATAACCCTATTCAAGTGATAACCACCAGTGGCAATTGTAATGGATGCATCTGATTCTGATGGCTGCAGCTGACTTAAAGGGGATTTGGGGGAGACAGACAACAACACAATAGCCAACAGTTAATGTGAGCAACACACCCACCTAACAACAGTGGTGGTCAATGTCTGACTCAAGCCAAATCTGGAAGAAAATAACATCCGTAGTCCGTATGCAAGTGTGACTACAACACATTTCCTTTACTTCATAAATAGCAGACAGCCCAGGGCCTGTTGAGCTCTCCTGCACGGCTGTGGGCTGCATGCCAGGATCTCCCCTTGAGCAGGGACGCCTCTCAAGGTTACTCCTTGAGGTTGAGAGACTTCTTGCCACAACAGATTCTTGGTAAGTGATTAATAGCATACTAAACTTTTAAACCTTAGCTAAATGATATAAAGGATTGATTGCACACACATAATCATTTAGATGTAAACCGTTGATCAAGTCTGGGACTAGGACTGGATCCAGCTGCATCTAGAGTCCTCTCTGAAAAGCTTAGCATGCAAGGGGGTACTTCCTGAATCCTGTGACTCAAAGGGAAGGTCTCCCTGACAGTCTTGTTTGACCCTGTCCCCTATTCAGTAAATATCAAGAATACTTTGCCATCAAATCTTGTTAAACTACTCTCACATTTACTATCAAACTTTGCTAAATTGTTGTTTTGTATCAATAAACATATTGCTGCTTCTCTCTTATGAGTGAAGTTTGTCACTCTATCCATGACAAATTGGATATCTGTAAGACCAAACAGCTCAATTATTACATATGGTACAAATATATTCTAAAATTCAATTTAACTGCATTTTATTTACCTATGGAAAAAACAAAACAAAACCAAATAAACCAACAACAAAACCCCCCAAAACAAACAAACAAACAAACAAAACAAGAAAGTAATATGCTATGGTGTGACAATATGTATTATTTGTATACTACCTGTAAAGCAGTATTCTACCATTGGAAAGTTTTGCAGGACTGCAGCTTAAAGTAATGATGTCTAGGATTTGAAATAATAATTGTAATTTCAGTGTTTATGAAAATTCAGGGTCAAACTAAGGAGAAAGTCATAACTCAAGAGCATAGCTCAAATAGTGCGTAGGAAGGACTATTCCAACCACTTCCCCTTGACATGGGACATGCATATGCCACTGACAGGCAGATTCTTCAAACCATCGAATGTGTTGATCTCTCTACTGCTTTATGACAGCAGAAAAACGTAAAGCATTGTTCTCACCCACTTCCTACCCTGAGGATAGTTTATTACATCCAGTAGTTTATTTCCTACCCTGAGGATAGTTTATTACATCTTATGTAGATCTTATCTTTTCTTGTTAAACAATTTACCATGATACTGTAACAATAAGAATATTTGCCTGAGAATCTTTTACAGCTCCAGAGATCAAAAAGGAATTTTGTCAGAATTATTAGCATCATCTTCTCTTCAGTCGTAATTCTTTTCAAAGAGAACAGTAATCATCATCAGGGTAAGTGCTTTGGAATGATTTAGTGAATTATATTTTTAAAACACAATCTACAAAATATTTCTATATACATTGTAAATGTTCCATCTGACTTGTGCATCACAGATGAAAAATCTTAAAGTGAATTAATTTATTCTTACAGTCTAAAATACCCAGTGGTGCCAATAGCAAATTCATTCATAAATACCTTATAACACACTGTTTTCATCATTAGAGTATTTGGGTTTTACACATTAACAATAATAGCAGTAATAATAATTATAATAATGCATGTAAAGGTTTCAATTGATTATTATTACAAATAATAACTCTAACCTAATCAGTAACAATATCTTGAATCTCAAGCTATCCCTTTTAGGAGAGAGAAACAAATCAGTTATGGAACAGGATCTGAAAGGTAACAATTCCAATTTGCTTTGGACTTGAGCGGTGGAGCAATCTGTCTTTTTAGCCATACTGTTTATTATACTCATAAGAAAATACAGGTACATAGATATGTCCCTTTTTGCTTGTTTTTAATTAGAAGTTGCTGCACAATCACAGAATATTTGTTTAGAAATCCTGAATTTTTGAGCTCTTGCGTTAGGGTAATCCTTACACAAGAAATCCAATATGTTGAGCGAGGTGCTCCATCACTCTCTAGAAGGTGAAAGGAGTCTCTCTTACAAGGGTCCTTACAAAGATGTCTTCAACTGGATTGGGTGAGATTCCCCATACTGCTGTTCTGCTCAGTCCTCAAGTTCTCATAACCAGCTGGTTTGTGCTCCTACATGACCACTCCAGATCAGGCACAACCTGCCCCATTGCTGTTATCTTAAACCACATACAAAGCACCTGTCAACTGTATACAAAAAAAAAAAGACTGTCCCACTTGATCATGTCTGCATCTGGAAGAACAGTTTCTGACTATTTTCAGGTGTCTTATCTGTATAGGATTTGATTGATTCTGCAGTGTTAACCTCTCTGGGAGTCCCCAGAAGGTCCAGCTTCTTCCCCAGGATTTTAATCAACACACTGAAATGTGTAATTTAGTATAGGCATTGCAGGTGCTGCCTGAGGGAGTCTTCAGGGCCGCCCAAAATTCCCACCTGGATAGCTCCTGAATCAGTTAATCCAATGCTTTGTTGCAAAGGCAGAGAGCACTTCAGCCTTTTCTCAGGGCAGTCCACCATAGAGCAGTCCACTATCTCATAGCAGATGACTAGCTAATGAATTTGTGGACTACCTGGTGAATTAATGTCCTAAGTGCAGCAGATGTGCACATAGCCACAGCCCTGATACCCAGTCACACCACTAACAACATAAACAGATGAAATTTCATTCATATATCTCACTAATTCCATGGTTCTTCAAAAATAGATCTTTTTGCCTCCCTTTCATTAAAATAACAAAATCAATGAACTTAAACAGATTTTAAAATCTCAGACAAGATCTTCAAAGTAAACTACTTTAAAATTGCATTAGTATTCCCAAATTTATTTGCTGTTTATCTGAAAATTCTAAACTATTTATAGTTCATGAGTGTCTGAGTGCATTTAATGCGCACAGTCTTAGTGTTTCAACCCATTAGCCAGCTTAATTTGAAAGCCACCTTGGTTGATTAACTCTCTTCTTCAGGCTACCTCAGATATCATCTTCAGTTTCAGCCTTTTCTTTTCCAGCTGCACCACTGTGGACATCTTGAATATAGGCTAATCTCCACCTCAAATTACATTTTCTTTAACTTCCTTTTTTCCTGAGCAATGTTAAACTGCACAGTCTAGTGCATGCTTCTCACTCCACAGGTCATATGTCCCCATTAAATCAATCTCTTCTCCACTTGTAACTTTGTCACTTGCATTTCTTCCTTTGGCAAACCCTTCCCATATGCTCTTTGCCTTCACTGGGAATTGTCGATAGTCCTTAAGTCACATTTCCTTCCATAACTCTCAGAAATTTTTCTTGCCTTGCCTTTGTTAACCTTAATTCTGTAAAATGCATAATTAATTTTTCACCAATGTATCATTTCTTTTTATACAAGAATGCTTCAGTTTAGGTTTATCCTGATGTTTCTTTAACACTCCCAGATCCATAAAGTGTTTCTTCATTCTGTGAAGTATCAATTGAAGCTTTTTATTCAGAGGTTTATTTATATTAACTTATGATATATTCTTGTGTATATAACCTGATGTTTTGAATGGCTGAAGGATCATTCACATCATGAAAATATTCCTAATAAAAAGTACCTCGATTGTCTTTGGGGACTGGATGGAATTTATTTGGGTAACAGAAGGTTATTTAAATTTTGGTTTTGAATATAAAGTACACAGAAATCGGAAAAGAGGAGCAGAGTGAAGCAGAGTAGGAAGCAGAAGTGAAGGGAACCCTGCAAGCAATATATCTCTTGTTAATTCTACTGGGAAAATTTCCTTAAAATTATATTAAAAGGAAGTTATATTATGAGTTGTAATAATTAAAACTCTAATATTTTACTGATACTTGTTTTCTTTTTTAGGCAAAATTTATTCTGGAAATAAATAAAATTGAAGTCAGTATCTTGAATGGTTAAAGGATCTGCAGCAATGGGATGTTTAACTTTTAGATCAATGACATTGCTGCTGTTTTAAGCTTGGGGTTATATGCCGCATAGAAGAGGCTAGTGTTATTTGTACACAGAAGTTGATTTTTAAGCAACTTGTTAATATGAAAATATTCTGCTGAAGTCTATACTTCAAGCTGAACAGGAAATAGATAAAGATCCTCAGTGGCTGTGGATGTCATTTGAACTGATACTATCCCGAATAAAGCTTTTTAATATTGACATAAAGTTAAATTCTGTGTAACATCTTGCATCCCTTCAGTTATTTTTGTTACTCCCAACTGTTTTTTTTTAACAGATTGAAAGATTTCATTATACAGAATCCATAAAGTTAATATTATACCACTTAAATAATTACACCTATTGTCTCTATGATATGTGCAACTCACTCCTATTAATATTTATATAAGCAAGTATCAAGCTGATCCTATATCCTTGAATGTACTTATCTGCTGATGTAAACAGTAATAATAATAATAATAATAATAATAATAATAATAATAATAATTATTATTATTATTATTGTTATTTTGAAGATGCCATCTTACTTCCTTCTTCAGAATTCATTTAAAATATAACTACGTTTATTGTTGTGCTCTCGTGTACTAAGGAAAGCAAGACAGTGACTTCTAAAGTGTTTCTTTTCAGTTCTTTGGGTTTTGCGTCAATCTTCTAGAAAATCGTATCAAAAACTGGACACTAATCAAACAGGTAGAGTTCCCATTAATATGGTCTTCAATATTAAATAATTTCAGTTTTGCCTTGAGTATGCATATATGTTTTAAGGGTTTTTTTTTTGAAGATTTGGTTAAAGATGTAGCATAACCCTTGATCATATCTTTCCCTGAGTTCAAATGACAGAAGATTTAGGTTGTCTTCTGGTTTGATGTGAAACTTTCCCTTGCAGTATTACAAAATCATGTAGTCTTTCATGGTGGTGTATGACTTTTCCTGGTAGGAAGGACAACATAGTCTGATTGAAAACAAACTACAAATAAACAGATGTACTTCCATTTCCAGACAAGTAAATGTTTGGGGTTTTTGCGTGCTTGGTGGTTTGTTGGGACTTTTCCTTTTCCTGTAGAACACATATTTACTTCTGTTTCCGTTTTTAACTTATGCCTGGTTTGTTTACAACAAGTTGTTCCTAGAAGGAGTTGTACTTTACTGCCTCCAGTACTGCTCCATGTCTAGTATAGTGCATCTTTCATTTCACCTGGCTTTGCCCTTTGCTACAACAGCAAGTTTCTTATCCGATGGATCCTACTGAAGGCACATTGTTTTGTCACAGGCCATGGATCTTCAACCAAGCTTTAAAAGGCTAGGTAAGAGTAAACTGCTCTGTGATGATAGCTGAGAGGAGTGATCCTTAAGATTCTGCCTCAAACCTCCCCTTTACTCTCCCTGTAGACATCTTGCTCACAAAATTTTTCCCAACAGCAACGCAGAATATAACTAGCTCTTGATGCACCGAGGAAAAGCAGAGCAAGTCATGTACCTGGATTTGCTATACTGTGACATACTGAACTTTCTGCTCCATATGAAGGACAGGTCATGCTGCCTCTGGACCATATGCATGTTCAGTCACCCATGCTTCTAGCATATGACTGCCAGGCCTCACCCAATACAGACATGTGAGAGCAGGGTGAACAAAAAGTGAAGTTTCACGCTGGTGCTTGAAAACTTTTAAAAAAGATCAACTCTTGTCTCAGAGTGTTTGCTAGATACTCTTTTATGCTAAATATGGGCTTCACTTCACTCTGTCGCATATTAACTACTGTTTTGTTTTTTTTTTTTTTTTTTATTTCTGACAGTGAACCATGTTGCCATTGTCCTTAGTCAAAGGGAACTAGGGAATGAAGGAAAACAGACACAGTGACCAGCTGTGTTGTTCATTATGTTCTTCCTATTCTTGTGTGAAAATACAAATGTGTTATCTGACTAAAATTAGTGATACTGGAAATAAGCTCTGATGGTGGTAGGGAGACACAAGGGTGCAAGGGGCCATCGCTCAACATGGCACAATAACATTTATAGACAGATCTGAAGGATCCAACTGCTTGTCTTTTTGGCCAGTAAAAAAAACAGATGCAGCCAAATCCCATTTTATATATATATGACTTATATATGATATAAGAAAAGCATCGGGCTAAAAGATGGTTGCAAAAGAAAGCGCTTATTATGGATGCACTTCAGAAAAGTTAATGTTTTGTTTGAAAAAATATGTTAACCTAAACCCTTTGAGATGATCCTTATACAGCAAAATCAAAAGAAAGAGAAAGAGAGGAGAAAAAAAAATCAAGTATGCAGTCTTTTGTTTACATAAAGTAAAATTTTTCTGGTTTTATTCACATAGGTTTAACAGTAATAAAATAATAAAATACATCTTAAATGCATATTCAGTTCAATCATGGGGCACTCCTGTAGCTAAGGCAGGTATGACTAAAAGTGGAGGTTACTAATAAAAGGCTGACACAGGACTACAATAAATCTATATGTGCATTAAAACTATATGCAGTAATTTACATTTATTTTTCATCTGTATAAATTGAAGTATTCAAAGAACCTGACTTATAGGCTACCAATATTTCTAGAGTAACAGTCCATGTACACACTTTTGAATAACATTACAACTTCAGAAATTCTTTACCTGCTACTTAAGCTTCCTGTGGGTTGCTTACTTTAGCATAAATGTAACGCACAGTTCAAAGGACAACTTATTTTTCTTTCATACACACTGTTTAAAATAACAAAACATGTGCTTTTAACTTGACAAGTTACAGGATTTTCAGTGATTCTAGGTGATTTTTTCCTATAGCAATTTTTTAGCTGTTGAGGTATAGCAGCATAATCTAAAAGCAAAAAAGCACAAATGAAGCCACTTTAGTAAATTACCATTTTTATATTCATATTGACATTATCCTATACCTTAGGCATGAAAAATCTACCGTAAATCTTGTGGAAAATACTAAAACTGTGGGGTTTTTTTATTTCAATAACAACGCAAGTCTCTACACTAATATGGTTGAAGTTTATAATGCTTTTAGCTCATCTACATCCGTGGAAATTATTGAACAGTCATCTGATATGTGAATTTGAAGTTCATAGCTACATAACACTAAATTTTCATGGAAAGTCAATGAAGACTACTGTTTGTCTGGTGAATTTTCTTTATCCAAGAAAGCTAGTCCAGAATGAATAGTCTAAATAGTAAAATAAGAGCAAGAACTGCAAGATCAAAACAGAGCACTGTAAGCAATAAAATCATATTACTTCCATCTCGGTGGTAAGCATTGGTGATAGTAAACT
Organism: Tyto alba; assembly: GCF_018691265.1. Taxonomy (NCBI): domain Eukaryota; kingdom Metazoa; phylum Chordata; class Aves; order Strigiformes; family Tytonidae; genus Tyto; species Tyto alba. Next base: position 71,214,229 of record NW_024881282.1, on the reverse strand, counting down.
AAACATTCCATCTGTACACTGGTTATAATTAGAAATACAATTTTTCTGATCACATCTTTATTTTGTTTTACCACTGCATAATAAATCATGAGGTTAGCCAACAAAAACAGCAGGCAGGCAAATTTTGTAAGGGAATCTAAGGGAAGAGAACCTGTAAACCAAAGTTTGCCTATTGCTGCAAAGATAAAATATTCACAAGTAAGTCTGTTGATATGTCTGTCTCTTGCTGCACCTGCAACAGCTTCTTCTAGAAAAGCAACTAGATTCTGCACTCTACTATGTAATTAGTTTCACAGGCTGTTGTCAGGATTGCCCTAACACTGAAGGACATGAAGACACCTTCTGCCAGGTAAGCTTCCATCTGGAGTCTTCTGGGAAACAGGTGGGAAACCATTAGATGATGGTGGCCTTCATTTATTATGGTAACTCCCTGATTTCCAATGAAATATAAATGAGCTGGCTAGAGAAGGAACAACAAAGAGGGAAGTACTTTAACATAGGAAGAAACTAGTGTTAGCTTTAATTAGAGGTAGGTCTTTCCCACATTATCGTTGCCGAAATCAACAAATTATATGGTTCTTGTGTCATGGTCCCACCTTGATGTCAGAGAGGAAAAAAGAGAACTCCAAGGGCTGTCAGACTCATGGTCACCACACCCAAGAGGAGATGAAGCATAACTGGCTGGTAGCTCTCTAGTGACTGAAATGAATGAGCCTTTTGACACACTTGACTAACAATCCTGGGATGATGTGCTACCTCAGACAGCTGCTGAGACAGCAGCTAAGCCTGCTCTGAAAGGAGATCCTGCTCCACCTCCACTCACTGGTTACTACCCTGGGCTGTTCACTCATCTGAACGTTAACTGCATTTGGGAATACCCGTAACCAGATGAGTGATAAATAAAATGGGTACTGCTATGGCCTTCTTTACCTGAAGATATCTAGGCCATGCAAGAGTGCACATGTAGGGAAAGACATACAGTTATATGACAAGACTGGGTGGCTGATGTTGCTGGGAAAGTACAAGGGCTGTTGAGCAGAAATGATTCTGTGTCACAAAGATAGAGTCTTAGTACTCTCATGGGAAAGGCTTTAAGCTATAAACAGTCGTGGATGGAAACATGAGGCCATAACTAAGTGTAAAATCTAAAAGTCTGAGGGAAAGCAAATGATAAAAGGCATGCTCTTGCTCTTCATGAAAGGGTCACAGCCAGGAAAAGAGCTCGTCAGTCTCCTGAGAAGTTTAACTGTATATGTGCCAGTATAAAAAGTATACAAAATAAACAGGAAGGACCAGAAGTCTTAGCGTATAAGCAAATTTATGAGTTAATTGGCATACAGAGTGTTTTAGGTTAAGGAACATAACTGGTATATTCCTGTAGAAATGTTTAAACCAAAGGGAAAGGAGTACACACAAATCAAAGGCCTAATGCACACGGTGAGATAGACCTGTTCAAATATCTCGCTAGTATGAAAAGGAACACAGAGTACTTACTTCTGATATCAGTGAGGGCACTAACAGTGTGTAACAACTAGACCTGTCTGGGAGGGCATTTTCCCCAAACTGATCGTGTTAAAGAGGAAGGTGACCATCAACCAGATTAAACAACTACCAGGGAATTGCAAAGAGGCTTTTGAAGCAAAGCCGGGATCAGCTTGGAAAGCTGGGTAAAACGACTGCGGAGCTCTGTAACATGGCAGGAGACCCCGGGTGGGGGTGGGGGGTGTGGAAGGCCCCCGCTCTGCTTGGGCCGGGCAGCGTTGCCGCGGCCTGGGCGCTCCGGAGCGCTGACCCCCGGGGGCGGGGGCGGGGGCAGGGGCCGGGGCAGGGACGGGGCAGGGGCCCCGCAGCGGTGTGTGCCCGGGCCGGGCGGGGCTGCCTCCCCGCGGGGGGGCGGGGGCGGCCCTGGGGCCCGAGCGGCAGCAGCTGCCCGCGGGGGGGCGGGGGGGGGGCAGCGGGCTGCCGGCCTGTGGCGGAGGGCGCCGGGGTTAGTTTCAGGAGGAAATCGACAATTTTTGGAATGTTCACTGAATGCAGTTTAGCTGTTGTATCGGGGACACTGACCCTGAATGTGCAGTTCACTGGTCGCTGGTTAATAAATCCATTAGGTGCGTAGATGCTGCTTGTGTTTAAGCCAAGTGAACCAGTTTTCCACTGGCACAGATAGGCAGAATTTCCTTCTTCTCTTTTCCCTTTACCTTCTCCCTGCTTGTTTAATAAAGTAGCAGAATTAGAACATGCTGATAACAGGGAATTATACCTACTTGAATATCTGCTGGAAAAAGTCAGCAGTCCAACAAGTTTATGCAATGCCTTTCTCATGAACTTTTTGATACAGAAAATGAGGAATACAACAGTAGTAGATTCTTGCCAATAGAGAAAAAGATGAAGGTGGAAAACTATCATGACAAGTGTTTGTGCTTCTGAGGAAGGGAAAGATGGCTGACAATGGTAAGAGTGGAATAACATTTTTTATAATTTCAGATAAGAGAATAAAAGTGCTTATTTTATAAGTGCAACACATAGATAACAGAGTAATATTTCAGTAAATTCTACAATTACATTGTGAGAGTTCAAACACATTGTGAATCACTTAGTTCAAGAGTCTTAACTTTCTGAGTTTAACTGAATTGATGTTATGACCGGGGTGGCTGACTGACAGATGTCTTTGCTGAGAGACTGGACAGGAGGCTATTTAGTGTTCTATTTTCTTTTTCAGTCTGGATATTTTTAATTTGCCATTGAAGCCAAGGATAAAGATACTCTATCTGATGATTGTGACAACACATATTTATCTACCTTTTTAAAAAAAAAAAAAAAAACAAACAAAACAAAACAACATAATATTTAAAAGCTGCAGATTTCCCCATTAACTGTGACATGAAAGCAGTCTGCAAAAGCTGACTCCTGGATATTTCAGACATGTTTTTCTTTCAGATACTGAGCTGTGTGACCTGCTCCTTGCCTCACACTACACAATTTCACATCAATTTCAATGAGAAGTTTTAACACAGCATAGTTTTTACTTGTTGACAATGTTATTTGCCACCTTCATGTTTGGATTCAAGTTATATTTATTTCTATGTTCACCCTTATTACAATATCACATCTTCATGAAAAATTTAAGATTCCTGAGTATAAATATTTAAGTAATGAGACAGCAGAACTACCTCATTTTTTTATATTCATAAATAAAACTTAGTTGCTAGAAAAGATGCTTAGCTTTTTTTGAGAGTTTAACCGATTTCTCTCTGCTGGTTTGGGAGACTCAAGCACCTTCTTCCCAAAGGTAGGTGTGAATTGGCAGTGGGATGGGAATAGGAAACTCCATCTTTCATTCCAAAATTTGTTGAGTGTGCTGATGAGAGTGCCAGATCACCAAATGCAAGTGCCAGCCTCTTTCCCTCTAGTATGGAAAAAGGAAGTATGGAGGGAGGGTTTGTTTCCAGTTCTTATCTATGCATTTTAGTCTTAAATTGTTTCATGTATGATGAATAAATAATTTTTAGAGCTCTCACTACAGTAAGTAAAATATCCAATAAGTACATTAAGTATCCTTGACTCACACGTAGACTTGATGTAAAAATAATTTAGCAGTGAAGTGCTCAGTTGTGAAATCTGGATTTTTCTGAAAAAATGGTTAAACTAGAGAACTTAGTATACAAAGCATTTGCTATGTACAAATAGTATATAACCATTTGTTATTTGTTGAAAAGCTGTGTCTTCCCCCTCCCTGGAAGTTTTCAAGGCCAGGTAGGACAGGGCTTTGAGCAACTTGATCTAGTGGAAGGTGTCCCTGCCCATGGCAGAGGGGTTGGAACTAGATGATCTTTACGGTCCCTTCCAACCCAAACCATTCTATGATTCTGTGATTCTGTAACTATTGCAGATGCTGCAGGGAAGCCTTTATTATTAATTCAATAAGACATTATGGATTTTATTTTGTTGTATTCATTGAATTCTTTCATTTTAAGAAATGCTTCTGTCCTTACAAGAATGTATGATCATTTATGGGATTGTCTTAAATAGCTATGTGATAATGTATCCCTTTATACTCTTCACTTTTTCTAACTAATATGTCAGCTTTTCTGCTTATATTTTATTTCATTCATCTTCAATCTATTCTTACATATTGTATAATGTTTTCACTGCTACTAGCAATGTTCTTTCTTTTGCTACAGTCTTTTTCATTATTTAAATGCTACAGAAGACCAGGTTTGTGTCTAAGAGCTGTTCCAATTTTTACTTGCCTATTCAGATGAAGACTCACTACTTTCACTGAAGTGAGTTGGCATATAAACACAGTATCTCCACTGCTTTGTTGGCTCCAGTATGAGACAGGATTGAAAAGACAAATACTATGAAACAAATAGGGGCCACAAAAAAGGTCTGTTGTGCCTGCTACCCCTGAGAATACCATTTCAAAGCTACCCCAGTAAAGTTGCTATTTGTTCTTGGAATCCACAGGTGAGTGTGAAGCTCTACACAGCCAGGTTTCGCTCCTGATTCAGAGTGAAAAAAAAATAAATTATGAGGTACTCTTTAGATTACATAGCAGAAACTTCTACTTAGTTTCATTAGTGGGAGATTATCAAGACTGCCAGTAAATGACCAACTCTACTTAGCATTAGATATTTTATCTCTACTGTCAGCTTTACTCATTACAGTCTGTTTCAATGGCTAAAAGGATAATTTGGCCAGTGGGTTTGTAGGTAAATAAACTGATCATTCAGAACACTGTAAAACACTTTTTCTTTAATGAGCACAAGACTGCTCCAGATAGTATGGATATGTAGATAATGGGTACAACTTACTTCAGGAATAAGAATGTTCACACTAAAGAAAACTTTCCTGAAAAATGTCAATTTATGGATATGACAAACTTTGGGAGACACTCCAGCATATAGCTAGACAAGTCCATAGAACATTGGGTGAGCAATTGGCTGACAGGTCAAGCTCAAAGAGTTATAATAAAAGGGGTTATAGCGGGCTGGCAGTCAGTCACCAGTGGGGTTCCCAAGGGCTCAATTTTATGGCTAGTGTTCTTTAATGTTTTTATAAATTATCTGGATGCAGGAATCAAATGTATATTCAGTAAGTTTGCCAATGATACTAAATTAGAATAGAATAGAATAGAATAGAATAGAATAGAATAGAATAGAATAGAATAGAATAGAATAGAATAGAATAGAATAGAATAGAATAGAATAGAATAGAATAGAATAGAATAGAATAGAATATTTTAAGTTGGAGAGGACCTACAGTGATCATCTAGTCTGTCTTATCAATTCAGGGCTGACCAAAAGCTAAAGCATATTACTAAGGGCATTGTCCAAATGCCTCTTAAACACTGACGGGCTTGGGGCATTGACCACCTCTCTAGAAAGCCTGTTCTGGTGTTAGACATCCTTCTTAGCAGAGAAATGCTTCTTGAAGTCTAGTCTAAAGCTCCCCTGGCACAGCTTTGAACAATTCCAACATGTCCTATCACTGGGTATCAATCAGGGAGAAGAGATCAGAACCTACCTCTCTACTTCCCCTCATGAAACTAGAGAGCAATGAGGTCAACCCTCAGAGTCCTTTTCTCCAAACTAAAAAACGGGAGGAGCTGTAGACCTTACAGAGAGATCTGGATAGACTGGAGATCTGGGCAATAACCAACGGTATGAAATTTAACAAGAGCAAGTGCTGGATTCTCCACCTGGGATGGGTAATCCTGGTTATACATACAAATTGCGGGACAAGAGGCTGGAAAGCCGCCCTATGGAAAGAGCTCTGGGGGTTTGGGTTGATGGCAAGCTGAATATGAGTTAACAGTGTGCCCTGACAGCCAAAAGGGCCAACTGTATCCTGGGGTGCATCAAGAACAACATAGCTAGCCGGTCAAGGGAAGTCATTGTCCCACTCTGCACTGCACTGATGCAGCCTCACCTTGACTGCTGTGTGAAATTTTGGGCACCTCAATATAGGAAGGACATCACACTTAGAGTGTGTCCGGAGGAGGGTGGCCAAGATGGTGAAAGGTCTCAAGGGCAAGACTTACAAGAAGTGGCTGAGGTTATTTGGTTTGTTCAGCTTAGAGAAGGCTGAGAGGTGACTTCATCACAATCTACAGCTTCCTCAAGATGGGAAACAGAGGTGGAAGTGCTGATCTCCTCTCTCTGGTGACTAGTGATAGGACATGAGGAAGTGGAATGAAATTGCATCAGGGGAAGTTCAGATGGGACACTAGGAAAAGATTCTTCACTGAGAGGGTGGTTGGTCACTGGAACAGGCTCCCAAGGGAAGTGGTCATGGCACCAAGCCTGTCAGAGTTCAAGGAGTTTCTGGACGATGCTCTTCATCACATGATTTAGTGTTCTGTAGTCCTGCAAGAAGCAGGGAGTGGACTTCATGATCTTTTTGGGTCCCTTCCAACGGGAGATATTCTATGATTCTATGATTCTATATGGTGATAGTTGCTCTGATAAAATATGAGCCCTGATACTTGTACCTGAAAGGGAATGTTTTACATTACATTAATCTAGTTCTTCTGATTGAGCTGACACCAGCAGATGTTTTGTCAATTTTTGGTTTTATTTGTAAGGTAATGAATTGATGAAAAAGGACAAGTGCTTGCTTTCTTTGTCTCTGAGGTAGAATGTAACTAGAAGGTTTCAGATCAAAGGCTTTCTGTAATCTGGCTAAAATGTTTTGTGACTGCACATCAGTTAGATGTCTTGCTAGAATTATTTTTTGGTCATTTTTACCATGTTGAATTGTATGAACAATAACGACAAGAATACAAACTAAAAGTATATATAAAACAAAACAAAACAAAAAAAACATTTAGCATAGCCAAAATGAAATTTGTGGTGTTACATCAGAGGTAAACCTGGCCCAGTTCCTTTAACAGTTATTTGCCTAATTTTTTTATTGTGTGACCTGATATACAAAAGATCCCAGTAGAAAACATGTTGGACAGCAGCTGCATTCTCTCAGTCATTAGCAAGGGGAGATGAGTGGACTGTGTCCAAAATGCTGTGCTGCAGCTGGAACAAGATGGGGTTTGCTATTTAGCAGCATGATGTTTTGAATGTTCATTTTCTTCTTTTTGTTTTGATAGGTTACTCCTCCCGTGTGATCACTGAGCTGACTCTCCAGCAATTCCTAAATGCTCGACTATCTTTATAGCATTTCACTATTTTTCTGTGAATGACAACTGAGTAATTCTAATCACTGAAAATGAAAAATCTGAGAGGAATACACTATACTGAAAAGTCCAGCATACAATTTTATTTTAAAATATGATTTGTTATAAGAGATAATATCTTATTTCAAATCATACTTTCTACAATTTCATTCTGAGTGACTGTTTTACTCCTTTCAGATTATGAATTTATCATTAAGCATTCTTTCTGGGGAGAGTCAGTCAGCATTGTGGCCAGATATTGCAACATTATGGAAATAATCATATGCTAGTAAGGAAAAAGAAGTTCAATTTTTATTGACTTTTCAGATATGATAGGCTGTTTCCACTGAAAACCATAGAGATCTGTAGTATTGTATACTTAAAGTGGAGATTTCTCAGACTCCACAGTTGTAATGTTTGACTTAAAAGTTATCTTTAAATACATGAAATATTTATGTAGTGAAAACACTTCAGATGTCATTAGCTGAGATATTATTCCGTGGCTACAGCTACATCAACAGGCAGAACTACTTTTCAGGTAATCTTTAATCTCACATACCGTAAAAATCTAATGTAAATATTAGTGCAGTATCATTTTTCTATTCTGTGTGACCTCAGAATCTTTGCTGATTACATATGTGAGGTTTGCCCCTACCTTGTCTTCACTTAGCTCACTATCCTTTTACTTTCTGTTATAACTCACCCATGAAACTCAAGCCTTCATCAGAAGTCCATTATCAGCAACTCTACAATCTTATTTTCCTGTCTTCTAGACCTTCTTCATCCTTCTCTTTATTTTATAGTTCCAAAACAGACATAGTTAGCTTTGCAACGTATTTCATCTCAGGATTCTTTCAGGGAATTCAGAATACTGTGAATAATGTCTATACAATTAATGGTAATGTTGATATTATTAATTATAGCATTGTTAATAATAATCCCGGTGCTCATAAACTAGGCACAATATGAAAATATATGTTGTATGACATACTCAGAGAAGGATGGTTTTACAATGATGCTTATGTTGTCAGCAGCCCACTCATTTTGACATTGATGTGGGTTATAACAAGATCCTTCCAAGCTGCTTGTCCTGTTTGGGGCTGGAATAGAGTTCCTGTTCGTTTTAGTAGCTGGAGGATTGCTGCAGCACACTGAGACCCCAGGGGCTCCCCAGGTCCCAGTGCCCTCACCTGTGTGTGGGGGCGGGGGGAGCACAGCTGGAGGGCTGGGCCTGGATTGGCCGATAGTCCATGTCATGTGACATTGTGCTCACTATATAAAGGCAGGAGTGGGCTGGGGAGGGCTTCTCACTTCTGGGGGGAGTTGCAGTGGTGCCTTTGTGTTTGGGAATGCCAGGTGGGTGTTGGTCAGTGGGTGGTGAGCAGCTGTGTTGTACGTTACCTGTTGATGCTGCTGTCAGTGTATTGTTCTGTTACTGTTATTAAACTGTTTTTATCTCAACCCGTGAGTCTCACTTTGCCCCTCCAATTCCCTCCCCATTCCCAAGTGGGGGGAGGGTGGGTGAGCGGCTGTGTGGCATTTAGCTGCTGAGTAGGCTCAAACGATGACACTGGTTGTTTGAATTACTTGATTACTTTTTCTAACTCATCATAATACTTATTTAGCAAAAATTCAACTGTTTCATCAGGACAAATGTTAATAATCTGACAGATTACACATACCTGGAATCCTAGATTTTAACAGTGAAATCTCTGATCTGGATCACATAGAACAGAATCACAGCTGGATCATCCATACCCTGGGTGAGAGCCCTGGCTGCAATTATTCTGTGCCTCAGTAGGTGACAATAGAAAAGAAAAATAGCACCTTGAAAAGTTTCCATTTCCTCATAGGGAGGAATAAAACATTTTCTTAAATCTTGAATGCTTTTGCATGAATGGGTAAACTCTTTCCCACTGAGATAGATCTGCAAAAAATATTGGTACCCATTGGACTCTATAATGAATGGCTTCATTATAAAGTCCAGAGCTTTCCTAAAAATCAGGGAGTAGGAAGAAAAGAGCTCACCTCTCCCTGTTATTTTTTCTCAGAACTGTACTCTGCAAATGTTATAAAAGCTCCTGTGTAATTTTGTGTGTATAGAATGGATTCTATGAGTGTCTGCAGGTGTGGACAGAGAACTACTTACCAGAATGCAACAGGCCAAAGATAGGAAATGAACCTGCTGAGAAGCTGGTATGTGAGAGTTTCCCAAGCACTAATGAGCTCTGGGGATAAGTACACTTGTTGACTCTTCAAGAACTTATAAACTTGGTACAGATAAATTCTGTCATATCTGCACGAGACCACTAGCATAAATGTACATCAGCAATGGATTGTGTAACGCTGATCACATCCAGAAGTGTCTGATATATGGAAAAAGATAACAAGTTTATATATATGACCCCAAAGAAACAAAGGGTCCTCTGAAGGACTTCGTGAACACAAACCTAGAAGCCACTGATATGTCAGTACAGTCCTTCACTTCTGGAGGAGCTAGAATTGGCCTCCCATTTGTTGTTCCAACTGCATTACTATGAATGAGTGTGTGAATAAACTGTATAAATTAATTAATGAATACGCTGTGCAGTTTTCTGTTACTGGTAATAGTGGCTTGTTACTGCTAATAATCACATTATGATAAAAATTGAAATTATTTAGAAATATTCAGTGGGTGGGGAGGAGACACATCACAAGGTTGAAACATACATACAGAAGTTCATCTAACCTTTCAGAAATCTGTTTGAACCAACTCTGAGGATAGAACATGACACTGTTGAGCAGCCAATACTTGTTTGTATAATTACTTTATGTACTTCTATTAAAAAACAGAGGTAATAGATAATACAGTAACAGTCACCCTCCAACCCTCAGAATTAGTTAACATCTATTAATGAAGACATTCTAATAACTGTGCTGGTATAGATCAATGCATGCAATAAAAAAGTTAATAGATATATATATACTCGTCAATATCTCATGCTAAAACATTGCTCCAAGTATCATCCAAACTGCAGAGATATATTTAAAATACAACAGCCATGTGACAGGACAAACTGCTTCTTTTTAGAATATCTCCCAGCTGCAGTGTCTAAATAGAAAAAAAGAACATGATCTAATGAATATTGATCTAAATGTGAAATGGGACTTCTCTGAAATAAATCATTCGCTATGTTTCTAGAAGGATTCTGTAATACTGCATGTAATGATCAAAAGCAACTGGTAGATCCAAAACAGAAAAAAAAGAGAGACCCTTCAAATAAGAAAAGATATAAAGATTACTATTTTACTTATAAGACCAGTTTCTGTCATCAAAGAAAAAGAAAGACAGCCTATGAACTCATGACAGGTGAGGATTCAAATAGTTCTTAAATTCAGTGGTCACTGCTTTTCCAAACTGTATTTGCAACTGCAAAATAATTCCATCCTATTATAGGCAGTGGGTGAAAATTAACATTTATATGTGTTGGAACAAGTCAGATTTTGAACTCACAGCAGTTACCAGGATTGAAAGAAGACTATGTGAATTACAAATCAGGCAAAACTATATTACAACAAAGATGGACAAGAAACATGTCTAGATGGTATAGATAAGTGAAATTTAAAACTAATGGGAGTGTTTGGTTTACTTGTTTTCCTTTTTTATACTAAGAAATAATTTATTATGAATTAATGAGCACATGAGGAAAGTCAGCATCTGAAGGATCAAACAATATATATTTCCCTGCAAAGTGTGAAATACTTTCAAAAGATACTGTAACCCTCCCTTTCTGAGTCACTTTTTCTGAACACCTTTCAGTTTGTGCGGAGATTTGACAAAGTTTCCTTGGACACAAGTTGGAAGTGTAAGGTAGATATCAATGACTAACATGATAGATAGGACAAAAAAGTTACTTAACTAACTATCAGTATGTTCACCACCTTCAGTAAGGTAGTTGAAGGGTCTTTGCCGGCATGTCCAGTTATCAGTCAGGTCAGACAGGTCGGCCTCCATTGCTCTGTCGAATGGGTGGATACTCAACACTGCTGAGCTGCTCTCTTCTGACTCACTCTTTCTTCTTAGGATTTTATATATTTTCAGATCAGTGTTTTTTCTTCTCTATCCTTGAACTTCTAACTATCCCTATATAAGCAATCTTCGAATAGAGCTGTGCAAGATGAGGGAGCTGTGTCCCTTCTCACAGTCCTTTTTCACAACTTGTAAATTTTCATGGAGGTTTGAGTCAAGGTTATGCAGCTGGACCATATCAAAATTATATCAAAATATCAAAAACCTTGAATCACATACACTTGAATCCCTAGGAGGAGTTATAGGTGTAGATGACACAGGTAGAGACAGAAGCCTGAACAAGAAGGGAGAACAGTATTTCCTTTATTGCTGTATTAAATAGTCTTCAAGGTTCTGATGGCCCTGACTTCAATATTGTCATGGACATGCTCGTACAAGTACATTGTGGTTAAATGAGGAGCAAGCTGCGTGTTTCACATAAGATTAGGTATGGATTTACTTCATATCTGGTAGATAACTGGCTATCTTCTGCTAGAACATGACCCAGCCTTCCTGTCTGTGAAAAATGGTACATCTAAGGCCTGAATAAGGCACATAGAACAGCTGTACTGGTACAGACCACAGCTTGTCTCCAATTACATTTAAAAGTAGATGCCTAGGAAGCGTAACTGTAGAAATGTATGTAATGATACTTCACTCTAATACTTTCAAATATATTAGAATCATGGATTCACAGGATCATTTAGGATGGAAAAGATCTTTAAGATCACTGACTCCAACCATTAACTTAACACTGCCAAATTCACCAGGTCTGGGATTTTCTGAGCCAGCATAGTTCCTATAAGTTTGTATAAGTTAGTATGCATTTCTGGCTTTGTCTTCTAATAAAGTGTTCAATTTCTCTTTGTGTTTATATAATTTTTTTAGCTTCTAAGGTATCCTGTTGTAAGGAGTTCTGCAGTTTGACTGTATTTTAAGTAAATAAAAGTAATTCCATTAAGTGTTGTAACTTTTTTCATCCGTTTTTTGAATCTTTTTTGATTCTAAAATATGGTTTTTGAAGTAAAGCAATTTGAACACTTTGTGTGTGAGATGATGATACTATAGGTTTAAATTTGTGGTAGTAGGTAGTAGGTAAATGTTCCTGCTTATTCACCTGAGAGGACTTTTTGAGTCTTTAACTCTTGGCCTGGAAGAAGGAGCATTGAAATAAGATAATATCTAGGCCTCTGTAGAAAAGAATAATCATAATCAAACCCACCAGATAATCATGACTGACCTTGATCAACCAGAATTAATTCACAACTTAAGGTAATCCTTTCCTACATTTCATCTTGATCTCACAGAAAAATGCTGATCTCTTTACCCAGTGCAAGGAATGGTCTGTCTTAAAATAAGAAAATTATTGCTTTACAACTGCTGTATTTGCCATTCTTAATACCATTCTTGATCATAAAATAGGACCCAAATCTTGTTCAACTCAAACTACAGATCTGCAGATCAAATTATACTCTTCCCTTAGAAGTTTAAGTCAGAATTTAAAGGTGTCTTTGTCAAAATAATAAGACTATCTTTTCGCATAAAAATAGAAAAGTTTGTCTAGAGATCTCTTTTGTTATTTTAATGTCTTCTTTATTGTTTTCATGCTCCCAAGCTTCTGAATATACCAATTAGAAATATGAGAAAAATAATTTAAAACTAAAAATTAATTTAGTCACATCCCAGTAAGAAGAAGGTAGATGTTAATAAATTTTAATGAAAACAAATCGTCTACAGGAATTGAACCCATACCCTTTCATAAAACCATCAGTTACCCTATTCACAAGGCTACATTAAGCACAACAGAATCAGGTGGTGTATTAGCCAACAGAGGATGGTCTTTGATCCTTATGAATGTAATAAAAAATATACTAAGAGGATCAAAGTAATTAAAATTTTATATGACTATGGAATGTAGACAAAGTGCATTCCCTAGGTCATTCTAAGGATTATGTGCATGTAATTTAATGACATTCAGAGGAAATACAGCATATGTCTGTTCCTCAGTGACAAAAACACTTGAAAAGAAAGAAGACCTATTTTCTGGCTCCAGCTCTTTAAATTCTGCTTAAGATAATGATTTGTGGTGTATAATATTAGCAGAGAAGATCTTCCCAAAATACTAATAACATTCCAATATTTGGATTATAAATTGCTGCAATATATACATAGGATATTTAAAACTACATACAGTTCCAACCACCAAGAACATTATTTAACTGAGAAAAGAGTATCTAAATGACATAACAAGTCTCTTTCATTAGTAATACTTATTATTTTTTTTCATCTCCTATAGCATTTATTTCCAAAGTCAGATCTCTCTTTAAATTATCAAAAAAATTGCCCTAATTCTCAATTAAAATTTCTTTGAGCAAATGATTTCCACAATGAACAGCCTTTATTTCAGAGCTTGAACTACAATGTTAACACATATATAGAATGAAATGACAGGTCCGGAGATGAGTAACTGTACTTATAAACATCCAATAAACACTCAGATGTAAGACTGGATGACAGCATCAATGTTTAATATTCACTCAGCCAATGGTTTCTGTGATGTGAATAAAATGTATCATTAAAATTTAAGCATCTAACCAAGATACTTACATTATGACACTTTTCATTCTGGGCTTTGTGTAATCTGTGAAGAAAAACAAATGTTTCCTAAGGCTGATGCAGAGCTTACTCTTCTATCATTCTAGAGAATCTGTAGAAAGATTAGGCTTATATTTTATATGATTCAGTTACATGCCTGTAGTTAAGTACGATTAATTCCTCTATCCCACCCTCCCCTTCCTGAGTGTGTAAATAAGCTTTTTAGAATACATTTTGTAGGTTAGATTGAGATCTAAATTACTTATCCATAAATCCAAAGTGAATCAATTCATGTCAATAATGTCATCAAAGTCAATGATTCACTCCAGATGAACACCTAGCTATTAAATTCAGGCTAACCGTACTTCAGCTTTTACTAAGCAACCACATGTTGGATGAAGAATTCATTGTACAACGTTAAAAAGGCTTGAGTCTAGACTATCACAATAACATTCGTGTTGATATTTTCATTTAAAAACTGCTACCAAAAGATTAACCATGTTAGTGTATCACCCATATAGCAGAATTAAAATAAAAACCTTCTCATGCTTAACTTTGTCAATTAAAAATAAATAGGAAAACTGTAATTTTATAGGTGTAAGCAGTTACTGATGTATATATTGATTTGCTAATCTTAAAAAATAACATTTTTCAAAAAGGTCTACTGTCATCATCTTAAGGTTTTGTGTGACTTGCTTTTTCATTGATTTGAAAAAGGAATGCATCTTCTTATTGCAAACTATCTTGGGAGCCATAATAAATTCTAATAAGAAATAGTCATAAATTATTTTTCTTCTGTTGTTTTCCAGTTTGGGGCTTTTGGGTAATTTGATAACTATTGTTCACTCCAGCAGTTTAAAACCAAATTTCTCCCCTTGGATCAGAGCTTTAAAAGACATCCTATAGCTGTTCAGAAATCCAGTTTACCAAGTGTATGGCTGTCAAGTGTATCAGTCACGGAGGCTGTAAAGCCAGGTAAGGAGAGTATTCCCTATGTCTTCATGTCAAAAAAATAGATGTATGCTTGGCTAATATTTCTCCTCCAGCCAAATTATAAATGATTATTACAGTGAGACTAACAAGAGTGGGGATTGAATCAGTAGAGGTTTATCTCTCTTTAATGTTTTTGAATCATTTTCCAAAAAAATACAAAATACACATTATCTCTTTCTATATGTAAAACCCTTAGAACAAGTAAGGAGCTTTCATGCTCTATGCAAATGTATTGTTTGAATTGTATTTCTGGGTTGTTATGAGTCTGACTAATTGCTAGGATGTTGATTGTAGAGGAGGAAGAAAGGCTGTCTATCGTAGGTATTTCTTTTTTCAGGGTGCTAACCTCTTTCAAGGATGCTAGCAGACAATGTTGTCATTCTCTGTCCTTTCTTGTCCTCAAAACTGCTTTGTAGCAGCAACCCAGAAGCCCAGTTTTCAGCTAATAATGGATAAAGAAAGGAGTTTAAAGTTCATGCTTTGCTGTGTGTAGTGTACAATAAAATCATATCTCAACATGCAGTGTGCAAGAGAGGTGAGTGGCTCAACAGGGTTAGTGTGAGTAAAAGACAGGACTGCACTATTCAGAACATTTCAAATCTCCACGTTAAGGTGGACTTCATTCTTCCTAGCAAGTATCTGTAAATAGTTTTTTCCTTACAAAAGAACATCATAAACTCAGGGAAATCAGGTGAAGGGCCAGAAACTCTTAACACTCAGAAAAGTGTGATGTTGCAAGGAATAACAGTAGGCAGACTCAGGGCCTAGACAACAGGAGGAAAAACAAACTCTTGGGACACAACTCCCAAAATCGTGGTAATCTAGGATAAAGACAAAGACATCACATCAGTAAATAATAGTCAGTAATCTTGATTTAAGAAATTTTTATAATCAGAGTATAAGGCCGATCTTAGACACTGTAATGCACCTTTATCCAAAAGTGTTAACCACCATCAGTCATTTATTAGTAAAACTGTAATAAATGACATATCCTATTGCTTCTTGAATTACCCTTTTTTCCCCCACAAGTTTTTTGCATTAATTTTGGAAATCCCTGTTTTATTTTCTAATATCTACATATGAATCCTCCATGTGAATATGAAAGATTCTTGCTGGTAATTTTTTACCGTAGTTACAGAATGCCTATGACTCTAAGCAATCACTTCCCTTCAAATCTTCAGATCACAGCTGATGAGAAACCAGCATTTCCATTCATTTCTAGGTACATTGTCTTATTCTGTTTAAGGTAAAGAAATGTGTAAATTTGTCTTAGAACAGAAGTATGTTCTCATTTTATCTGTTTTGTTTGTGAAAGGGGTCCACGTGTCACAAGTAGCACAGAAGACTCTCTCATACATGGAATTCAACTGACTGTGCTTTAGATGCCTGAGGGTTAATCATGAGACCCCCTTTACAGTCAAAGAAATAAGTACCTCCTGGGAATGATTCTCTTGGCATATCTTAGACAAGTCATGAAAAGACATGAATGGTCCCTTAAAGTTATGCAGGGTTAGAAGAGGACTTAAGCTTGAGGTTTGCTTTAGACTCTGTCTTTCCTGTGTCTTCCCATTTCTTGTGGTCTTTTATCCATGGCAGTAGCCCTTCCATTGTCCATTTAATGTGCAATTATTTGAAAAACAGCCAAGCAGTAATCAGTCCAGAAGACAATGATTAATAATACACCACTGTTCATTAGTCAGATGAATTTGAGCCAAAAATCAGTCCAGCAGAGGACATGTGATTTTAATATCTGAGAGGGCAAGAAAAAGAGCTACTAGTAGTAGCAAGACATAAAAATTACCGAGTTAGGAATTTGTTTGCTTTTGTTGTAAATGTTTTCTTAAATTATTCTGGAAATAAACTAGTGATATATTCCATTAAAGTACTGGGCTTTAAATGGATGAAACACACGACTGCAACTTGTCCAAACTAAGGAAGTATCTTTAATATTTTATAATATTATTTTTGCTTTAAACTGTTTATAAAAAATTTGAAATTTTAATACAACCAAATGATAAAGCAAGCCTACCTCCAAAACACGGTGAAATAAAGTGACTTCATGGGATGTTCTTCAAATGATTCAATAGATTTTGGGGAGAGTCTGTATGCAATACATTTCTGGATGGTCCTGCAATTTGGCTTACTTCATTGTGCTTGAATTATCAATATTTAGATAAAGAGAAACATTAAAAGCAACAATGTATTAACATGGACATACTTCTGTTAAGGCACAGATGCACATATTGGTGAAGGACACTTCATCCTTCCTGTCCTGGGTTGAGTGAGTGGTGGAGTTTTTTGGTGGCAGGGGAGGGGGCTATCAGGGTGGCCCCCTGTGAGAAGCTTCTCAAAGCTCCCCCAGCTCCACGTCAGCTCCACTTCTGTTTGGGAAATTGAGCCAATCGGCTGCGCCTCTGCGATAACGTATTTAAGAAGGGGCGTGGTGACGTGCAGTTGGACTTGTGAGGAGGAGTTTCTGCAGCTGCGTGAACACCAAGGTCAGTGGAGGAACAGAGGAAGAAAGGAGGGGGAAGGTGTGCCGGAGCGGAGACCCCCCTGTATCCTGTGGTGAGACGGCAGGGTGGCCCCCCCCGCCACCCATGAAGATCTACGGTGGAGCAGACATTGATTTGTGGCCTGTTGTTCCTGCTCAGCTGATCAAGGTTCTGTGCCCGAAGAAAGCCGGGGTCTCGTGGGAAAAGGTAGCCCCGTTGCTGTAATTCAGTGCTGGGAGGATTGCAGCATGCGGGGGAGTCCCACGCCGGAGCAGCTCGGGAAGGGCTGCAGCCATGGGAGAGAATCCAGTCGGAGGAAGTTAGTGACCCATGACGGAGCAGTGTGGGGAACGCTGCGGCCCATGGGAGGAATTCAAGTTGGAGAAAGTTTGTGGAGGACTGTCTCCTGTGAGAGGGGGACCATGATGGAGCAGGAGGAACAAGTTTCGGACACTCCCCTAGCAGAGCTGAGCCCGGGAAGAAGGGAGGGTTGGGGGGAAGGTGTTCTCAAGATGTGGCAATGCTTCTCACTGTCTTACTCTGTTATGTGTTGTTAGTGTCTGTAATAAACGTATGTTCTTTTTTTTCTTCCCCTAACGAGTCTGCCTTTTGCTCGTGATCATAAAAGGGGGATTTTCCCCCATCCCAGTCCTATCTTGAACCCCAAGCCTGGCTCTCTGTCCCTTCTCATTGCCGGAGGGGAAGGGAGAGAGAGCTGCGGCATTGTGGTTGGCTGCCAAGCAGGCCTAAACCACGACACTTCCATTAGCTTAAACAACATGCACATTACATTGATGCATAGGTATTTGTGACCACACAGCTCTATAACTTCCCTTTCAGACCTGGCGGGGAGCAGACCTGCACTGTTAAAAATTGCATTCATTCCCTGGAATGAAAACTATTGGACACTCATTTTACTTCTACTCCATTTATACATAACACCATGTGGGAACAATAGTGTGGTAATGCCTTGGTGACTCCATCTCATCCCCTCTATAATTACTGTTGCAGTCAACTAAATATGTCAGTGAATAAAATGCAGAAAACGTAGTACGGGATGCAAAGTCAAAACTTTATGCAAGGGAAGTAAAAAATATTCAGTTATATTCTACCACAGATTTGTCTGTATCTCACCACCTACAGGGCAAGAAAAACTTCTCTGGAAGTACTTAATTTTTAGCATGCTTAGATTTTCCCAGCAGTGTACTTTCTCTCTATATCTTCACACACATGTGACAATCCTCCTCAGATTTTTCCTCCTCTGCCCAATGGTTTTTGTGATCAGAAACCTCTCAAAATTGTGGACTCTTGTATTCATATGGAACAGCTTCGTGTATCATGCACCTCTCCCTCACCACTGACTGCATCTGGTTTTCTTACAAAATTCTTAAAGGCACACATTTAATTTCACATGTCCTTCCCCAATTTGTCCCTACTTGTTGGCTACATACTCTTTTTTTCCTTCTCGTGTTCATAGCTTTCTCATCTGCTCCACAGCTCCCATCTGTTTTTTATTGTATTATTCCTCTGTGAAAGATAAAAATCTAACTACATAGAAAGCTATGCAAAGCACCATTAAAACTGAGGATTTAATAGTTGATTTCCTTCCCTCTCTTCCCTTATCCCCTGCTAATTCTTTCTTTTATTTTTCCTTTTCTCATATCATTGTACTTATGTGTAATGAAACTCTTCAGGGGCAGGGATTATAGCTAATTTATCTGCTTGTATAATATCTTAGAGTATTGTCAGATTAAACAATATCTAGGGTAGGCAAGGTAGTTTAAGATAGGAAAAGAAATTTTGGAAAAACATTACTGCTTTTATGGAGCATTTGCTCAGAAGAAGAACTACTGTTGTTTTATCACCAAAATGTAATGACAGATATCCTACTAACTTTAATATATGAAGGTCACAAAGTAGAATTTATTTTAGAGTTTAAAGTTCTTGAGATGTGTTCTCCCTAACCCTTTGTATAAAAATTCACTTTTCCATATTGAAGACCTGAAATAGATTTCAATTTTAATTTTAACTATGAATTTAATCAATAGAAGGATTTTTTTTTTGCTGAGACTTCAAATAAAAAAGACTTTTTAATACCTTAGTATAATGACCTGAACTTCACTGGGCCCTAAGCTTTGTTCATCACAGCTTAAAAAATACAAGGAAAACTATAACTTGTTTATAATAGTTATAAGATATAAACATATAAAGATATAAAAATTGTAGAACTATGCTGGGTTTCTCTGGTGAGGTTTTTGGTAGCAGGGGAGGGGGCTGCAGTGGTGGCCCCTGTGAATTGCTTCTCGAGAGCTCCTCCAGCTCCAAGTTGTACCCACCTCTGCACCAAGGCCAAGCCAATAAGTGATGGTGGTTGTACCTCTGCAGTAACGTATTTAAGGGGAACTTGAGAAGGGGTTGGGACATGTGAGGAGAAAGGACGAACACCAAGGTCAGCAGAAGGAAGGAGAAGGACGTGGGGCAGTAGCGCCGGAGCAGAGACCCCTGTGTCCCCTGGTGAGACGGCAGGGCCGCCCCCTGCCACCCGTGGAGGTCTGCGGTGGAGGCCGACCTGAAGCCTGTAGAGGAGCACACATGAGGACAGCCAGCTGCACTCAGAGTAGGCTGGGACCCTGAGGGGAGAAGCGGCCCCCGCTGTTGTGGTTCGGCACTGGGAGGACAGCAACACGCGGGGGATGACCCACGCCGGAGCAGCGTGGGAACGGCTGCGGCCCGTGGGGAGGGCTCACGCCAGAGAAGGTTCATGGAGGACTGTCTGCAGTGAGAGGGGAGCCCCGGGGAGCAGGGGAGGGATGTGCAGCATTCACCCCGCCTCCCGAGAAGGAAGGAGCGATGAGCTGACTGTAATCCCCATCCCCTGCCCCCTGTGCTGCTGGGGGAGGAGGTAGAGAGATCGGGAGCAGAACTGAGCCCGGGAAGAAGGGAGGGTTGCGGGAGGTGGTTTTGGATGTGGTGGGGTTTCTTAGTGTCCCACCTTGTCTGTTAAGTGTTGTCTTTGTTAACGTTTCAATTTTTTTTTTTTTTTTTTTCCTTCCCCTAATGATTCTGTCTCTTTGCCCATGACCATAATGGATGAACACAGCTCCCTGTCCCTACCTGGATTCCTGGTCCATTTTCCTTCATTTTCTCCTTCCCATTCCTGAGAGGGGAAGGGGTGAGTGAACAGCTGTGTGGTAGTCCATTGCCCTCTGGGCTCAAACCACAACAGAACTTAGACAAAAAATGAGGTGGATCATTTTCTTATCTTCAAAAATCAAAGTGGCTCCACTGACATCAATGAGATTATGACAAATTTTGATATCTGCGAATCCTTAAAATATACTGTAGTACAGATAGAATACATCAGTAGTAAAGTCACAAATCCATCCTAAATATAAATTTATCTTTAATAGTATTTAAGTCAATAGGTAGATTTTTCAAAAAATATACTTTTCCAAAGAAAAAAGAATTATATATCTATATTTTTTTTTATCATCATAAATTATGAACCAACTTTTGTCAATAAAAGCTGATGCCAATGTCAGAAAGATTTCTATCTATTTGGTCATGAAAACCACAGAAGGATATCTCTGCTTAAGATGGAAGCTGTTCTGTTTTGTACTGTCCTCATATACAGCACGGTAACCACAGTCACTCAAACAATTACTTTAAATATTAAAGAACAGATAAATATGAAAGACTGTACTTCGTTTATCACCTAGAGAACTATTTGTTTGCAATTTCTGTGCTTACAGGTGAAGATTCTTAGTGAATCTTTGAAGTAAGAGATGAAAAACCCCACAACAAACACAAAAAGAAAAAGGAAAAAAAAAACCAAAACTATAGGGTAAGATGAGAAACTGAAGGTCTAGAATATGTTTAAATGACAAGATGGGTGAGTGAGGACTTTGCTTCAAGTATTTTCGAGAAGAGGAAAAAGAAGAGCAAAAACACAAAGAGAAAATTTTAACATCAAATAATGACAGTACAGAAGCTATTATTATTTTGTGCATAAACAGAATGAACCAAGTCAGATTGCATAGCTCTATTTCACAGCTGGCTTGATTTTAGGCAGGTCATTTTAGGAGATATTAAAATAGGGTAATATGAAAGGGGTTTTCTTAAACATTTCAGGCATACAGAAGTGCTTTTCAACTGTTGCATGGATGATTAGTACACTAACTTTGGCCATTTTAATGCTAGCCTTGGTTCAATCCTGCAGAAAATGTACACATGTACTCATGTAATTGATACTGCTCACAAGCATGTTTTCAGAATCAGGTCCTGTTTCTTTTTTTTTTTTTTTTTTTTTTTTTGAGTTTATATGAGATTTTAAGACCAAAAAGAAGCTTTACTTTCAAATGATCTTCAGCTGAAGTCTCAACCCCATTCTTACCTATCATTGTATTTAATCTACAGTAGCATTTTCCAATGTTTATTTAAGCCCACATTGTCTTCCTTTTCCTCCGCCATTCCTGTACCCTTCTTGGTGTCTCATCATCGCTTGCTTTGACAACAGTAGACAGCACCAATTGCCCTGACCATAAAGCCCTGGTCCCGTTATGATTTGTTCACCTGGACTGTCCTCTTCACCACATGCCTCCTGTAACACTTGAAGAGCTCAATGCTGACATGCATTGCCGGGAACCCGTGACACAGGGTATAGATGTGCTTGCACCTCCAGTTCCAGGAGCACAGGAGCTTGCTTTGCCTGCTTGAAGTTCCTCTGACACAAATCAGCCCTCACCTGAGATTTGTGCCTTTTTCCTACAGGGTTTTTATCTTTGACACCTTGACACTCAAGGCTTGCTCCTACCTGACTGGTTCATAGTGTGGGCAGAAGGTATTTCTTTATTCTTGAAAGACTAAGTAGACTTATTTCTTCTAAGCAGTAGCCACATTCTTAGTTTCTAATGGATGAGCCATTTACACTATCCTTAAGTGACCAGTGCTAATTACACTTTATCTTTTCTGTTAGAACCATTTTCTCTTAAATTTTATCTGTCAATAATTTGAATTTAGAAAGATAAGTTATAATGGCTCCATATTAACTAAATGTATTATGACTATGATTTTTACCTTTTTTCTGCAATCGCATGTATAAGATTTTATGAGATGTATGACTCCTTTTTATCTTTTTTTTTTTTTTCCCCCTCTATATTATACAATGCCCAAAGTTTCCTATTTAATTTATTTTTTCGTTCTCTTTATTTGGTTAGACTACTTTTTAATTAAATAAAGAAATAAAACAGCTATGGACAGCTTCATAGGGATAGTGGAACTGTGTTCCATATACAGAATAGTATCATTAGGTATGGATACACACATGCTTATACAAACACAGATAGACATATATATATATATGTCGATAAAAATACAGAGATAGTGTATCACCTCAACAGATCCACCCACTGAATAATGCAGACAAGAACTATAATTAAAATATATTTAAAAAAATATTGTTTTATAAGGCATTTATAATTTTGTTTCTCATTTTGTCTTTTCTTTACTCCTCTCTACTTTTGCCATTTTTTTCCATACCTTTCCCTTTTTCTTGCTTTTGAGTCTGTCTTCCTCAGTTTTTACCCCACTCTTGGTTTCCTTCTTGTTACTGACTCTTAACTTTTACTATTACACCTCCTGCCTAACTGACTGTCCTGTGCCAGCACTGTCTCTGCTGAACAAAGGCTTGAGACAGGGGTGCTCGCTCTGTTTCCAAGCAAGACACCAAAAGATTTCTGCTCTAAAATACTAGAAGACATTGTCAAAAAGTACCATTAAAGGTATATTACACTACTCTAGCCAAACTGTACAGTTATTTCAAGGTGTACTGTGTAATTTTAGTTTAAAGCAATCTGGAAAACCAAGTCTTGAAATAGAGAATTGAAGTGTTGCATAAAACCTGGACTTGGTATATACACATCTTTGACACAGATTGGGATTTGTTATTCTTACCTTCAGGCAATTTATCAAATCTAGGAGAGTCAGCTGCTCCTCTTCAGGGTAAAGCAAGCTTTAGGAATGTATTTCAGAGTGAGGTATGATGCATTTTCAGAATTCTAGAATTATTGTAAACAAGTCAGAAAATGTTATACAATGTATAAGATGCTGAAGAGCAATGGGAAATACTATTTCATGTTATCACAAAATGTATACTATGACTCTATTATAAGATAACTAATTAATTGTGGTACATTTTTAGAATGTACTTACCAATGTCAAGAATTCATATAAAATATTCAAACAAACTAATGTGTTGTCAGAATCAATGTGAAACTTTGTTATTAAAAAAAAGCAAAAACGTCGTTTCAAATGCTATACAAGTGACTAGTGTATGGTAATGTAGATAAAATGAAAGATTTACAATATTATCATCACCTTTCCCTTTTATGTTTCTTTTTAAATTTCTGATAATACCTTTTCTTTTGACATAATCTCTTAAAATTGAACAATTTTACTTACAGTCTTTGTTTTTTTTCACAGCATCCTCATATCTCCTGTTTTTATTGTTATGTTCTTATTGTTATCATATATTCTTGCCTGATGGTATTGCATTTTGAGTGCCTAGATTTTAGAGGCTCTTTCTTATTTTGTACCAGAACATACATAATTGTTTAAATATTATTGTTGTTACTTGAACCATGATGCTTCAAGGAATTAGACTGCTAAGTCTGTACACACATAATAGTCATGTTGGTCTGATCACATCCTATGAAAGTGAGTGGTGAAAGTGCCACTGATTCCAGTGACAATAAAATTAGACTATATGCTCTAAGAAATAACTAAAACTGTTCAAACTGAGCTAATTCTATTTTAAAGAAAAAGGAAAAAGTACTTGATATTCCAGCTGTGAAATATTTTATTATTAGTGGCCAGACTCTTCATCAGTGAACATTGAATTACAAACTCAAAATGAATAAGGTTGCTGAAAAATTTATCTCTTGTTCAACAACTGTGTTCTGCTTTTATACATCAGTAATTTGTTCTATTATCCTATTGTGCCCTTATTTTTGTAAATCCTTCTGATAGTCAAAACTGAGTACTTTTTTATTTCTTCATGCAAACTTTAATTTTGTGTAATCCATACTAAAATTATACTGTAAAAATACAGTAATTATTCTCCAGGCATTTTAGTAAAACAGGTTTCATATGATTCCTAAAGAACCTGGGTTTTAATTTGGATTAATGGCTTCTTTCAGCTACAGATTTTCAAGATCTTTCCAGGATTTTGTTTTCCTGAATTTGATCAAATAGTGGCATCCAGTGGGAAAAGTTTATGCGTATTCCCAAGATGTGTAGCTATTGATATATATATCAGATGTGCTCATTTTTGAAAAAGAAGAATGCTAATGCCCTATGAAAAAGCCAAAGTATTTCTTTAGTTTATAATAAGTAACAGTATGACAGACTTATTAAGCTGGTTCAAGCTTTGTAGCTCCAGTAGGAAGATGACTTTAGTCAGTCATTAATTCCCTTAGTTTTTGCTGGACTGTTTTCATTTCACGATAACACAATTTGAATCATTATCAGTTTCTGACAGTTGCTTCTGCTACTGCTATCTTTCTTGAACAAAAGGTACGGTATTGAATACAACCTACTCATGTGTTGATGAGAAATACAGGTGATTAATGCTCTTGAAATCAAACTTATTGTGGATTGAATGTACATGCATACATTATGCCTCATTTATTATATTCAAGACCAGTTAACTGTGTAGAAATTATTGAGTTAACACTTCAAACTAAAATTAAAATCTTCAAGAATTCTAGAGCAGAAGCAATATAATTAAACCATGAAATGTCTGAGAATCATTAAACTCTCTAAGCTTAGATCATTAAAACTCACTGTATATATGCATACTTCCCTCCCTGCCCGATGCACCTGCCCTGATTTCCATTTCTTGGAAGCTATCTGCTAGTAAATATTAGTCTAATCAGCCTATAGCACTTTACATATATTAACTAACAAAACAATATATTTAAAAGAAATGCAACTGATCTTCATTGTTAGATACCCAGAGTGTTGCCAGTTTCCAGTTGAATTTGAATCAGCACTGGTGTCCTATGCAAATTGCATATAGTATAATAGCTATTGCATTTGCATAAACTAAGTTTTTTAGGTTTGGATTATATCATAAGTAGCCAATTGCTATTTGAGGTTAAGTTGGTAAATGCTTGTTCAATATGGTACACAGTCACTCCTTTCCCTAGATGGATGTTTGTATAACAGTAAAATAAGATAAAGCATTGCCACTATAGTTATAGATGGTAAATGAATTTTTAAGCAGAGAGGAGCACAATTTACTGCCAAGAGGAGACAGGCACTAATGGCAGGTGTGGATAGGGACATATGTATTTCTGCATAACTGCAGTCTTTATCAGTTGGTGCAGATGTCACTGGTATCTAATTCTTATTACCCAGCACAGCTTCACTTGGAAAACAGGAGAGGGGATTGTTTTTTTCTAGATATTTTACTGGATTTATGTAGAAGGTCCCGTCACAGAATTCACACACTGTCCTGGGTTGAGTGAGTGGTGGAGTTTTTTTGGTGGCAGGGGAGGGGGCTATCGGGGCGGCCTCCTGTGAGAAGCTTCTCAAAGCTCCCCCAGCTCCACGTCAGCTCCACTTCTGTTTGGGAAATTGAGCCAATCGGCTGCGCCTCTGCGATAACGTATTTGAGAAGGGGCGTGGTGACGTGCAGTTGGACTTGTGAGGAGGAGTTTCTGCAGCTGCGTGAACACCAAGGTCAGTGGAGAAACGGAGGAAGAAAGGAGGGGGAAGGTGTGCCGGAGTGGAGACCCCCCTGTATCCTGTGGTGAGACGGCAGGACGCCCCCCCCCTGCCACCCATGAAGATCTACGGTGGAGCAGACATTGATTTGTGGCCTGTTGTTCCTGCTCAGCTGATCAAGGTTCTGTGCCCGAAGAAGGCTGGGGTCTCGTGGGAAAAGGTAGCCCCGCTGCTGTAATTCAGTGCTGGGAGGATTGCAGCATGCGGGGGTGTCCCACGCCGGAGAAGCTCAGGAAGGGCTTCAGCCATGGGAGGGAGTCCAGTCAGAGAAAGTTAGTGACCCATGATGGAGCAGTGTGGGGAACGCTGTGGCCCATGGGAGGAATTCAAGTTGGAGAAAGTTTGTGGAGGACTGTCTCCTGTGAGAGGGGGACCATGATGGAGCAGGAGGAACAAGTTTCGGACACTCCCCTCACTGAAGATAAGGGAAGTGGTAGCACTAACTGCACCCCCATTCCCTGCCACTGTACCACTGGGGGAGGAGGTAGAGATATCGGGAGCAGAGCTGAGCCCGGGAAGAAGGGAGGGGTGGGGGGAAGGTGTTCTCAAGATGTGGCAATGCTTCTCACTGTCCTACTCTGTTATGTGTTGTTAGTGTCTGTAATAAATGTATGTTTTTTTTTTCTTCCCCTAACGAGTCTGCCTTTTGCTCGTGACCATAAAGGGGAATTTTCTCCCCATCCCAGTCCTATCTCGGACCCCAAGCCTGGCTCTCTGTCCCTTCTCATTGCCGGAGGGGAGGGAGAGAGAGATGCTGCATTGTGGTTGGCTGCCAACCAGGCCCAAACCACGACACACACAAATATAAGTTACTGAGAGGAAAGTCATGTAGGGATTTAGTTTTAAATGGAGGAAATTAATTAATTCAATAATTTGTTTTGTTTGTTTGTTTGTTTGTTTGTTTTTATTAATAGCATTGATAGCAAAATATGTATTTTAGAATACTGAATCTATACTCAAAGTATTTTATATAAATTGCAAGAAATATTGTCTACTATTTCTTCTTTTCTCCATCGCTTTATTTACTGTGTCCATTATACCACTCCCCCTTCTTTGCATACATAGTCTGTAATCTGCACTGCATAGATTCTGTACTTATATGTAGATAGCTGTATACTTATGTGTAGGATGACAAGATATCTTGCTACATTTTCCTATCTTTAATTAATTAAAACACATATATATATTATATTGCCTTTTATTTAGCTGTATAATAAATATCTATTTATTCCTTGCCACTTTGTGCCATCTTTTCTCAGACAATACTCTAGACAATAACTTTTCTAGAAATTCCTGAGGAAGACTTAATAGAAAGCTAAAGAATAAACTTAGAGTCAATGAAAATCCAATTGCTATTTCTTGTCCCTACCCCAAGACAGGAAATATTTGATTTACAGGCATCAGAGAAATCCTGTTTATGATGTAGCTTTTTAGGAGCTTGTTAATACTCTGATGAAATAAAAAACCTGCACAGATTCCTTGATTATTTTTTTTTTTCTCTGAAAAATCCTATTTGAAATTGTAATGTTCTGATTTCTAGATCACACTGTGGTTAGTAAGGGAGAAGGAGTGTGTAGTAGGACAGGTAAGTCACCTTAAAACTACAGACAAGAAATACGGACACTAGAAAAGGGAAGGACCTGCCCAGGGTCACCAATTGAAAAATAAGGAGAAATGAAACTGAGGTCTCCTGTTCTTATCAGCTGTTTTATTCACTATTTAGTTAAAGAGTTAGAGAGAGTGCATATATTATTTACTCTTTCAGATGTGAAGGTCTATGTTTTCTTCTGTATCAATTTTTATACCTATTTTCCAAAGATTGCAAGGGTCTTGAATCACAGAAAAGAAAACCAACCCGAAACATAGGAATTGAACAAACCTGAAAGCAGCTCATAGTCACCCTGTCATGCACTATTGCCATTGCTAGCAAAAGTCAAACATTTTGAAATGAGTTTGCAAGGCCTCAGTACTGAGGATTGTCAGACTTCTTTTGTCTGGAACAGTTTTGACTGGCCTGGAATTTTGGTTTTAGTTTTCTTTCTTTTTTTTTTTTTTTTTTTCAATTTCTTTAGCTGTAACTGCATTTTTTTCTAAAGATGGAGTGGCTGTGTCTACTTTGTTTTACTTTTGTTTATCTCTGTATGATATACCAATAGATTTTATTCTGTGTATAGTACCAGGAGTTTCTCAGTGTTTTAAACTGATAGGTGGATGATAGATTGTATTGGACTTGCATGGCAAGTTTTTTGTAGTGGAGGGTCTACAGGGGTGGCTTCTGTGAGAAGGTGCCAGAAGCTTCCCCATGTCTGACAGAGCCAATGCAGCTGGCTCCAAGATGGACCTGCCACTGGCCAAGGCTGAGCCCATCAGCAACAGTGGTAGCACCTCTGTGATATCATATTTAAGAAGGGGGAATAAAACCCAAACCTGCAGAATAGAAATTGCAACCAGAGAGAGGAATGAGAATGTGTGAGAGAAAAACCTCTGCAGTCGCCAAGGTCAAAGAAGGAGGAGGAGGTGCTCCAGGTTTCCCTGCAGATCATGGTGAAGGGAGCGAGGAGGATCAGCAGGGACAACATGTAGTGAACTGACCACAACCCCCATTCCCCACGCCCCTGTGTCACTGCCAAGGAGGAGGTAGAGAAATCCAGAATGAAGTTGAGCTCAGACAGGAGGGAGGGGTGGCAGGAAGATCTTTTAAGATTTGGTATAATTTCTCATTGCCTTACTCTGACTTGATTGGTAACAAATTATAGTAATTTCCACAAATTGAGTTTGTTTTGCCCATGACGGTAATTGGTGAATGATCTTCCTGTCCTTATCTTGACCCATGAGACTTTTGTTGTATTTTCTCTCCCCTGTGCAGTTGAGGAGGGGAATGATAGAGTGACTTTGGTGGGTACTTGGCACTCAGCCAGGGTCAAGCCACAGCATAGATGAAGATGATTTATGTAAAATAAAAAAAAAAATAAAATTTATCTAAACACATGTTAATGTGCCTAATATCAGCCAAAAATAAACTTTATAATGGGAGATTTAAGAAACCAAGCTTTTTTAAGAACTAATAAGTTACTACAATGCCCCCCCACTCAATCAAAGCCAAACATTAAGGAAATGTAATGTAATTTGAAAATAAGTGATAAAATAGAGGGAAAAAATCTCTCAAGAGAGAAATTATTTTCAGTTTCTTTATTAATGACCTATCACACTTTACATATGCTGACATAACCCATATAGGATTTTTGAGAGGGAAAATGTAAAAGCACTATGAGTTTATATTAAGAAAGAATGGGGCATTTGAAATTCAGTCCTCTTATTGCAACACTTCTTTCTTGGCAGTCAGAGAGATTGTTTCCTCATATTTTACCATTCAGCTGACAAGTAAAGCTTTTTTACTGTTATCTAAATACAGTTAAAAAGAAGGAGGTTTTACATAGTAGAAAATGATCAGTATTGAGCTCAATTTTGGTCCATTTTAATTTTAATGCTGAAAATATAAAGCTACACACAGCTTTATTTTTAGGCTACTTTAGCTAACCATATTTCCTGTGTTTTAGAGTATTAAAAAGTCATGTTTCTGTTTAGTTAATGAAAAAAGATAAAAATATAAAAATAATCAGCCTGTCTAGCTCTCACCAATGTAGACCACTATAACTATTCATGCTGCTTCTGAGAGAAAAATCCAGAGTCTGGTGCTATGGGACAATGCTGAAATTGTCATGTCCTACCCTTCATGCTTTTTTAGAGGCAACAGGAGTGGCAAGACCTGTTCTCTCAGGTCGCTTCTTTGTCGCTTTGGGACAACACTGACTTCCCACCACATTTTCCCTGATATTATTTCTCTGTCTCCCCAGCTATAGAGGCCTTGAGCTTGCTGAACTCCCGCTCTTAGAGCAGTATTTCTCTGTACTTCCGTCCCTAGAGGGGGACATAACTTTTCTGTAATAAAATTCAAATTAAGATGGGGATGGGGGAAAGGGAGGGAAAGAAAGGGAAGAAATGGTGTAGACAGGAAGAATGGGAGGAGGAAGGAAATTAATTATGAGCATTTCCAGCATCTGTGCTCTTTCCTTCTGCCTCTTCTTTTTACTTTTGCAGTAGAAACATTGCAATCTGTATTTCCTCTTTGAAAGTTTGCTGCAATTTTGTATTTTTGGTGAAGGCTTCCTCTAATTAAATCTCCACAGTTTCTGCATGATTTATTTCTCTTATTCATCATAACCTAATTGCTTTTCACCAAGAGCTAGTTGACAGAACTGTCAATTTCTTCATGTCCTTCTGTTAGCCTGACTCACTGATTCATCATCTGCCTTCTTCAGATACACTCAACACCATTTTTGATGGGCTGGCCAGCAGGAAGACCTGTCTCATTGCCAGCATATTTTTCATTCTTCAGATCTATCCTTTCCAACTCTGTTACTGAACAAGGTTTATAGATGTTTAGCTGACTGTCTGTGATCAGCAAAAACAGCTGATAGAGATAAAACATGAATTTACAATGTGTTATCCTTCAGCATACTCAGCATTTTCTCTGCAAAACAGTAGCCAGTGGTAAATTGGGCAGCAAGTGTTATAAAACAATTACCATCTTATAGCTTGTTGAGACAGCTATATCTTCCTATAAAGCAACGTGTTCTCTTGACTTCTTTTAGAAAGGAGGTCCTTTTTCTTTTTCTTTTTCTTTTTCTTTTTCTTTTTCTTTTTCTTTTTCTTTTTCTTTTTCTTTTTCTTTTTCTTTTTCTTTTTCTTTTTCTTTTTCTTTTTCTTTTTCTTTTTCTTTTTCTTTTTCTTTTTCTTTTTCTTTTTCTTTTTCTTTTTCTTTTTCTTTCTTTCTTCTTTTTCTTTTTCTTTTTCTTTTTCTTTTTCTTTTTCTTTTTCTTTTTCTTTTTCTTTTTCTTTTTCTTTTTCTTTTTCTTTTTCTTTTTCTTTTTTTTTCTTTCCCTCCCCTTCCTTTCTTTTCAGAATACAATCAACTGACATTCAGAAATTATCTACTTTACACTATGTATTACAAACAGCAGATAGCCCCCTACATGGAGCTGTATTTAGAGAATATTTTTATGCAACTCTCTAAATGACTGCACTGTGTAAATTGATGGAGATGGCTCACAAATGAAAAACAGCCAGCTTCCAAAGACCTGAACATATTTGTGAACTGAGCCACCGAGTAAGTTTTGTAACAATACAATTATATATGCCTGATGGAGAAGAGTAATCCACATAGATTTATTCTGTGCTTCCTCACAAACATATCTGATTAATTTTTGTTTACCTCTTTTCCTCTTAGTTGTGTATTCTCATAAACTCCAGTTCTCAATCATTTTTACATCTTGTGCTTGTACTGTTGCTTCCATTGTAATGCAGTCTTTTGTTATTTATTATTTAGAAGTAACAGAGATCAGAATCTAGTCATTTTTACATACTATGTAATGTATTTCCTCATGACTTGAAAGCTATAGTATAAAATAAGTAAATAGCTGAAAGTTAAAACAAAAATATGCAGAAGTTGATTATTTCTTTCTTGAAGTAGATCTAGGGAGAAATAAAGACAAAATAGGAGTGCTGCTAATGAAATTTACTAAAAAAACATATGGAGGATACCATATAATGAGCTTTTTTTCTTCTGTAATTATTTGGAAATATAAGTGTTCAAAGCTTACCTAAATGCTGTATAGATATTTAAGACTGGAGCAAAATAACATGTAGACATTCAGTCACTCAAAGCTCCAGGTCTCTAATTCCCAACAGTCACTTATATGAAACAGGCCAGTCAGGAAAACCTAGTAAAGAGAAGTTTGTCTCCAATTCTCTCCTAGATATAAGTATTAAATTCAGGACTGTAATTAGGTACTTTTGAGGACTTAGTGCCTAAAATATCCTTTGGGAGCTGTGGAATTACATCTTAAAATAAAAGATAAATTTTTATACATGTATGCATCTTAAATTTCTTTTAAAAAGCTCATATTCAGGCTTTTTCAGCTAATAACATTGGTCAGCGAAAATTGGTTTTCAGATGACTTAAACATGGATTATTACAGTTAATGTAGCCTAGCAGTCTCAAACAAGCTTTTGATATTTTCATAAGCATAATTGGGTGAGAAAAAGTTCCCGTCAAGTTTTAAACCTGTAAACCTTCAGATACTTAGCAGATGTTGCTGGCATTTCATTAGAAACAGAGAGCTTCATTCAGAAAACATCACAGTTTATTTTATTGATGTCCCTTAATATAATATTGTTTCCAAATTTTCTTTTTTTTTTTTTTTTTTTTTTTTTTTTTCCAGTGGAAATTAAACTTGAGTAAAAAAGAAATAGAAACAGAAACAGAGGAGAGAATGCAGTTATTCACCATGTGGCTGATTGATATTGCAGATTTCAAGAATGCAAATTCCAAGGATTTTCTGAAATTTTCTAATTTCCCTTCTAAGCATATATAACAGATTTATATTTATATTTGGAATTGGGTGTCCCTTCTGTTTATTTTTTTAAGGCAAAAAATTAAAAGGAAATGGAAATAAAGCACATATCTACCACTCTGTGAGTACAGAGGTCAAGATTCAACATTATATTTAAAAAAAGATAAATGTTAGAGATAAGGCTTAAACATGGAGTACTTCTAGAAAGAAGGTTCCTGTCAGCCATTGTTCATTTAGAGAAATATTCAGCTGCCCATCATATGAAAACATGTTAATAAATTATTGACACTGAAAATGTTGAAACATAAAGCTCTCATGAAGCACTCTATAAGTGTTAAGGAAATTAACCTCCCCTTATTCCAAAGTTTCTCTTAACATTGCATATTTTTTGATGTGATTTATTTCTGACCATGTCTTTGTGAATGAATTATAATGTTGATATTTAGCAGAATCTAGATATTAAAAATGTGTATTTGCAATTGTCTTTTGTTGCTAACTGTTTTTTAAATTATGTTCTAATACTATAAAAAAAAAAGCAAAGTGCATTCTCTAAATAGGCAGAACATGCCTTTCCTAGCTTCACTACCTGGTTTTCACTTATGGAAATAATAATGAGCTTTCACAGTTTTTATAATGATCTGTTTATTTTCAGTGAAATCAGACCAAAACCTGCAGTTAATTGTAAATTTTATGCAATTTAAAAAAAAAAAAAAAACAAAAACAAAAACAAAAAAAAAACCAAACCTCCTCTTGTACTTTAAACATACAAAAACATTCAAAATAAGGTAATAAAAATATGAAATTTATTTTATTATGGTAAAATGTGTGTCATTCTGAGCATATATGGCATAGCAATAAACCTCTCTGTATATAATGACAGAACCTGTCAGTTCTAGACCAAGACTTTAGCTGAAGGTTTTCAAGTAATATCCAGTTACCCTTTTTTCCATCTTTGTTGCTCTGACAGATTTGCTTCATTAGCAAGAAGTGTGTGCCCCATTGCAAAAAAATGCCCATACTAATATGCAATTTATTACTTCTGAAAACTAGGGAATAGAAAAATGAGAAGGTACATTGTTGGCTATGGTAATATGCATATGCTCTGATTTAATTTATTTTTAGTTTACAGGGTCATTGTGTGAAAAAAAGTATTTTTTTTCATCTGTTTAACTTTTGCATTGTAACAAAAATTCTATGCATATGATCTGACTGATGAATTCTACTGACTCCAGTGGAAATTAGGAACAATCATGATTAACCACTTTAAATCATCTTTTTGATCAATCTGAAACTAATGAATCATTTTTATTATTTTATTTTTGTTCTGAGTACTTGTGTTTGCATGCAATTCTCTTCTAGGAAAGTAATGTTTATACAATATTGAAAAATATGATCAGAGTTAAAAATTCAACATAACAACTATAGTGTTCCAGTACCCTTCAAATACTTCTGACTATATCCACTTTTGGAATTCACTGTTTAATAGAGGAAAATTCAACAACTATTTTACTTTTAATTTTTCTTCCCATGGTGCAATCAACCTAAGCAGAATGTAAAAAGCTTTTTGTTGTTTAATTTACTTTTGGTTTTAATTAAAAAATATCTATTACGGTGTTTTCAATAGACTGTAATTTTTTTTCACTACTCGTTTTTCAGTATGCTGACCAAATCCTAAGAAGAACTGCTAGTTCTGAAACTCTTTTACTATCTTTGAATTCCCATCCCAGATCATTTTAATTTGTACCTGGCAGATGAGGTCTCTGGAGCTCTGTATCCCATAACAGGAAAAAATAACAAACAAAAAAACCAAACAAACCAAAAAATGTTAAAGCAAAGATAAAACACTGATATTAATTCAAAATATCATTATCTATTGTACAATCCTGCCTTAGCTGAAACATACATCTGATTTAAAAGGGTGGGGGGGTAGGGAAGAGAGCATTTTCTCTGCCAACAAACCTTGTTTGAGGGTCAACACTACCTGAAATTAATGTGCCTGGGAGTCAGACTGCCTCCAATTCATGTATGAGTAGGCCTGCATGAAGGTGTCTGTATGTGCATGAGATGCCTGAGCAAAAGATGTCTTCATTCATGCCACAGAGAGGTTCAAAAAGGGCATCAATACAGTTAATGAAGCTCAGAGAGAGATTTGGGTCACATTAAAGTAGCCACTTAGGGTTTCGTTTGCCTGAGCATAGGTGCAGTGCCGTTTTACATGCTTGAGGTGCCTAGAAGTGCATAGATCTCCAACAGTTTCTTTGCTGCAAATTCATAACTGCCAGTTCCCTGTCAGTTCTTAGATACCAGTGGGTTTTCAACTGACACTTAAATGCCTTAGTGTGAGCAGCTGCATCATGTTTCAATATGATTTTAGGTGCCTTTATCTAGGCTGAATTACATTGCTTCATTCAGAACTACATCATTCTCTTTGGAATTACGACAGAAATATGTCATAGAAGGCTGGTAGCTAAAGAAAGATTAAGCTATGAGATATATTAAGTGCAATAGAAAGTCAACAATAGCCTTTCAGTAGATCAGCATTATTTCTTAAAGTCCTGGGCATATATGCATTTACTGATAATCTATTTGGGTTTTAAGTGATTAACTATCTTCACCTTATGTTGGAAAAGGGGAGAAGTAGTGGTATAGGATATGAATTGTAAGCTGGACCTCTTTCTACTCTTACTGAAGAGTAATTTAAAAAAAAATTATGGTGATGTGAAAGCATTCTGAGATTTCTTTACTGGAAAGATTCTCTAATTGACTGAAATGGGACAAGAACGTAAGGATGGATATATATATAAAAAAATTTCTTGTTGCTCTTGAGCACTGCATAGGAATAGACGTAATTTATTTCACTCTCTTATTTAACTATTTGGTATTTGAAGTGCAGACCAAACATGATTTTATCTTGTTTTCTTCCAGTAATTTTCTCTGCAGAAACTTTGACCGATTACTCAGGTCACACATAATAAAATAAATGACCTGGTGAAATAAAAAAAAATATGGACATAAGATCTGGAGAGAAACTCAAAGATCTGACTCACAATTAACATAATGCCATAAATTAAAATATCTATATAACAGTGTAGAAAGACACTTGGGGAAAATATTTAATCATATATTGTAGCTGCATTGTTTAATATGTTAGGTCATATGTCACTGAACTTCAAATGACAAAACACTGAATACTGAAATTTAAAGTAGTAAATAGCTATAAAAGCACTCATTATGCATTTATTTGCAGCTAGAAGAAAAACAATCAATTCACAAAATGGTATTCACAGCTAAAATTAAATGGTGAACTGGCAAGGTGCAATTGGGTAACTGTCACACTTATTCATAGTCTTGTAACTAAGTGAGAGTTTGTGTGCATTTTAATTAGTAGAGAACAGTTAACATCTAACTCTTACAAAATATAGAGTACTTCTGCCCATACTTCATTATGCTTTTATAAATATAAGAAGTGGGTATTATTATTTCTGTATTTTGAACAGACAGACCAAGCATTTATTTTCCTTCCAGACACAAGCTTTCAATTACAGTATTACTGAGAATCACTCTCAGTTTCACTCTCAGTTGAGTGGATCTCACTGAGTGTTCAAATTTTACAGTTTTGACTTACTTTGTCAATATAATTAAAATATTTACTGGTCAGTTTCACAGTAGAAAATTTTACCCAGTTACATTAAATTTCATGAGCCCTTTAGTACTACTTACGAAATCATATTTGTCTATATTTTTTTATATTTTGAAACAGATTTTTAATTCTGATGTTTTGTACTTTTACAAGTTCATTTAATAGGAATTTTTATACAAATAATTCTCAAAACTCTAACAAAAATATTTTTTCTTCCCATTTTACAGATTCAGGGTTATTCAAAACATAGATTTTTTTCATAGATGCCAGATTTCAGTAATCAGAATTGATAGTTGGTGGTTGCTTTTATATGACTATCCTTCTGAGTGTGCATAGGTCTGTCATTATGCATAATTGAACTCCAACAGGCTTGCCATTTTTCTAGTTTTCCTCTATAAATTATGATGGGCTTCATCTGATTTAATTTCTCTCACCTTATTGTGTCCTATCAATACTGAAAGGGGTCTTGTAAGAAAAATCCAGAAAAATGTTGTACTAGGGCCTGTAAACTGAAAGAGGATAGGCTTAGATTGGATATAAGAAAGAAATGCTTTACTGTGGGGGTGGTGAGGCACTGGAACAGTTTGCCCAGAGAAGTTGTAGAAGCACCATCATTAGAAGTGTTCAAGGTCAGGTTGAAGGGGGCTTTGAGCAATCTGATGTAGTGAAAGAAGTCCATGGCCATGGACATCTAGTTCAGCCTCTGGGCTGGGGGGAGGTAGGTGGGTGGGCTAGATGATCTTCCAACGCAAACCATTCTATGATTCTGTGCTTCTAGGAGTATGGCCAATCCCACATGAGCATATAATACAATACAGATAGGGCAGTATACTTTTTCTGCATGAACATAATGGGATTTAAAGGTGATTACTATGGATTTACATGTTGAACTGTGTCTCTGGTAGGGAAGATCCCTAGATCCTACCCTAGTTTGCAAAAAAAAAAAAAAAAAATTACTATGGTTCTCATCTCTAAAAATATACAATTGCACTCTGCATCTACTATCTGCCTCAGAATGAAGTTGTAGCCTAATCTCTACACGTAGCTCAACTTCTAACATTCAGATATTTTTATATGAATCATGGTTTAATTATTAGTAAATTTACTTGAGTTATGAAATATGACATTCTTTTAAAAAATCTATATAAACTGAAATTTTATTAAAACAGTTTTCTCATATAGTTTTCACTTTTTTCACAGGACAACTTCACCTCAGTAAAATGTATTTTTACTTTAATATTTTTGTGTTATGGAACCTACTCTATTCTCTAGAAGGAACTATGATGAAAGGAGTTGTTTCTTTCCTAAATAGTCCTAATGTTACAGCATGTTTGATCATGGTGTAGTCTAAAAGAGTTTTAATATGTTTTCATTTGGTATTGGGAATGCATCATATGAAGGCATTTTTTGTCTATACGGGATAAAAATTATTCCTTTTCTGCATGAATTATTTAACTGGGAAGTAATTTCTCCAAAATGCTAAATGAAAGGTGAAAAACTGTTTTAAATCTGATGTGTTTAATTTTCCTTTTTAATGAGAAACTGACCCCTTGCACTCTCCTTCTCTGTGGAATAATTACTATCTGCTATTACTAACACTTCCAGAAATAAATGATCTACTCAGGATTAGCATTAACAAGCACGGCTGATCAAGCCACCACGACCATGCCTTCCTTAGAGCCAGTTTCAGCTGATATTGTTCCTTCATTCTCAATTAGGCACTATCTTAGAGTGTTACTGAGTATTTACTTTCTGATCAGCAATTACTATAGCAGTTTCATGGGCTGTGGCGAAAACATTCATCTAGAATAGGGAAATGTAACTATCACATTCAGTAGAGGCCCTAGTAATATATCTAATGGTAAATTAATAAATTGATGACAATTTACTGAACTGCAATAATACAATTTAGAATTTTTTTCAAAGGAAAATTATCATGATTTTTTAACTTAATGTTTTCATTTGAAAATGTAATAAATTGAAAATTAATGCAAGCTGTTATTTCTATTGCATTTAGTGACATTTACTGTAAGTATAACCTAGCAGCTTAATATCTTAATTTCATAAATGCCCTCTTAAAATTTTTCTTCCAAATGATACATTAGTTTCAGATGGATCAATTAATGAAGATTTACTGTTTTGGTGAAAATGATAGCATAATACACTATTAATTTTTTTTCTGGGAAAAAGAACAAGGAGGAAATCATTGTTTATGACTTCATGTAGTTTGTACCTTTTTACCATGTTATTAATTTATTCACCATATTACTAAAAAGCAAGCAGAACATGAGGTTTAAGGACCAGAGCAGTAGAATCAGAAAATCATGTCAGACCAGCTGACTCAAAAACTGCCTCAGTGATTTCTAAATCATTCTTACACTGTTCATATATATTCTAGTGATGGAAACAGTGTGTAAGTTTGAAGAAATAGATGGGAAACTAAATCTGAAATAGAAACTATCTGAGTTCAAAACCACACTGTATTTTGGTCTGATATTATGTCATGAGGCTTAAAGTACTATTGGTAGCTGTTATTATATTAGAAGTCTTCATTTGTTTCTTTCAATGACTCAGAGACAGTTTTCAGAAGGAATTTTCCAACAAGGAGTGGAGCTAGAAGACTTCAGATCATTCAAATATGCCTGAAATCGATCAAGTACTATGTATTTTTTATCAAAAAAAAACAGTATAATTTAATGCATTCATGCTATAGGTTAGTCAGTAGTGATAAGGAACCTTAGTCTGCTTTTCCTAAATGTTAGAAAATTATTATTCCCCTTTGTAATTGCAAGGTATTTCTTGAATACTAAGGGGGTTTTGTTCTTCTCTCTAAAAAAGAATAAAGAAAAAAAAAATAGAAAAAAAGACTATTAGAAAAGTTTCAGAGAATGTCAAGAAAGATATTCAAAAGCAGGGAAACAAACAGGTGACTTAGAAGTAGGTCTCAAATTCTTCAGTCTGAAAAAAAATGATCTAAAAGAGATGACAGGGGTCTAGAGATGGTGAAAATGGACCAATTTTCTCCCTGCCTCTTCTTCTGGAAGAACTATAGGACATCAGGTGAAGCTAACAGGTAAACACTAAAGGAGACTATTTTGAGCTTAGTCCTGCCTTGAGCAGTAGGTTGAACTAGATTTTCAACTTTCATTTTTTTCAAGATTCTATGAGATATTTGCTCAAAAATATAAGCTATGGAACACCTTGTCCCAGG
This sequence comes from Tyto alba, assembly GCF_018691265.1. Classification (NCBI taxonomy): domain Eukaryota; kingdom Metazoa; phylum Chordata; class Aves; order Strigiformes; family Tytonidae; genus Tyto; species Tyto alba. The sequence goes on along the minus strand of NW_024881282.1, from coordinate 71,174,876 downwards.
ATATTGAGAACACTGAAAGCATACTTACGTTTAAGGAAAAACTGGACAAGTATAGTGAATAAATTTAAGAAGTTTTCTATTTTCTTAGAAATCACTTTTATTCAGGAAGCTGCAAATTTCTGGACAGTACTTGTAAAAATTATGCTTTTTTGGATGTTATTTTTCTAGCCCAGGCATTGCTTATGCATACCGTTGGGAAAAATTATTCAGATTATATATGCCATTGACCACATTACATTCTAATTCTCATTCTCATTCTCAGAGAGGAATCTAGGTGCAGCTGGATCCAATCCTGGTCCCAGACTTGGTCATCAGTTTATGCCTAAAGGATTATGCATATGCAATCAATCCTTTATATCACTTAGGTTTCAAAGTTTAGAATGCTGTTAATCACTTAACAGTAATCTGTTGTGTCAATGAATCTCTCAACCTCAGAAATTAACATTGAGAGATGTCCCTGATCAAGGGGAGATACTGGTGCGCAGCCCTCTGCCGTGCAGGAGAGCTCAACGGGCCCTGGTCTGTCCGCTATTTTTGGAATGAGAGAATTGACTCATTTGCGTACTGACTACAGATGTTAGTTTCTTCTAAATTTGGCTTGAGTCAGGCACTTACCAGCACTGTTGTTAGGTGGGTGCATTGCTCAAATTAACTGTTGGCTATTGTGTTGTTATCTGTCTCCCCTGAATCCACACAACCAGACACATCCATTACAATTGCCACTGGTGGTTATCACTTGAGCAGGGTTATGGGAAATACAGGTCAGGTTGGGGTAGGGGGAGCACACTGCCACAGGAGGTCATAGCTCCCCACTTACTAGTGCTTTAGTTAAAGACTTATCCTATACTCAAGTAGTCTCTGAAATCATCAGAGTAGTGCATTAAAAAGCATTTAAAAAGTTAACAATCTCTTAGGAATGTGTAAGGCTTTGCAGTTAATATGGGGCAGAACTCTGATAATGAGATAGAAATTATTTGAAACTGACACGTAACAAAGTGCATAGAATATATTTTTATCAGTATGTCATATGGCAAATTAATTAAGTGATAATATAGCAATAGAGTACTGTCTGTTACACATTAAGATTTGGCTTAAAATAATTATCACATTATAGGAACTACTTCTATTCCCACTGATGATTATGACAAACCTGCCATTAGCTTACCAAGAACAAAAATTTGTCCAGGAGCAGTAAAAGTAGGAGCAGAAGAATATTTTTAAAGTTAAAATTACATAACTTATAATAGAAATTAATATGTATTTAGGGAAAAAGAACAGAACTAGTAAACTCCTGCATAGTTAGGAGTGTTCCATTTCATGTTAAAATGAAGGCTCGGGTGATGATAATAGGCCTTTCACATCTGCTTCACTAATTGGAACATGACAAGCAGCCAGACTCCACACTGGGCTACAAAAAATGTCATGTTTGCTTCAGGAGGGAATTGAAAAGCATCTGAAACCTTTGTTTTGCCATGGTCTTTCAGAATTTTCCATTGCTAGCCTGAGAAAAGAAGAAAAATAAATAGGAAAAATGTGACCAAGCTGGCACTGATATAGCATATTTTTCAGGCAATCAGCTTAACTGAAGTACCTTCTTTTGGCAGATTAGCCAGATGAAACAGTGATATTCTGCTTGTGTGTCTTGGAAGAAAAAGATGAATTCCCCCAAATGTGTATCATTTTGAACATTGATGTTTGCATCTTGCAGTATGAGCAGTGTATTTCTAGGCAGTAGTTGTCAAGTGATGTCAAATTAATGTGTTTTTTTGTTTGTTTGTTTTGGTTGTTATTGTGTTGTTTATTTTTTTTTTGTTGTTGTTGTTGTTGTTGTAGTTTTTTTGTTCATTTGCTTTTTTTTTTTTTTTTTTTTTTTTTTTTAAATTGTTCCTTGCATCTAGCATGTAACTATGTGTATTGGATTCTAGTTGAGGGCTAGGTCATGATCAAATGCATACATACAAATATATCCAATTTGAATATAGTTTTTCTTATGCTTCTATTTGATAATACTTCTCTATATCTTTAAAATTATGTTGATTTTAAGCAATTGTTTCTTGTGTAAATTATAGAATCATTCCCTCAGTGTGTACTGTGCATCACAGTATAGTATGTTCTATAAAAGAGATTGCTCTGCGGACCAGGCCCACTGGGAGGGATAGGTGGTGTACAGTGGGTACAGTTCTATAGAATGGTGTTGGTAGGAGGGGACTCACAGTTATCAGCATGTCTGTGATGGGGTCTGAGACTGGAAAACTCTCAAGAACAGCAGGGACTCTTCTTGCTGAAAAGCCAAAATGTAGGCATTAGAACTGATGAAGAAAGAATATTTGCCTTTTGATGTAAGAACCAATTAAAGTTACCAGATTGGAAGGGAACACTGGAGGAAAAGATGCAGTCGGCAAAGAGAAGAGTGATTTTAAAGATTTTCTAATGAATGAATTTCACTCAGCACATCTGAATGAAATTAATACTGAATTTAATAAACAGGAAGGTGACTTTGATTCTGATGCAAATGAAGGTTTGGAGATCAAGACCTGTTATATCCTCAGTTATCCATAATAAGGCAAGATAATAAAGAAAGCATTAGGATTGAGGTGCCACTTCATAAATATTTAGGCCTAAAATATCTTCCAGTGATTAGTCCGAGAGTAGTATCTAAGTTTTCAAGTTTGACTTCTGTATAATTTCATGGCGTGCAAGACAGCATGGCACAAGACTCATTTTACTTATCCAGTAATATCATTTACAGTTTATAATTTAAATAAGGAGCATCTTATAAGGGCAATTTAAAAGTTCTTTGGAATTTTACAGATATCTTTTTTTTTTTTTTAATTTGCTTATGTCCTAAAAGAGTACAATCTAATGTGGTTTTCTAGTAATGTATTTCAGAAACTGATCACAATACAAGTAATCAAAGATTTAGACTACATTTTTTTTTTTTTTTTTTACTAAGAATGTTTTTTTTTTTTTTTTGAATACTACGAATAATAGCATGATTCCATAATGAAATTGTACTGGTTTTGGCTGGGATAAAGTATAATTTTCTTCACAATAGCTAATGTGGGGCTATGTTTTGTATTTGTGCTGAAAACAGTGTTGATAATTCAGGGATGTTTTCATTATTGCTGAGCAGTGCTTACACAGAGTCAAGGCCTTTTCTGCCCCTCACCCCACCCCACCAGCAAGCAGGTTGGGGGTGAACTAGAATTTGGGAGGGGGCATGGCTGGGACAGCTGACCTCAACTGACCAAAGGGATATTCCATACCATATGACGTCATGCTCAGCATATAAAGGTGGGAGAAGAAGAAGGAAGAGGGGATGTTTGGAGTGATGACACTTGTCTTCCCAAGTAATCATTACTCATGATGGAGCCCGGCTCTCCTGGAGATGGCTGAGCACCTGATTGCTGGTGGGAAGGGGTCAATGAATTCCTTGTTTTGCTTTGCTTGCTTTTGCTTTGCCTATTAAGCTGTCCCACAGGTTTTCTCACTTCTACTCTTCTGATTCTCTTCCCTACTCCACTGTGGGAGGAGTGAGCGAGCAGCTGTGTTGGGCTTAGTTGCCAGCTGGTGTTATACCACAACAGAAGGCAAAGACATTTAACATTACATGTGCTTTACATGTACATTAGTGAAATGTATAATGAGGGGGTTTCTGAGTTTAAGTAGAGGCTAACAAACAAGCTAAATAGTCTGGATTTTATACAGTAGTAATGCATTAAATCATTTCGCACCTAGGTCATTCATAGTCAAACTCAAGTATCATTTGTATTAAGTATTATTTCAGCTTTGTACAAGGCTTTGACTTAAATGAGTACCAAAGTCTGGAGGAATTGTGATGCATGTGGTTTATTAAAATTCAGAAGATATCTTAATAGTAGGTACTGAAAATTACTGTGCCTAAAGCATGCAACATGAGTCAAATTATTATCAGATTTTAAAATGCAACTTTTTATTTTTAGTTTCTTTATTTCCCTCTGTTTTTTTCCCAGAAAAATGTTTTAAGTCCCATACAGATGTTCAGAAAATGCTTTTATAACTGAATGTATAAACACTGCATTTGTTTCAATTAATTTAGTTAGAAACAAAATAAATAAGTCGTTATGATCATGCTTTCCTTGGACATTGCATACTGAAAATCTTGAGTGACATTGAAAATATTAAGGACCACTTTTTCCTTTTCTTCAGTCTCAGTTAAAATTCTGAGGCATGAATTTCTTTACTCCTGCACATTTTTGGGGGTTTGTCAGATTTATTTTTGTGTCTACATATTAGTCTTTCTTACCCTGAAGGTTGTTTCTATATATTAACTAGGTTTTTCAGATGAAAATTAGTCCATTAGTATTAGCATATAAAAATGAACCTTACACCAATGTAGATTTGTGCATTTGAATATTGATTAAAGGCTATATGCTTTACCTTGTTAACAAGGTAAAGCATATATTTTTCAGTTCTTTACAAGAAAAGTTAGAAACCAGAGTAATATGAGTTAAAAATCTACAACAGACATATTTATATATGAAGAGAAAGGTTCATTCTTAACAGTAAAAAAGTAGATACAGGAAGTACTCCAGAGAACAGAAAGATAGAAATACGATCATCATCTTGGTGGTTGTTCTGAATCAGAGCTATTGACTTTCAGATAAATGCTTTTTTAATCAGCTGTACCAGGCATTTAACATGTAAATCTAATTATTTCTTGCATTGAACTGTAAATCAAATACACGTATAAAAATTAACATGATGATGCTAAGAACTTGACTGAAGCTACTGAAGACAGAATTTAGTGGCAAGGCTAAAACCTCATCCTATTGTGATAACTTTTTGATTAGCCAGATCTGCTCATTCCTTTGGGAATTTAACTTTTGCCATCTCCAGAATTCTATCATGTGTGCTATGTAGAACAACAGTGACTTCAGTAATAAGAAAGATTTGGACTGGCATCAGTGACCCAGATTGCTCCTAAAAGTAAATAGTACACCAGGAAGGTTGAATATCTCCTTTGAAAATTGTATGAAATTAAATAGATACTATTATTAAATCTGAAATGTCTATTATTCTATATAATTGCAGAGCCCCCCTTTTTAGCATTTGAATGCTTTCTGCAAGTCTGCACCTCAGAAATGTTTATGATAGACAATATGCATAAAATTAACGGCAGATGAATTTTTATGGTCTAATAGAGCTGCAGCTCAGACCAGAAACTTCAAAAAAAATATCCCTATCATATGTATTAGATAGTATTGTAGGTTAAAACATTAGTCCTATATTGGGAATGCTGCTTTAAATCACCAATGCTGAGCAGCTTAATTCTTCATCAGAAAAGACCTAGTCACTTCACATCGGAAAAGACCTAGTACTGTGTTCAGCTTTGGGGCCCCCAACATAACAAGGACATGGACCTGCTTGAGTGGGTACAGAGGAGGCCACGAAAATGACTGGGGGGGGTGGAGCATCTCCCTTATGAGGGCAAGTTGAGAGAGTTGGGATTTTTCAGCCTGGAGAAGAGAAGTCTCTGGGGAGACCTTATAGCAGCCTGCCAGTACTTAAAGGGGGCACAGGAAAGATGGGGCAGGACTCTTTGTCAGGGAGTGTAGGGGTGCGATGAGGGGTAATGGTTTTAAACTGAAAGGCAGTAGAGTTAGGTTAGACATAAGGAAGAAATTCTTTAATATGAGGATGGTGAGTCACTGGAACAGGTTGCCCAGAGTTGTGGATACCCCCTCCCTGGAAGTGTCCAGGGCCCAGTGGGACGGTATTTGAGCAACCTGGTCTAGTGGAAGGTATGCCTGAACAATGCAGGGAAGTTAGATTATCTTAAATTCCCTTCCAACCCAAACCATTCTATTATTCTAAGTTCCCTCCTTAAGGTCTCTCTGAAGTTTAAGAAACTTGCTTTTGTTCAATCAATATATGATCATATGAATTTGGCCATGGTGCTGCAAAGTTCTAACATATTTAAAGAATAACATAGATGATGAATGAACTTCATAGAGTCATGGAAGGATAAAGAGATGATTTGTGCATTGATAACATTAGATGCATGTTTAAATTTTTTATAACTGTATTAAAAGGCACAAAGCCACATATAGCATTTCATTGACTTTATTGACAATGATAAAGCAGAGTATATGGCCATTTTTCTAGCATCAAATGAGCAAGTTTTTAAAATAAATTAGGTTTTATCCTAATGTTGTCTTCTCATTCACTCTGTTTTTCTGTGAAATACTTTTATTGTACTTAACGGCAATACATGTAAGCTTTCCATACCTTTTTATTCTCATATTACATCTGTGAAAGATAAAAGTATTATGTTCTTTTCACAATAAAAAGGGAAGGGATTATTAATCTGAACAGTGTGTTGTACAGGTTCTACAGCTGCCTCTAAATGATTTGCACTCACTTGATTCCAGCTAAATATTTGGAGGACAATAAAACAGTGAGTGTCACATCCCAATTTCTTGAGATGACAACTCAGATTTGCCGATTCCAAGGTCAGGATTAAGATGAAAAGACACCAAGGATTCTTCAATTCACAAAATTCAATTTTTATTTGCTCACAACAGATATTGGCATGTAACTTTGTCAGTAGGCCTTGCAACCTCTGCAACAAGCAGTAAACCTTATAAGATACACCGACAACCCCCAAAGTAAACATATCCCGACAAGCCTTAAACATACCTCAACAAGCCTTAAACATACAATAACAAGCCTTGCTATAAATGCAGGGATATAGGGATAGAGAATGGGAGAAAAAAGAGAGAGAAGGAGATACAAACAAAAAAGAAAGATTTCACCAGTCCTAGGTCCAACGTTGGTCCAGACAGCCTAGATGTCCAGTTCTGGAGGAGCACACCACTCAGGAATATGATTAGAGTCTTTTTATAAATCCTTGCCCCTCCTCCAGGCAGGCACTCAGACTCATTAGGCTAATTAGGTATCATGTTCAGTCCATGCCTGTAGAATCCCCTTGGCTTTGATGCATGCGTAGTTTGTACCTTCAGAGACTTCTGCAAATGAGTCCTTCCCTTCAAGTATGACTATTGTCTGACCTTTCTTCCTGGCACATGCATCATGTAAATGACCCTTCCATTGGGTCCTCACAGAGTCGCTCAAGACAGGGAAGTCCAGCTGCAGAAAAGCACAGTCCCACCTCTATGGGACCCTCCTTTCTAGCCAAATCTTCCAGCCATTGTTTGTGCAACCCTAACATTTCTATAAAAACCATCTTCTTTACCTAAGATTTTATCAAATGTTTGAGACATTAACTATGCAGACAGTCACAATAAGAATTCAGTAGATATATTTAAAAGCTAATTTTTTCTTCTTAAATGAATACCTAACTTGTTACAAGTTCTCATCCTTGTTTGGGGGTGTTTCAATTCCTAGTCTTGAGATAGCAATAATCTATGTGTTAGTATTAGAAATAAATGCAAATATGATTTCACTGAAATAATTTATTTACTATTTTTTTTCCACTGAATTATCAAGATCCAGTGATATTAAGATGTCACTGAACAGACAATACTTATAAAGGAATATATCCTTAGAACTATTCTGTTTCGAATCTCTTTAAAGAAGATGAAATCTTTATTTGGGAATATTTACAGTGTAACCAATTAATATTCCTACATGATAAAATCAAATAGATATCAAAATTTACACAAGGATTGGTAAAATAAATCACTGTATTAAAATAACTGGGTTTTTGTATTTTGTTTTGTTTTGTTTTGTTTTGTTTTGTTTTCCAGAATAGAATACTGGAATTTTTATTGATACAGAATTCTATGTGCATTTAAAATTGATCATATATTTACTGGTTTATTTATCTCTCTGTTTACATTATGCTCATATTCAGCAGATTATAAACATATATTAAGGTACAAGTAGCTATGTGTTTAAAACTTATTATTTCATTTATAGGATTTAAAGTACCATCCAGACTTTTACCTCTCTACTTTCACTCTTAAGCAGTGATTAAAAGCCATTACCATCTGCTAGGTGTTAGGTGACTGCTACAAAACAGCCTACCAAGACACTAAATACCAACTGCATTTGGCATTAGTTAGCACTCTTATTACTGGTCTCTGAAGGGAAGTCATGAGCAGAATGTATATGAAGATTGAACCATGTGTTGTTGCATTAAAGCTTTTCACTTTTGGGACCTAAGCTTGTTGTGGCACTGTGAATAAACCTCCAGTTCTTTTTCCAGTGTCTTTCTGTGACACACCAATACATTTATTTTCCATTAATGGTAATTCTTAAGCAAGCAAAATTTCATTTATTCTATGCATTTTAAAATTTTGCAGAAGTTTTCAATCCCCACTCCATTCAATATATTTGGGGCAGGTTTCAAGTAGTATATGTGTAGCTCTTTAACTACACTGGGAAGGTAATTCTTTGAGGCTGCAGTAAACATAGGTACGTTATTGAGGAGTCATCCACTAATTTGTGTCTAAGCTGAATGTCACAATGGGAGAATTATAATCATATGCTGTATTATTAACATAATGGAAATATCTATAACTGTATGGTAGGAGAGGGTCAAAATAGATAAGCCTGAAGTTAATAGCACAATAATTATTAATCTCTCTAGATGTTCAAAGAAACAGAAGAATCACTCTGTGTTTCAGGCTCGTTATATAAATCAAGGAAATAATACAAATGTAAATATACATGATCATCCTTAAGTAGAGTTGCTGTTCATTAGGATGGCTAAAGCAAATGGTTTATTTATTATTTATTTTTAGGGCTATGTATTATTGGAGATTAATATATTAGGGGGTTGTAGGAAACTCAATAGTAAATTCTTATGTCCATGCATGTCTAGGATAAGAATTTTTCCTGTCAGAGCAAAGGAACTGTTTGTGTCTCTGCAATGGGATACTGGATGCATTATCACCTCAGCTTTAATTCAGTCTACTAATCTGTAGTGGTTGTATGTATCTGTGAAAGCTGGTTTTGGCCTACTTTCAGAAACATTGCCCATTGATCTCCCCCAGTCACAAGTGTTCATATACTTATCAGGTGTCCTTTAATTAATTCTGCACTTTCCATGTACCATGTCTGGCTGTGATGGCAGAGGTGATCATATGCTCTGAATTGTGTAGGATATGCTTTGTTTGTTCATGAACATGTGGGCAACACCTGTCTCACAACTGACTAGATTAGATCCCTATTTAGTTCTATTAGTGGAGCAACACTGAAGTTCATACAGCTAAATTTATTTACATCCTTTCAAGGACTGATTTCATATTTCCAAATAGGTATTATAAACACAACCATATTTTGTTTATGCTGTCTTATAACTTCCACTAAGAATAAAAATCTTCAAAAATGATAAACCAATTCTTTAAGTATTCTTTAATGTGTAACTTCTGGTTATTGTTTAAATTTTGTAAATGTAAATGGTAATGATAGCAGCAACATTGGACAGAACTGGTTCTCACTGGCCTAGTTTGCATTCAGTGATTCTGGAGGAATCAAATTAAATTTGCAAAAGCAGAAGCCCCAGATTCCATTTGTTCATCCTTTATTAGCATTGTGAATACGGCAGGAAGCACAAATTACTCAACAAAGATAACTTAACTGCAGACAGTTATGTATGTCTCAGCAAAACTCTAATGTGACAGAAATCTGTGACATGCCTGGAACTGAACTGTGCAGGTGTATTGCAGATCACGAGGATGCTCCCTGCCGATGCAGTGTGTTGCATTGTGTTGTAGCAAATTACTCTCTTGTCTCTTTGCTACATCACAGAATCTGCTAAAATAATACAAACCTTGCTGCTGCTCTCAGATACATGCCTTCACAGAAAAACATTAGGCTACAAGCTGAAAACATTCATAGAACTGTTATCATACAAAATAGAAAAAATACATTGTCTTATCAGTGAAAGGGAACGTTCTTGTATGAGATTTTGGGCTTCTTTTTCCTCTGTCACCGTGGTTTTGATTTTAGTCTTTTCGCAAAACCTCCATCAGTATGAAAAAATGTTAGGTAGCAGATAAGACAGAAGTGGATCAGTATTAGTTAAATGAATGTCACAAATTTCATGACAAGAATTTCCATATCTATCCAAGAACTAAACACTCATCAAAAGATGACCAAAACCATTGAAAAGCAATTAATTATTTTACTTGTGACAATAGATGAAAAAGTATTTTGATTTAACTTTCTGTTTGACATATTGAGAGAACACTTTTATTGTTACATTAGCATTATAGACCTCATTCATAAGCTGAAATATAATGGAAATAGTGTAATCTAAAAATAGTATGCCTTAGGCAGCACTTTATTTGCAGATTTCATTGTGTGATTTATCAAACTACAGATTTTTTTCTTTTGTATGATAATACTAATTTAAAAGAACAAAAAGACCTGTGATTCAGTAGAATTTTGGTTTTCTGGTCAGAATTTTATTTTATTTAATGCACTATTTTGCTTAAAGAAATAAAAATTGCTTTTGCACATGATCTTTAGTTTAAAAGAGTGCAAAGGAATAAAGGATTTGATTTTTGGATGAATTTCTACAAACTTTTATCTGTTTTTTTTTTCTCAGATTGTCACTTCCATGTGTTGCAATGTCATCCTGCTGTAGTTAATTCAGTTTAAATTACTTCCTTCTTTTTACTGTTTCTACGGTAAATACCTGCCATCACCCTTTGTAATATTAAGTAGAGTTAAAACTTTGGTATTCCTATGGTTACCATAGTGTGTGCTTTCACAGACATGTCTTTTTGCTACAATATTTTATATTGCATGCATTGACTGAATAGCAGGGGAAAAAAGATCAGAAGGAATTGTTTCCATTCAAGTAACTGAGAAATACATGCAATTTCTATTAGCCATCAATTGTTTAAGGAAAGAAATTTTTCTTCCATAAATAATCAGAATGAGGGAAGTAACTGAAGTGTGTGAAGGAATGGCTCTCTGAATCATGTTCAAATATTTCTGGCCTCTCATTAAAATTATCCCCTACGGAAATGTTCCTCAAATCCTTAACAACTTCAGAAGTCAATACTTTCAAAGCATTAAAGTAAATTGTTTAATGTTTTATGATGGGTTTCCTATTTTTATAGCTAAGAACTGGTATTATAGCTCACAGATGTAAAAAGCCGCACAGGTTACCAAAGAATGTCTCTGGCATTGCTTAATCCAAGTTTGTATACAGTGAGTACAGTTTTACTTTCAACAGTTTGATTGCAGTGCAACACATATTTAGAGTCCATCATCTCAGTGCTTATCTTCTAGTTAAAGAATAAAAAGATACTGAAAAAGCATACATGTAAAGAGTAGGAAAATGATCAGAGTACATGCAAGGCCAAGATATTGGAAGCAAAAGTAGAACATGGAACTGGAAGCATACCTCTGAATCTGAAGATCCAGTAAATGTGATCTGCTCCTAAAACATTTTTTATTTTAATTACAATGAATTTAGTACAGAGGGAGAATATGACAAAACGCTGTATAAAACCAATGTTAATTTTTGGCCTCTGTCTAATGCTTCAGGGAGACATTTTCTATTTTTTTTTTAATGCCAACAGAAGTAAGTAGTGTAGAAATGATGAAAACTAACAGCTTTGGGTTCAGATTATCTTTTAATCTCAATCAGTAAAACATTTATATGAGGTGCAATTTCCTATTTTGTACTCTTGTGGACCTGTTAGGTTTGAGGTCCCAAGAAATTAGGAATTTAACAGGTTCATGCAGTTGTATAAGGCAGAGTTTTCTCAGACATGACTGAATTTGAATACATCAGTGAAACTGTGAAACCTTCTTTTGTTACAGTAAATGCTCATTTGGTCTCAGTGGTAAATCTTGGAGTCAGTATGGGAAATACTGTAAAAGTAATAAGGTAAATTGAAGTATAATAAGCACTGTGATAAACCAGCTATATTGAAAATTATTCCAGAGCTGTTGTGTCTGTAAAACTATTCTCCATTTGAAGTTGGCAAATACCTTAGCCAATGCTAGTATATGTTTATATTTAACCCAGGCAAAATGCAGGTAAACCATAGAAGGCTGATTAAGGAAATATGATGCTCCCATTGGAAAAAAACAACAAGAACAAAAGAAAAAAATCAACCAAAACCCCCCATCCTATCAGAAAAGAGCTCCTCATTGGAGCATCAATAGCATCTTCCCCTATTTTCTTGTAAAATCTGACATGTCCCTGAAAACATAAGTATCTAAAATGAGATTTTAAAAAGTTGTAACAGGAACTGCTATTTTCTTCAATATAGTATTTTTATTAGCTCTTCACAGAGAAAATAGATAAATATTCTTCAGGATCATAATAAAAGAAGTTTCATCTTAACAGCTGAAAAGCTTACTTTCAACATTGGGTATACTAAGGAGGACTTTGAAAGAGACACTGTTTTGGGCTGACATTATGAAAAAATGTCAACAATAAAGGTTGTGTCATCTGTAATTTGTTTAATTAATTATTTCCTTATTGCCTTGGGTGAATAATTAAAGTCTATTTAGGGTATTATTCCCATGTTAACATTTTAGAATACCTTATCAAAGAGTGAGATATATTAAATGTGTTGAAAGAAGTGGCTGAAACTCCCATTCCTCACTTTTTAAGTGAGAGAAACAGATTTTTTTATGACCAAAAATATATCATTTGTCTTTGAGGGCTGGTCCAAGGAGCAGGATTTTGAATCAGAGGTGAAATTGGAGACAAAGTCAGATATATGCATTTGGGAAAGTGGGAATTTCCACAACTGAGTTTAACTGAATAGGAAGAAAAAAGATGAAGCTTCCTGAGGAACAAGCAACAACCTTAGGGAGTAAAGATTATTGTAGTCAGATTTTAACAGCTTGTTTGGGAACAGGTTATGATTTTTAAAGTTGATTTTATTGACCTGGAGTGAACAGTTTCTAGGATAAAACCAATAGGCAAAAATTACATCTGTGTGTAGAATCAGATTGTTTCAGCTCCAGGAGCTACTTCCTAAAACACAGGCATTTTCCACTGATCAAGATGCCTCAGGTGAGGCACAAATAGATAGAGGAGTGTGGAATGACTGGCTGGTGAGCAGATCTGCAGGAAGGGAACAGGGGATACTGGTAGGCAGCAAATTGAGTACGAGTCTGTGGCATGCCCTTGAGGTGATGAGGGCTACATGAACAAAGAAATAGCAGTGGGTCCAGAGAGGTTATTATTCCCCTCAACTGGGTCACCTTTGGAATATATTGTCCTGTTTCCATTCTCTCATCAGAGAGAGATTACAAATTGGGGAGAGATCAATATAGGACCAACAAGATGATTAGGGAATTGTAGCACATCACATAAAAGGAGAAACAAGGGTAACTGGGTATGCTTAGCCTGGAGAGGCAGTAGTCTTCTACTGCCTAAAAGGGAATTACAGAGAGGATGGGGCCAGACCCTTGCCAGAGGTGCGCAGCAAAAGGTCAAGAGGTAATGGTCATAGTGCTGCAGTAAAGGAAACTGCAGTTCTAGGACAGGGAAGGATGCTTCACCAGAAGAGGGGTTAAGCCTCATATGAGGTTGTCTAGAGAGGCTGGGGAAACACTGCCTTCAGAGATTTTCAGTGTTTGTCTGGAAAAGGCCGTGAGCAGCCTGCTCTACCCTTGAAGATACCCAGTGTTTTAAGCAAGAGGTTCAAATAAGATTCATTTCTAACATAGGTTTATCTGTGATTCTGTGATCTCATTGGGCATACATTGATTTTAGAAAAAGGCTGTTGTGAGAGGATAGAAGATACAGAAAAACACCTGGACAAAAAATGTAGTTGTGATGGAGTGTTTTATCCCAAATGATATTGAAAAATGGCACCAGTTATCTTCTCTTTGATTAATGCTCAGAGTAGCAGGACTTTGTACATGACTTAAAAAAACAGGATTACAACATCAACAGCAATGACAAAAGAAAACAAAACAAAACGGGGGGTTTAGCACCATTTCCCCGATAACTGAATTCAATTTATATAGCTTGACTTTTGGCCAGCTACTTATTACCAACAGAAATAACTATACCAGTACTGTGACATTGAAATGCTGGCAAACATGAAACAGTAACAAAACAGTAATGGTAGCAAAGTAACCACATAGTGTTGGTATGTTGGAACACTGAAAATGTATAAATCCATTCTGTTTACTTGAGATTGTCAAGTCATGACATCAGTTCTTGAGGATAAATCTGTTTCCAGAAGCAGGCAATGACCAGGCACTGAAACGTAATGAAAATGCCTGAAATAGCATGTCGCCATCAGATGGTAATACTCACCTTAGCATCAGAATTGGAGCAGTGTTAACCACCAAAATAAAAAGCAAACTACTGATGTGTTCTGTGGACATATAAAAGTATCTGCTGAGCTGGATGGTGATTCGGATACAACTGTAATTCTTTTAAAGTGTTCTGGAGTTACTGTATATGAGCATCAGAGGCATAATTATTCTGAGTTCTGAAACTATCTGCTCATTCAGGAAAGGACATATGACTATATCCATGTCAAGGAGTGTAATGAGAAAAGAAAATTGTATAAAATTAATTCATCTTGTGACAAAGATTATAATGGAAGTGGAGATTAACTCTGTGGAATAAAATAGTCTGGCATTTAATTCTCTACTTACATGTCTTAAAATAGATGTGTGCAATCCAGAGCTTCAGTTTTAATATTTGCATTTCCACTTCTTTGTATTTGCACATGATTCTGTCTTCTGGGAAAGTATGAAACCAAGCAAATGGATACCATAAAAACTCTTCTTCAAGCTATATCATTTCATAAATAGTTTTGAGGCAGCTGTGACCAAAATATGCTTAAAAAGATTCTTATAGTATTATTGTCCTTTCAAGCTACGGCCATTATCAATTCAATGCTACAGTTTCAAAACTAGATTAAACATCAAACCCACATTTGCACTGACAAAAAAAAAAAAAAAGTTTGCATTTTTTTTTGCTGGATCTACTAAGGTCTACCTTTTTAAAATACTGATCATAAAAATAAATTGATCCAAATAAGATTTGTGTAAAATTAAATATGCTTTTCATGTTATAGCTACACCATTTTGTACACTTATAGGCCTTTCTAAATTATGTGATAAGTTATTATTAACCATTTTCAAGACTCATCTGAAATACAAATTACACACTTTTTTTTATATTTTAAATATATTTCTGTAAGACACAGAAAAATTTGAAATGACAAAGCCTAAAGTTCAGAGACAGGAAAAACAAAACAAACCAAAACAATAGAACCCACTAAAAGGTACTGTTATTATCTTTTATTTTCACATTAAAAAAACTCAAAAGATATGTTGATGGACAGCCAAAATCAGAAAAAGACAGACAAGAAAATTAAAAATAAATAAAAAAAAAGGAATTATAAACTAATCAGAACTTTTCTCTTTAATTATACACTTTTTATTTCCAAATCTCTGTTTCATATTGCTTGCAAGACTCCAATGACTGTGACCCTTGAGGCTTTTGTACTAGCTCAAATTATGTGTGTGTGTATTGCATTCTGTGACATGCTTGCTTTTCATAAAAACCTTCAGCAAGGTGCACAAATTACTAATCTACTAGTGCCATAATAACACCGTAATAAATCACCAATAGGAGTATCTATCTCCAGCTAATGTCCTCCAGCCATTCCTGTAAAACATGTTTGGTTTGGTATTGTCAGAAAACCTGGGCTTGAAGGAACACCACTGATCTGTCAAAACCCCTAAGGATGTAGATACATCACTGATTTTTATAATAGTTGGATATTACAGCTATTAAAGAAATGTTTTAGACATCACATGCAAAAATAGAAAAAATCTCACCATCTTTAAAGGAAAAAAATGCCCAAATAATTCAATACTAATTTGCTTTTCTTAATGTCTGAGAGACAGATTTTAATGTTCATGGTCTCCATGTGTGCATTACTTCTAATGAGTTACATGTTCCAAACCACATGGAAGTATGGGAAAGCTTGAGAAGAGAAAAATAGTGAGTATGGCCTTATCCTTCGGTCCAAAACAGCTCTGTGATTCACATGAAATGGAAAACCCATAATATTATGTTGTTTGCTGTGCATTAGATACAACTGATATACAACAAGCTACCAAAATTATTAAACTGCAATATAATAAGGATATAAAACAGAGGAACTTCACAGTGGCCTTAGAATCAGCCTTTGAAGTAGAGAAACCACCTGTAATCACAGATATTCAGATTTTAATAAAAACAGTCACGGATGACTGAGTTTCTGTTGTGAAATATTGCATAATCTACAAACATATTTCTGGAAACTAGGTTCTTTCTTTACATTGTACTAGGTGTTGCAACTACCAACTTATTAGTATTTTGTGTATTGTTGTAAAATTGTACAAGGATTTTAAAGTTCTTTCTGAAACAAATGAAAAAAGATGGAGGAAGATAGATAAAAGCAATACGTCTTTGATAACAGCAAAGTGTTTAATTTATATTTTCTGACACTTCCTTATGCCACCAATACATTTAGTTGCTGCAATTTTAATCACTTCCTAATTTTATTTTTTTTTTTAAAATCTTCTACATCATGCTAATGACTGCATGTTTTTGCATTTATATTCTGCTTTATAAAAGTCAAAAAGTTCTAGAACAAACATTGGAAGCCTGTGCTGAACTGTCACCTATAGCTGGGTTGGCCATAAATTCCAAGGAGATACGAAAGGAAGTCAAACTACAAAGCAACAGCTGCTACTGTAAGCAGAAAACGAAGATCATCCATCTCATAGGACACCTCATTTCCACAGCCTCATTTTAAGAACAGTTATCAGGAAGGGACTGACTACAGCAACCCATGTGAAGAGCAATAGACTTCACTGTCCTAAGCCACAGTTAACAGCAAAAATAATATTTCAAGTATATATTTTGCAGATCTGACTGAGTGGGAGTTTGTAAGAGCCAGAAAATGATTTGATAACTGAAATTTAATCCACAGAAACAATATTCTTCCATATGGAACCCTGGACACTGTCTTTGCTTTAAGGAGAACAGTAAGGAACATTTTAGCCCAGCTCATCTGTCTGGGGTAGTCATAATTTGGCCATCAAAACCGAGGAAAAAAATAATAGTCACTGAGGAATGCAGGCAATATTGATAACTTCAGATAATATTATTTCTGCCTAAAAAGAGATTTCTCTGAACATCACTCATCCCTTTCCTACAAAATGTATGCACATACATAAAGAGCTGCCGCTGGACTTAATAACTGAAGTGCCTCATGCATGTTTTTAAATATAAACAATGCCAAGCAAACCCTTTGCTTTGCTTTAACAAGCATATGTACTTCCAGAAGCACACTTTACAGTCTTATAAAATGGTGTATGCAGTAATGTACTCCAGCAGCACTCTATTCAGGAAGGCATTTTGAGAAATCCAAGTGTTTGCCCGGCTAGAAAAAATAGAGAGAACTTTAAAGAGTGCTTTGTGTCTAGTAGTTTCAGTGAAGAAGTCATTTTCAGATTAGCATACCATCCCTTTTTTTTCTGGAAGGGATGCTATACTGGGAACAAGGATGCAAAGAGTAACACAAGCATATTAGAAAAGCAGCATGAGGTGTATTCAAAACAAAAAACTGTAAGTAAAAAAAAAAGTCCTAAATGAAAGATCCTACTCTTCAGAAGATGCATGTAAATATACTTTAAAATAATACCAAACTCAGTGGGAGTAGGAAGGAAATACAAAAGCTGCCAGCTACAGTTTCTGAAGCTGAAAGCAGAAATGCTGCTGTAAAACCAAACCAGCGGAGCCTCAGGTACTTTGCTCACACTGTGGAGATGACACCCCAAGGCTCAAGAAGGCAAGCTTGATGTGTAGCAGATATCTTGTGAGGCACAGGATATTTCTTTCACTGAGATATCAGCTTTATCAGGGAGAAGGAAGGACTCCTGAAATAATGCAAAAAGTCATCCTTAGCCATTTTAAGAGCAACAAAGTCATTGTAAACAAGCCAGGTAGCCTTGTATTGCTCTGACAGGCAGTGCAGGAGAAAAGGAGTCCTTCTGTTGGAGTTAACGTCCCCACTTTTCTGCAGCAGAGGCTTCCTGTGAGCCTTGTGCTCGAGGTTTTGAAGCCCCAGTCTAACACATCACACATACAGCATAATGACTGCAAAAGAGGACAAAAGAAGGAGCTTCCTTTATTTGCTGTTCTCTTTTTCTCATGAAGTGTAAATAGCTTCTCTTCATATGGATTTTGTCATTAAAAACCTCACTGATACAGGCCTGAAATTTCATTTGTCCCTTTTATAACAATGTTTGAATCCCTTGGAGGTGAATGCTCTTTCTTTGGAAGAAAGGCAGTCAGGTGGAACATTCTAGGCAGCAACTTTACTCTTGGAGAGAGAGAGAGAGTTGCTTTAGGGACAAGACTATTTCTTTATTCTAATATATTCCCTTTTTTTTTGGTGCCTGTGACTATTTCGTTTCTTTATCAAAGTCAGAGGACAGCACATTCTTACAACTGACTGTTATTTAATGTCCTAAAAGAGAGGCCTTTAATATTTAAATTATATTAATGTACTACATTATTTTTTTCTTATCAACTTTATTAGCCAATATTTTTTCCCAGTTCAAGATGGACATTTTGGAGGTTTATTTTTATTATAATGCTACCTTAATGCAATATTCTATTTTTATCTGCTCAGAAAAAATACTTCTTACTGAATTTCTAGTTGCAAGTAGCTCTATGAACCTAAAGAAAGATCTTCCTCTAATGACACTCTTATAGTTGCATGTTTAGTTCTTTCCACCATTCGAGTAACATATATTAAAAAAAAAAAAAAAAAAAAAAAAAAAAAAAGGCATACAGTGTTGTTCACCAGCTGAGGGCCACTGCCAATCACCAACTGGACAAACCTTAGAGACAGTTTGCTGGATTATCTGAAAAGGTTCTGGGGGCGTACAATGTTATTTGATACTAAATGTGTATTTGTAACACATTTTGTAACATATGGTGTGCTAGAAAAACCATTTGGGAATTCCCATCTACAGCAGCAAGGGAATATTTTTGCTAAGAAATATTGAGATATGGCTACTGAGGTTGTCAATTTTCTGTATGTTGTTATTTCAAACAGGAAATCCAAAATGTAGGCTTGGAGATGGTTTGCAGTTTCCGTATATATCTGTCCATGTGTTCACATGGTCCAAATGCAACTCCTCTTCCACTGTGAGGTTCTTCATTACTATTTTCTGCAGATAAATATACATTTCTTCCTAAGTTACTGTTACATCCAATAACTTAACATGAAAAGATTTAGATTCTTATGAACTAAGTGTCCTGATTTGAGCCAGGGGGGCAACTGAGCACCACGCAGCCACTCACTGAACCCTTCCCTCCTCAGGAATGGGAAGGAGAAAATAAATTAAAAGGCTCTGGAATCGAGATAAGGACAGAGAGGGGTGACTAACTCATTATGGTTGTGGACAAAAGACAGACTCCTTAGGGGAAGAGAGAGAACATCACTTTAATTCTAACACTAACAACTATACTTAGCAGAGTGGGATACTGAGAAGCATTGTCACATCTGAAAAATACCTTCCCCCACCCCTCCGTTCTTCCTGGGCTCAGTTTTATTCCTGATATCTCTGCCTCCTCCTCTCCAGTCCTCCTCATGGGGAGGACTCCTTGCAACTCTTCCCCTGTTCCAGCATGGGATCCCCTTCACTAGAGACAGTCCTCCATGAACTTTCTCCAGCATGAGTCCTTCCCATGCGATGCATCCATTCCTGTGCTTCTCTTGTGGGGGTCACACCCTACGTGTTGCAGTCCTCCCAGTGCCGAACTACAGCAGTGGGGGCTGCTTCTCCCCTCAGAGTCCTGGCCTTCTTTAGACAGAGACACCTTGTCTGATGTAGGCTACTCCACAGGCCACAGGTCAGCCTCTTCTCCACCGTGGACCTCCATGGGTGGAAAGGGATCAGTCCTGCCTTCTCACCACAGGATACAGGGGGGTCTCTGCTCCAAGGCACCTCGCAACCCCTTCCTCCTCCTTCTTTTCACTGACCTCAGTGTTCGCATTGGTGTCCTCTTCACAACTTCTCCTTACAACTCTAAGTCCTCCTCCCATGTTCCCCTTCTTAAATACATTATCACAGAGGCGCAGCCACTGTTGTGAATTGGCTTGGCCTTGGCCAGAGGTGGGTCCGACTTGGAGATGGGTGAGCTTCAAGAAGATTCTTATAGAGGCCACTGCTCTAGTCCCCTCCCCCACTACCAAAATCGCTGCCACACAAACCCAGCACACTGGGTGAAAAAATGTTTTTTAAGTGCCTGAATCCTCTACTTGAATATGAACCCCAAAATTATGGGGTGTTGTTGCATGCGATTGTGGTCATAATGGTCAAACAGATAATCCAGGATTCCTGGAGACTCTTTAGGATAATACTTTGGGAAAAGTGTATTTAATCTGGTTTCCTAATTACCCAGAGTGATTCCTTACAAGGTTTGCTATAAACTATTCTTTGGCCAATCAAATTTCTTGCTTTTTTTTTTTTTTTTAAAAATTTATTTACACTCTTGAAGTGTATCAGTTTTTATATTTATTGGATGTAACTTTATCTGTTATGATAGGCCTGTCTCTGTTTTCTGCAATACAAATGTGAATTCTGCATTTGCATTTATCTTAAAGTCTTTCCTTCCAATTTTGCTCACCTGTGACTGTATATCAAGTCTTTTCCCTTCATGCACTCAGTTTCTAAATCTTTATTCTCCAGTTCTCTGTCCCAAGAATTATCTCTGTTAGTATTCTTGTACTCTAAACTAACCTCCATTTAACATTTCCCACCTATCTTCTTCAAGGAAGGCCAGGTTTCTCCTTGACTGTACTTGGACATCTATTGACCTGTCTGTCTATTGACCTGCAAACCATTTTTTCAGGTTAAAATTCTTCTTGTTCCTCCCGTCTAGTTTAGATTGAAACTGACCACCAACAGCTTCCTCTGTTATTCCCTGATCTGTAATTGCCTCTCAATGAGCACTTAGTCATTAACTTTTTTCTCAGTGTCAGCTCTGAATCCATCTGTATCTTCAATGACAATTCCTTGTCAGCAATATCAATTACAGAAGCATCTTTAATTTGTTCTTCTTTATCTGTCCCAAAGTTGCAAGGCTCAGCCAGTTCAGACATGGGTTTAACAAATGCTTGGTATTATACATTAAAGTAAATATATACACTAAATACATCTTAAGATTCCCTTGCGGACAATCTCCCAGAAACTAATCTCATATATGAAATGTTCTAGAGAGCTCCTTCGCTGGGATGATTCTATGATTATTCGTGTTTGGAAAATACTACAGTAATCTGAGAAAGAAAGTCAGAATGGTACATGTATGTAAAAAATTTCCATTTTGCAATGAAAACATAGTATGAATGTATCTATCTATTTATGCTCTGGTTAAGATGTAGCTACCTCAGATCTGACTGATAAGAACCACAGCAGAATGACAAAATCTTTGTACTCAGATTGGAAACTCTTTCATGGAGGACTTGAAATAATGAGATGCTTTTTCTTTTTAGTTTTAGTTATGCTAATAATTCTGTTTGTGTTCATATTTCCATGATTTTGTACAACAGAGTTAAAATATAGAGGTGAACTAATCATCATTGCTTCTTTTATGTCTTAATGATGATTATCTTTTGTCTCTGATTTCCAATAATTTAAACTTAAATGTAAGTTTCTGAATAATTTGGTCGCTACAAAACCAGAAAGCATGCAATGTCGGAATACATGGGATGAAGTGTATGTTTTATGGTTCCATGCCAGTCTCTGCAATGATTATTGTATTAATAAAGTGTTAATATATCATTAATAATATACTTATTATATAGCTAATTTATCTGTTAATAAATTCCTCAGAACTCAGGAAAATCCACCAAAAATATTTGACACATTAGTTTTGAAGCCACATTTTAAAAGTCTTAAAAGTGTTCAGGTTTAAATATGATTCCTTTCTCTTATCTACTTTTTCATTGTAAAATTACAGATGAGTTGCATGCGTTGTTTAAGTGTCAAAATGTTAGAAATTATAATCAAATATTTTCAATTAAAACAAAAAGAAAGAGAGAACAGCAAAAAGTACTCCAAACCCAAAAGTCCCAGCTTCAATGTCAAGATCTAACATAAAACAGCAGTTTTATTAAATGAAAGATTATATGTCAATTACAATATTTTGACCTCTTGTGTTGGAAAGAACTAGGAATTGACAATTAGCAAATCAATTTGTACAGTAATGCAGGTATTGATATTTGTTTTAAAAGAACAACAGGACTAGGTGATAAATGACTGTTCTTCTGCCCTCTGCAATATATATTAAGAAAACATTTTGCTACAGCTATTTTTTTCCATCCCAATAAATATTTCTCTTTTCAAGTAATTTTAAATTTTGGGATGAATCAACATGCTTCAAAGAAGAAAAAAAAAAGTTTTGAAACTATGACCCAATAACAATATTAATTTTGATATGTGAAAATAGAGTTGGGTCTCTTGCTTCATTTAAATCACATATTAGGGTGAGTTATGATGAACCTCACAGTTGTAGGTAAGACTGTCAGAAGGGCAGTAGGTGGGAAAGAAAGAAACCAGAGTACATATATATCTATAGACACACACACATGTAAGTATTTATACATGAATACATAATGGAATATGACTCAGAAACTGTGGAGGTAGATCCAACAGTGCAGGTTTATACAGAGGGCTAAATTAGGTTCTGAAAGCCAGCTCGACATTTCCTTAACAATTACACTGATGCAGCTATAGTACATCAGTTCATAGTAATATTTATATATGCAAGTTAGGATTTCCTTTTTTTTTTTTTTTTTTGTCACAAATTTTAGAAAACAAAAAAACCTGCTATGTTAAAAAGAAATAATTATTTCAAATGTCTTGGGTGTATTTCAGACTGATTATTTTATTGTGCACCTATCTCTCTCTGTTTACTTTTGGTGAAGAAGACAAAGAGCTGTACCAGAAAACTGGCTAAAGGTTATCAGACTCTCCATCATTAAATGAGCTACACAGAGAACAGAGTTTGTAATAATTTTATGGCTGATAGTTCATATCACACATGAGGTGAATTAATAATATGGATATGAAGAAAAACAATTTATTAATGTTAATAACTCTTCCAATAAAATTTCCAGGAGGACCTATAGTGATAAATTGAATAATTATGAGTATAATTATGACTAACTAAAACCATAATTTCATGCTAATGCAATAATAATGACACAAAAGTGTAGATCATGAATTTTAACTGCTCAGTTATTCCAAATTTCCACAAGGAGAGGAAAAAAAAAAAAAGAAAAAAAAAAAAAACAAAAAAACCTCCTCAGCCTTAAAATCTGATCAAGTTATGCTTTACTGCCAAAGGAAAACTATTAATTGCTTAAGTAGACATCACTGATTTTTTTTAGTGGACTGCAAAAAAAAAAAAAAATCATCTTATTTCAATTAGAAATCTCATAGTATCTTGAAAGCAGGAAATGGATAGACTGTGGCGCACACCATGAATCATCTATTAATCCTCTTGTGGTCTCTGAGGAGAAGAAAGAATACACAGAAAATTGTGGTTAAGTTTTATTTTAAACAAAGAATTGTCATACTTGAGTTTTACTTTATTTCTGGGGAGATGTATGCAGAGGATAATCAAGACAAAAAACTGTGCAAGTGTTTAGCAATGATAGCAAGTGTAAGCTGCACCCCACAAGTAAATGTAGCTGAAGGTCAGATTAATTTTTTACCAAATCATTTTGGGCTGGGGATAGTGAAGTCAGCAAATACTAGAGGAGTTGGTGAAATGTTTCTCTGAAACCAACCAGTTTCATTCCTGATAATTTATTACTAATGATTCTCCAGCTTCAGGATGTCTCAGAACAATGCAATGCAGAGTCCAAGGCAATTGCTGCAGTTTTGGTTTAGCATGGAAGAGACCTGATTTAATGGGTCCCGCTGATAGTGTAAATTGTTGTCTGTCCATTAAAACTGCTGGGAATTAAAAATAGTGGAACAAAACTAATATATATTACCAACACTTTTGTCTTGAGTTCTGTATATTAGTTTGGTAGGACAAGAAGATTTTCTACACTTGTTCTTAACAATATGGAGAAAAAACCTTGGCTCAGAACATTATGTAAGACATACATATTTTTATATTGCAGGAGTTGACTGCAGCTACTTACTTTCTCTGTCTCTGCATTCAAGCATGTAAGAACAAACAAATTTGTAAGAAAATGCACCTATGATTTAATTGTGCTTCTCTGATGACTAGCCGATTCACCAAAATGGCCTGAAGGTAAAAGACGTTTTTTTCTCTAACCACTAATCCCTGTGGGTTAATTGCAAAAGCAGCATTTGTTATGGGCTAAATTTATATCAGGGAACATGCTGACACTATATCTACAAGGACTTTTCATGTCAGTGTTTCAGTTCATTTTCTGGTCCTGTTTAGTTAGAATAGGCAACCTCCCCCACCCTTCCCACTTGCTTCCTGCCTTGACACTTCACATTAAAGGGTACATCCAGACAGGATTGTAGCTGACTTGAGTTCTGATATCTCAGGTTAAACCATTCTCCTTGCAGGTTTTATTCTTACCATGAAACAAATCTGTCAGGTTTTGAAGATAAATTTCAAGGAGTACTTCAAATACTTCTAATAGCAGGAAAGTATTTTCTTCCACTAAAGAGAAAATACTGGTAGCAAATTGCTCAAACTTGGCTACAGAGACTGTACAGAGTCTATAGCTAAAGAGTAAGATTACCACAGATTGATATGGAGAAGTTTTAGCTGCACTCTGAATCTTTTTTCCATTCCTCACACAATTCTGTGAATGACCAAAGAATGAACTCAGTTTGGAAACTGTGAGATATTTCAACATCTGTTGCTGATGATCTGCAGAGTTATCAAATGTAACTGTCAACCATAGAAGCCCATCAAGCAAGATTTTATGGGTATCAAAACTGTTGCAGATGAAGATATGTTAAAAATACATAGGACGTGTTTTAAAACCATAACAAAATCAATTAGAATTAAGTACATAATTAAATGCAATGACATGCTTAAGGGCTTGTTTGAATACAGATGTAGAACTGAAGACAGACCAAGTCAAATTAAGAGAAAAAAGTAAATATGATTAATCTTCCTTCCTTCCTTCCTTCCTTCCTTCCTTCCTTCCTTCCTTCCTTCCTTCCTTCCTTCCTTCCTTCCTTCCTTCCTTCCTTCCTTCCTTCCTTCCTTCCTTCCTTCCTTCCTTCCTTCCTTCCTTCCTTCCTTCCTTCCTTCCTTCCTTCCTTCCTTCCTTCCTTCCTTCCTTCCTTCCTTCCTTCCTTCCTTCCTTCCTTCCTTCCTTCCTTCCTTCCTTCCTTCCTTCCTTCCTTCCTTCCTTCCTTCCTTCCTTCCTTCCTTCCTTCCTTCCTTCCTTCCTTCCTTCCTTCCTTCCTTCCTTCCTTCCTTCCTTCCTTCCTTCCTTCCTTCCTTCCTTCCTTCCTTCCTTCCTTCCTTCCTTCCTTCCTTCCTTCCTTCCTTCCTTCCTTCCTTCCTTCCTTCCTTCCTTCCTTCCTTCCTTCCTTCCTTCCTTCCTTCCTTCCTTCCTTCCTTCCTTCCTTCCTTCCTTCCTTCCTTCCTTCCTTCCTTCCTTCCTTCCTTCCTTCCTTCCTTCCTTCCTTCCTTCCTTCCTTCCTTCCTTCCTTCCTTCCTTCCTTCCTTCCTTCCTTCCTTCCTTCCTTCCTTCCTTCCTTCCTTCCTTCCTTCCTTCCTTCCTTCCTTCCTTCCTTCCTTCCTTCCTTCCTTCCTTCCTTCCTTCCTTCCTTCCTTCCTTCCTTCCTTCCTTCCTTCCTTCCTTCCTTCCTTCCTTCCTTCCTTCCTTCCTTCCTTCCTTCCTTCCTTCCTTCCTTCCTTCCTTCCTTCCTTCCTTCCTTCCTTCCTTCCTTCCTTCCTTCCTTCCTTCCTTCCTTCCTTCCTTCCTTCCTTCCTTCCTTCCTTCCTTCCTTCCTTCCTTCCTTCCTTCCTTCCTTCCTTCCTTCCTTCCTTCCTTCCTTCCTTCCTTCCTTCCTTCCTTCCTTCCTTCCTTCCTTCCTTCCTTCCTTCCTTCCTTCCTTCCTTCCTTCCTTCCTTCCTTCCTTCCTTCCTTCCTTCCTTCCTTCCTTCCTTCCTTCCTTCCTTCCTTCCTTCCTTCCTTCCTTCCTTCCTTCCTTCCTTCCTTCCTTCCTTCCTTCCTTCCTTCCTTCCTTCCTTCCTTCCTTCCTTCCTTCCTTCCTTCCTTCCTTCCTTCCTTCCTTCCTTCCTTCCTTCCTTCCTTCCTTCCTTCCTTCCTTCCTTCCTTCCTTCCTTCCTTCCTTCCTTCCTTCCTTCCTTCCTTCCTTCCTTCCTTCCTTCCTTCCTTCCTTCCTTCCTTCCTTCCTTCCTTCCTTCCTTCCTTCCTTCCTTCCTTCCTTCCTTCCTTCCTTCCTTCCTTCCTTCCTTCCTTCCTTCCTTCCTTCCTTCCTTCCTTCCTTCCTTCCTTCCTTCCTTCCTTCCTTCCTTCCTTCCTTCCTTCCTTCCTTCCTTCCTTCCTTCCTTCCTTCCTTCCTTCCTTCCTTCCTTCCTTCCTTCCTTCCTTCCTTCCTTCCTTCCTTCCTTCCTTCCTTCCTTCCTTCCTTCCTTCCTTCCTTCCTTCCTTCCTTCCTTCCTTCCTTCCTTCCTTCCTTCCTTCCTTCCTTCCTTCCTTCCTTCCTTCCTTCCTTCCTTCCTTCCTTCCTTCCTTCCTTCCTTCCTTCCTTCCTTCCTTCCTTCCTTCCTTCCTTCCTTCCTTCCTTCCTTCCTTCCTTCCTTCCTTCCTTCCTTCCTTCCTTCCTTCCTTCCTTCCTTCCTTCCTTCCTTCCTTCCTTCCTTCCTTCCTTCCTTCCTTCCTTCCTTCCTTCCTTCCTTCCTTCCTTCCTTCCTTCCTTCCTTCCTTCCTTCCAGCCAGCCAGCCAGCCAGCCAGCCAGCCAGCCAGCCAGCCAGCCAGCCAGCCAGCCAGCCAGCCAGCCAGCCAGCCAGCCAGCCAGCCAGCCAGCCAGCCAGAAATATAAGGGGAGGGAGAATTGGAAAGAGAATTAGAAGAGGGAGGAGAATGGACACAAAAGGGGCAAGTACAGTAAGGGAAGGGTTGGAAAGAAACAGAATGGAAAGGGAATCATAGAATCATGGAATCATACAATCATAGACTGGTTTGGGTTTGAAAGGACCTGAAAGGTCAGCTAGTTCCAACCCCACTGCCATGGGCAGGGACAACATCCACTAGACCAGGTTACTCAAAGACCCATCCAACTTGTCCTCGAGCCCTTCCAGAGAGGAAGCAGCCACACCTTCTCTGGGCAACCTGTACTAGTGTCTTGTCATCCTCACAGGAAAGAAGTCTTTCCTTACACCTAATCTAAATCTACCACCTTTCAGTTTAAAACCATTGCCCCTCATCCTATCCCTACACCCCCTGATAAAGAGTCTCTCCCCATCTTTCCCATAGACCCCCTTTTAAGTACTGGAAGGCCACTATAAGGTTCCAGTCTCCCTGGAGCCTTCTTCATGCTGAACAGCTCCAAATCCCTCAGCCTGTCCTCGTAAGGGAGATGGTCCAGCCCCCTGATCATCTTCATGGCCTCCTCTGGACTCGCTTGAACAGGTCCGTATCTTTTATATGTTGGAGGTCTCAGAGCTGAACACAGGAAGGAAAAAGGAAGCCTAAGAAATACTTATACTGGAAGATATGTTAAAAAGAGAAAAAAAAAAAAAAAAGAAAAAAAGGATTATTTCTTGTTTTATTTGAACTGACATAACCTCCTTTGATAAGTGCTTGTGACTGTTGATGTATGTTAGTGTAGAAACATTGGCAGAATTTTGTTTAAATTAGATTTTAAAAATTGGTTGAAAAAACGCAGAAATAATCAACGATAGAAACCATTATGTACAGTCATAACACTGGTTATATCAATACTATTAAGGAATAATTTCCTATACCTTACTTTAGTCCTTTGGGTAGAGAGAGGCATAGAGAAGGAAAACACCCATGTTTACACCAGTGCTTGCAAACAGGAAAACCTCCAGTACTCTTTCATGACTGTAAATGACTGCTTTTAGTTAAAGCCAACTTAAATAATATATTAACTTCTATTTCAGTAGGATAAAGATTCCTCAAGAGAGGTAGCAACCAACACAGTTACAGAAGTAACAAATAAACAAATTAAATTTAATCCCCAAATGGGAAGCCAATGTTAAAAAGTGTAAATATTTAAAGTTTAAACATTAGATATTACAACACCTGAGCTTTCTGCTACTCAGCTTAATGTCCAAATCTTTGGAACATCTTTTCTTCCCCATATTCAGACTTTTAAGTAACATTATTTTTTTAGCAATTTTCTTGTCATTTATAGAAAATGGATAGGAGAAAATATGACAGGTTTTCATGGGGAAGTTACTTGTCTGAAATTGTGACTAACACATTTATTTATACACAGCTCTCTGAGAAGCCTCAGCAATCATGCATTGAGACTTTCCTGAGATTAAAGATTTTTTTATACTTACAGAAACTCAAACAAATCTAACACAGTAAGTCTTTGAGAGACTTATGTTTTGTGTAACTTTATGAGCCCTTTTCATATCAAGTGATTTACATGCATTCAGGAAAATGAAATACAAGAACAGCATTAGCCTACAGTTGCACAGGGATCATAAAAACATTCTAGTGGTTTGTTCAGCTTAATAGTACTTGGTCTAAAACACTGAATCCACTGGAGAAGTGGTCGTTTTTCTCTATACAGCCATTTTTGGCCTATCATTGTCCCTTTGACAGGGATATGATAACAAAAGTATTTTCTGCAGATTCAGTGTGGAAATGATCAGTAAAATAAGAAGACAAATGGGAAAAGATAGTTATATGAAAATAATGAGTTACAGAGTACTTCAAGAGAGAGTCTCTAAATAACAGTGAATAGAAATTATCAGAGAAATAAAGTGGGATAGAAAACAAACCACAGGGTCACACTAGGATAAATGAAGAGGATGAAAACCAGCCTGAGGCATGATGAAGCAGGTTGCTCCAAATACTGCCAGAGATTTAACTTTCATCTGAATGGCCTAATTTCATCTAAAAGCTAGAACAGGATATAGCTGTATTCTATGTCACCTTCCTTCCTGGCATTTCCCTTTATGGTTCCCCTGAAACGAAGAACATTTTAAAGCATTGATCCCACACCTCACTCATTAGTTTTCAGCAGCCAACAATATTAAGCTTCAATTTGTAACACACAATGTCAGTGTGGTTTCAGCTACAGAGGAGCCAGGTAACATTTCCTCTTACATAGACAGATAAGATATAAAAATGAACCTGATCAAAGGTTAATAATTAATATAATTCCCAGGAATGCTAGATTTTAAAACATATTGAAGATGGACTACTTAAATAAAAAGAATAAATTTCTAGTTCAGAGGCTTTTGTGCTAAGATTAATAACGCTAGTAGATGGAAATGAATACAAAGTAGATAGTACATCCCTTATGCATTTTTTTCTTTCTTTCTTTTTAATCTAGCTATTGGGACTAAGTCAAAGAAGTGAATGCAATCTTTACAATTAAATCTTTGAGATTTGACATAACTTGATGACATCTTCAGAAGGGGGAAAAGCTATAAAAATCATATCATGTGATGTTTGATGCATTAATATTGAAGATTTTATGTTTTATAGACTCATATGTTTCAACCAAAGATTTTAATATTATTATCACTACACTACATTTTACAGTTTCAAACATAAATTTTATTTGTTCATGTCTGTCTTTCTCCACTAAATCTGCAAAGCTATCTTTCCTTTAGAAAACAATATCCTCATTCTTCCTTGAGAGTTTCCTAATTTTCTTCATGTTGCATGTGCTGTTTGGATATTACTATTGGGAAATATATGTTCTTAATGAGAATATGAAGACAGACATGAATTTACTGTCACTTTGGTTCATTTTATTTTGCTCTTAAATTACTATCAGCTGTATTGAACATATCTATAGTTTTTTACACATATTTAGAAGCTCACCTCTAGTTTCAATTAATTATCCGTTCCAAATGAAAAAAAAAAAAAAAAAAGGTAAAAGGAATCACCATTTTTCTAATATTCAAATATTGTCCAATTACATGTATTTTTAAAATATGAAATGCATGTGTTTTTAAAACATATAATTTCTTTCACTTCCAAGGAACTTATAAGCAAGAGTTTCCACATTTCTTGAAAGATTTGCATTTGTAATACTTACCTGGTGTGACGAGTTGACCCCAGCCAGCAGCTAAGCAACACACAGCTGCTTCTTCATTGCCCCTGCCCTGTAGTAGGACATGGAAAAGAATAGGAAGAGCAAAAGTGAGAAAAATTGTAGGTTGAGACAAAAATAATTTAATAATTGAAAGAAAGAGGAAAAAGAAAGAGAGAGGGTGGAGAAAACCAAGCAAAAACTTCACAAAAAACAAATCATGCGAAGGCAGTCACTCCAACTCCCACAAGTAAGCTGATGCCCAGCCAGTCTCTGAGCAGTGGGTACCTAGCAAAAACTTACCTCCTCTCCTTTCTTATTGCTGAGCATGATGTTATATGGCATGAAGTATCCCTTTGGTCAGTTGGGGTCAGCTGACCTGACTGTGTCTCCTCCCCAGACTACACACTAGTGCAGGCAGAGTGAGAAACAGTGAAAACCTTGGTGTGGTATGGTCACTGTTCAGCAACAGCTAAAACACTGATGTTATCAACACCGTTTTGGTCACAAATCCAAAACATGGCACCATATGGATTGCTATGAATAAAGTTTACTCCTTCCCAACCAGACCCAATAGAACCCCCTTTCTCAGGATATTTGTAAAATGCAACACTGAGCACCAGATTTGTTTGGGAAAAAAACCCAATTATTTCTAAGGTATCCCTTAATTTCCCTCAGTGTGTGTGGGGAAAAAAAAAAAAAAAGTCATTGTCTCTCTCTCTCTCTCTGCTCTTTCACTGAGTTAATTTTCTTTTCACAGCAAAGTAGAGGCAGTAAGTTTTTAAAATTCTAGTTTTGGGGTTGCTTCCTCAGTACAAGGAAAAAAGCATATATCAGACTACTAGCAAAATATAGACTTTCATACTTAAAATCTCCTCTTTACCAAATCAAGGTATAACTGGTACACCAGCAATTAGGAAAAAACCAATAATACAATCATCACAAAGAACTGGTCACCAATAAAAGGTTCTGGCACTTTTGTTTAGGTCTGACATATACAAATGAGAGAAGTTCAAAGTATTTGCCTGAAAGACATCTAATCTTTACTCTCAAGGTTAAACTACCATTTACTTAATGGGTTGTATATAAAACACCTAATACAAACAGCTGGAACACTAATGATATATAAAGTTCAACAACAAAAGAAATAATACTTAAGAATTGGGTAAGGATAGTGAGCCAAGTCTTGTTCTGTTAATACTTCCTTTCTCCAAATATTTCTGTAGTTTATTTATTTCTTGCAGAACAAGGTTGCTGTTGAGCATCAGTTCAGATACCAAGGTATGATTTAGCAGACCAGTGGTAGTAGACCATTTTGAATTCTTGGCCTTCAACTGCCATTCCAGAGCATGTATCACCTGTAGTTCCTCTGCTTTCTTTTCAGTCTTTATGATATCTCTCCAGCCCAGTGTGGATGTTTTGGATGTCCAGGATGTCTCTAATGGTAGTACATGTCGGGGGGGGGGGGGGGGGTGGGGGGGGTGGGTTTACTAGCAATAACCCTCATGTTATTTCTTATAAAACGGTCCATGTTGGGCCCCCAAATTCTCCTACAGTTCTGCTGTGTGTGAAGTTTATGAATAGAAATCCTATGCCACAGTTATTCTAATGAAGGAAAATCAATAACTGGAATAGGTGGTGGACAGTGATTTTTCACTCATGCTAATACAATGAAAAAAAGACATTATACCAGGGATATGTAACATTTATTGGAAGAAAAGTAACATATGTTGTCAGAGAAACAGTTCAGGTCTATATGCGAGGTCTCATCCCTGTAAGTCAACCAGATATATACCCATCATATGCAAGTCCTGAAGTAGGATTTTAAAACAGAACAATATAAAAGACATTTTTTTCTCTGTGTGTAGATACCAAACTCCATGTTGAAAATTCTAATAATTACTTTTTTATTCATAACCATATACTAAAATACCCATATTTAAATAAATATTTAAAATAGCTCTTAAAAGTTTCCATTATAATAACTGTACTGTTTGAATAACAATATTCTAAGTCATTTTAGTGTGAGAATTTTTTATAAACAAATACACACTAAGAAACCTGAAAGAAAAATTGGTGCTTTAACACTGTCTTTTGTGACCAATTTCCTTCTGATTGCTAATCAGATTTTCTAATCATCTAAGCTCTGATTTCAAAAAGTAGTACTCCAAGACTAATACATGCTTATTAAAAATCAGGTCTCTCTTCTAGAGATATTGTAATGTATTAGAAGTCCATTGTGGGCCAGGAGTATTTAATTCTGTGTAGGTCTAGTATAGTCCTCAAAAGAGATCCACAAGGGCATGAGTTAAACAGAGACAATCAATCAAAGTTTACAAGGAATATACAAGGGGTTTAACATACTGTTTATAGCAACCTATCCAATTACTGCTGGTGTGTGTGGTACATGTATTATGCAGATTTGGTGCCTTAGAGCCATACTTGAATCTTTTTTTCTTAAGAGACTATGCAAATATAATGGCCATATCTTAATTGCTGTTGTCAAGTACTGTTATCAGATTTATTTTTTGTGTTCATTAACAAATAGAAAAATGCCCTGACATTCCAGCTTTAACAAGAAAGATTAAGAATGTAGCAAATGCTTTCATAAGCATGCCTCTTAGCCTTCCATTAAATCTCTGGAATAAAGAAGAAACTGACCTACTTAAAAGGGCTAGACACTTCCAAAGCTGGAGAGCTAACAAAATTAATAATTAAATACACTGAAATGTACGGATTAGTTTGTAACTCTATTGCTATACATAAGCATGTGGAAACCTCTTCTTTCTGAAGACAGTTTAAATATGCTCACTTAACTTTGCCTAGAAGTTGACTAAAAGCATGCATAAGATCAATTAGTGCAGAATGCTTTTTGAAGAGTTTTTCCACTAGTAATTTCACTTTTTCATTTCAATTCATTAGTAAAATTAGGGCTTCTAGACTTTGGTAACACTGTGCCCTCCTTTTTGAGAGGTGTGTTACAAAATTTTAACATTTTGGTATAAAACCTCCAGAATTTTTTGATAGCTATAAATTTTAGTTTTATAAACATTTAGAAATATTGTAGAGTATTACAGCAAAATGTTAAATATATGACTAAGACCAAATAAAAATTTTAAATGGTAGTAGGGAAAAGTTGAAATGTAATTATATTGTAAACATATTTGATGGAATAACTAGTTTTTGTGATACCATTTTCATAAAAGCTTTCTGTTCAAGAGTAATAGGAGTCTGTAGAATGAGGAAATTAGAGGATTTGACCTCGTATCTTAGTAACTATTTGACTTAAAAAGATACAATTTTGAAGTAGGAAAGAAGCACATGTAAATAATAAGGCACAATATTAATATACAGTCAATGTAAATAATGCAAAGAATGTGTATATATATAGACAAGCTGTTTATCTGATGTTACCCTGCAATGGTTCTGCTCTGTTATAAACCTGAGATGAACATGAAGGCTCTGACAGCTCACAAGCTTGCCTAGGATCTCCAAATAAACATGAATTCCCATTATAAATAGATGAGGTATCTTGAGGAAAAACATGAATTACTTGAGATATGGAGACTTATGCCTTAGTCATGGATTGCTATGCTACCACAAATTCCTAAAAAAAATGAATAGGTCATGAGGTATCAGCTGTTTTCCTTCAAGCACACTGGTACTTCCCCAAGCTGCACCACATACAATTTCTCTTCTGCTCTTATCTGAGATGTGTTTGAAGAGAAAAACACTGCAGAATATCACATTTCTACATAGAAATAATTTAGAATAGAATAGAATAGAATAGAATAGAATAGAATAGAATAGAATAGAACAGAACAGAACAGAACAGAACAGAATAGAATAGAATAGAATAGAATAGAATAGAATAGAATAGAATAGAATAGAATAGAATAGAATAGAATAGAATAGAATAGAATAGAATAGAATAGAATAGAATAGAATAGAAATAGAATAGAATAGGAGTGGAACATTTCAGTTGGAAGAGAACTACCACTATCATCTAGTCCAACTGTCTGAGCATTTTAAGGCTGACCAAAAGTTAAAGCATGTTATCAAGGACATTGTCCAAATGTCCTTATATTATTAGTAACTAATAACTAAGTAATAGGTTTGTAAAGTAGGAATAAAACAGGAAAACTGTATAGCTACTTCTTGTCCTCCTCTGCTACCACTAAATATACACTCTTTATCCAACTTCAACATCACTACGTCTGCCCAGTGCCAACAGTCAGACTAAAAAAGAACCACGTCCAAGT
Organism: Tyto alba; assembly: GCF_018691265.1. Classification (NCBI taxonomy): domain Eukaryota; kingdom Metazoa; phylum Chordata; class Aves; order Strigiformes; family Tytonidae; genus Tyto; species Tyto alba. The sequence continues at coordinate 71,140,364 of NW_024881282.1, read as the reverse complement.
GCTAAAAAAAGTCAGAGTATCAGAGGAACTTTAGGCCTAAAGTTGCCAACAGTCAACCTGTACAAGAGGTTGAGTTTCAAGATAGGGTAATTCACTTACATATTTTTGGAAAACAAAAGTGAATCAACTATCTGCTCCTGGAAAATCTCAAACATAAAAAGGAAGGCTACAGAGGGTGGCAGCAAGGACAGATAGCCAGAGAGGAATAAAGAGAAATTGTATGGGTAGTCAGGGATGACATAAGGAAAGCCAAAACCCTGACAGAATTAAATCTGAACAGGGACATCAAAGACAACAAAAAAAGCTTTCACAGGTACATCTGTGGTAAAAGAAAGACTAGGGAAAATGTGGCCCTCTATGGAAGAAAAGGACACATGGTCACCTGGGATATGGAGAAGACTGGGATACTCAATGACTTTTTGGCCTCAGTCGTCAATAGCAACGGCACGAGCCACACCACCCAAGACACAGAAGATAAAGGCAGAGACTGGGAGACTGAAGAACCATACACGGTAGGAGAAGATCAAGTTTGAAACCATCTAAGAAACATGAAGGTACACAAGTCCATGGAACCTGAAGAAATGCATCCATGGAGCCTGGGGGAACTGGCAGATGAAGTGGCTAATACACTGTCCATCATATTTGAGAAGCTGTGGCAGCCCTGTGAAGTTCCCACTGACTGGAAAAGTGGAAACATAACCCCCATTTTTAAAAACGGAGAAAAAGAGGACATGGGAAACTATAGGCCAGTCAGTCTAACCTCTGTGCCTGGCAAGATCATGGAGCAGACCCTCCCAGAAACTCTAACAGGGCCCATGGAAAATAAGAAAGTGATTGGTGACAGCCAGCATGACTTCAGGAAGCGCAGATTGTGCCTGACAAATTTAGTGGCCTTCTCTGAAGGGGTTACAGAGCTGGTGGGTAAGGGAAGAGCCACTGACATCATCTACCTGGACTTGTACAAAGCATCTGACACTGTCCCGCATGGCATCCTTGTCTCTAAATTGGAGAGACACAGCTTTGATGGACGGACCACTTGGTGGATAAGGAATTGTCTGGATGATTGCACTCAAATAGTTGTGATCAGTGGCTCAATGTCCAAGTGGAGACCTGTGATGAGTGGTTCCTCAATGGTGAGTAATGGGACTGGTGCTGTTTAACATCTTTGTCAGTGACACGGACAGTGGGATTGAGGCCACCCTCTGCAAGTTTGCCAATGACACTGAGTTGTGTGGTGCAGTCAACACACTGGATGGAAAGGATGCCATCCAGAGGTACCTGGACAGGCTTTGGAGGTGGGCCCGTGCAAACCTCATGAAGTTCCACAAGGCCAAGTGCAAGGTCCTGCACATGAATTGAGGCAATCCCAAGCACAAACACAGGCTGGGCAATGAACGGGTGGAGAACAGCCCTGCGGAGAAGGATTTGGGGGTATTAGTGGGCGGAAAACTAACTGTGAGCTAGCAATGTGTGCTCACAGCCCAGAAAGCCAACCTTATCCTGGGATGCATCTAGAAAAGTGTGGTCAGCAGGTCGAGGGAGATGATTCTCCCCCTCTGCTCTCCTCTGTTCTCGTAAGACCCCACCTGCAGTACTGCGTCCAGCTCTGGGGTCCACAGCATAAGGAAGACATGGACCTGCTCAAGTGGTTCCAGAGGAGGGCCATGATGATCAGGGGAGCTGGAACACCTACCCTACAAGGACAGACTGACAGAGTTGGGATTGTTCAGCCTGTGGAAGAGAAGGCTCCGAGGAGACCTTATAGCAGCCATCCAGTACTTAAAGGGGGTTTACGGGAAAGATGAGGAGGGACTCTATTTGGGAGTGTAGTGACAGTAACGGTTTTCAAAGGACAGAGGGTAGATTTAGATTAGATATAAGGAAAAAATTATTTCCTGTGAGGGTGCTGAGACATTAGTACAGGCTTCCCAGAAATGTTGTGGCTGCCCCCTCCCTGGAAGGGTTCAAGGCCTGGTTGGATGGGGCTTTGAGCGACCTGATATAGTGGACTGTATCCCTGCCCAATGCATAGGGGTTGGAACAAGATGCTCTTTAAGGTCCCTTTAAACACAAATCATTCTGTGATTCTGTAATTCTATGATTTTATGATTATCTGTTGTGATAGAATACGATTATGGATATTGCTCTAAGACAGCTGGTGAAAAGCATAATAGAAATAAATTTTACATGTAATCAATGAATTATAATTTAATCAATAATCACATAGTTAGAAAACTTAATAATAAATATTTACACTCTGTTGAACATGGAAAGAAAATTGAAAGTTAGCCATCATGAAAAGCACAGGAACTAAATCAGTAAAGTATTATTATTGTATTCTCTGTTCTCTTCTTCATTTTATTATGTATGTTCAAAATAAATCTATGAAATGCTTTTTGAGAACCTGAACTTAGAGCCTATTAAAGCCAGGAGTAATTTTTTTCATGATTCACTGAATTGCTCTGAGCATGCATCTTCCCAAAGTGCTTCTAACAGCAGCCATTGAAGCAAAAGGTAGTCAGAATTTTGTATATTTAGTTCGTTTCTAAAATGTAGACTTTGAAGACTTTAGGTTTTCACTGTTTAAAACACTGACTAGTAGATTTCTTCTCAAATACGTATAGTCACAAATTAATTAATTGTTGAAGTGAATTCAATAGTCACAGCTGAAGTGTGGTTCTCATAATGTATGCAAAAGATTGAATTGAGATTCAGACCTTTGAATCATGAGAATTGTTATAACTTAAATCCATGTTTCAAGACATAATTGTAACTTCATTGGTATAAATGAAATTAGTGTAAAACCCTCACTTCCAGAAAATGTCAACAATTCAAGTCCTATATACTCTTTAAAATAAATTGCTTACAACATGTTTAAGTGTAAATGACCATCAAATTGTGACCAAGGAGCCAGAAATCTATTTTCATTTTCATTTATTCTCTTCCTTTCTCAAACTGTCAAACAAGTAAGGGCTGTTTGCGTGATGGAATAATTTACACCATTGTGACAAAGCCATTTTCTTCTGTCTGAGTCAAATTTTTCCAGTATCCATTAGGTTATCCCACTGATAACATTATGCAAATAAAATTGATACATTTTCTTCCTTCATTGCATTTGAGCAATTTTTATTAACTTACGTACAGTGTTATCCACCTAATTGAAATGACAAGGTAAAAACAAAATCATGTCAATTAATCAGTTGTCCAAATACTAGAGTTATAGGCTTATATTACTCAAGGAGTCAGTCACTTTATTTAATGAATTGCTTTAAGGCAGACACACCATTTAAGACTGCATTTAATTTTTTTTTGAGTACCATTTAAGGAAATTCATTTTAGTATTTGGGAGTGATGGGAAGAGGCAGCCAGACAGTGTTAATATATGAAGTGTTGTTTAACAAAGCAATTACTTCTATGGATAGGTTTCTCACTGAAAAGATATGCTTCATATATCTATTTTGCAGTCTTAGATGCTTATTCTTTTGTGGAAAAAAAAAAATGTACATCATATTAACTTTCAAGACCTGATGAAAATATGAAAATATAAGTTAAATTCTGTTTGTGCCTTGTATTTCATCAACAGAACTGTTCATTAAGTTTTAATTTCAACAACAAATTCTAGCCTCATTTTCATTGTTTATACTAGACATGACCACACATACATTAACTCTTGAATTCTAAGATGACTTTACAAGTCTATCAACTGGAATAATTGTCTTTCAACTGAAACTTAGTAAATGTTGACTTGGCTACCATCAAGTACTATGATGTGTTTTGTTCACAGAGACCTTTTGATATTGACAAGACTCCTAGAAGAGATAAAATAAGGAAAATAATAAGCAAATATTCATCCACTTGGTTTGTAAAAGTAGTGGTTCCTTTTATAAAAAAATTACTTTGGTGACTCATACTAAACCCTTAAAGTTTTGTATTTTTGTTGTATATGGTACATATAACTTAATGGCAGTTGTGCTGTTTGACTCCCACACCATCATTATCTTAATTTCTCTTGTATTTTCATACCAATAAGTAAGCTTATTTTTTTTCTGCTTTTGTTACTACAAAAATTGCTTCTTCAGTGGACACTTTTGTTTTATGATATTGATACTATCAAGTTACTAATATGAATTTACACTTTGTGCTTTAAACATGGCTATTGATTTTCTTCTAGAATAAGCTGCTGTGAGAAAATGATGGTCTGTGGAAACTGAAACATCATAAACGAAAAAAGGTTGAATTTGACAATATTTTGGTAGATAAACAGTGATAGAATGAACTCTATTATACTCAAACTTTAATCTCTGGACTTTTTCTGCTAAATTTTATGTGTCTAGCCCTGGAGGATAAGCTTATTCCCCTAAAATGACTAAATGTTGCATATAGTCATAGAGGAAGACACCTTCAATATCTATATAGGGAAATTCTCTTTCCCAAGTTAAACATTTTTCTTCTCCATTAAGATCACAACAAACCACTAGAAAATACTTGCCCCTGTTTTACTGCTTGGGTTTTTCAGTGTCGTGTCTGAGACAGTGAAGATTTCATGTGCAGAAAGAGTGCCTAAAATCCATGTTGCCCACATCATAGATAACTCTATGTCCTTTAGATTGTTATGCAAAAAATTAGTTTCAGCAGCACCAGTAAAGCTCTTAGTCCTGAACCACAGCATATTAAGTTTTTCCAGGGAATTAGAAAATCAGAGTTTGGATTGCCACAGGGATCTACAAGCATTGGGCACATATCTTTCTGAAGAGACACTTCTTAGAACTCAAAAATAACTCACAAGTCTTTCATGTTGAGGAGTTCAATATGATGACCAGGTTTAAAATGTTCTAGACAACTGATAGAGTGGATATTTGTTATAAGACACATTTGTTATATGTGGATGAGGCATTTTAGTTGGGTGGACTCCCATGCATATCTGTTTTTGTTAGATTATATTTAACATTTTTTTCTCACTTGCCAACATTATTAAGACAGAAAATATACATATCACATGCAAAAACTGAATTGTTTTATTATACTCTCAAGAGCATAGACATTCAAAGGGAGTGTTTATCTGCTTTGTTTCAGCAACAAGGAAGATAATTTAAGAAAATTGACTGAATATTTTGAGCAAAAATATAAATGAAGAGTCAAGTTCTGAAGCTCAGGCTCAAAGATGCTCAAACTTGATAACAAAGATATAAAAATGTTTACTAGGAAGAATTAAATGTTCAAGGAATAATGGCTTATTAGAGTGGTAGCTGCACTGACTTCATCGGTTGTACTCAACTGTGCAATGGTATTAAAATAACATAAGGATTCAAAGTCCGTTTTTCTGAAAATAAATAATTGTGAGAACCAAAACCAAATTAATTCACTGTAGTGACCAACATGTACTGAAACAGTAATTTTGGTGTTCTCTTTATAGCAATGAAACTTTTTATTCCTCAAATCAACTCAATCAGATAGAAATGCTATTAAGTGCCAAAGTGTTACACTGTATATGCCTGAACTAAATAGCATGGATCTTTAAATTTAATTATTTAATTTAATTGAATTTAATATTCTTAACTTTGGGGTTAAGTTAACAGGCTGTCAGCGAGCATCCCTGGGCTACAATTGCCCTGATCCACCTCAGGCAGGAGACCCATGTTGGCTCAACTATGGGGTTTACCAAGCCTTGCTGTTGCTTTTTGCTTCCAGCCTGTCCTCTGCTGCCCTGAACTGTCCTTCCACCTTCCCAGACTAATCTCAGGGCAGAAGTGCATTGCTGCTGCTCAGTGATGGCTGGACTGGGGATGGGTCTTGCTGCTGCCACCTCTGGTTCCTCTCACCCACTTGCGGAGTGTGGCATGACCCTACTCACACTGCTCCCAACACAGGCAGCATCATCTAAAAATGACTCAGTGAGCACATCACATGATTAAAGGAAACTAGATATTTATTGGATAGATACTGCTTAAATCACTCTGTTATGTTATATCCAAACATTAAAAAATAGCTTATCTTCACCAGTGAGTTCAAACTGAAAAATTGCAGCTAACCTACACATTGTAACTCTCAAAATCTTTTTTTTTTTTTTTATGAGCAAAAGAAAAAACATCATAAATATACAGAGCTAAGAATTTAATATTGGTGTCATTTATGCATTAATAATCTAATAGTCCAAATCAGAAAATCCTCCATAAAAATATAGTACAAACTGTTATATCAAAAAACCCTTCCTGTATCTTACCTTTCCAATGTCTCTTGGCATCCTGAAGGTAGCAGTGGAATCTTCCCCAAGAAGGAGGGCTATGGTGAGTCAACATCATCTTGAGGTCTTTCCTGAGACAAATATGATATTCGTGGTGGGGTCCCCTATATACTTAATATTGGGATCTGCTTGGGCTTGTTTTTATATGTTTCCTGGCCCTGGACTGCTGCCTTCTGGCTGCTTTCAGTTGAGTGTTAGTGTGGCCCCACAGCCTCCCCCGGCTCAGCCCCACCAGGGGCTCTTGTTTGTTGGACAGAAACCCCCTGAGTTTTCTGGACACTCCCCACAGCTTTTTAATAGAAATGGCAAAAATTACATTTATTAGTATATACATTTTACTCTTATTTGCATATGAGCTATATAATCACCAGCAACACAAGATTTTATGTATTCATTATACTAAAGGGATTTTTTTCTTTTAATATCCTGTATGTTGCATAATAAAAGATCAGCAATACTTAGAACAATAGAATATGTACATATACTATTATGAATAATTTTTAGTAGACAAAAAATTGGAAATCACAACAAATTCTAAGACATTTATAAAACTTAATTATTTTTTCTGAAAAATCAGTTATATCATAAAAATATTATTCTGACACCAAACACCTTTTTTTTGAAGTGTTCCTGTATTTGTATATTACCAGCAACAACTGATATCTTTTTGGCTTTGTATTAATCACTTTGGCACAACTTTAAAGTTCAGAATTAGAACAGGTAATTATATATTTATTTTAAGTTCACATACCATGGCAGAGAATGAACACTTAATCCTATAGGTTCATTTGATTCCATTTAAAATTAACAGTTGCAGCACTTTGCAGTGATTCATTTTTAATTCCCATGTCACAGTGGCTTAATATATAATTGTTGATATAAAAATGTAAAAGGCCTGCCGTAGTTTAACCCCAACTAGAAATTAAGTACCACATAGCTGCTTGCTCACTCCTCATGCATTGGAACAGGGGAGAGATTCAGAAAAAAAAAAAAAAAAAAAAAAAAAGTAAAGCTCATGTTGAGATAAAGACTGTTTAATAGGACAGAAAACTAAGGGGAAAAAAATATAATAATAAGAAAAGAACCTACAAAATACGTGATGCACAATACGATTACCCACCACCTACTGACCAATGTCTAGCCAACTCCTGAACCACCATGTCCCCTGGCCAACTCCTCCCAGTTTATAATCTGGGCATGACTTCATATGGTATGGAATACCCCTTTGAATCATTTGGGTCATCTGCCCTTGCTGTGTGCCCTCACAGCTTCTTGTGCGCTCCCAGTCTCTGCTGGCAGGGCAGCATAAGAAGCTGAAAAGTCCTTGACTTAGTGTAAACACTACTTAGCAACAACTAAAAGCATCAGTGTGTTATCAACATTATTCTCATCCTAAATCCAAACCACAGCACTATATCAGCTACTAGAAAGAAAATTAACTTTATTCCAGCCAAAACCAGGACAATAAAATAAGTGAGATCATAGAGAGGAGCCAATAAATTTTCTGTGACTGTTTTTTATTCATATGAAGATCCATGATGTGAGTTTTAAATTTGGGCTAATAATGCATGTAAACACAAAATTAAGAAATAATTGAATGTTTCAGTGATTACAGCTGTAATCCTGTTGTAAGAGACTGAGTATTAAATCTAGGAGATGGAAATAAACACTTGTAAATTACATTGAGGGTGCTTTATTATCTTGTTTCTGAAAATCTTTATATAGCTATCTGCCATTTAGAGGCTACGTTCCTAACTTTTTTTAAGCATATTAAAACAAATAATAAGGGCCTGAACTAAAGCAAGATATTTTCATTTTATTATTTCATACAGATTATAATTTTCCGAATAGATGTGAAGAAGACATAATTAAGAAGAGCCAATGACTTTTGCCTAAAAACATAAAGAGTTCTCTTCTGTGATTTACAGTAGTTCACTTACAATGGCTGTTAAACAGCAGCTTTTCTACTGATCTCTGTAGGTGACAAAAAATCTACACTTAGACCTATAAAAAAAAAAAAATTCACTTACCTTTTTAGTATCACATGAACAAAATATTTGTGCACCATGTGTTCATGGGTGACAATGAGTCTGACAACAAAAGAGAAGTAGAAAACAGTGGATGAGAAGAGCAAAGTTTTCTCCCTACCAACTGGAGGTTTATGGTGTACACCTGCTAATGAATCCTTTCTATCCACAAAGAAACCCACACTGTTCTTATCACTTTATTCGTTATATCTGAGAAATAAAAACAAAAACAAAACCAAAAAACCTTTAACAAGTAGCTAAGGAAACTAAAATATCCCTGACAAATAAAATCCTATTAACATCTGTAGTGGCCATTTCTTCTCAAGCTATATGCGTTTTGCAGATTGCAGTGCAGTTTACAAATGCTGAGCACTGATTTTATGAGCTAACTTGAGTACCAGAAGCCTGTTAAATATTGCAGCATAGACTGGTTGGTTGGGTAAATTAAGCCACATGGAGCTCTGGCTCTGTGGTTAGACTGGCTAGAATGCTTTCCCTGCATTAACTTGTTCATTTATACTTGTCTCAAATGTTATGACAACACACTGAAATCTACAGTATAGGAGTTCCCTTTGTTGTAATCATTCTTTAACCAAGAGCTTGCTGTAAAGTGGGCAGATGTTTAGTAAATTTTAACTCCTGGAATTAGCATTATGGCATCTAAGTTTTGTTTTTCACTTACAAAATAAAATAAAAAAAAAAATATATATATAATCTTAAAAAGATTTCCTGCTTTATTTAAAAAGGAGGACAATTTGGAAAAATCAGCCAAGTATGTGTATGGCACTTACCTTCTTGAGTCATCAGTGATCAGGATACTGTTCATTTAAATTGAATAGAAAGTCTCACTTCATTTCAAAGCTATACCCCTGAAAGTAGACAGAAAGTGGGTTTCTTTGGGTTGCATCACAATTCTGTCATTGTGAGAAGACCTTGGAAGTGTAACTTGTATGCCTAAAAAGTGTTTTTTTGCAGACTATAAACTCAACAGATGGCCTCTTTGGATGTCATGAAGATAGTGGTAATGAGAACAAAACACTAGCCCACAGAGTAGTCTTTTCTGAAGCCAAGCAAATGTGATACACCAAAGTCCCTAGATTATCTTAATCTATTAGTGTATCTCTTTCTGTTTATATTTCTGGGCATCACATGTTCTTCACATTAGTTTTCTAAAAGTGTCTTTCAGAAGGCTTTATTACTTTATTACTATGGCGTAATGTGAAGTAAAATTAATTACTTCACACCCCAAGTGTTGCCTGAGACACTATGAATATTTAGGGCACCTTCTGTGATGGCTGTCTTCATGCACAGCATGGTGGGAGCTGCCTGCTGTTGTCAGGACACTTGGAGTGAAAGAACTGCAGAGATTGTGGTTGGAAGTAATTTCCTCACACCACCATTGACTGAAATCCATCTAAAGCATCTACAGATGCTTGGATCTGACTTTCTCTGTTGTCAAAATGTTGTAACCCTATCAAAAGGGAAGTGAAAAGGTGATGACTTACTATCAGACAGATTTATTATTAAGATGTCTAATAACACACTACCTCAGTTCTGAGAAGACAAATAGCCCCACCACCTCAGTTTTCACTCATTTCAACAGAAATATATATTACTGTTATCTCTTCAAGAAATTTTATATTGCTTGTTCTGGATTTTGGATTTTTCTAACCCTTTTTCTGGTCTACTAAGGTTCTTCTACACTTATGTTTCTAATTCATTGTTCTTCACATGTATTCTGCTTCCAAATTTAGACACTGCTGGGATGTTTCTATGTTTTTCTAGATTTTTTGAAACATATTTCTTTGGGGATTTTTTGAAATCCAAACCAAATTCTAGTAGATGGATGGTTATAATGTAAAGCCTAATGCTGAAGTGTTAAGGAGAATTCCTCCTTCTTCTAATTAGTTGTCTTTGCTGTTGCCTAGGAAGTTTTTGGAGGTTAACAAATCTTGAAGTCTATTCTCTTTCAAATGTAGATTATCTTTTCTGTCTAACAATGGTAATTCATATTAGACTAATTGTTATGTCATTTTAACATTGTGATTCTCTTCAGCTGTTCGTGAGGTCTTGTGGAATATATTACATGAGGTCCCAGTTTCAGTGAATAATTAGAGAAAGGATATCAAAGTGACATCCTGCCCAGGCACTCACGAGGTTCAGTCCAGCTCTGGTTTTGAGTATTCATTGATAATGCTTGTGCTGTCATTTTTACATGTCCCAGGGACTGAGTTCAGTTTTCTACATCACAGATGAGGTCTGACTTACAGCTTCTGCACATTAATAGGTCAAATCCATACTGCATATCAGCACACACTTGAATAAGAATTAGTTTTAAATCCTTCTGCATTTGGCCTCTCTAGCTTACACTGTGTTTGTTTCTTGTACAACTTGATGTCAAACCAGGCAAATTCCATGCAGGTAACTCCTCCCTTAATTTTTAGTTAGTAGTCATTGTTTAGTAACTATTAATGCAAAAATGTTGAATTTGGAGGACATCCAAGCTAAGTCACTATCAGATGCGTTATTCTTGATCCCCTACAACAGAGAGATGACTCGTATGAGACTATATTGTGGTGTGGTACTGGAAAGACAAGTGACTCCAGAATTTTAAGATGTAAAAGGTCACATTAGATGCTTCCTTCTCATAACTGTCTTATAGGAGGGTTATACTATACTATTGTCTGTTATTTTTAAGGATAGCAGATTTTTTACTATTACTGTGGAATTTAGCAACCCTTGGCTCCTCTTGTTTGATGGAGTCATCTTCTGTGATGCAATCCTGTAGGCTATCTGCATCTTCACAATTTCCGATAGCTGTATTCCTGTAAAGGGTATCTAGTCATCAGAATTTTTTTCCACATACTACCTCTATTGAGTTCTGTTAAACATACTATTTTGTCATAAAAATTTTCTGCACCATTGTGGCAGATTTATGAACATCATAATTGGCTACACTTGCTAACTTCATAATGATCATATCTTCTGCAAATTGCTTAGCTTCCTGTTGCCTGTGTAATCTGTGATGATTTAATCAACTGATACTAACAGTGTTCATGACTGGCTAGCTTGAATCAAGAAGACTTATTCAGATACTGAACAGTAATCAGGACATTTTCTGCGGATTTGTTGACATTTTGTCATCAACTGACAGAACCTGAGCTAGAATGACAAAGACAGTATTCAGTTACAGTTTATGTCACATCGTGTTATGCCTTAAACAATCTATACAAGCAATATGGTGATCATTTCACAGGGAATGGCTCCAGAAAGATTGGGATTTTCAGGTTCTGTCAGCCTGCCACCACCTTTGTCATCAGCAACCTAGACTGCCAGGGCAAGAGAAAAATGTGTAATGCTCTTTGTTTGAATGAAGCTTAGAATTCAGACATAACACATGCTTGCATCCCCTTACAACTATGTTTCTGGTCCCAATACCAACACTTCCTTCAATTCTGCATGAGAGACCACTTCCTACAAGATATTTAAGGTCTGTTGTTCTTACATAAAACATGAGTGTCCTCTTTCTGTTTGCAAAACATCAAGAAAATAAACACACTTTCCTCCTTGCTCTAAGTCACTATTCCTTACTAACTTCAAAATCATGGCCATAGTCTTCCTCATTCCTCTGCTAGAGAGGCAAGGAGCAAGTAACTTTTTTCTCAAAATCCAGATTCAGGTAAACTCAGTATAAGACTCCAAAGTATACTAGTAATTTATTCTTCATGTATTTTTACCATGGTATTGCTACTGCTCCAAATATGTGCTCCTTCAGACTTACTGAGATGCAGTTTCTGAAGAAGTCTTTTTGAGGAAGACTAGTTAGCACCATCAACCTAGGACTAGAGGAACATTGGGAGAGTGAGCACAATACCCAAGAAAAGGTAGAGAATAGTTAAGTATTATTAGACAATAACAGTTTTAACTGCATTATCATGGAGAATTTTCTGTACTGATTGGATAATTTGGAATATGAGTGTTAGTATTATTGTAATTGGACTAATAAGAACTGTTTACTGTGTTTTGATTATAAATTCTTAGCTCTGCATACAGGATACATTCCCCTGTACTCATAACAAGATTTTGAGAGTAACAGTAACCATCTGTGGTGTGTTGACCATATGGCAGATATGGCAAGTGACCTCCTTGTAATACTGTTGGGAATCCTCCTGACAACAAAACTTTGAGACAACACAAGGTCCCTACAGGTAATCAATCTCTTCCAGCTTTTGTGTGATGATACCTAAGACAGAAAAAAATGAATAATGATAAGGCTTTTGCAACTCTCCAGATTGTTTTCTTACAACATTGTGCTGAAACTAGGGTGTGTGCATTATGGGAAATAGCATGAAAGCATGCAATTTGCTGATGTGAAGGACGGCACTGAGTGGAGAAAAGTAAGTCTGCTATTAGAAGACTATTTCAAACAGGTGAAACAAAATTACCCATACTGTCTGTTGGGTGTAGATATGGGTGTGTACAGCTGGTCTGATTCCCTGACAACTAAACAGCTTGATTCCTTTCTGAACAGAACCCAGGAGCACACTCACATCCTTGCAGGTATAATCAGGAGACTAGAGCACTGGAATAAAGCAGTGAAATGATTTTATAATATAAATGCACAGTCTATGACTCTTTCATAAAATGCTGACAGTTATTTATGTTCAAGGTAATAATATATTAAAACTCATAGCAAGAGGATCTTCTATTATTTTTTTTCTGAAATTATGAATTACTAACTTTCTCATCCAAAATTAAGTATTCTAAAGAAAATGTCACAGGGATCAAGTTTTTTTATCCAGTATGGAATTACTATTAGATTGTACAAAATGCCAAACAAGCAATCAACAGCTTTCCTGATTGTCTAAGCTCCATGGTTGATGAGAAGCTCAACATGACCCAGCAATGTGAGCTCACAGCCCATAAAGGCAACTGTATCCTGGGATGCATCAAAAGAACTGTGACCAACAGGCTGAGGGAGGTGATTCTCCCCCTCTACTCTGCTCTCATGAGACCCCACCTACAGTGCTGTGTTCAGCTCTGGGTTCCCCAACATAATAAGGACATGGACTGATTGGAGCAAGTCCAGAGGAGAGCCTTGAAGATGATCAGAATGCTGGTGTACCTCCCTTATGAGGACAGGCTGAGAGAGGTGGGATTGTTCAGCCTGGAGAAGAGGAGACTCCAGGGAGACCTTATAGTAACTTTCCAGTACTTAAAGGGGGCCTACAGGAAAACTGGGGAGGGACACTTGATTGAGGAGTGTAGGGATAGGACTAGGCATAATGGTTTTAAGCTGAAAGAGGGTTGATTTAGATTAGATGTAAAGAAGAAATACTTTATCATGAGGATGGTGAGGCACTGGAACAGGTTGTCTGGAGAAGTTGTGGCAGCCCCCTCCCTGGAAGTGTTCAAGGCCAGGTTGGACGATGCTTTGAGCAACTTGATCCAGTGGAAGGTGTCCCTGTCTATGACAGGGGGGTTGGGACTAGATGATCTTTAATGTCCATTCCAACTGAAATCATTCTATGATATCATATGCTTCCTTTGCTGTTGATGAATAAGCAAGACCTGAAGGTGTGAAGCGCATCTTGCCTGTAGGAAAATAAGCACTGGGTTTCAGTTAGCTATTCTTCTGTCCTCTGTAGATTCATCTAAGGAGCACCTATATTTCACCTCTCAATAGTACATAGGCTGCAGAGCCTGACAACTAACTTGAAGGATGTTTAAACATCTATGAGTCCTTACCTCACAGATGTTCTTTTAGCTACATGAAAGAAATCCTTTGTCACTTCTCTCCATGCAATTCCAATTCTCAACTAATTATGAGTTTGTGCATAGTGATGATCACTCCCATGTGTCACTGAAGAATTATGAATAAAAATTTGATGCAAATGTAACTGCGTGTGTCTCTCCACCAGGAGGTGAAAACAGAGTATTTTTTTTCTGTTGGGGGACACGCACTTTTTGGGTTCTCAATTCCAAATTTTCTGTAGAGGTATACACATGACTATTCTTTGTGTTCATATAGGAATGGGAGTAGAGATCTTAGTCTAGAATATTAATTCTAAACATTTCCAGTTTCTCAACTACTTCAGTATTATAGCAGAAGAAGGGATTCTGCCCTGTGAGTTTAAGTGTCTTGACAAGAGGCTTGTTTTTTTCCGAGTTACTTTCCCAAATTCTGAGGGGTAAGAAGTCTTCTTAATACTTCAGGCTACATTTATTTTTATTTCCATGGAAAACCAGTTCTTGGACTAATAATTGTATTACTTGAAGATCTGCTGAGTTCCAAAAAAAGAAAAGATTCCTCTTTCCCTCCCCAATTGCATTGTGAGTGTTGATACCCTTACTAAATACTTATTTTGAGAACATTTCGATTCACTTTTACTTTTAATATGAGAACATTATAAGATAAAACTCACCTAGAAGGATTAATACAACAGTAAGAGGAAAATGTTAGAACTTCATTGTTTGTTTGTTTTTTTTTTTTTTTTTTTCCCCTCCAGAAAGCATAGTGTCATTTTAGCAATGTATAATAAAAATACGTGACCTCTTCATTTATGAAACTCCTGTCTCCTTTTATTAAAGTCTGAAGTTTTTCAGCCTAGGAATCTAATGCCACATCCTGTAGAGACCCTCACAGTTAAAATACAGTGGCTGGCCAGTGAAGCAACAAATTTATGCCCAAATGTAATGACAAGCCAGTGAAGGTATCTTGTATATTTGATTAGAAATGCGAGTCAAAGAATGAATCTTTTATTTAACTTTAGTGTTAATGTTTTTATCTGCTGTATCTAATTTAGAATGGCACAGAATATAAAGTGTAACTAATAATTGTGATAACCATTATTGATTTGGCATGGAAGCATTTTTAAAATTCATTTCTCAAAGAGAAGTAAAAATAATTGGGTACTATACAGTCCACAGCTAAACTGGAGAAGACTTTTAGTTAAGTGGCATGTTGAGGCCTTTGACCTATTTCTATCAAAGGTTGAAACTGGAACAAATTTCTAATGAATAAAAATCATTGAAAATTGCAAATGGAGGGATGGTAGGAATGTACGAAGGAATGCATTTACAATAAATAAATAAATAAATAGTTACTTCAAAAAGTAATCAAATTTTAGTTATCCTATAATTATTAACACTCAGAAAATTATCTGAAGGTGAGAAGTGTAAAAAAAGCTATGAATTATTATTAGCCTGAAACATGCTCTGTAAGAGAAGATAAGTCAAACATTGTAGCAGTATTAAAGTGTAAGAAGGGTATGTGGAAGGCAAGATCATCTGCTCCTTTAAGAGAATCTGGTCGAGGACCTTTACAGGGCAAAAGGAGATAATGAGGGGAAAGCCATATACAAGATCATACATAGACATAAACCTGACCAGGCAGTAATGAGAATCAAACATGGTTATAAACACTAGCTAGTAAGAGTAGGTGGAACATAGACATATTTTTTTCAATAAGTTTATCTGATTGAGGACCTTGTCAAATGGGATCATAAGGAAAAGGGGGAAGCCATAGACAAAATATACAAAGACACAAACCTGACAGACAATATGGAGTCAAAGACAAGAAACAAACCTGGTAAGCTGCACTAATTAGTAGGCTATCATGAAACTGCAGGCAAACCAGGACTTTGCAAATGGTAAGGATGCAAAGCTGAGAGACTAGGATGTCCAAGGGTATCAGTGGGACTGTGATGAGAGAACATGCAGGGGAAACAAATCAGGGAGCAAAGGGTCGAACAGACAGAAAGGGGTACAAAAGGGTCTGGCTGCATGTGAAATGGAACTTGTCAGTACATTTGTCTGGCTGAGCCCTGTAAATGATCACCACAGTCTATTCTATCATTTTGTATCTTCTTAAACGTGTCCAGAGTTTGAGTGAGTGGTGGGGTATTTTGCTAGCAGAGGAGGGGGCTATAAGGGCGGCCCCCTGTGAGAAACTTCTCGAAGCTCCCCCAGCTCCAAGTCAGCTCCACCTCTGCTCGAAAACAGCCAATCAGCTGCGCCTCTGCAATAACGTATTTAAGAAGGGACGTGGTGACATGCAGTGGGACTTATGAGGAGGAGTTGTGGCAGCTGCGTGAACACCAAGGTCAGTGGAGGAACGGAGGAAGAAAAGAGGGGGAAGGTGTGCCGGAGCAGAGTCCCCCCTGTATCCTGTGGTGAGATGGCAGGGCAGCCCCCCCTGCCACCCATGAAGATCTACGGTAGAGCAGACATTAATTTATGGCCTGTGTTTTTTTGCCTGGATAATCAAGGTTCTGTGCCCGAAGAAGGCTGGGGTCTTGTGGGAAAAGGTAGCCCCGCTGCTGTAATTCAGTGCTGGGAGGATTGCAGCATGCGGGAGTGTGACGTGGAAGTCTCAGACACAACATATATGATCAATGTGATCAAGTTAACGCCACTTTATTAAAGGCTACACAGCAATTTATACACTAGCACAAAGCGCACATGTTACGTTTTGGTTGCTAATAGGTTAAAGCTGCTTGTTCACACGCCTTGCTCTGCTGTACCTACATTCTGTTTCTCCCTCTTGGTATCTTGTTTTTTACATTCCATCCTCCTTACCTCTCTGCAACATAGACAGTTTCTCAAAACCCCAATTTCATTATCTCTTTCAACATTGCATATGTCCTTTACAACAGCTGCAGTTGTGAGGCCCCTTGGTCTGGATCGCTCACAACATGCTTATTTTCTTCCAGCCACTCCACAAGGATGTCCCACGCCAGAGCAGCTCGGGAAGGGCCGCAACCGTGGGAGGGAAACCAATCAGAGAAAGTGACCCATGAGGGAGCAGTGTGGGGAACGCTGCGGCCCATGGGAGGGACTCATGTCAGAGAAAGTTTGTGGAGGACTGTCTCTTGTGAGAGGGAGACCATGATGGATCAGGGGGAAGAAGTTCCATAAGCTCCTCCAACTGAAGATGGAAGAAGTGGCAGCACTGACTGCACCCCCCATTCCCTGCCCCTGCGCCGCTGCAGGGAGGAGGTAGAGATAATGGGAACAGAACTGAGCCTGGGAAGAAGCAAGGGGTGGGGGGAAGGTGTTCTCAAGATGTGGCAATGCTTCTCACTGTCCTACTCTCTTACGTGTTGTTAAAGTCTGTAATTAATGTATGTTCTTTTTTTCTTCCCTTAATAAGTCTGCTTTTTGCTTGTGACCATGAAGGGTGATTTTTTCCCCATCCCAGTCGTATCTTGAACCCCAAGCCTGGCTCTCTGTCCCTTCTCATTGCCAGAAGAGAAGGGAGAGAGAGTGGCTGCGTGGTGGTTTGGCTGCCAACCAGGCTCAAGCCTCAACATCTTAACTACCTCTCTGCATAATCTCACTCTCCGTCCCATGTGTGTGTGCTGAAAGGACTAAGTGCCAACTACTGGTCCATTCTCTGTGTGTGTGAGTGAAAATTCATGCCAGTTGCTGGATTCAGATTAGGGATTTGGGTGCCCCTGGCCTCTGGCATCTGCTACAGGAGTCAGTGGAGTCTCAGCATCAGCAACTGGAAGGGGTGGTGGTCTTTAACCTCCTGCTATAGGATGGGAATGGAGCATGTCCGAAAAAACAGCTATCCGTGGAACTGGTCTGATTGGGGAGCTCAGTGCTGGCAGCTGGAGTGGGACCTCAAGACACAGCCCATGCGCCAGGTGCCAGATGCTGGGACTCCAAGGGTCTTTAACTTCCCCAACCCTGGTGTGCATGGGGTGTGCATGTGCATTTTCTGGTAAAACTCAAGCTGGACCAGAGAGCAAGTAGGGGAGCCTCAGGTTGGGGAAGATGTATCAGATGGGTGAAGCATCCATCCTCTTATCCAGGGGACCTACAACGGTGGGGTGCCTGTGGGATGAGAGTGTGAGTGCTGCATACGTGCAGTGAGCACTGAGCTGAACCAGTTCATGAGTAGGGGCCTGCGGGGTGGGAAAGGGGTCTGGAATGCGGGTATGGGTAGCAGGCAGACTGAGGTGCTGTGCTGGTATTCAGGGGATCCACAAATCTGTGTGTGCTTGTGAACCTGGAGAGTGTTGTGTGTGTGCCTGTACTAGTGACCTCCTGTCTCTGACAGCCCAAGAGGAGGGGGAGACGCCACTGTCTGTGTCTGTGTTTATGTGAGTCCTCTATGTAGGTGCTGTTGAAGGCAGCACCTTGTCTGAAGCAGTCAGACAACTGGCTGTGCCAGTGTCCTGCTTGTATGTCCATGTGTGTGTGTGTGTCTGCCTCTAGGATATGTGCATAGATTTAATACTAGTTGAACCTACAAACAGGAAAGCAGCAGCTGTGTCCCTCAGTCTGGGCAAAGACTCCAGGTCCCTGGGGGAATGGGGCTGGATTCCAGTGTCTGGCAGGAGGGAGTCCTAGTCTGGTGTTGCTGGAGGCACCTTCACTCCTAACATCCCGTAATGTAAAGTATTAGAGCTATTATAAATTGGTAATATAATATTATTTTCTGGTTTTAAGAACTTATTAATCTGAATGGGAAAAAATGCCTTAGACATATTTTAGCAAACTCTCTCATCCCATCTCTTGTTGTTTCTAGGGGGATTTAAGCCACCATGATGCTTTGATACTCTGTATGAGACCTGCATATATCATTCACTTCACCAATTTATTTGCATGGATTTTTCAATTACCATAAACTTCAAAAGACATTTAGGAAAAGATAAAATGGTCCCAGTTCTACTATCCATGCATAAAGTGGCACAATGAATCAAGATTAGCTGGAGGACTGTTCTCAGGAATGCTATTATTATTATTATGCCTCTATATTTTGTATGGGAGATAAGGGTGAGTTATTTTAGATATAACCATTTATTTAATAAATAATTAAATAAATTAATAAATGTAACTCGTACAGATAATCACTTTAAAAGTTACCTGTATAAGCTAGTTTTGAAGTATGTCTGTTAATTCATTACTTCATTCAGTGGCTGCCTAAAGTGTCCTTTTACTTTCATCGTTTACTCCTGGTGCTGTCCAATTCATTACTTAAATCACCTGATATTAATTCTCTTAAAATTTGAAAATACACTGCTCACAAGTGATTCACAAATACTTTGTTTTATCATCATATTGTACAGAAGAAAAAAAAAAAGTACTTGTGAGAAGCTAAATATCACCTTTTTCAAGTCATCCAGAAAAATACTTTAATTGTAAAATTTCTTTCAAATACTTGTACTGATACTTCATTTTCCAAAATCATTCCTACAAATTTCAACTGAAGCATGGAAATATTTTCCAATAAAGAAAGTAGAAACATTATGAATCCTCACCAAACAAAGTGTTATGCTTCCTGCCATTTCCTAGAAAAGTCAGAAAGCAGAATTTTTACTGTGACAACCTCTTAATGAGCCATACAGCATTTGGGTATTGTAGAAGCTGATACATTCAAATAAATTCCACTCATTCATTTAAAAACTGTTGGTTATACCCAACAGAGAAGTTTTTGTTTTGCATGGATTTGTCTTACATAATGATTTAAAGACTGTCATATTTTTCACCCACATTTTGGTACGTTATCATCACAACAGATAAACATAAGCGTAGGAGTTTTTAAAAATAAGTTTATTATAGCAGCTGTTATCTGAATACAATACATTAAATTAATACAGGACACATGGAAAATTATTCTTTGCACATTTTGGAAAGGCATACTTCATTCATTTCTGAAGCTCTACCAAGTGCATTGTTAGAGGAGTATATATTACTCTTCCTAATTATCAGTTAGTGAGATACATAATTCTTCATTACTGTCATTCTTAGGTTTTGCTGATGTCCCACTGTAAGACTAAAATGCAGAAATGTTCCCTACAATATTGATTTTCTAGTGGACAATCATTACTGAACAACAAAGGATGAAATGGAGCAGCACTGACGGCCACAAAAATGTGCCATTAAATTGTGAGGAGAGTGAAGGTAAAAACATTTCTAACAACCTTTCTAAAACTGCAGATCTAATCCTAGGTGGGAGCTGGATCAAAGTGACTTTTACACTCTGTCCTATGATTCTTCCTTGAAAACACCTCTTTCTGATAGTAAGGAAGTGAAGCTATAACAAAGAGCAGGAGAGAGGAGGCTTAAGAAAAATCTTTGACAATAGGAAACTGGTAGATACATAATCTCCTTAATATTTTAAGAGGGTCTTCACTCACTATC
Source organism: Tyto alba (assembly GCF_018691265.1). Classification (NCBI taxonomy): domain Eukaryota; kingdom Metazoa; phylum Chordata; class Aves; order Strigiformes; family Tytonidae; genus Tyto; species Tyto alba. Next base: position 71,119,940 of record NW_024881282.1, on the reverse strand, counting down.
TGGGGACAGCAATAAGGAAAAACTTTATTTTACAGTTCAACATAATCAGTGATGTCAATAATGTTTTTGATCAATACCATCTACTGTTAAATCATACCATCATAATTAGTCTTTCTTCTATAATCAATAGATAGACTGGATGATGTTGAAAACACAATTTTAATCTTTTTTCCTTAATACGTGGTCAGTTCAAAACCTGCTATAGTACAAAGAAAAGGAAAATGATTATGCTTGTGCATGGCTTGATGTTGGACCTCTCTCTTCCTAGTGATAAAATGAGTGAGCCTGTATTGTCTGATGATAAATTCACTTTTAATGTGTCATATAAAAACTGAGTGCTATTTTTCTGATTATGTACATATCTGGTCTATACTGACAGATTTTATTATCCTGACATTTTTCCTGGATTATTTCTTTGACTGAGCTGGAAATTACCCACATTGCATCTATAAGATTTTCCTAGATTTTTTCAAGTTTAAACTATTTTGTTGAAATGTGAATTTAATGTAGAAAGGTAACATTTTTCTATTAGTGAAATTTTATGTGATTCACATTTGATGTTTTTTCATCTGTTTTGAGCCATTAAGTCAGAAAGAAGTTAGGATTCTATTATTGGAAATGTCACTTTTTGTGACTTTTTTTGTAGCATCATAGAATTTGTATCTGAGGGATTATTGCAAGTGTTGTTTTTCTGTTTAGGTGAAGTTTCCTAACAGGAATTATTTACAGATTGATTAGTTCCCATAGATAATGAGTGCCATATCATTGGTGATGAATCTTGTGAAAAATATATTATAATATAAATATTAGCATTGTGCACCTGTAGTCTGGAAGGACAGTTTTCTCTGTGACTATGAACTGAACTTGGGGTTAGATTGATAACTTAGAAGTATTATTTTATCTTATACTTCAAACGAGTCAACTTCACATTGACTATACTTTTCTTCAACACAGCTGTATTAAAACTATTATGTTATCTTTTCTCTATATTGCCCTCCTAGCATGAGTTTAATCATCAAGTAAGAACTTTCATTTATTTTGAAAATTGCTGTAATTTTACTTTACTAATTTTACAGCTGCATGAAAGATAATGTCTGTATTTTCTGATAAAACCTTTGTATATTTTGAATTTCCTCATAGGTCTGCTGTTTCAACTTCTTTTGTATATATTTGCAATGGTTGGAAACCAAAAGCCAGTTCTTCATTTGTAAATACATTTATGAATTTTAATGGGCTATTTTATAATTGTTAACCTAACTACATATAGTATTGCATATGAGACAGTGTTGATATTTGCTCTGTGTAGACCCCAGATGCAACATACTCACCAGTGTTTATGTGTTTATGCCAAAAAATTATGAATATTTTTAATATGACATTTTTGTTTGCTCAGCTGTACACATTTTTAAAGGTTTGATATTTAGGAAGCACTTTTACCCTTAAATACTGATTTTTCAATTTTTTTCTTAAATAGTTCTCAGTAAAATTGTTCTTAAAAATTGTAGCACTAACACTAATTGTAACTAATGAAAATCACAAGAAAAATTTACCTGTAAATGCCAACCTGCCTTGATCATTTTTGGAAGATATCATTTTAATGCTAGGTCCGGCTGGGATGGAGTTCACCTTCCTCCCTTATTGTTCTGTGCTTTACATTTATGGCTCAAATATTGTTGATAACACACAAGTGTTTTGGCCATTGCTGAACACTACTTGCAGTGTCAATTTTTCCTCTCCTCCATCCTTCCTCTTCCCCCTGCACACCCCTGCAGTGAGTAGGCTGAGGGTGGGCAAGAGGTTGGGAGGATCATAGCCAGGACAGCTGACTCAAACTCACTGAAGGGATATTCCATACCATATGATGCTGTGATCTGGAATAAATGCTCAGGAAAATAAAGAGGAAAGTGAAATGTTACTGATTATGGTACTTGGCTTCCCAAACAGTTGTTATGCATGGCCCAGCCTTCCAGGAAATGGCTGGACATTGATCTATGAAGTTGTGAAGCTGTGAATTCATTCTATTTTTTTGTTGTTGTTGTTGCTTTATTTACACATGCAGATTTTGCTTTCTCTATGAAACTGTCATTATGTTGATCCATGAGTCTTCTCATTCTCCTTATATTTTCTCTCTGCCCTGTGGAGAGGGGAGTAAGCAAGAGGCTGATAGGGTGTTAGCTAGGGTCAACATGATACACATTTAAAAAATAATATTTTCTACTCTACATCCCTTTTTTGTTTTAGTCTCTCTTTCACTGGGACATTGCAGTGTATATTGCTAAAGTTGTAGCATTTCACCTCTGAATTGAGAGATTTCCACACAGACAACTTAATCTTACCATTGTTTTCCATCAGATTGAATGTGCATGTCAGCTGGTCCAGGACCGAGAAAAAGATATGCACAGTTATGTACTAGTGTGTTTGAAATTTGGTTCTATGCTTCCAAAATAAGATAATCATATAAAAGCTTTTTTGTTTTGTTTTGCCTTTTTTTGTTCCTTTGTGTCTCTAGACACAGATGTTCTCTAGCCAAGGTAGAGTTTTAGATAAATTAAACAAGAAAAAGCTGTACCTCTAGAGAGCATTTAAATTGGGGTGGGTGGGAGTAAGTCTGTTAACCTCACGTAGCTTAACGTAGCATGAGTGAAGTATTTCTAGAATGAGTGGCTCACATAATGGGTTTTTTCTGATATATGTTCTGAGGCTGAATACTTCACTCACAGTGCACTACCAAGATCCTGACATCACATCATAATGCAGTAGTGATAAGATATGCCACAGCTCTTTTTTAGGACTATATTTAGTAGCAAAGACTCAGACTTTTTTGCTTCAATTAAAGTAGATTCCAGGTTGGCTGGAAACATGAAGAACACTATTTTTGTGGCCTGCAATTCCAGAAATCCCTGCTGTAGTAGGAAAGAAAACCCACTTGCTATAAAGTTATTGATCTTCAGTATATGTGTCCAGTATCATTCCTTCTGCAGCAGGATTGGAGAATACAGTTGGAGAGTAGATCTGAATAAACAGCTAAAAATCAATGCTATGTTGTGAATTTCATTTAAGCATTGACTGTTAAACATGACTACTGTAAGACTGAACTGATCATTTTCTTTTAACAGCATATAGTTTCAATGTCTATATCCTGAACATAGCTTCTTTCTACAGCATATTTATCAAAAAATATATCCTGTTCATGAAGATCAATCTCATGGTCTTAAAAGGTTTATTGGGAACAGAGAACGATGTTCAGAATATAAAAGAATAAATATGCAGAGCCTTCATATTTCTAAATCATTGAAATAAGATATTTTGGGTATGAGTTTTTGCCTATTACTTTTGCAAAATATGTAAAAAGAGCAATAGTTAATTGTATAAATACATGCACTAGATGACAATTTGTGAGAACTTTCAGTAATAAAACAGAAAGAAAGGTTATGATGATATATTACTTTTGCCAAAAAAAAATCATGCTACCAATAGATTAGGCCTTCCTCCTCCTCTGTCCCCGCAGCTGCTAGATCTTTGCCCACAGCTAAAGCTTATTAAATTTGTAGGGTCCTTAGACTACTGTGTGTTGTAACTTGTCTATATTTAATGCTTTCAGCATGTCATAACTGCATAATCTAATGTACCCATTGTAATATTTTTCTGTCTTCTAACCATTTACAAATTTTGCCTAATCAATGTTAATTTTAAAAAATAATGAAAAATAAGCAGTTTGATGAACTGGTTGAACTAAATGTGTTTTAGAGCTAACAGGATTCATGAATTACAGTGAAAGGCAATAAAATGAACCAAAAAGGATATAGCAGAAAGACCTTACTAAAGAATTTACTTCAACCAATGATTTAAGAATAGTGTCCCATATGTAAATGCTTTCTGCTATCCATGCTACCTTCTGTGGCCAAATATTTTAACTCTGCTATTGGTACATAAAGATTATGTTATGCTATGAAGTTGCTCATACAGTAGGTCACAAGTCATAACTTTTTGTTTTTGTAATTATCAAAACTACTCAGCATATCTTAATGTTAAGCCTTCAGTTATATCTGGACTTCTCTGATGATAAATTTTATATATAAAATCAGAAAAGACTTAGAAAACATAAAATTGTCTGTGCTGTCACCTGTGATCATTTGGCTTGAACACTGTTTCAAGTATCTTTATACTTTTGTGGCAATTACACCAGTTTTAACCCATTGACTTTTGTAGTTTGACTTTTAGAAAAATCCTGTGTGTATTTAAGAGTTTGACTTGACAACTATTCTGTGCCCTGATTACCATTTGATTTCAAGAAAATATTCATATGCAGCATAGTATTTTAGTAAAAAAACCATGCTGATAAAAACTACAGTTTCATTTTCGTACAAGCCACTGTAACTAAGAACACATTAATATTCTTAGAAAAGTCAATGTCAAGGTCAAAATCTGTCAAGAGTTGAATCTGAAAGAAGAGAATGAATTTCTCTTGAGAGAAGATTTTGTAATTCTGCTTGTAGATATGCATAATCAATAGATCCCTGTTGCATGCATTTGTAGGCGAATCAACCAAATAGTAACAGGATGAGAGAAAAAGGAGGAAATCATGTGATGTCATATTTAAAGGGGACAGGAAACATTCATCGAGACTGCTCATATTTTGTTGACAGAAGGAAATAACAACCTTTAGCATAAAAAAATTCCTGTTATGACTGGTTCATTCTCCTCTCTTCTGACAGAGATTGCTGACAAAATGTCTGTGAAGTACTTGGTGAAAGGTATACAATAGGATAGAATAGACTATTTCAATTGGAAGGGACCTACAGTCATAATTTAGTCTAACTGCCTGAACAATTCCGGGCTGACCAAGTTCAAGTGTGTTATTAAGGCCATTGTCTAAAAGTCTCTTAAACATTGACAGGCTTAAAGGATCAATCACTTCTCTGAGAAAACTGTTCCAGTATTTGACCTCTCACTCAGTAAAGAAATGCTTCCTAATGTCCAGTGTAAAACTCCACTGGTCCAACTTTGAACCATTCCTATCACTGAATACTGGAGAGAAGGGCTCAGCACCTCCCTGTCCACTTCCCCTCCTCAGGAAACTGTAGAGAGCAGTGACGTCACCCCTCAGCCTCCTTTTCTCCAAACTAGACAAGCCCAAAGTCCTTAGCTGCTTCTCATAGGACATGTCTTCCAGCCCTTTTACCATCTTTGTTTCCCTCATTGGGACACCTTCAAGGATCTTCATATCCTTCTTAAATTGTGGGACCCAGAACTATAGTCTGATAGATTGTATAATTTACCCTTGTATAGGAGAAAATTTCTATTTATGTTATAACTAAATAGATATTGTGTTATATAAATTTGAACCCTCTGTAGTTTTGGTGCCTTATGGAAAGACCAGCCACAAACATTTGTTTGTCCGTTTTTAATTAAATGCAGTGTCTCACAGTGCTTCTTCATACTACAAAGATGTTACAGGCTATCAAATAATGTAGATTCTATCAAGTAAGATGAAATGCTGGTTGAATTTACTAACAAATGATCTTCTAATGTACTCTCTAAATATCAAGCAAAATCCTGAATAGACCACTAAATATTTTCTGGATTAAGTAAAAGGTTCCAGGAGACCTACTGCATTTTATTTCTAAATCCAAATGAATATTTCCAAAAGATAGTCATTGAATACTGTTGTTCACATAAAATGGCACAGTATTTAATTAAAAACTTTCAGAACTGCACCAAATGCAAAACTGTTCCATCAGTAATTTAATTTTACAATATTCCATGTGTTCTATAAGCATCCAATGAAGGTCTCATTTCTTTCCTCAGAATCCTATGAATGGAATTGTTAATATTAATCAGGGTTTAACCCCATACTATTTGATATGTTTCAATACTCATTAATAGCATGCTGATGTGGCATCAAGCTTTGGACATCAACTCTAGGCATCTGCATACTTAACAGACATTTCAAGGAGTTCCATGCTTTGGTAGATCCTGCTGGCTTGGTCACGTGGGTGAACAAGCTTTATATTATTCATCTGGCTGATATATTGCAGAGAATTAAACAGTGGCATCCCATATATTACCTCTTCTTCCCCACTTCCCCATCCATACTCCCTCCTCCACCCTTTTTTTTTTTCTTTTTTTTTTTTTTTTTTGGTGGAGTGGGGAAGGGAATATCAAGTTGTTTTGATCTTTTTTCTCTCTGCATTCACATGAAACATTTCAAAATATTTAATCTTTCCTTGAAGAACTGCTGTTTTCATTTAAGTGAGCTAGAGTCATTGTGCCAACATTTCCCTTTCCTCAGAGTAAATAGAACTATTTTACGTCTCTTTTTTTTATATAGTCTTCTCCTCTGATCAAAAGCCTTGCTAAAAGGCCATATCCTCTGGGTATCTCTGTCCCCAAAACCTGTTGTTTTCTCTGTAGGTGCACTCCACCTTTACCACTCTCTTAAGACCTGTTTAACACCTATTGCACTGGAATACAGAATAGTTTGGTGATTCAAATAGTCTACCAGGAAACATAGTTTTAAATCATCTTGAAAGGAGCAAGCTATAAACCAGTATTAACTATTTCTCATGCTACTGGGAATTCTTTTAGAAGAACTGAACTCTTTCTCCAGCAGTTTTAAAATACAGAATCAGAACTTTTCTCCAAGATGAGTCAAATTGCATTTTCACTTGGTTTATTCAATAAAAAATAGCTTTTAAAGCTAGATTTTTTTCTTCAAACCAATGCATAGCGGTCCTTCAGATCCACACAGTACTACTCCAGATATAGGATATATATATAGGATATATATATAGATATATACTCTAGAATATAGAATGACCTGGACCAATAATACAGGGTGGATTATCAATGCACAGGGAAGGGACAGAAAAGATGCTAGCAGCAGCTAGAGAAATGCTACCTTTATAATCTTATAAAGTCATCGTGATAGTATTATAGCTATCAGTTGAACATATGATACAAATATGTCCAAATTCTGTACTGGATTCCATAATGGAAGAACTTGTCTAGTTTTGATCCTATTTCTTTCCAAAACAGCAGTGTGGAGATACAGTTTCCCACTCAGGACATGACTGAAGAAAAAATAAACTTCATTGGGCCCAAAGACTTCATTTATGAGGAATTTTTTTTTCATATTTCAGTTTTAGAATTGGGGGATGGGACAGGGGAGGGAGAAGGTACATAAACAGAACTGTAAGCCTATGTTTAGAAAAAGACTTTGAAATATTAGCAGATAAATAACATCCCAGCTACTATAGTTCTCTGAGAACTGGTAGTATACTGTCAAAATCTGTCAAGATGTTCCAACATTAAATGTGAGGGAAGTAATATGAGGAGTGATTCATTCATGTGCTCTGTATTACACAAGGCATTTTACATAAGGATGGAAAGGGAGTACTGAAGCGTAGAAAAACAATTCTAGATGGTGTAAACAGGAGTTGAATGATTCCTGATCTAACACAGATTAAATATTTATCTTGCTGAAGACAACAGAAATTTTAGCAATAATGCAGAAGTGGCCAGGACTTTATTCCTGAATTCTATAAGGACAAGTTGCACCAAAAACAACATGGATTTTTCCCCAGAACTATGCATTTATATAGTAAAAAAGAAAAAAAAAAAAAAAAAATAGAAGTCAGAAGTCAGAAAAGATCACTAAGACATTATTCTGTAACCATTCTTCCTTTCTTAATTGGTGCATAAGGTGCTTTGACATTTCATATTTATAGATATTAAATTATAGAAACATATTCACACAAAGAGAAGTAATTGATGAACATAAAATGATAGGTCCCAAAGTGCTATAATGTTTATATTTTATTTTATTTTCTGTTTGGACTTGTGGACAAACAGGGTTTAGTCTCAGATTATCAGGTATTTTTACCTGTCTAATGTCGATAATCTGCTGGCAAATCTTAGTTATTTTACTAAATTGCTTCTTGAAGTAATATTTTTTTTTAAGCCATGTGTATTATCCTTTCTAGTTTTTCCCCTTATTACAGTGTTAAACAACTTTTAATATATTGTTTAGTTTTCTCTTCTCCAAATATAGCAACATAACATAAAAATGTTACTCTAAGGATTATAAATATTGGCAGGTAGAAAATTACTAAAATAACTGGATCAAATAAACCTGCTTTTCATTGTTCTCTCTCTAGCTAGTTCATTACTACACTTTACTTCTTAGAGCAACGCAAACTATATAAAGTTTCTGTTTTCTGGATGAAGGAGCTACTGTTAGTCAAAAGGCCTAAAACATCATTACTCAAGTAGTCTATGATTGTTAAGAAAACCTTAAACAATTTCCCATGCTTTGCCTTTGACAATAAAAACAACCATGTATCTTACAGATCTGATGACTTCTCAGATTTCTGCTCAAAAGCTTTGAAGCTATTGTAATACATGGAAGAGAAACACAACTTTAATGATAATTTTTCTGTGTGGAAAATGATTCATTATGCTTACATCAAAAAAATATAAACACTTGTTAATTTCTTTAAAACCTTCTTTGTAAGGGAAACTGAAATTGTTAAACCAGGACAAAGTGATTTATTCAAACATTATTTTTTTATTTTGTCCTTCAGTCACATTTAGTACATGTATTGCCTATGGCTGCAATCAGAGCTGTTTAGAATCCCTTGAACCAGATTAAAGATCAAAATCTTTCTTAGTGCCAGTTTACTGCATAGCAAGTACAAACTCAATGTAATCAGCAAGCTTAAAACAAGACTCAGATGTTAGTTAGTAAAGCCAGTGGAGATCAAGAAAAAAATGCAGAAAACAAGGTGACCCAGAACAGAATATCAAAGACTCCTTTCTGTTTTTCAGCTCTGGCTAAAGCCATGAAGTAATTCTTGTGTATATAGAAATATCTCCAAAAGAGATAGTTGTTCTCTGGAAATTTAAACCTTCTTCTATCTTATAATTCCTATTGTCACATATATTTTTACCACTATTCATAACTAAATTATTCTATATGCTCTGCACATGTGTATCAAAGCATTCTCTACCAACTTATCACAAGCAGAAATAGCTTATTCCTTTGTGGTTTTGTAATGAAATAGAAGTTCAGGAAAAATAGAAACAGCTCAGAATTAAGGTAGTTTTGTCATTCTCTAATGAGGAGAAAATTTCCCATTCAGCACTGTGCTACTGGCAAAGACTTATTATTTTGTCAAGACGTCATATGAGTAGTTCAGAAGTTGCCTTTTTTCGGAAGATTTTGAGATTGCCTTGAACTTCTTCTGTCACAGTTTAAAATGTTTTATTTACTTATTTATTATATTTAAAACCACAAAAAAAACCTCAAACACTACAAGCTTTAAAAAATATCACAAACTGAGTTTCATCCTAATGTAGACTCGTAGTGCTCTCTGCCTTTTGGGAAGACAATAGGAAACAGAATTCAGCTTTTTTTTCCCCATTAATTCACAAGTTCTCAACTAGATTGTTCTGCAAAACTGCTAATAATACTATCCAGATCTTATTCTTCATTACATTCGTAAGAAAGAGGCCATAGAATTTTAGAGAAAGAAGTTACTGAGTCTACACCTACCACCTTAGCACTTTCTGATGAAGGGGTTACTGTCATGCAGTTGATATACATTTACTCATGTAACAAGAGTATCTACTGGATGATGTGAACTGAGACAATTGGTGTGTTCCATCATGTGAAGAGACATGTGCCTATCAAATAAAAAATAATTTGTTTTTTGAGCAGTTGGTGAATGCACATCAAGTCATGCAGGTGTGCGAACAGCTTTGGTGTCATGACTTACATTCCTACAGAGTGACAACACCTGACAAGAAGCAGCGTATTTTTTTAACAATCCATTGCACCTCTGAAAACAAAATGAATTATTTAATTTTTCCCAAAAGTGTATGGATGTATATTTGTTCATTTAGGTTTGTTTTGAAATAAAATGAAAAAAACTTCAACAACACAGTTCAAGAACAAAACAAATCTTTTTTTTACCAAATTAGCCCCTTTTCATACATGATATGCATAAATACTTCCATATTAGAGGATTGGTATATTTAAAGGTGAAATCTTAAAAGGACATTAATATTCAGTTACCACTGAAAAACAGTGGTAACTTTGCCTCTTAAAAACTAATGATCTTATACATTTGTGTATCTGGTACTGTTGAAACAAGCTCGGATGTACAGACATAAAAAGAAGAGATTATGTTTAGCAATATATGACACTTCTGCCATATATTTCTAAAAATCATTTCTGTTCGTTTACTATACTAGTAGAATAAGTTTGAGTTAATTAGATAACAGACATTTTAGTTAAGTTTTGTCTCATTAAAGGAAGATAAAATTTTAATTTTTTTCCATGTTCACATAACTGAATTTTTCTGTAAAAACTTAAGGAAATGCACCTAGATATTTCCATAACATTCCACTGTATTATAGTGCTTTTTTAACAACAGAATAATGTGACTAACATGAGGTATAAGCTTCAGGCTATAATGCAATGCAATACTCTGTGTGCAAACTAAAATGATAAAGACATTATAGACTGGATTTTTGAATAATGTCTTTTTTTATTTGAGATGATGGATAAAGCTGTAACAATAGTGCAGTAACTTTATATATATTTTTAAAAATAAACAGAAACAAAGACAAAACCAAATCCACCACCAAAAATGCCCCAAAGCCTAAATCTCACCAAAAGAGAAGTTTCACTGTTGTGCCTATTCTGGCAGCTAACTCCTTTGTTATATCAATATCTCTCTCAGAGACACTGAAAAAGTCTCTTTACATGGTTAAAATGCATCTGTACACTGTGTACTGAACCTAAATAATGACTTCAGCATTGTGAAGCACAATGCTGTGCTGTCAGAAGTCTTGGCTTGAGGAGAAAGATTCACAATAATGGTGAATAAGTTGCACAGAATGGTGAGACCTAGATTTCAAACACTGACTGACATTCACACCAGGTGATACCCCAAATATTTATGAATGGTATGTACTAAAATAGATTTTGGCACTAATACAGGAATGGAAAAACAATCTTTAACAAATAAGATCCAAAGACTGCAGTCATTTCCTTCACGTAGAGGTTTAAGTCACACTTTTGGATGCATCTAGTTAGCTCCATGGTTTTGCTTCTTCCACAGACATGCGAAGAGGACATGCTAATGTCAAAGGTTTTCACAAGAGGTGAAAAATAAGCGTTGGATATCTGAGGTCTTGCTCCAGCATGGTCTGCATGGTTTGAATCTATATCTACCACATTCTAAAATAAGACTGACTGCAGGCTGTAGATTATTCATAGAATCATAGAATTGTTTGGGTTGGAAGGGACAGAAAAAATCATTTAGTTCCAATCCCCCTGCCATGGACAGGGACTGCTTCCATTAGATCAGGTTAATCAAAGACCCTTCCAACCTGACCTTGAATACCTCCAGGGAGGGAGCAGCCACAACTTCTCTGGGCAGCTTGAATTAGTGTCTCACCAACCTCACAGGAAATAATTTTTTCCTTATATCTAATCTAAATCTACCCTCTGTCAGTTGAAAACCATTACCCTTCTGTCCTATCCCTACACTCACTTAAAAACAGACCCTCTCCATCTTTGCTGTAGGTTCCTTTTAAGTACTAGATGGCTGCTATAAGGTCTCCTCGGAACCTTCTCTTCCACAGGCTGAACAACTCAAAGTCTGTCAGTCTGTCCTCATAGGGTAGGTGTTCCAACTCCCCTGATCATCTTCATGGCCCTCCTCTGGAACCACTTCTTCCAAATCTGGTCCACGTCTTCCTTATGCTGCGGACCCCAGAGCTGGATGCAGTACTGCAGGTGGGGTCTCACAAGAGCAGAGCAGAGGGGGAGAATCACGTCTCTCAACCTCCTGGTCACATTCTCTTGATGCAGCCCAGGATATAAATAAATTTCTCAGCTGTAAGAGCACAGTGTTGGCTCATATTCAATTTTCCATCCACTAATACCCCCAAGTCCTTCTCCGTAGGACTGCTCTCCATCTACTTATTTCCTAACCTGTATTTGTGCTTGGGATTGCCTCAACCCATGTGCAAGACCTTGAACTTGGCCTTGTTGAACTTCATGAAGTTTGCATGGGCCCACCTCTCAAGCCTGTCGAGGTCCCTCTGAATGGCGTCCCTTCCCTCCAGCCTATTGACCATAACACACAGCTTGGTGTCGTCAGCAAGCTTGCAGAGGGTGGCCTCAATCCCACTGTCCGTGTCACTGACAAAGATGTTAAACAGCACCAGTCCCATTACTCACCATTGAGGAACCACTCATCACAGGTCTCCACTTGGACATTGAGCCACTGACCACAACTATTTGAGTGCAGCCATCCAGACAATTCCTTATCCACCAAGTGGTCCGTCCATCAAAGCTGTGTCTCTCCAATTTAGAGACAAGGATGCCATGCGGGACAGTGTCAGATGCTTTGTACAAGTCCAGGTAGATGATGTCAGTGGCTCTTCCCTTACCCACCAGCTCTGTAACCCCTTCAGAGAAGGCTACTAAATTTGTCAGGCACAATCTGCACTTCCTGAAGTCATGCTGGCTGTCACCAATCACTTTCTTATTTTCCATGGGCCCTGTTAGAGTTTCTGGGAGGGTCTGCTCCATGATCTTGCCAGGCACAGAGGTTAGACTGACTGGTTTATAGTTTCCCATGTCCTCTTTTTCTCCGTTTTTAAAAATGGGGGGTTATGTTTCCACTTTTCCAGTCAGTGGGAACTTCACAGGGCTGCCACAGCTTCTCAAATACGATGGACAGTGTATTAGCCACTTCATCTGCCATTTCCCCCAGGATTCATGGATGCATTTCTTCAGGTTCCATGGACTTGTGTACCTTCATGTTCCTTAGATGGTTTCAAACCTGATCTTCTCCTACAGTGTATGGTTCTTCAGTCTCCCAGTCTCTGCCTTTACCTTCTGTGTCTTGGGTGATGTGGCTGGAGCACATACCACTGAAGATTGAGGCAAAAATTCATTTAGTACTTCAACGTTCTCCATGTCCCAGGTAGGCAGGTCTCCTGTTTCTTTCTAGAGAGCGTCCACATTCTCCTTAGTCTTCCTTTTATCATCAGTGTACATATAGTAGCTTTTCTTCTTGCATTTGACATCCCTGATCATACTTCTCTGTATTCCTCCTACACTATTTGTCCTTGCTTCCACCCTCTGTGGTCTTCCTTTTTGTGTTTGAGCTTGTCCAGGTGCTCCTTGTTCATCCATACAGGCCTCCTGGCATTTTTATCTGACTTCCTCTTTACTGGGATGCTCTGCTCCTGATCTTAGAGGTGGTGATCCTTGAATATTAACTGGCTTTCTTGGGCCCCTCTTTCCTCCAGTTCTTTATCCCATGTTATTCTGCTGAGCAGATCCCTGAAGAGGCCAAAGTCTGCTCTCCTGGAATCCAGAGTAATGACCTTGCTGAGCACCCTCCTCGCTGTCCTAAGGATCTTGCACTCCACCATTTTATATTTACTGCAGCCAAGGCTGGCCTTGAGCTTCACATTCCCCACCAGCCCCTCCTTGTCGGTGAGAACAAGGTCCAGCATAGCACCTCTCTTCGTTGGCTACTGTATCACTTGGAAGTTATCATCAACACATTCCAGGAACCTCTTGGATTGCTTGTTATCCTGCTCTGTTGTCCCTCCAACAGGTATTGGAGTGGTTGAAATTCCCCCTTGAGTACCAGGGCTTGTGACCATGAGACTGCTCCTATCTGTCCTTAGAGGCCCTCATCCACTTGGTCTTCCTGGTTGTGTAGCCTGTAGCAGACCCCTACTATAATGTCACATGTCCCTGCCTTCCCTTTAATCCCTACCCATAAACTCTCAGTTGGTTCCTCATCCATTCCCAAATTTTTATATCACTGTGTTCCTGAAATACTTGTTAAGTATCAAAATACCTATGAAGTGATTATGATTTCTGCTTTAGATTGACTGTAATCCCTTCAATAGAAATATAACATATCTACAAACTGTAGTTCAGGTACTAAGTCCTGCAAGAGAATTTGGATATAGTGGATGAAGTGCCCTTGATAATAAGCCAATATGTAACCCTCTAATTTGTAACAACTAGTGAGTTATTTTGGGCATCTGATATACATAAAAGTATGAAAGAATGTAAGTACTTAGCATCTCTGTCTTAGTAAGCATTGTACCTAATAAAGTTCAGTATGCTAAGATGTCTTCATTAAACATCAGATTCCTCTATCCTAAATGTGGACCTTTTATTATACAATAACCACACACTTTTGCTGTATTTCTAATATATTTATCCATACATATATATGACTTACAGTATCTGCTGTACCTATCAAACCTGCCTGATAAAACTACTTAAATTTTTGGGGCAATAAATGGTGATACAGAAAAACCTTGGTGAGTTATAAAGAAGGTAAATATTAATTTTACCTTTTATGATCTGATGATGATAAAAAAAATAATACAATTTCAAAAAGACCAGCTGTTTTAAAATATTGAAAGGTGGAAAAAACATGTTTACACTATTAATTTTCTTTGTAAAAATAGTAGATACATGTAAACTGAGTTAGTTGTCTTTTCAAGCCAAAGTTAGAATTCAGAATATGCACTATCACAAAAATATTAAAAATGCATATTTTCTAAAATAACAACAACACTGTTATAAACAGAAACTTTTGAAGAACAGGAATGAAATATTTGTCACTCAAGTCTCATTAGCAGTGAGTGTCTGTTAATTAAGTATGAAACAACAACCCTGAGTGCTTTAAGTGTTTACTGGACTATTGGATGATGGTTAAGTCCAAAATTTTTCTGAATGGCTGATCTTATCCTCACAGAGATATTCAGAATTGTCTTTTCTGAGTAGATACCTGCCTCTGAGAGCTGTATTCAGATCCAGGTTTAGGTAGCCAACCTAGCTTCTTTCCTCAGAAGATGTTTGAGTAGTTACTGGGAACAGCACAAGAAGTATGAGGCAGAGTGGTGGTGAAAGTCGTGCCACCATGATTATAAGAGTTCAGTTGTTAGAGCTCTCACTGGGAAATATGGGGCCTTCATATAGCAATTTTAATGTTACTGTCTTCAGCTACTCTCAGTTAACCAGTCTGAGATTAAAAAAAATTACAGTTGTTATCAGTGATAATCAAGAAAAATATTGTTTCCCAGATATTTATCTAATTAAAATGATACATTTTATTCATGTCCCTTAAGTAGTAACTATAGTAGTGTCAATGTTTTTTATAAAATATTTTGTTTCAAGGACCCCTTAAACTAGTCCTGTGACTAGGGCACAACAATGCACATAAATTGCTGGCACAGTCCACACAAAGTAGGAAATAAGTCTTTAATTCATTAAAAGTTTAAGACTAATCATGGATGTATTCCTTATACAATCCATGAAGACTTATTGGAGATATATGCTCAGTTCAAGCTGTGTAAAATACTACATTTCTGCAGTGGACCTTAACTGGTGTCAAAAGGAATTTGTGCATGGCTAGCTATAGAATTGAATTTATAAGCTATTTAACTATGCATTCTAATATACTTTAATCTGTAAAATGAATTTTTTTCTTTCATGAAGGCAGATTTTTTTATTAGGTTACTGAGCTTCCTTTAGGCTTTTCTCTGCTGCTCAGCATCATACAGAAGATTTATAACAATTTAAAGAAGTAAGCACTGCACTAGGAAAGGGAATTATGAAGAAGAAGTTGTGTCTTTAAATTTTGGAGAAGACAAATGATTTTCGACCTAAAAGTGAAGTTTAAGGAATGAGACAACCCTACCTGGAGTACAATGTTAAGCTCTGGGGCCTCCAGCATAAGAAAGGACATAGACTTGCTCAAGTGGGTCCAGAGGAGTCCATGAAGATGATCAGGGGGCTGGAGCACTTGATGTATGAGGAGAAGCTGAGAGAGTTGGGGTTGCTCAGCCTGGAGAAGTGAAGGCTCCAGAGACACCTTACAGAGACCTTCTAGTTTTTAAAGGGGGCCTACAGGAAAGGTGAGAGGGACACTTTATCAGGGACTGTAGGGATAGAACAGGGGGTAATGGTTTTACACTGACAGAGGGTGGATTTAGATTAGATAAAAGGAAGAAACGTGGAACAGGTTGCCCAGAGAAGTTATGGCTGCCCCCTCCTTGGACGTGTTCAAGGCCAGATTGGACAAGGCTTTGAGCAACCTGATCTAGTGGAAGGTGTCACTACCCCTGGCATGTGGCTTGGAACTAGCTGATCTCTAAGGTCTCTTCTAACCCAAACCATTCTATCATGCTATGATTCTATTCTATGACTGTTTAATTGCTCTACTAGATTTCATTTATTCAATATTTGAACACTTTTGCATGATCTAAAATTACTATTCACAATGTGTCCTTGCTTCTCTACACTTCATGATTCATTAGCCTTCCATATGAATTCATTTAATAAATTTCTAAAATGGTCAAGTTTCTTGCACCAATATTAACAGGAATAGAGATGACAAGCAAAGCAGCAGAAGGGACAAGTAGGGAGTGGATAGTATGTTTCAGTGTTTCAGAGAGGATCATGGACTTTCACATACACATACAAAAATGACTTCAGCAAGGTTTTGATGTCTGAACAGGGTCTGTTTAACTTTTGCATCAAATGCAAATTACATATCCATTTATTCTTTCAAAATGCAACAATTATCTTTATAATTGCTTAAAGCTAGCAGAGTCTTCAATCAGTACGATGGTCTTTACCTAAGAGTGTATAAGTAGCTTACTAAGTAAAAGCTAATTTAGACTTTGCAAGTGTCCAATGAATGCCAAGTTTCAAAGCAAAAGACAATGTTAGTTGGAAACAAAAGGCTATATAAGAAATGTGGGATTTTTGCATCCCACTGACCTATTTTTGCTGTCAAATCATTTGAATAAATTTATAAATCTAGTCCTTTTTGTTAGCACTGTGAAAGAGTTTTGATTAAAGAGCTTTACCAAGAATGGTTTTGGATTAAAATATGATTGCACTTATTAAGATTCTTTCTAATACTTGATTTTCACAAGTGATGTGGAGGAAATTTTCATGTCAATGCCATTACTGAAAAAGGATTTTCAGAATGCAAAAAGAAATTATTGTAACAGAAACTTGTCAATCCCACAGGGTACTATAACAATACAGGGTTGGGACCTTATTGAAACAAGTAATTAATTACCAGGGGAGAATATTAAAACCTGAGTTACTAATATGAGAGATGTAATCACACAGGGAAAAAAGAAGGTAAAATAACCTATGGTAGAAGGTCCTTGGTTCTTAGATTTTAACTCTTCTAAAACATACCCCATTACTTCAACAAATTAAATAATCTTGTCAGAGGATGTGAGTTGTCTTTAGAATTAGCTTCATAGCAGTGGGACATACTTGTAAAGACTACTGTCGTCTAGTGATAATAGCTTATTAAACCTAAGAGTTGTGGCAGCTGTAGTGTAGGAGGTTATGGTGTTTAAATGGAACAAGATTACTGAAGTTCTGCTGAACACAGTTGGGTGTGGGTTTTGAAGAAATGTCATGAAGCAAGCATTTTTTTTTTTCTTAACTCACAGAACTAAAACACTGTCCTTCAAACTTTGACCAAAATTCCTATTAACCTCAAGGTCTCTCTTTACACTTCTACCATTAATCTGGAAGGAGGTGGACAGTGCAATCTTTTGAACCACAGGTATAACCAAATTCTCAGTATCTATATTGCTGCTACTTTACCTGTTACCCTATGGCAGTCAGAGATTTTAAGGTTAAAATGCCCTGAGATTATCTGGGTTAAACTTTGCTATATTAGATAATGTATATAATACTGAACAAATAATGTTGTGTGGGCATAAAAAACTGCATTTGAATTAAAACATATCTTCTCAACAGGTATTCAGTCTTTTTTATAAGATGTCAACAAATGAAGGATTTCACAATTAGAGAAGTAATGCTGATTCCAAATTTAAATTAAAATGAACCAAGAAACATAATCTTCTGGCCAACATTTGGGGTTTTTTTCACTCTTTTTATTATTCTTTTTCAACTAACCTGAGGTAAGGTTACCACATCTGTGCACACAAGTGTATTGGCTTTCATTTATTACTGTAAACCATACTACTTCTGAGATATAATTTCTGTTTTTCCATTGTGGGAAATTATGTTTTACATGGCTTTAAAAAATTCCAGGTTGTTGTTGTTATTATATAAAGTCTATCTAAAAATCTGACCTTTAATAATTTGTTCAAGGTCATCCTGGAAATTTGTATTGTAATTAGTGACTGCACACAAGCTTTTCAAGATTAAAATTAGTCCCTGAGGACAAAATAAGATTTTCTTCTTGTTTCTTCTTTTCTTCTCTAGTTGAGAATTCGATCATTTTTTGTTCTTTGATTTATAGCAAATGTTTCTCAACTTGGATTACATATAGACACCATCAGTCAAGATTACTTTGGACTGAATTTCTGAATTACCTATAAATTGCTTGGAAGCACAACAGCAACCCTGATATTGCACTTATATCATGTGGCAATATAGTTATGACATATAGAGGATCTAAAAGTGCTCAATGAATAAGAAGAAAATCAAATTAATTAATGAAAAAAAAATTCCCCCCCAAACCCCTTTTCCTTCCTTTCATCCCTGTTCTAAGTTCTCATTTGTTCCCATGAAAATACCTTTGGAAAACTAATGTTACAGTTATTAAATATATATATATATATATGATACAGAAGTGTTATTTACAGACAATATTTTTCAGATGTTTTGAGTTTTATTTATTTTTAAAGCATGAGAATAAACTTTACATATAAATAATGTATGATATAGATATGAAAAAACTGCAATACCAGGAGAAGTAAATAATCAAGAAAACAAGTTAAGAAGATTATCACATTTGTCCTGCTTCTTATTTGAATATATAGATATTTTGAAGTCCTTACCCAAGCAAAATTTCCAATGCACATTTTGTCTGAGTAAAGCCTGGAGGAGAAGGACAAGAATTAATATTGCTGAAACAAGCATATTCTATCATCATCTCTGAGCCAATGGAAAATCTCAGATAATTTCAGTATAGTCTGTATCATCTTGGTTGTGGATAACAGGGGAAAGCTCATTATAGGGTAGATTTTTATAATGATAGGAAGGTAAAATGCCTACTTTGGAGATGCATCAAATGGAAATGACTGTTTAATCCTGCATTTCAGAAACACTGAAAGATGTTTTTACATTGTATACTATTCCAAAGCTTACTATAAGTGTAAGGTATGCTGAGGGGAAAAAAAAAATAAAAGAAAAACGTAACAATTTGTTTGATGTTGTGTGCTATAGCTAGAATTTAGAAATAATCAGTAAAACAGATAGTTATGCATCTCAATATCCAAGCCTCAATGTGATGAGAAAACTCTAGCTAACGCTGAATCATTACATCATAATTTCAGAATGATTTTCTTATATTAAAATGAAAGATAGGAAAAATGAGATATAATCAAGGGTGGAATAAAGACAATAGTTATTTTTTCATTTTAGATTATATGTCTTCTCCCATCACCATAGGAAAAGTAGAATTCTTACAAAATATTCCTCAATACAATAAATGTGTCATTAAGTTTAGGTGTAAGAAAATTATGAAAGATACCTTTCCAGAGGATTTTTTTTTTTCTAGAACACATTTAATTTTCTAGAATATTTTCTATAAATTTTAATTTTTTATATACTTACACTAGAAATTTCATTATTAGTTAATCAAATGAATTTCATTTATATTTTTCCAATGTCTTTTTATCACCAAGCTTCAAAATAAAAATGCATGTAGACACCTAAATTTAAATGGGAATTTTGGAATCTAAGTAGAATTTAAGACCTTAAATAATCTTGGACTGCCCTGTCTTTGAAAAATTCTAACTGGTATCTTAAAGCATCTTTAAAACCTAAATTCTAAAACATTGGAATACCAAGTTGTTAAGTAGTTTTAGTGGTTCATTTAATGCTTACTTTTTGAATTATGAAAAAATCCTCAAACCTATGTTCAGTTGATTTAATGTAAAGCTTCATTTAAACACCTGCATAGAGAGAGGTGTTTCGCTTCCTTGCAAAATCAAAATAATTTAAAATAAATTACTGTGTTATACATATGTGCATTTTATGCAAAGCTATATACATGTATATCTAGCCATAGGCACACTTGCATATACCTAAAGGAAAAATGACTTTCTAATCTACCAAAGATTTGGATTCTTCATTGTGATTCTTGGTTTTGGCAGAAAGTTAAGTCAGAAGACTAAGTTACCACCTTCATCCACATTCATTGAAGGTGCCATATTTTTTTCCTAGCTGAACACAATTTCCTTGATCTTTGCCACAATTGTTGCATTGATCACCTTAAAGTAGAAAGAATGGATGGCTTCTTCTAGAGTGCGTTGATTGGCACAGTGGCAAGGTAATTTCACAACACTGTCTTCAACTTCTTGTCATGTTTACTGAGGCATTAAGAGATGATTTTTAAGTTTCCCAGAATGAGGAACTAGAAGTGATCTTAACATTTGTCCTGTGATGTAGCTCACAGCTGTGCTACTGAACTGGTGAGTAAAATAAAATTTATGAAAGTTGATGGTGCAAACTGTATCACTAATTGCAACCTTGGGAACACTGGTCTTTTCATTTATTTAAAATAAAAGAATGTTGAAAGAATGCAGAACTATAAACAAAAAAAAAAAAGACCAATTGATATATTATACCTTATGTTCTGGTGACATTTGTCATGTGGTAAGAAAAAAAAATATTTAGTGAAGTTTTATTTGTCTTCCTGGTTCTCATTATTTTAGCTAATGTCTAGAAAGAAGAAAAGCCAAATCTTAACAATCCAACAGTGCTCTCTGGTGGTATGAAACAAAGGCATTTTATCCTCTGTAAAAAATGTTACAGAAGTCCAGTACACAAGTCCTTGAAGACAGATAAGTGACAGGAATTCTCAACATGTTCCCTAGTGATAAGAAAAATAGAGCAATAAACAACTTTAAAACCACCATGGCATGAAATGTGAAACCTGGCTTAGTTAAAGTAATGTAAATAAAAATATTACAAAATAATATTTCTTTGTCCAGCAGATGTTTTAGACTCTTAATGTTCACAGGGAACAAATTCCTTCATCAAGCAATGCATATCCAAAAAGTGAGAGAAATATACTGCACATTATTCTATTTTACCATGAAATAATTTTGAACTTTAAGAAATAGCTTCTCCACTTTTTGGTTTAATTTGTATTATCTTTAAGTGGTGAAGGAAAAAAAAAAAAAAAAAGAAAAAGAAAAAAACCCAAACCTACCTGAAGGAAATATTTTGGAGAGATGAAAGAGCAATTATAAACCAGGGTCATTAACTGCTGAGTTCAAAACAATTTCTTTTCCTGTTTTCACACAAAAATTACCTCTTGGATTTTGATTATGTAGAAATACTTTGAATATAAAAAGATAAATAACCCACACACCACTGGGATCCACCACTTTTCAGCCAGCAAGTCAATGAGGACATTGTACATGTTAGGCTGAGGTTAGTGTGTAGTTTGTGTAGGTCAGAACCTGTGAAATTTAACACAGTCTCCCAACTGGATAAAAGGCTAATTCTTTTCTTTAAAAAAAGGCTAAATATAGGTTCTGTTCCCCTAACCACACTACCAAATTGAAAAAAATATGTTTTCCTATGAAGCTATCTTTACAATGATGGGTAGATTCTATCCATACCAAACTAACCATCTGAGGTTTCTGCTGTAGGTCATCTTATATTATAGTCCTTTTTCTTGTGGTGTTTTGTGTTTTTTTTTTTCCTTGTGTTTGTTTTGTTTGGTTTGGTTTGGTTTTGTTTACATATTATGAAGTAAAAAAGTAAGAAGTGAAGGAAAGGACTGAAGAGATGATTTTACATGGAATGTAATCAAAATCCCTGATTGCAAAGATATTTGCTTTCCAGACAAATTTCTGGTAAGTAGTTTGGCTGAGGTTAAAGTATAAGAATACTTCCAGTGCTTTCTGAGATCAGCGTTATTCTGAAGTTATTCTGTATGTCTTGAAACAGATATGTTTAGCCCCAGTATTGATACACTATAAACATTTTTACTGATACTATTGAAGCATTAAAATGTGTGGACAAAGTGTTGGCCAGATAAAGAGAATAGATCTAAGAACTGGTTATGATGTTCATAAGAATAATGCATTCTGTATATATCAAGATGGGATTTTCAAGAGCTTCTAGAGCTACAGGAGGAATAGAGGTGCATGCAGATAAATTTCTCTGCAAGGAACAAAGAAGAATGTACATGAAGTCAAACTCTATCTTGGACTAAGTATATTTCATGAGAAATACAAATGTACTTATATGGAAAGAGTAAGGTTTAACTGTGAATCTGATTTTGAATTACAGAAAAAAAAATGTGAGCAAGACTTTCTAAAGCAAACATAAACTGAACTTCATTTTTTTTCTGTGATATTTGCTACCTCAAAAGATTTCAAGGCATACTTGTTTCAGTGAAGTTTAGATTGTGCCATAGAACCCCCAAAAGCCTCTTGAAAACCACTAGAAAATGGATAAAGGCATATGTAGATCTGTGAAAGTAATTGGAATTTAAGAAGACAAGATCTTCAAATTCAAGGCTTAGATTCAAAAGAAAGAATGACAGAAATAAAGTTTTCTTTAAAAATGTATTTGAACCTACAAGTCATATTTTTTTATTGTCTCTTCATAACAAACCTAAAATTTTTCACTGATTTCAGACTACTGACTTTTGATGTAGGTGGGGAGTAGATGAATGAAATCTTGGAGAAGAAGAATGAAATTCATTGTCATATAGTCTTTCTTGAGCTTGTCTTAAAAAAGAAAACAAAAAAAAACAGTTTTAATTGTTTTTAATTTTACATAGACATAAAAAGTATTCTGACTACATGCTTAGTTCGTCATTTTTTTTTTTTTTTTTTTTTTTTTTTTTTTTTTTTTTTGCTGTGAAGGGATAAGATTTCCATAAGATGTATAGGATAAATTCCATATTTAGCTTTCTACTTCAGTGAGAGGTGACAAGGAGGCAACTGACTTGTCCAAACATAGATGTCTAGTGCCATATGGGCTTGTCCAAGAATAGCCTATCTGATTTGTCATTTTCTGCCATCCAGATACGTGTGGGTTTCATGCAAACTCCAATTTTGCCAGCCCTGATCATGTGCCCTAGGGTGTCCTAGGGCACGTCAGTTTCTCTGGTGCTTGTGTTTAGTCAACTGACTCAAGTCTTATTATTGTACGGAGAGTGACTTTAGGGAGAAGAGATTACTACATGATGTAGGAGAAAAACAGAGAAATAGTACTTTACTTTGAAAGCTTTTCTTATCTTACAAATTGTGGGAAAACATAATGTACTGTCTCCCTGAAAAGATATAGAGAGGAAGACCTTACCAAAAAAGTTTTGCGAGGAGGAAGAAATATTGTTGGTGTTACTTATGGGGAGTATTACATAATCAAAGTCAAATAAAGCTGAATCATTAAATTAACTACAGCTGTTTTCAGTAAAAACCATGCAAGTAGCTCTTTCTGAGAAGTAGTAGCATACCTGCAGTAAGGCACTTGCCAGTCATTGGTCTTAAGGTTGAGTGGAGTGGGTGATAATCATAGTCAAGGACTAGAGTCTGTGAAAAGTAAATGAGTTAAAAAGGGAAACTGTTTGAAGATTTAGGACTATCTTAGTCATGTTTGCCTGTGCTATTTATAATTGTGTTTTCAGTGTTTAAGATCATGCCCTTCCTAGAACTCAGTTATGTGAGTGGGGGAATAATGTGAAGAGAGAAATTCTGATCGAAAAAGACATCAGGGAATATTTCATTTTGATAACTTTTTTGTTTGTTTGTTTTTTTTTTTTTTTTAGGGGGTTGCAAAACTTGTGATATGCAGGAAAAGGACCAAAAGGGAAGCAGAAACAGGAGAGGTAGCTTAAAAAGAGTATTCTGAAGCCATATTTGTCATGTATGTTATTAATAGATAGAATAGTATCTCAGTGGAAAAGTAAATGTGTTATGGAGACTCTGAATTGCACAATATCTACATAAAGTAAATATTTCTTATGGTACACGATTTATAAAATATTGTAAGAGTCTTGAAGACAGTGTATCATCCCTCTTTCATCCCCTGATAAAACAGAATGCTTAATTTAAAATGAATCAGCCCTAAGGCCAAGCTCTGAATGTTTCATTTACATTAAAAAGGCTTGGGAAAAAGATCAACAAAAGAGATAAAGAAAAGACAGGAGAGAGGAGGTGGAAACAACAGAGTGAATCAGAGTAGATATATTTGGAATAAGACATGTAAACCACTGAAACTTCATTCCTACTGGAAAGAAAACTATAGCAAACAAAAAAATAAATGACAAAAACCAAGAAAGTGTCAATGTTGAAGAAATGAAAGAGTGTGAATTGAATCATAGAATAGAATTGTAGAATGTTTTGAGTTGTAAGGAACCTTAAAAATCATCTAGCTCCAATCCATGGACAGGGACACCTTCCACTATATCAGGTTGCTCAAAGAACTTTCCAACCTGGCCTTGAACACATCCAAGGAGGAGGCAACCACAACTTCTCTGGGCAACATGTGCCAGTGTCTCACTACCCTTGCAGTAAAGAATTTCTTCCTTATATCTAATCTAAATCTACCCTCTGTCAGTTGAAAACCATTACCCCTTATCCTATCACTCCTTGATAAAGAGTCCCTCTCCATCTTTGCTGTAAGACACCTTTAAGTACAGGAAGGCCACTATAAGCTGTTCCCAGAGACTTCTCTTCTCTAGGATGAACAACCTCAGTTCTCTCAGTTTGTCCTCATAGAGAAGTTGATCCATTCCCCTGATCATCTTCATGGCCCTCCTCTGGAACCACTTCTTCCAAATCTGGTCCACGTCTTCCTTATGCTGCGGACCCCAGAGCTGGATGCAGTACTGCAGGTGGGGTCTCACAAGAGCAGAGCAGAGGGGGAGAATCACGTCTCTCAACCTCCTGGTCACATTCTCTTGATGCAGCCCAGGATATAAATAAATTTCTCAGCTGTAAGAGCACAGTGTTGGCTCATATTCAATTTTCCATCCACTAATACCCCCAAGTCCTTCTCCGTAGGACTGCTCTCCATCTACTTATTTCCTAACCTGTATTTGTGCTTGGGATTGCCTCAACCCATGTGCAAGACCTTGAACTTGGCCTTGTTGAACTTCATGAAGTTTGCATGGGCCCACCTCTCAAGCCTGTCGAGGTCCCTCTGAATGGCGTCCCTTCCCTCCAGCCTATTGACCATAACACACAGCTTGGTGTCGTCAGCAAGCTTGCAGAGGGTGGCCTCAATCCCACTGTCCGTGTCACTGACAAAGATGTTAAACAGCACCAGTCCCATTACTCACCATTGAGGAACCACTCATCACAGGTCTCCACTTGGACATTGAGCCACTGACCACAACTATTTGAGTGCAGCCATCCAGACAATTCCTTATCCACCAAGTGGTCCGTCCATCAAAGCTGTGTCTCTCCAATTTAGAGACAAGGATGCCATGCGGGACAGTGTCAGATGCTTTGTACAAGTCCAGGTAGATGATGTCAGTGGCTCTTCCCTTACCCACCAGCTCTGTAACCCCTTCAGAGAAGGCCACTAAATTTGTCAGGCACAATCTGCACTTCCTGAAGTCATGCTGGCTGTCACCAATCACTTTCTTATTTTCCATGGGCCCTGTTAGAGTTTCTGGGAGGGTCTGCTCCATGATCTTGCCAGGCACAGAGGTTAGACTGACTGGTTTATAGTTTCCCATGTCCTCTTTTTCTCCGTTTTTAAAAATGGGGGGTTATGTTTCCACTTTTCCAGTCAGTGGGAACTTCAGCTTCTCAAATCCAGTCCAGTCAGTGGACTGCCACAACTTCTCAAATATGATGGACAGTGTCTTAGCCACTTCATCTGCCAGTTCCCCCAGGCTCCATGGATGCATTTCATCAGGTCCCATGAACTTGTATACCTTCATATTTATTAGATGGTCTCAAATGTGATCTTCTCCTACAGTGGGTGGTTTTCATTGTGTCAGTTCCCACCTTTTCCTTCTGCATGTTTCAAAGAAAAAAAAGCATCTTTGCAAGATAACTTCACAAAATGTAAAGCAATTGCTAGATAGATTGTCAGTCTCCAGGTTGTTTATAATTTTAAATCTTCCCCAATTTGTTTCCTACTTTATAATCAATAACTCAATATCTGTTTTCAAAAAAAAAAAAAAAAAAAAAATCTTATTTTTCATACATAAACTAATCTGGTATTAAAAAGGAAAATAGACAAGATTGAGAGTTTTGGCCTACCACCCTTTTCTTAAGTATTAAATACAGCTAAAACAGTTCATGTATGTTACCTTTTTAAGAAAGCTGTGTCTTATGATGAAATTATGTGAGTCAGTGTCTGTGTTTGGGAGCTGATATACCAAATTAAAGTGGATCCCCATCTGGACTTTTATCACCTCTGAGATTATGAAAAGACAGAAGATACTGGTGTTGATACTTTGTTGACCACAACAAGCTTCAAAATTGTTTATTTATTTATGAAGGCTGATGATAAATTGAGCCTTTTCTCTGTTTCAAATCAATAGTTGTTGTCAACACAAAAAAAAAAGTTTCCTAAGTGTACCCTTTTATGATTGCATGTCATACCAGGAAAAAACCACCCTCAGTCTCCAAATTAATCTATAGGTATTGTTAGTAAGACTATTTTACTTAATATAAGTGTTTCGACCTTAAAGTGGTGTTGGAATAATTTATAACAATGCACATTCAAAGAACAGAAAGATAATTTTTTAAAAAAGCACACATCAGTAATTTATTATTTGATTTTATAAAGAAGAAAGCCAGATAAACTGTGGTGGATTTGTCATGGTTGGTTGCCAGACCCCCACCCAGCTGCTCCCTCATTCCCCCTCCTCAACAACACAGGGAGGAGAAAATAAGACAAAAAACTTTTGGGTTGAGATAAGGATCACTTACCAATTACTGTCACAGACTACACTTGGGAAAGATTAATTTAATTTATTGCCAATTAAAAATATAGTAGGATGGTAAAGAAACAAAGACAAAACTAAAACTGCACCTATCCCAACCCTCTTCTGAAGCTCAACTTCACTCCTTCATTCCTGATTCTTCTACCTCCTCCTACTCCCAGAGTGATTCTTGGTGGGTGGAAAATGGGGTTTGTTGTCAGTTCATAACACTTTGTCTGTGCTCTTTCCTCCTCACAGTGTTCACCTGCTCTAGCATGGAGTCCCTCCCATGGGATACAGTCCTTCAAGAACTGGTCCAGCATGGGTCCTCTCCATGATGTACAGTCCCTCAGGAAAAGACTGCTCCAGCATGGCTCCCCGATAGGCTGCAGATCCTGACAGGAAAACTTGTCCTGTGCAGGCACTACAGGGGCAGAAGCTTCTTTCAGGGCATGTCCACCTGCTGCAATGTGGGGTCCTCCATGGGCTGCAGTGTGGATATCTGCTCCACCATGGATCATCATGGGCTGCAACAGGACAACCTGTGTCATAGTCTTCATAGGCTGCAGCAGAATCTCTGCTCTGGCACCTGGAACACTTCCTGCCCCTCCTTATTCACTGACCTTGGTGTCTGCAAGTCTGTTTCTCTGACATTTTTCTCACTCCTCTCTTTCACAGCTGCTGTGCAGTGTTTTTCATCCTTAAACACATTATCACAAAGGGGTCATCATCTTGGCTGACAAGCTCATCTGTGTTCTTTGAGGGGTCAGTTTGGAGCCAGGTGGAACTGACTCTGTGCTCGGCATGGGACAGCCTCTGACCTCTTCTCACAGAAACCACCCCTGTAGACCCTTCACTACCAACATTTGGACAGGGACACCCAATACAGAAGTCTTTATCAGGCATTAGACATACATGTTTTTTTCAAACCATTGATTCACATGTGTTTCTGACTGCTGAATGTTCTGATGAAGGTAATCAACAAACTGACCAGAGGAGGAACTTAATTTATTTTTTTACTAAGGAATAAGAAAGAACTGGTCAGGGACCTGAAGACCAATGACAACCTTAGCATCTACAATCATAAACCACTGAAGTTTAAAATCTGGAAGACAAAGAATAGGATTGAAACTATGAACTTCAAAAAAGCAGATGTGAGCTTGTTCAGTGATCTGCTTGGCAGTTTCCCAAGTGACCTAAAATAATCCAGAAGGGCTCGGTGGTTTCCAGCCTCATCAAAGCACAGAATGGTCTTTTCCAGTGTGCAAACTGTTGTAGAGGGATTAGCTTAAGGCAACATGGCTAAACAAAGAATTTCTAAATAAACTCAGATGCAGAAAAGAAAAGCAGAGAAAACAGGAACAGGTGTGGGTTACCCAGAGAAATACAAATACATTGTTTGAGTGGAAAAGGCTAAAGCAGTGAATTGGTGAGGGAATGAAATGTTACCCACAGCAGAGAAAGACAGGGACTATTTAAGTAAATTTGACATACAGAAGTCTATGATATCCTATGGCATATATTTTAAATTTCTGAAGGAGATGATCAATATCATTGTAAGCCTGCTGACTATCAGTTTTGGAAGGTCGTGGTGATCAAGAAAGGTTCCTGTTAAGTGCAAAAAAAAGGCAAATCCAACTTGAAGAAGAGGAGGGAGTATCCAGGTAGCTTCCAGCTGGGCAGCTTGATTTGAGTCCCTGAGAGGATTATAGAACAAATATTCTTGGTTGCCAGGACCAGGCACATGGTGATTGGGAAGGTGGCTGGGAAGATCCAGAACAAATTTGCTAAGGCAAGATAAAAGTTGTTTCAAAAAAATATAACCAACAGGTCAAAGGAATTGATTTTTCCCCTTTATATGGTACTTTTAAGGTCATATCCAGGGTACTGTGTCCTGCTCTGGGCTCCCTATTGTAAGAAAGACAATGACTGGTATGAGTGCAGTTGAGGGCCACCAACATAGTTAGGACTTCAGTGTATATGATGTACAGGTCAGAGAACTGACTTATTTCAATCTTAAGAAGAGAAGACTAAGAGAAAATCTTTTCACTGTCTTTAAACACTTACAGACTTTTCTTGGAGCTGTAGTGATAGGAAAAGATGCAAAAGCACAAGTTGCAAAAAGGGAAATCCCAACTATAGGTAAAGAAAAATAAATCAAAATAAGGGTGGTCAAACACTGGAACAGATTGCCAAGCAAAGATGTAGAATCTCCATTGTTGGAGATACTTAAATCTTGACTGAACCTTAGCAACCTGACCTAAGCAACCAGGTCCTGCTGTAAGTAAGAGTTTAGCCTAGATGATCTCCAGAGTTTTATGCAAACTTAAAACTGTGACTCTGTTATGAAATTGCATTCAAAAGATATTTCTCAGGCTATATGAGATAGAACACTGTTTCTTACAGTATTGTAAACTTAGGTACACTCCTTGCGAAGCAGAAGTTACTGTTTTGTATCTTAGAACTTTGATAATAAGATGAATTTTGGCTAAATTATTAAACTTTGTAATTCATAATAGAAAATTTTAAACTCTGCTTAGTGCTAGTGGCCAAAAGAATTTGTGTTAACTTCCATATTAGTGTGTCTGTACAGATCAGACAAATAGTTATTTATATTTGTATATAGAGGATAGAACACAGTGGAAATTTCTTATTCATCAGGTTCAACTTCGTGTAAATGTCATAAATTTTATAAGTCTCTTAAATAGAACAGATTAGTTGTTTTTTGCCTTTTTAATAAAATTGACCTTTTAACTGAGGGTTATATTAATGGAAGTTTATATATTATACCTCATAATATTTCAAGTATTAAATGTATTTAGTGCATTTTAAGCTAAGATAAATCTATTAAATACGTCTATCAACATCCTCCAAAGGATTTGACTAAGTATCTGCTTCTATAAGGGGAAAAAAAAGAAAGAAAATGTACTTCCCAAGAATCTTTAAACCAACACCACCTGGAAACAACTATCTGTGGATACAATTCATTGTAGAATCATAGAACCATAGAAAGAACTAGTCTGGAATATACTTCCAGAGCTCATCTGGTCCAACTTTCTGTTGAAAACAAGACCTCAGACTGGATTTTCCATGGCCCTGTACCAGTGCCTTGCCAGGCTGTTTTTAATATTTCTGGTGAGGGAGGTTCTATCACTTCTCTGAGCAACAAATGCCAATGATTAATTTTTCTCCCAGTGAAGCATATATTGTATTCATACAGGATTTTCCCTAAGACAACTTGTGCCCATCACTTTTTGTCCTGTCATTGTGCATCCTTGTGAAGATATTAATCCATCTTCTCTTTAACTGCCTTTTACTTAATGAAAGAGTGTGATTGGAGTATGGTTTCCCGCTATCCTCACTAGTCCCAAGTTTTCTGTTCTCAAAGCTGAACAGATCTAGTTCCTCCAATTTTTTTCATCATAAATCAGATTCCCAAGCCATCTCATCATCCTGGCATTCCTCTGATAGACCCTATGGATTTATTAATGTCTCTCTTAAAATAAGATGATCAGAATAGTTTACTTTCTGTCACGTGAAATGGTTAAGGCAGAAAATCTGAGTGATAACCAATTCACCACTATCAATCTGATCGAGTTTAATATATTAAACTGTTACAATTTGGATACACTAATAGGGGACTGCACTTTCAGTCTAGTCGTGCTCAAGAACTAGCATGGCCACTCTTTGGTCTTGTTCAGTGAGAAACCGAAATGATTAGCTACTTAAATGGTAGTTTATTTAAATGACAGATATAGAGGTTCTTATGATTGTTAGTGATAAATACACTGTCTTCAAAGCACGTGCAAATAAGAGTATATATAAAGCGTGCAACAAAGTTTTAACAATACATCCAGGCTATAGAAACAGAAAAGAGACTTTCTAGAAAGATTTCTAAGTACTTAAGTCTTACCCAAAGGCGTCCCTATGGGAGAGGGAAAGAGAGGCTCAGCCCATCGACTGGTCCCAGAAGTTCATACAATGGTGTCTTCCCCCCACCTTCCCCTCTTTCCCAGGCTATTTTATACTATTTTTTATCTTCCAGGTGGAGTTTGAGTGACTCCCGTCATAAATACCTTTATTATGATTGGAATAAAATTCTCTCGCCTCACATTTAAAGGTATAGATTACAAAAACTCACAGCGTAGACTCAAAGAGGAGTGGTCGCACCTTGGAGGTGGGTAGCCTTTGGGATGGAGGTGTGTTTTGGTATTATAATAAGCAAAGTTAGCACAAAGGACAGCATTTCATCAAAATCCAACAAGATTTTGTCTCAGGGTGGCCAGTATGCAGCTTATCAGTTCTGTAGTACCACCTCGTCTCTGTACCTGCTGTACCATCACAGGGAGAGGTCCACCTTGTTCCCGTACCTGCTGTACCATCACAGGGAGAGACCGTGAGCTCTCCAGCCCGCTTCACTCCTCATGCTACTTTGCAAGCAGTGTTTTCCAGGAATCACAGATGACGTGGTGGGTTCTTTGCATACCAGCTGCAGCTGCATTTTACCCTAGCCACTTTTTTGATTTTATACCTTTCCTTAATGTGTGAACAATGCTTTATTTTGGTCATTTTAGTAATTATTCCACATTTTCCCAGACATGGCGTAACATGTGTTGAGTAGTCTGGAATAATCATATCCCACGGTCTGCTGGTACAATCTTTCTGATGGACCACTGGAAGCTGTTGTCCTTCCTTGCTGCCAAGGCTTATGTTAAACTTACTGTCCCCCAGGAGTCCCAGGGCCTTTCATCGGAGTTGTTTCTCAGTCACCAGTCCCTAGCCTATAGTTATGGAATTTATAATTATTCTGTCCCATGTGCAGGATTTAATACTTATTTTGTTAAACCTTATGTAATTCTCACTGGTCCTTCTGAGATCACTCTGAGTGGTGACTCTTCTCTCCAGCCTTCTCTATTTCTCTTCCCAGATGAATGTCATCCACCAACTTGGTAAGCATGTATTAGATCATGACATCCAGATTGGTGATACAGATATTTAACAGTATTGGAGATAGTACTGACCCCAAGGAACTCCAGTTGTCTGATTTTGAGCTAGTAACTACCACCACCCTTTGAGGTCAGCAATTTAGTGAGTTTTCCACCAATTTTGCTATTCATCTGTCCAGTCTGTATCTTACCAGCTCATTAGCAAGGAAACTGTGTAAGAGACCAGATCAAATGCCTTGCTAAAATCAAGGCAAATCATATCCACAGTTCTCCCTTCATCCACTGAGCTAGTTGTTTCACCATAACAGACAATTATGTAGAGATCAAAAAATATTTATTTTAATCAGGTGTCACTAGCATGAATTTTAATCACTCAATGATGATCTGAATTATCTGAGTTAATTACCTGATTATACTATGTTTAAGCATTTCTATGACCTTTTCATATCTAATTTTCATACCTAAAAGGAATTAAACACGTATCATGGGATAACCTTTTACAATATGAGATCACTTGTTTTATACAATTTGTCTACTTAATTTAAAAATCAGACACTAAATTTAGGTCAGATAATGCTTGTCAACAAAGCCACATTGTTTTTTCTTGCCTTAACACATCCTAAATGTTGAATATAGAGTTAAGGTATATCATACTCTGATACACAGCTACTATTTTATCAGTACATTGAAAAGTATATAACTTTTTATGGGAAGTATTCTTATTCTGGTATTTCAATGTTCTTGAAGGAATACGTAGTTAAAATATTTTAGTTAAATAATAAGATTTCCAAAGCTTGCATGGATGTGCTCTTCCTCTGAGCTGGCCTTGTATGCTTGGTTTCTTAATTTGAATTTAATTTCCAGCTGCCAATCATTTTCACTTCAATGTTTTTCCTTTTGCTTTTATAGAATATTTTCCTGCTAAAAGTACTTGTTTTGCTTACGGTGAAGATGGTGAAATAGCTTGTAGTGAAAATATAGCTTATAGTGAAAACCGTAGTGAAATTTTAGAGTTAGAAATAGTATGAACTAAGAAGCATCACTAAAATTCCTCAGGGTTCTTCTTTCAGTCTTTAAGTTAACATGTTACTTAAGCATATATTTTACTTTTACTCAATGCTAAAGTAAAAATCCAGAGAAACTGTAAAGAGATTAGGGATCTTTATTTCTTTCAAAGTCCTGTTCTGAATTAATAATCATTTTGTTATGACTGGTAGAAGAGTAAGTGGAGGGAAGTGTGTATTTTGTCACAGGCATATATTTACTTTTCCAGTTGAGAAGGGCTAAAGAACTTACGAAAAAATTTTCTCTCCCTAATCATTTATTTATGAAGATGTGTTAAGAGATGTTCTCAGTCCATAGTAATGCTCTAGACTATTTGATCTCAACTGAATATGATCTAGAAATGTGCAAGGAAATTTTTCCATACGTCTTCAGAGGTTAAACAATAAATCATAATTTTAAAATATCTACTATGGAATAATTGTTCTAAGACTTGCAACCTCTTATTAACCAAAAAAGTCTGAATCCAGTGGGGTCAGTACTCTGTAAGACTTAACTGTTTATGGCAATCTATGAAAGATGATTGATTTTGTCTATGCTGAATGCTGAAAACAAGTTTATTATTTTGATTGATATTATGAAGCTGTGGTGGTTTAGTCTGAATGTTTAAAGAATTCTATTTTAAAAGGTTTATTAATATCATGAGACTAAGTAGATTAAGAAAAAGAAAACATAATACTTCATATTTTCACTCCATATTGTTTCTGATTGTTCCCAAACAGTTGAAGAAATGTTAGAAAGTTGACCTAGACATTTTGTCACTTTTATCACTTGGGAAGGCAAGTACATACCTGTGAAATACTGTGCCTATAATACAGAAACCTCAGAAAGTAAAGAGCTCAAGAACAGAGTGATTAATGATGACATATACTTCCATATACATACAGTTTTATTATTGCTTATAGTTTCAAAGTCATCTAAGTGAGCAAATGTATTTATTATATGTCATCTCTATTTTCTCTGTCTTCCATGAAAAATTTCTGATTCCTTCCTTGTATGTCTATTATTTATGTATTTAAAGACAATTGTATCAGTCATCTTTAAACTCAACAAACCCACATCTTTCAGTGATTTATGATGACTGTTTTCTAGATTAATCCTTAGTCATTTTCTTTACTCTTCTCTATATTCTCCAGTTCACTTTCTTGAAGAGCTATGCTCAAAGTAGGCAAAGTGTTTCAGGTGAGGGAGTATCACTGCTAGTAGATTAATAACTACTCCATGTGTCTTTATTTCTACAGATCTCTATGTTTACTATTTTTTCAATTGCAAAGATAAACTACTTTGCGCATTGTTAAGTCCTCTTTAAGTTGTCATTCACTATACTCTGCAGGTTTGTAAATCTTTTATTTAGCCAGTCATTCCTATCATGTATTTCTTCAATGAATTCTGATTATGTGTGTGAAGGACTTGTCCTTATGGAATTACTTCATTTTTTTTCAGAACCCCTTTAAAATATTAAATATAGTTTGAAATGTTAATTTTATGCTATGATGTGCTTTTAGACCTACCCTACTTAAGATAATCTTCAAATTTTAAGTCATAATGTATGTCATTAACTGAAAAATCAAATACTACTGGACTTAAAGCAGCTTTCTGTTGAGTAGAAATGATAATGTCATATCTTAAAAAAGATCTAACATATTATCTTTTGTCTGACAGTGGTCAGTAATAAACAAACAGGGAAAATATATGATGATTTTTTTCCAAAAATCCCCTCTAACATTCATTAAGATGCGATTTAGAGATTTCTTGATGCATTCTTCTAGTGTAACATTTCACGTCTAATGACAAGAAAAAAAATATGATTCTTCAACATTATATTCTAAAATTGTCTTATCAGAAGAATTCTATTTCATTCTGTGTTGACATGCACCAATATCTAATAAAATAAATGTTTCTGAGGCACTCCACAAACAAATTTTTGAGTGGTGCTTGACAACTTTTATTCTTAGAGATAGTTTGAATTGATTCCAGACTTCTTATTTTCTTAAAGAGTACTACAGATTCTGTGTGATCACCAGATATATGTGAAAAATTGCCTACTGATGTCAGTCACTTCTCTTTTTTTCCTCCATTATGAGACTCTAATTGAAAAAAAAAAAAAAAACAAAACAAAACCAAACCAAACCAAACCAAAACAAAAAAAACCCAAAACCAAAAACCAAGACAAACCCGTAAATTATTGAAATAGATAATTATTTTATTGTGGTTCTCAATTCTTTCACTAGCTTGGACATACTAGCCATAGTCCATATTGGACAAATTTTGAAGATATTTTCCTTTCCTTATGATGTTTGTCAAAGATTAGTAATGTAAGGCAGCATTTACCATCATCTAATTATTGAAAATTAGAATTTAAACTGATTGCAAATGAGAAGACTCTGCTAGCCATTCTGGAAAGAATGCTGCCTAGGCTGAAATATTACCTGAAATGAAGACCGATCTCTAACCATCTGGGAAAAGGGCATATCATACCTTAAAGACAAGGGCAGAGTGAAGGTTCTATTAGTATGATTTTCTTCCATACGTAACAGATAAATGTAAGAACAAAACACTTTCAATTAAGTTCTTGGTTCAGTACAAGAAAGGGTACATAAATCATTGCATGTTTCCTTTCTTTTTTTTTCTTTTTCCTTTTTTTTTTTTTTTTTTTTTTTTTTTTTCATGCTGATGTGAGCAGCCATAAAGGAGACCTGATTATAACAGAAAAATGCTGAGGAGAACATGTCTGCTGATGTACTGACAGAGAAAATGCCTGCCAGCCTGGGAATTGTTAGCCTGGGAAATAAGCCTATGAACCAGAAGTATCCTTTAGAAGTGCAGCTGGCATCTTTGAAGTACAGTTGGGCACTTAGAAAGCAGAGACATCCTGAAATACTATCAGTAACCCCAAAAGACAGAGAACTATAACCTACAGTGACCTGTAGTCTGAAAAGATGACTAATAGTCTGGAAAAAGGAGGAAAACATCATGAGACTCTAAGAATTGGTAACTGTGATTGTCTATTCTAACTGAAGAAATCAAGAATTGGTCTGGTAGAACAGAAAACATCGTCATCTATTGGGTCCCAGTTGAAAAAATTAAAATGAACATCATCTGTTGGCTGCTTGAAGTGGTAGTGTCCTACGCCCTCATATGTCTCTACAATATAAAAATGATTTAATTTTTATCTAAAGTGGAGCTTCTCTCTCTGAGAACTTCCTGTGCTGCACATACTTTTGCCTTTGCTAAAAAGGACTGTGTGAACTTTCTATGAGATCTTGAGCCCTCACTGGAGACACCTGACTGACTCCAAACTCTGTGATGTGGATTTGTTCCCCTCTGGGACTACATCTGGGGTTAGTTCAGTTAGTACTTCTGCTTCTTGGACAGCTGGGTCACCTCTGGGATGTTTTGGCTTTGTTCAGAAATCTCTTTAATGCACTTGGTATTGTATATATTCATTTAAGTAATCTATCATAGCTGCTAATATATTATTGATAATTTGTTTTACTGGTGATAAGTTTGTAGTAACCTGGAATATTAGATATACTTGTTGCTGCTATTATTTATTCCTTCTATTATTATTTGTTGCAATACTATTGATTGTTGCTGTTACTGACTGTAGCTATTATTGATTGCTGCCTTAATATTGGTTGCTGATAACAATTTGTAATAGCTGAATATATGTATATATTCGCTTTATTAATCATAGTAATACTTGCCAGTGGTGTTTTTTTTTTGTTTGTGTTGGTGATAATCTCTAAATAGGGAAATTAAGAGGATAAAGCTTCTGTGTGCTTGTGTCTTATGGAATCCTACGAACCCACAGTCATGATTTCTATCACTAGCAGGCTGGGTAACCCCTTAGGTTGTGACACATGTAAACAGACTTTATTTTTAAACATATTAAAATAAAAGAACAAGAAACATAGATTATTACTGATCTTTGCCAGGTTTGAATTCTGCCAGGAACAAGCAATGTGGCTTTAGGCCCCATATGATGTTTCTCACAGACATGTCTCTGAGTAGAGATTTAATTTTCTATTATGGTTTACACTGCACCCAGAATAAACATGTATATTTGTGCATGGCACTGAAAACAATATGAGGTCAGTGCAGGTCAATTATTGGTCAATTTAATTAATAATGTTAAATCATACTAATAATAGATAAATTTTAATAGCTCTAAATTGTACTAACTAACACTTACTGAACTAAAAAAAAAAAAAAAATCATATTTGTTAGGTTTTGAACACAGCAATGAAGTGAATTAACATCTAATGCTGAAGCAAGAAAAGGATGTATTATTTATACCTGAAGATGTTTGACAAGGAAGACTGTAAATGATCCTGCTGCAAAACTTATGGTTATGTCAGAAAAACTGCTCAATAAACTAAGAAACCAAATAAGACTCCTGCCCTCACATTGTCTCACTTTTTAGAGGTTGTGTGCATGAATTGTACTGAGAACGGTGCAAAAACTCTTATACTTGTGTTGAGATGGATGCTGTCAATCAAGTGTATACCACTGATAATGAAAAAGAGAAACTACTGTTTGGAAATGATTCATTATTGAAGTTCTGTCTACTTCTCAACATAATCCATAAAACTATTTTACTCTGGTGAGGGGACAATATTCCATGTAGTAGCCTGATAAGAGAAAGAAAGTAGAAAATGCTGTTATTTGTTGTCATGGGAAGACCAGCAGGTCCTGTTCTCTTTTTGGCACTCTAACTGCTGAAAGAGTCTCTATCTCTCCCTCTCATTCTTACCATAAATGTGGAACAATCATTTTCTAACTCACCCCTTTTATACTATTTCCCTATTTATGTCTTAAATAGGGACAAAGAGCAAATAAATTAATTGACAATGTGTATTTCGTTAATGTGGCAAGGTTTTAGTAGCAGGGGGATGTGAAGTGAGGGAGGTGGTGTAAGGGTGGCTACTGTGAGAAGAAACCAGAATCTGCACCCATGTCAGACAGAGCCAGTTCCAGCAAGCTCTGAGATGGACCGGTCACTGGCCAAAGCTGAGTCTATCAATGATGTTGGTAGTGCCTCTGTGATAACTTATTTAAGAAAGGGTAAAAAATGCTGCACAATGGCAACTGTGAGAGAGAGAGGAGTGAGAATAAGTGAGAGAAACATCCCAGCAAACATCAAGGTCAGTGAAGAAGGAGGGAGAGGCAGTGCTCTAGGTATCAGAGCAGTGATTTCTCTGCAGCAGTGGTGAAGGCCATGGTGACAAGCTGTTCCCCTGCAGCCCATGGAGGACAACGCTGGAGCAGGTATCCACCTGCAGCCCATGAAGGACCCCACGTTGCAGCATATGGAGATGCCCTGAAGGAAGATGCTGGGGCTTGTTTTCTGGCAAGAAATGTGTCCTTGTGGGAGACCCATGTTGGAGAAACCTGTTCTTGAAGGACTGCACACTGTGGAAAGGACCCATGCTGGAGCAGTTTTTGAAGAACTGTATCCCGTGGGAAGGACTCACCCTGAAGAAGGTCATGAAGGACTGTATCCTGTGGGAGGGACTCCATGCTGGAACAGGGTAAGAGAGTGGGGAGGAAGAAGCAGCAGAGCTGAAGTTTATGAACGGACTGCAACTCCCATTCCCCATGCCACTGTGCTGCTTGGAGGGAAAAAGAGAAGATGAAAGTGAAGTTGAGCTCAGGAAGAAAGGAGCGGGGGATGGAACGTGTTTTATATATTTGTTCTTATTTCTCATTTTCCTACTCTGTTTAATTGGCAATAAATTAAATTAATTTCCTCAAGTCAAGTCTGTTTTGCCCATAACAGTAATTCGTAAGTGATCTCCCCATCCTTATCTTGTCCCATGAGCTTTTTGTCATATTTCCAGTGATATAATTTCCATATCGGGCTTTTTATTTTATGAAAAAAGCTCACCCAACCAAGTATTATTTGTATCCTACTTAATCTGAAAGCCAAGATAATTTATTACCCTGAAAATACATAGAGGAAATTAAAGCAAAGGCTTTTGTTTAGAAATATTAAATCTAATATGTGAAAAGTATTTAAACAAATGGGTTCATTACAAACATGGATTTTTCTAAAGCAATCTAATAATCTGAAAGACTTTTAGAAGATCATTTTTTATTCTTATGAGTCTTTCTCTCATTTTCATCAAACAACCTTGAATTACAATATATATATGTATAATTTGAAGTAAGTTGACCTATATGTATTTTACATTTTATGATCTTGATGAATATTGGAAGCATCTTGTGTAGGGAACAAAAAATTTCTTCATTTCCAACAGTCTGAATAGCTTTAGTGGTTCTAATGGTTTTCTTCATTTGAAATAAACAATATATTCCTTAAGACAATAGTGTTTTACTGAAAAACAAAACAAAACAAAACAACAAACCAAACCCCAAAACCCCTTTTCTATTAAATACTACTATAACATCGTTTCAATAGTTTAGAATTAATATTGACTGTCAAAATTTGCAAGAAACTAAAGGGCATTCTTCTGAAACATGTAAATCTGATTCAACTTAGAGGAGAAAGAACATAAGGCACATATCATAGAATCATAGAATTATTTATGTTGAAAAAGACATTTAAGATCATCAAGTCCAACCATTACCCTAACACTGCCGAGTCCACTACTAAACCCTAAGTGCCACATCTACACATCTTTTAAATACCTCCAGGGATGGTGACTCAACCACTTCACTGACCAGACTATTCCAATGCTTGATAACCCTTCTAGTGAAGTTATTTTTCCTAATATCCAACTTAAACGTCCCCTGGTGCAATGTGAGGCCATTCCCTCTTGTCCTATCACTTGTTACCTGGGAGAGGAGATTGACACCCACCTCACTACAACCTCCTTTCAGGTAGTTGTAGAGAGCAATAAGGTCTCCCCTCAGCCTCCTTTTCTCTGGAATAAACAACCCCAGTTCCCTCAGCGGCTCCTCATAAAGCTTGTTCTCTAGACTCTTCACCAGTTTCGTTGCTCTTCTTTGGACACACTGCAGCACTTCAATGTATTTCTTGAAGTGAGGCGCCCAAAACTGAACACAGTATTTGAGATGCGGCCTCACCAGTGCTGAGTACAGGGGGACAATCACTTCCCTACCCATGCTGTCCACACTATTTCTGATACATGATATGATATATCATCACATGAGTCTGTCCAATCCTTAGGTACAATTACATGCACATTATACATTCTGAAACATCCATTTATTCTCTTTTTTTTTTTTAAAAAAAAAGTGATGTAACTACATGTTAGAGATGACACCATTAACTAGAACAGTTTGTCACTGATAGCATCAGTCACAAATATTACACAAAACTCCCTCTATTTTTTTCCTTTAAACATAGCTTAATTTTAAGTACAAATGTTAGAAAACCTAACTAGTGAATTACAGTGAGTGTAACTCACTGTGGTGGAGGTACAGTGAGTGTACCCATGAGTACGGAGTATGAAGTAAACTGTACAGGACTCTTATGAATTTATTCCCTGAAGAAAATCAGAGGTTGCTTGAAGTTTCCCAAGAAATTTTCTTATCACCAAAAATGTTTTATTTTATCTGCAGTAATTGAATAGTCAACAGGATCACAAAGTTCTCAAGAATGTGCTCTTGACTTTCCAGCACATTCCAGACATGTCTAGCATGGTAATTTTGTTTTGTCAGGTTGAATAGCTATCTTTCTTCTCCAGTAGATTTATTAAATTTCAGGATGACTGACCACTGTGTATAGTCTAAATAAAATGACTGTACAGAGGTGTTACACTCACTATGTATGAGTTATGAAAAGCCACTGTACATATTTCAGATATTTAGGATATACCCTGCCTCTATGGATTAACTGTATTGCACAGATGTGCTAGGCCCAGACTATAA
This sequence comes from Tyto alba, assembly GCF_018691265.1. Taxonomy (NCBI): domain Eukaryota; kingdom Metazoa; phylum Chordata; class Aves; order Strigiformes; family Tytonidae; genus Tyto; species Tyto alba. The sequence continues at coordinate 71,079,097 of NW_024881282.1, read as the reverse complement.
TTAGTTTCCTGTACCTATCATCTGTGTCTGTGAAGTAGGTCTGAAACTGTTGGTCCATCTCCACTCTGCAAATCTCTATGTACTACAAAACAAATTATCCCAGTATATAAAGCACATGAGATAAGCACACAAATCCTGTTATGACTAACAGGATTTGTGTGATTCCACCTAACATCCACCTTAAAATTTTACTTCTAAGATTCTTTCTTTCTATCTGTGGTTACACTGATTGACATTAATATCTAAAATGGCTTTTAATACAATTTTTATACAGACAACATACAGATTTATTGCTATTTTAGGCTGATAATTCCTTGTGAAATCCTATGTCTGCACTTCAAGAGTGTTTGATGGCTATTCAGCAGTAGATATATTCCAGCAAGCTGTCTTTTCAATTACTGTAGACTAAGTTATTATTATATCTCCATCTGCTTGTGAAAACTGTATGGTGACTTCTGTATTTACCGAAAATCTAAATAATTGCCATACAACATCTAGTCTTACAAGTATTCTGGTTCAGGACCTGAACCCATTTCTTTTTTCTTTAACAATGAAACAGAAGCAGCTGCCTTGGACTATAATTTCAACAAGTCTCTAAAAAAAGGTCACAAAACTAAGGTGTTACAGGAAGTGCTGTTAATCCCTTTCATCTCTTTTACAAAGAGTCCATATAGTGAATATGAGTAGTAAATGTAAACTAGCTATTCTTAAAGATCAGCTACTTCAAAACGGTTAATGCTTTTATGTTGGAGAATGGCTCAGAGACAAGGGTCCTGAGCCCACCGAGCAATTGTACTATCAGAGCCTGTTCTAAGGGCTGATGCTGCCTCGCTGATGCTGGGCCTCACTAGGGTTTGCCTGCAGCTGCTCGCAGCTGCTGATACAGGAGGAATGTCAAGGATGCTTCAGCCCTGTGTACCGTGGTATGTCGAAAACAGGTTAAGGGGAATTAGGAATAGTGGTCTGAGAAACCTAGTGTTATGATAACGGTGGTCTGAGAAACATTGTGTTACAGTACTGTCGTGTATCGAAAACAAGTCAACAGGAATCAGAAATAGTAGCATGAGAAACTTAGTGTTATGAGAAGCTTGGGCTGTAAGCTAACTGCAAGTAGGTGGACCGTGCGAATACGACCTTTAGAGCTTAAACCAATCAGCTAGTGACCAGTAGGCATAAAAATTATCATTGTCTGTATAAATATATGTACCCTGGACCAATAAAGACACACGTAGATTGATGCTCTATCACCCACATTGAACCCGTCTCGGCGTGTTGTTCTTCCACGGCTCCGCACTTTTACTCTTTAAGATTAAACGTGATCACATATCTGTATTTCATCTTCTCCATTATTTCCTACAAACATTTTGCTGTTATTATGAACTTCACCTAATGGCATTTGTAATTTAATATTTATAGAATTAAGTTGATATTTTCTCCTTAATTTTCTTAAGACAAGCTAAATAGAATGAGAAATATACATTACAGAAGTCACTGAAGACAAGCATATGAAGTTTTAAAAATAGTAATAATTTGTTATTATGATAAGTAGATCTTGTTTTATGAAAGTCATTTAATCCAGAAATACTTTCAGAAGTGATAAATCGGTGAGACAGAGTACTTTCCAGCCTTGTTTTAGAAACTGATTTGAGCTAATTCAAATACGTCATTTACTTATCTGGGATTAACAGAGATCTGACCAGAATGCAACTCCTTAACTGATATCTATGTCAAGGATTTTGAAAAGTGACCAACGCTACAAAAATTGTGCACACACTTATATGTATATATAATATATTCATATATGTTAAAACAAGCACAAAAAATATCTTTTATTTGTCTTTAAACTGTCATATCAATGAAAAATTTAAAAGAATATAGATGTCGACAAAATTAAACCCTATATCACCTAGCAGGATTGTAATGCTTTGATGTCATCTAGACAAGGATTGGTGGTAGAGTAAGTAAATATTGTGTTGTCTTTGATATGTGTCCTTGTTTTAACTTCTATAAAAGCAGACTCCTTTTTAGATAGATATTTGTTTTTACTTAGAAGTATTTATTATAAACCAGAAGTAATATTTATTGTTTACAAAAAAAAAAGAAAAAATAAAAAGGAAAAAAAAATACAAAGCAACATGGTTAGGTTTTCTGTACTAGGACTGTACGTAATAACTTTGGAAATATTCGTGTCAATAATTCTGCACCTTTAAAATACTCTGGAGGCAAACGGATACTTAAAAAATCCATATGTATACCTCTGATGAAATCTTTGAGCGCTCTCTGAAGGAGCGGCAAAAATCATTGCTTAATATAACAGTGGAATGGATGTCTGAATTAAAACTGCAAACAGCTTGGGGACAATTGTGTTCCCTTTAGTGTAGAACTTACCTGATGGACACATCTTCGACACTGATTTGTCTCTCAAGCCTCAATTACAATGTAAAAGATGCTTCTCTGATATCTTTACACACACACAAGGCCTCAAATTTGCATTGAAATCTTGATGGGCAGATGTCCACACATATGCAATATGTCAATCAAGTTTATCAGCCTCCATTAATGCATGGTGCTTCTTGAATGATCACCATTTACATGTTTCAAGCCCTTAAAAAATATATCAATTTATTCTATATACAGCTCAGTGAAATTACTTCCCATATACCTTGATATCTTTGAAAATTAATCATCCTGTTTGGAGATTACACTTTTGGCCTTTAGGGTTAATGTTTCAAAGCTGTTATTAGTTCAGGTCTTTGGGCTTGTATTGCTTTCTCAGAATTTGTAGCTGTTGAGCTATCAGTCACTTTATATGATACTAAACACTAGACATGGTGAGAAAACATCAGATAGAAACTGCTGTTAAGTTCTGATAGATACTAAAATTTAATATAATCTCTATATGAAATTTGCTTAATCAAATGTCAGGGACATCTTAAATCTATCAATAAAGACCTTAATCACCCAGGGGGCCAAATCAAAGAGGAAAATGAAAATCCCAAACAAGAGCTTTTAATAGTCGTATTTGTAGTGCCATCTGCTTTAAGTTAATTGTTCTCAACAGGCTATTCAGCTGCTATTTAGTCTCTATCACTTAATAAGAATTAGTAAATACATAGAAATATGTCATGAACATTAGCAAAATGCTGATATAGTGATAACACAGCCTGATTAATTTACTGCACTAATTTAAACTTTATTTTCTTCTTTATAAGTGAAATAGTAATCTTTGTGGATTTACAGCTACTAATTAATAAACATGATGTTTGTGTAATCTTGTTAGGCAGACATATATAAAAGAACACGTTGTAACACTTTTGGCAACTCACCAGTGTTGTGACTTGTATGGGTCTTTAAAACAGATTTGTTCCATCAACTGAAGCACTGTTCAAAACTTTTTGTAACTATGTACCATATAAAAGGCATTTAAAATGTTGGGAAATGAGAGTTTGCTCTTGTATTTAGCAATTTGCTCTCTTGTTCTGTTGTAAATTGAAGGGAATAAGAATATTATAATTCGTATCAGGAAGATATTGCAATGTGTCTGTCCTCAGAGATGCAACTTGAGTACAACAAGTTATCCCCACAGTAATAGGGATAACAGAGGGCAGTGGATGAAAGAATTAGAGAAAGCTAATGTGAAAAGAAGGCAGTTTTGGAGATTTCACCTTCTGTTTATAGGTGTTTGTCCCTTCTTTAGAAACAGTTTTTGATGGGATCTTGGGAAACAAAGAGTACACAGAAACTTTTCTATTTGTTAATATTTTTAAAAAATAGTAATAATATTTAAAAGAACAAACCAAAGCAACAAACAAAACCCACTGAAAACCCATAGATGTCTCTGAATCAGACTAGATGAACATAATCTGATCATAGATCCATGTTTGCGTTACTTCTTTTGACTTTAAAGATCTTGGACATCAGCTTTACATCTCTGTTTAGTAAAGTACTGAGCTCTGATATTGTTGCAGCTATTTGTCAAACACTCATTGTTTGTATCTAATCAGTGTTACAGCTATTACTACATTTTTAAGCCTTCAGCTACCAAATCTGATTTTTTAAAGAGGAAAAAACTATTGTTTTCAGCAACAAAAATAACTCTGAAGTTTCAGCATAATTAACCTAGTTTAAATTAAAAAAAAAACAAAAAACAACAACAAAAAAAAAAAAAAACAAACAAACAAACAAACAAAAAAAACAACAAAAAAACGAAAAAACCCAAACTAACAAAGAAGCATTTCACTCAAAGGGGTAACAAAAATGAGATTATGGATTATCCTTTTGATCTCCATAATGTGAATCAAATGCACACTGAACTTCTGACATATGATTGATTCTATTGATTTCAGTGGGATTACTCATCTCCTTAAAGTTAAACACAGTTTAGTCTTTTTCCTTGATCAAGTTTGTAAAATAATAAATACACAGCAAGAATTCTATATGTACTGTCTCTGAACAAAAAGTTTGCATACCTCCTTCCATCCATTTATCTACCTCAAAACTTTCTACAGCTTCCACTGAAGCTATCTAAATACACTGTTCCTAAACTACTATACAAGATCAAATTAATTAGTGCTTACCACTGTGACACCTGTCATCATCATCTCTTTTTTTTTTCCTTTTTTTTCTTCTCAGATCCCTTCATTCTAAAAGAAGGTTTAAATGAAATGTGTTTGAAAACACATGCTTCAAAAGAGCCACAGAAGACACTGAGGTGTAGAATAAGTCTGAACAAGATGTAATGGCAACTTTTAAGTCTCTGCAGACTTACTTTTTCATTTTCTGATATACGATGCATCTTTATATGTAGATTTGAAACCCTATAACTTCCTATAGCACTATTGTGAAAGATTAAAATAATCTGAACACTGACATCACAATGTTATTTTCAGTTATCTAGACTAGAAGAAAAGTACCTGAAGGATCAAGATCTGTTCTAAAACTGTATCATTTATCAAATTTCAGGCAAACTCAAATATGAAATTGCTTAGCTGCTTACTGGGAAGAAGAGCTATTTCCTTAAACTGGCTATGTATCAGAGAAAATAATTGTTTGATATTCAATGTCAGTTTTTAAAAAAAGTCACAGATCTGATCTCTGTATTTGTTACATTTAAAACCTTGTTATGAGCAAAAAGAAACTCACCACATATATGGAACTGGGATTTTGTTGGCAGTCCAGTTAGTGTTTTAACACTCTAGTAATAAAAATTTTGTTATTGATACAAATAAAAGAGTTGTTAATAAATTAAACCTGTCATGTAATCCCATTGCCTCTTTTTGGCATCTACTTCTTTTCCATGGTGCCGTGCTCATACCTCAAATGTCCCTGGGGGTCCTGAAGCTGGCAGGCTCAATTCCTGGCAGGAAGACTGGAGTAGAGGAGACATGGCATCACCATCCTGAGGTCTTTGGCAGGATTAGTATGAAGTTTTGTGGAGTAGGGGAGAAAGCTTCCTCCCCTGTCTTGGGCTTTACTTGAATTTATTTTACACATTTCTTTACCACAGGCAGCTGCCTTCTGGCTGCTCCCAGCTGAGTGTGAGAATGGCCCCTCAGCCTCCCCATGCTCAGCCCCCCTGGGGGCTCTTGTCTGTTGGGCAGCGACCCCCTGCGTTTGCCAGATCCTTCCCACAGAGGCACTGGCAGACCTCAGGCTCAGGCAGGGGAGGCAACAGGCACTTGTCCCCAAGGTAGGAGCTGAAACCAGCTCAGACCAGCTCTGGCCAAGGATTTATCCTACTGGGTCAGTGCAGAACCTGTGACCCTTTACTAATAAAGGCAAAAATAATAGTTAAGAGGCTGCATTCTAAGCAATTGACAGAACCAATGGTAAGGCAATCAGCAGACGCAATCAAGTACTTTGCATAGGGGTAGAGGAAACACAGCTTTCTGGAGAGAAATTGTACTTCAAAATTTTCCCAATATTATTTGAAAGAGCTATACATGAAGATATAATGCTTTTCAATTTAGAAAAGATTTACAAAAGTCCTATCGTGGGGAACTAAAGTGTAACTGGATATGAGAAAAATCTTTCCTTGGATTACAAACTGGTAAATCAAAGAAAAGATGGCAAAAAAGATCAGTTTTCACAGTAGATCTAGGCTATCAGTAAGGAATCCAAATATGACATCAGGACAGTACAGTTATAAATGTCCAGGAAATTGATTTAAATAGTGAGGCAACAATGCTTTCTGATGGTACAAAAGTATTCAAAGTGGAATGAAAAAGACTAGTACTAAAAAATTACAGATAAACTTCATCAGGGTCTCATGATGTTGAGTAATCAGATTATAAAATGATATACAAAATATGTGAGTGTTTAATGCAAATTTATATGCACACAAATTGTGTACAAAATGCACAATAGCAAAGTTTAAATACCTATAGCTTATTTTTCTGGAAGAAAGTTACTTAGATTTTTTTTTTACTATTATATTTTTGTTCAGATGAAATCAAAAAGGCAATGTTTGTTACTTTGAGGAAAGACATTTGGAATAAGCAAAAAAGACATAACACTGCATAAATTCATGATAAGACCACATCTTAAATATTGTGAGGGCCACACATAGAAATTATTAAAAGACAGTTTTAAGAGAAAAAAAAAAAAAGGTGGGTTTTTTTTTCAGGCAGTGCATAAACAGAAAATATTTGTCGTGGTTTGGGCCTGGTTGGCAGCCAACCACAATGCAGCAGCTCTCTCTCCCTTCCCCTCTGGCAATGAGAAGGGACAGAGAGCCAGGCTTGGGGTCCGAGATAGGACTGGGATGGGGAGAAAATTCCCCTTTATGGTCACGAGCAAAAGGCAGACTTGTTAGGGGAAGAAAAAAATAACATACATTTATTGCAGACACTAACAACACGTAAGAGAGTAGGACAGTAAGAAGCATTGCCACATCTTGAGAACACCTTCCCCCCACCCCTCTCTTCTTCCCGGGCTCAGTTCTGCTCCCGATATCTCTACCTCCTCCCCCAGTGGCGCAGGGGCAGGGAATGGGAGGTGCAGTCAGCGCTGCCACTTCCTTAATTTTCGGTGAGGGGAGTGTCCAAAACTTGTTCCTCCTGCTCCATCGTGGTCCCCTCTCACAGGAGACAGTCCTCCACAAACTTTCTCCGACTTGAATTCCTCCCATGGGCCGCAGCGTTCCCCACACTGCTCCGTCATGGGTCACTAACTTCCTCCAACTGGATTCCCTCCCACGGCTGCAGCCCTTCCCGAGATGCTCCGGTGTGGGACTCCCCCGCATGCTGCAATCCTCCCAGCGCTGAATTACAGCAGCGGGGCTACCTTTTCCCATGAGACCCCGGCCTTCTTCAGGCACAGAACCTTGATCAGCTGAGCAGGAGCAACAGGCCATAAATCAATGTCTGCTCCACTGTAGATCTTCATGGGTGGCGGGGGGGGGGGGGAGGGGGGGGGGGCGCCCTGCCGTCTCACCACAGGATACAGGGGGGTCTCTGCTCCAGCACACCTCCCCCCTCCTTTCTTCCTCCGTTCCTCCACTGACCTTGGTGTTCAGGCAGCTGCAGCGACTCCTCCTCACAAGTCCAACTGCTCGTCACCACGCCCCTTCTTAAATACGTTATCGCAGAGGCGCAGCCGATTGGCTCAATTTCCCAAACAAAAGTGGAGCTGGCTTGGAGCTGAGGGAGCTTCAAGAAGCTTCTCACAGGGGGCCGCCCCGATAGCCCCCTCCCCTGCCACCAAAAAACTCCACCACTCACTCAACCCAGAACAATATTTTTGAAGGGTGAATAAAGACAAAAAATACAAAGAGATTTCAATTGTTGTATAGAATGGTGACTAGTAAGAGCAGTTTTTTGGATATAACTCTGGCTTTAGAAGTCTTTAAGTCACTAGTAGCTTAAAATCAGTGGATATTAATGAAGTCAGCACCCTTTAAAGATATCCACTTCCTTTTATTCTTTTTTTTAAGCATGTGATATTGACAGAAAGAGGATATTGAATTACAATCATCTTTTGATTTAATCTGACTTTAGATAGATACAAAATCTTATACTTTTTAAAGATTTTGCAGCATTTTTAATCTGAAAACTAGGATTAAACCCATATAAAGTTCTTCTCATTCTATTTCTACAGCTGACAATATGAAGCTATAATTCACCATACTATACCCACTATATAATCTTTTTCAATTTTTCTATTTACCTTGGATGCTTTTTATTCACAGAAATCTATAATTCAGAATGTCACCAATGGCTCTGTAAATAATTATCTGACAGTGTGATCTGCAGTTTTCATACAGCATATTTAGAATGAAAATATGGAAAGCATACAGAAGACTAACATTTATGGAAAACTTACTACTAAAACTCAGAAACTTTGATATATTCCTAAATCAAAAGAAGAACTATCCCTGTAAAAGAATATTCAGCTGTGTTATCTCTTGTAACTTTGTATTCTACGGGAGAGCAGACTTGTTTAAATAACATAAAGGAGGTTCTGATCAATATTATAATGAAACTTAATATTTTATGTTAGATTATTATAACAAATTTGTCCTTTTATTATTGATGCATAATCAGTATTTTAATCAGATTCATCAATGATATCATATCTAGAATTCAGCACAGCAGAAAAATTAATTGCTGGTATGATAACAAACATACCTTATGATTTGCATTTTATATACTCTTCAGTAACTGATTTTATAGCTGAACCATTTTATAACTACACTAAACACTTAATACCTTACTTATTAAAGTGAAACTATATTAGTACATATTTTTATATTAAACAGAAGGAAATATATAATCATTTTTTCATTGTATAAATACCCTTGTTCTCAGAAGTTTAAAATACAATTTTTCACACTGACAGCCATGAATTTTAAGATTACACCTTAAAATTAATTCTTTGTTCTTCATGGGTCTGTATTTTAGTGAGAGAAATGTGAAATTTTGAAAAAAATATTCTTCCCACAGAAGTGATAAAATCCAAATATCTTGATTAGTGTAGTTTAAAAATAATTACAATTATACCTGAATTGTGAGAAAAATATTTTTCTTTACTCATCAATAGTATATCAGCTTGACTTAGAATAGAAATCTAAAATATATGTTAATGATATATGAAACAGTTTTTATTTATTTTTAAGAAATTATGACCACCTGACTAAAGGCATATCTGACCAGGTATTACTCTTTGAAATAATGATGTAAAATATAACAGTTTATGACATCTGCTTTGACTCTTAAAGAATATTACATAAGAACTTAAATTGAAAGACCACTCCGACTAAAGTCTCAGAAATGTGGAGTTACAGTTGAAAAAGAAATAGTTGTATTCTTATAAATTAAAGGTTGTTGCCCTATGCAATCAAAATTTGTAATTTTCACTTCATGTGAAAATTTAAAACTTGCTTTTGTGCAGATCAAATGAGAGTCAGCTCTATCTATTACTTATATTTTTTCTATAAAGTAATTAATACAAATATCATTTAACAATCAAAAAAGCACAAGTAGTAGGGTTCATTGTATTCAGATACCAGTGGACAGATCTCAGGCAAAAAAAGGATTTAGCAACAGAACCACTTGCCTTGAGCACAGAAAAAAATACATTAATCTAGAAATGAGGTCCTGAATATTGCATCTGTGGCCAGCAAATGGTATGAAAGAAGAGATGTTCTGCAGAAGGTAATACAGAAGAAAAAACAAAAGGAATAAAGGATTGAATATATATATATATATATTATATATATATATAATTGCACCACCATCCCCCCCAAAAAAAGGAAAAAAAGAAAAATCCCTAAAACCATGAGGTTAACGGTTCGGTTTGAAAAGGACTTCATTTTGAATAAACTGAAGAGATGTATTTTCTAAATTTTTTGGGTTTGTTTGTTTTTTTTTTTTTTTTTTTAGAAAATGAAGCTTTAATTCCCAAATCAGTTAGGAATATATGAAAATGCTTCTTTTTGCCCTATTATGAGGCAAAAATGGTATGTGTTACAAAATACTGAATTAACAACAAGGAAAATAGTTTAGAAGAATAGTTCCTACCTCCAAATCCAGTGTTAAAGATCAAATGTAGGGATTTTGCATGTTGCTTAAGAGTAACAGGAAATATTCAGAGTTTGAGGATTATTTTGCAATAATAAATCATAAACTTATTTGCAACTTTCTTCCTCTTCGGAGGGAGATACCAGAGAAAAGACTGATATAAACAGTGATGTAAATATACTCAGACAAACTGTGATAAACACATTACCAGTAGTTCAAATGTAGAAAAGTACATATTCTTTAACTGCACAAAGCTATAGATATCTACTTTGAGTGCATCATATGATTCATAGTTACTCTTTGCAGATTAAGCACTTGTAAATTATTTTTAAATCATATGATATATTAATCTCAATTCATTCTAGAAGATAAACCTTTACCAAGCATACTATTTATGCTTCCTGTTTTCAGTGCTTGGACATCTGTACCAGGGACATTGGTATAAACTAATAATCTGATCCCAAAGTAGACAATAAATAATCAGTCCTTAAACACCCTGGAATTCTGTCTCTATTAAGCTTGTGCTTTCCAATATTCCCTAGAGAAAGATAAAAGTGAGAGACTTATCGTTTTCACCAGAAATGGCTCCTTACCAGAAGAAATACAGAAATACTCAGACTCACGGCCTTTTCTGCTGTCTATCTGACTGTTTACATGATTTATGGTGAACTTGTCATTACACTAGCAATCTGGACATTGCTTTCAGACTTCACTCTTTCTGGTTGTTAGTTTACATGATTCTTGTTGAGTCTTCATTGGATGCAATCATCACTTCAAAGCAGATTAAAATTACCAGCTACTTCTTTTTTTGCAATTCTTCTTTCATCTACAAAAAGCACATTATTTTAAAGTCTGGGGGTAGGTCTTATCCCAGCAGTAATAAACACTTACATCTCAAAGTATTTTTCATTTTTTTTCTCTGAACTCAGACAGATTAGGTTATTAAATGTCAAATTCAGGACCTTAGTGTCTGGAAAATTACATTTCTTTTTAAAATGCAAGTCAAATGAACTGTTTTTAAAAGTAGAAAACAAGCATTCATTTCTTGCCTTTCTTAAAGTTCAACTTCAATCAGTTTAGCCAAGGAAAATAAATTATCTGAGGTAAGTGGTGTTGGTTACTAAAAGTATTTTAGAAAATATATATTTGGCTTTGCTTTTGATTTTCTATTCTTCTGAATTATTTAGAATTATTAACTTTATTGCAGATAAGATTCCTCTGTATTGTTCTTCATTAGATCACAACAGTGTCCACTCTTCTTTTTATTTATAAATAAATGAATTTGCTTTTTATAATTATAAAGTTGCTATCCATATACCCAAAAACCCATGGAAAACATTTAAAATTCTGAACCCAAAGTACAGTATGACTAGTTCACCTCCTTTACCAATGATCACTACGTGTTCTAAATCTCCTAAGCCAATTTTCCCATCATTCTCCATATTTGTCTACAAAGTCTACAGTAATGTCTGCATATCCTTATTTCCCTCAATATTTTTTTCCTTTACTTATTTCGGTACAAGCATGTGTCCTGGGTTTGGGAGAGTGGCAGGGTTTTTTGTAGAAGGAGAGAGGTCTATAGATGCAGCCCTCTGTGAGAAGCCTCTCGAAGCTCCTCCGGCATCAAGTCATATTCACCTCTGCACCAAGACTGAGCCAATCAGCTGCACCTCTGCAATAACGTATTTAACTAGAGACCTGAGCAGAGGAATTGGACTTGTGAATAGGAGTTATGACATGTATGTGAACACCGAGGTTGGTGGAGGAACAGAGGAAGGAAGAAGGGGAGGAATGCCAGAGCAGACACCCCCTTGTATCCTATGGTGAGATGGCAGGGCGCGCCGCCCCCCCCCCCCCCCCCCCCCCCCCCCCCCCCCGCCACCCATTGAGGGCTACGGTGGAGCAGATGCTGATACATGACCTGTGTAGGATCCCATATAGCCATTTAAGGTAGCTTCACCCAAAGGTGGCCAGGACCCTGTGGGAAAAAACAGCCCCTGCTCATGGAGTTTGGCACTGGGAGGATTGCAGTATGTGAGGGTGTCTGACACTGGAGCAGCTCAGGAAGGGCTGCAGCCTGTGGGAGGAACTCAAGGTGGTGAAAATTGGTGTCTCACACCAGCACAGCTTGGGAAATGCTGCAGCACATGGGAGAGAATTAAGTAGGAGAAAAGTTGTGGAGGACTGTGTCCTGTGATAGGGGGACCACACTGAAGCAGGGGGAAGAAGTTTCAGGAGTTCACCCTGACTCCGAGATGGAAGAAGCTGCAGCACTGACTTCACCCTCCTATTCCCTGCCCTCAGTGCAGCTGGTGGGAGGAGGTAGAGATATCGGGATCAGAGCTGAGCCCAGGAAGAAGGGAGGGGTGGGGGGAAGGTGCTCTCAAAATGTGGCAATGCTTTTCACTGTCCTACTCTGCTAAGTGTTGTTGTTGTTAGTGTCTGAAATAAGTTTATGTTCTTTTTTGTTTCCCCTAACTAGTTTGTCTTTTGGCCCTGACCATAATGGGTGATTCCTCTCTCCCTGTTCTATCTCGAATCCCAAGCCTTTGTTTATTTTCTCCTTCTCAGCCCTGGGGAGGGAAGGGGAGAGTGAGCAGCTGTGTGGTGCTCAATTTCTCTTTCAGCTCAAACCATGACAGTATGAAAGAAATCAATGACAAATATTCCTTACTTAAATAATAATCTCATATTTTCTCAGGTTACAAACTCCAACAGTTAAACTGGGAATGTATCTTTTCATTGACTGCATCTTTCCTGTGGATAAAATATCTTTCTTTTATTTAGGCCCCCCAAAAAACATGTATAATCTATGAAAAATAGTACCTTCTTTAAGAAGTTCTAAAACCAGTCAATTCTCTCATCCCATTTGTTGTATGACAAGAAACAAAAGCATGATTCTTTATAATTTCTTCAGAGTGATGAATTTAATAAAGGCACATTCAGAAATTCTGTCAATAGGAAACAAGCGGAAAGAATACTCAGTGTGAATGTGTATGTATGTGTGAAAGATATAGATGGTCAATCAAGGAATAACTGAACCATAATTATGGTCACCATGATTTCCACTTATTTATTCATACAAACCCATAAGCTTATACCTCAGTTTCGGTACAAATGTCTCTGAAGACAGAAAACTAGCCTGTTTTTATTCTTTTCAGGAATAAAACTTATCAGTTTTAACCATAGTTGCCAACTTCTAGGTTGTCCTTCACATCTCACTGGTCAGCTAACAGTAATCAACACACATTACTCACAAAGGGCTCAATCCTAATTACTCTTTTCAGCCTACAGTATAAACAATCAGAGACACATGATCTGAATGCTGACTCATTTTTTAAGCTTTCTAAGTTTTCTCAGCTTCTCTACAGGCTAATCTCCAAATATACTAAATACAACCACTGTAGATGCACCAGACTGACTATAATACAAGTATATTGGGTCTTTATTTAGACTACAGAACATGCTATTTCCAAAATGATACATGAATTATTAAATGAAATATAAAGTTTATTTTCTTTCTTAGATCTAGGAGGATTCAGTAATGAATTAGATGGTTCTCAAAGCTATTACATCTTTAAAAACATAAAAAGGGTATGTGTACCTCATCCAGAACCTAGCTACCAGAGACGAGAACAAGACCTGTGTGAGAGGCAGATTTTTTTCATACTTTCTCACTGTTGAGTTGTCATATCTCCCTCTCACTCTGCCCACTGGAATATTTTCTACAGGTTTCAAGATTTCAGTTCTGGAGGAAAATTTCATCGAGGAAGTGATAACTTTATTACTGTCTACATTAATTGAATTGATAACTTCATAAACTTCGATAGCATGTGAAAACCTTGTAATACACCTATAAATAGAGACATAAGAATGGCTGGCAGGCTTGTTTTTCTGAAATAGGAGAAATTTCTTCTTGGGGATTATTGGCTGCATACACACTGTATGCAAAAGGACATGAATCCTGAGCAATACTTAGCAGGAAGGAATCTGGAAATTCTCGGTGCTGTAGAAAGAAGCAGTTTTTTATGAACTTTTATGGTATTAGTGCTAGATGGTAAAACTAAGACTTTCTGGGTTTCATCAACACCACTGGAAAAAAAAAAAAAAAAAAAGGGAAAATAATGGAAGAGAAGGAACTTAGAATTACAGGTGATGATTTTTAAGTTACATTTTGTATTTACTTCATAAATTCATCAGTTTATGTATAAGAACATTTTGGACTGAAGATAAAATCTCCAGACACAGAAAACAAGGGACGTAGGAGAGGAATGAACTGACATAATTTGTTCTTTGGAGAAAATGACAAATCAATGTAAAGCATTATGTGACTCTTTGAGCGGTAACATTAACAGAATGGTACTTCAGGCTTGTAATCTTCCATCAAAGACAAATTAATGTGACATAAAGCTGATCTATGCAGCAGCTGTGGGTCTAATCTTAAAAAGAAAGAGGGAAATTTCTGTGAAAATGTGGATTTCCAGAGTAACATAGTTAAGAATTTCTGAGGAAAGAAACTGCCTATCATTATTTGTTTATACTGCGTTCAAAAGTGTTTGCAACTCTATACTTTTTTTGTTTTTTTAAATAAAGAAGATTAAAGAGAACACACTAGGCTTGTATAAGTAATTTCTCCTCTTTGTGGAATTAGTGTTACAAATTAAAACAGTAACAGAAATGCTTTATTGACCTCACTAGGCTTTCTGGGAACCTTTTAATGTGTATGGGAACAAAAATAATAAAAGTAACATGTTATTTAATTGAGCATCTCTCAAAAATCTTTTCCCTTGAATTCTCCTCTCAGGTTTTTGGATAACTTGATTCTGACTTAAAAATGTGAAGTGTGAAAGGAAGATATGATTTTCCTGGACTCTTATGCTGGTGTATATGTAGAACTACACGTTCTGAAATGGGGCATGCTATGGGTTTATGGGGCATACCATTCTTCATAACATTGACTATGAAAAATTAAGTCAGGCAGAGAAGGTGAGAAGACTTCAGGACAAATCTGCAAAGACATAGTCTTCTGGATAGAAAAGATTAAATGAGGATATAGAAATGGAAGAAAAAGGTTGAAGAGTAAATGTCTGAAAGCTGTGCTTCTTCAAACTTGAATATAGCCAGACAGATTCTTAAATCATTTAGATTACCAAAACAAAAACTGTATCATTTCATAAGGGAAAATTGTTTTCTAGAAAAACATGGAAAACTACTTTTTGTTTGTTTGTTTGTTTGATATGATTTTAAATAATGGTTGCAAAGAGAGTTTATAGGAACCATGAAAATGGAAAAGGAAAGTTTGTTCCTTATAAAAGAGTAGTCAGTAAAATATTAAAAAATAGCTAAAAATTTCACTCAGGTTTTTTCAATGTGTAATTATTTTGGGCTCAGTTAATTTTGTACAGACTTAATCACTAATTTCTAGGTATTTAAAGGCTTTTATTTTTTTAATATTTATTCATTTACTTTAATTAAAGGTGACCCAAAGTCACCATTTATTTGTTCCTAGTTATGATCAGTAAGTCCTGAACTAGGAAGCACTCAATTATGAAGTACTGAATGTCTTCTTTGCCTTAGTCTTTACTAGCAAGATTAGCTTTCAGGAGTCCGAGGTCCCAGAGACCAGGGGGAAAGGCTGGAGCAAGTAAGATGTATCCTTGATGGAAGACAATTAAATGAGGCAATACTTCAGAAAACTGCATATAGATAAATCCATGAGCCATTATGGAATACACACACAAGTGCTGAGGGAGCTGGCAGATATCATTGTGAGGCCACTCCCACAATCATGGTGACTGGTGATGCTATCAGTCATGGTGACTGGGAGAAGTACCTGAAGACTGGAGGAAAACAAATGTTTCTCCCATCTTCGGGAAAGGCAAGAAGGGGAATTCAGGGAACTACAGGTCAATCAACCTCACCTCAATCCCTGGGAAAGTGATAGAGTGCGGAGCCACGGACGAACGACACACCGAGATGGGTTCAGTGTGGGAGATAGAGCATCAATCAACGTGTGTCTTTATTGGTCCAGGGTACATATATTTATATAGACAATGATAATTATTATGCCTACTAGTCACTAGCTGATTGGCTTAAACTCTAAAGGTCGTATTCGCACGGTCCACCTACTTGCAGTTAGCTTACAGCACAAGCTTCTCATAACACTAAGTTTCTCATGTTACTATTTCTAATTCCTGTTGACTTGTTTTCGATACATGATAGTACTGTAACACAATGTTTCTTAGACCACCGTTACCATAACACTAGGTTTCTCAGACCACTATTCCTAATTCCCCTTAACCTGTTTTCGACACACCACGGTACACAGGGCTGAAGCGTCCTTGACATTCCTCCTGTATCAGCAGCTGCGAGCAGCTGCAGGCAAACTCTAGTGAGGCCCAGCATCAGCAGCTAGAGCAGGCTCTGATCATACAATTGCTCGGTGGGCTCAGGACCCTTGTCTCTGAGCCATTCTCCAACAATAGAGCAGTTATTCCTGGAAAACATTTCCAGGCACATGAAAGACAAGAAAATCATTAGGATTAGTCTGCATGGATTCCCAGAAGAGGAAGTCATGTTTGACCAATTTGATAAACTTTTATGATGAACAGACTGGCTTGTCAGACAAAGGTAGAGCAATGGATATTTTCTACCTAGACTTTGATAAAGCTTTCAGCACTGTCTCCTATAAGATCCTCATAGAGAAGTTGTTGATGTATGTGGTAGATGAACAGGCAGTGATATGGACTGAAAACTGGCTGAATGGTTAGGCCCAGAAGGTGGTGATCAGTGGCACAAATTCTAGTTGGAAGCCAGTGACTAGTGGTGTACTCCAAGCACCAAAAGTGAGTCTAGTCCTGTTTAACATCTTCATTAATGATCTGGATCACAGGACAGAGTGTAGCACTAGAAGTTTGCTGATGACACAAAACTGGGAGAAGTGGCTGATACAAGTAGAAGATCATGGTGCCATCCAGAGTGACCTTGACAGGCTGGAGAAATGGGATGAAAGGAACCTCATGAAGTTCAACAAGAAGTGCAAAATCCTGAATGCTAGGGGATACCCAAAGGGAAAACAGTTCAACAGAGAAGGACCTGGGGGTCCTGGTGAATACCAAGTTAAACATAAGCCACCAAAATACCCAGGATAAATGGTATCCTGGGCTGCTGTAGGCAAAATATTGCTAACAGGTCAGCGGAGGTGATCTTTGCCTGTTACTCAGCACTCGTGAGGCCACACCTGGAGTACTGTGTCTGGTTCTGGGCTCCCTAGGACAAGAAAGACGTGAATGTACTGGAAAAAGTCCAATGAAGGGCCATAAAGATGATGAAGGGACTGGAGCATCTCTCATATGAGGAAAGGCTGAGAGACCTGGGACTGCTCAACCTAGAGGACGGGAGGCTCAGGGGGATCTTATAAATGTATATAAATACCTGATGGGGGGGTGCCAAAAAGATTGAACTAGACTCTTCTCAGTGGCACACAGTAACAGAAAAAGAAGCAGTGAGCACAAACTGAAACACCTGAAAACTGGGAAACACCTTTTCACTCTGAGGGTGACTGAGCACTGGTACAGATTTCCCAGGGATGTTGTGGACTCTACACCCTCGGCAAGTGTTTCTAGGTGGCCCTGCTTGAACAGCAGGGTTGGATCTCCAGAGGTCCCTTCAAATATCAACCATTCTGTGATTGTATGATGACTGATGAATGAAAGCTGAGATCCATTGTTTTTTAACTGACTCAGATTTTTGTTTAAAGCAGATGAGCTGTAAGGCCTTCAAAGAATCACTAAATGTCATGGTAAGCTAGCTAGATAACTGGATGTTAGAAGTTTTATTCCCTGAAAAGCCTCAGTTGCAGTTTTGCAGTTTATGAGCCAGATGAATATTAAAATAATCTTTGACAGTGGTGTCAGTGTTTCTCAAGTGTAAGCTTAGGGCATAATATAGAACTGTATGTCTGTAGGATTTACTTTAACACATGATCATTTGAAAAAGTCATGACATGCATTTTATGAAACTGCCTTATTTTAGTTTCAAAAAATCATTTTCAGGGTTGTCTAAATGCCTTAGAAATATGCTGTGAGCATTTTCTAAGCTGATATCTAATCTTCTGAAAAAAAATTAATGAGTCTGTCTACTAACCATTTAAGGACAGATCTCCTTATCTTCTGCTAGTCAACATGCTTGGGACAATTTCCATTTGTTTCTAAAGCTAGTCAAATGTATTAGATTTGAATTCCACTGCTTTAGGTTATATTTTGACAAACTGTTTTAAGCTGTTAAGAGCTATCCTCCCTCTTCATCTAGAAAGAATGAGTGCAATGTCCAAAGATTTTTATATGCTACAGGTAATATATTTTCACTGTGATAACTGTATTGTAGGAATTGACTGAACAAGATGCTTAAGTACAGCCTGAAGGACATTGTATACACAGAGATACCTCTGTCAGCTGTATTACTGATTAAAAACATAGATTATGCAATTCCTCCTTCTTCTAATGTAGGACAGTAGTGGTTCAGTCTTCCAAAAAGTCTGACTGCTGCCATTATGTACATGACAGGGACACTGACAAACCTATACAGTATGTGAATGTCCTGGTTCGGGCTGGAATAGAGTTCCTGTTTGTTTTGGTAGCTGGAGGAGTGCTGCAGCACACTGAGACCCCAGGGGCTCCCCAGGTCCTAGGGCCCTCACCTGTGTGTGGGGGCGGGGGGAGCACCGCTGGAGTGATGGGCCTGGATTGGCTGATATTCCATGTCATGTGACATTGTGCTCACTATATAAAGGCAGGAGAGGGCGAGGAGAGGCTGCCACTTCCTGGAGTGTGGCTGTGGTGTCTTTGTGTTGGGGATCACCAGCTGGGAACATGTGGGTGTTGGTCGGCAGATGGTGAGCAGTTGTATTGTACATTACCTGCTGATACTGCTGTCAGTGTATTATTCTGTTACTGTTATTAAACTGTTTATGTCTCAACCTGTGAGCCTCCCTTTGCCCCTCCAATTCCCTCCCCACTCCCAAGTGGGGGAAGGGTGGGTGAGCGACTGTGTGGCGTTTAGCTGCTGAGTAGGCTCAAATGGAGACAGTGAAGTTGCACAGAATCCTTCCAGTGGGTTTGGTATGATTTTGAAAATCTATGACTTCTTCTAATTAGCAACACTTTATTGCTACAGTGCATCAGAAATACATTTCAGTGATCTGGGAATAAAACCTGAACAGGATCTGTATGATCACTCTAAAAACTGAGACCCTAGGATATACTCAAGATCAGTGATCCTATGAAACAATTCATATCAAAAGCAATGAAGATTCTGTTTCCTTATATTGCTTTCTACCTCCAGGATATATGGGGTGACTCAGCTGGGGAGGTGATATGGGTAGAGGAATTTGATTGCTTTCTTACAGCTGTAAAAGACGTGGAATTTGTGACATGGTCCAATTTCTTTCAGTTTGTGGCTTCCATTCTCCATTACTGTTCCACTGAAGGAGGATCTAATTTAAGATATTTTGCTCCTCATGCTTTGCAAGATTTTATGACACCCTCGGGTGTGCTGATTCAGCTGTGTGGCCTTGCTCTAAACCAGACGAGTGAGACAAGCCATTTTAAGGGAAAACACACTCCATCTTTTTATTTATTTCGGTAGATCATTTCAGGAAATATAGGTTATAGTAGGGTGACACAACAATGGAATTGAACAGGAATGGTAATCTTTCCTGGGGAATAAGCAAGTGTGGAAACTGCAGAGGCAGAACCCTGAAAATTTGCAACTGCTGTTGATGGGTTACTAACATAAAGCCATGGTTTACTCAATCAGACAGGCTTTTTCCCATAAAATTAATTCTTAACAGTTGTTATACTAGTCACACATCAGAATATACTGTTATGGTGTTCTACACTAATAGAGGTGGGGATTTTTGTTTGTTTCAAAGGACTAAAAGGGGAAATACATTTATTTCAAGACTGAATGTTCTACTTGTTCTCCAGCTGGCAATAAATGACAATCTACCTCTTCCTCTAACTAAAAAGAAAATGTAACACTACTTATATAGCAATTCTCTTTCTGGATTGCTTTATCAGATAGAATAAATCAACAAATACTGGCCCATCAAAGTTATTGGTACTATGTTAGTTTATATTAGCTGAAAATATGGTGCACTTCTACAGTGAACTCTTTTCTTTTATGCTATTCAGCTCTGCCTTTGCTGAACTGTTTTATCTCCCTTTCTGCTCCAAAGTCTTGCTGAAGACTTGTTTATACATGGAAAAACTTCTACTGTTAATAGTCTGTGCTTTATTCTCACTAAATCCTTTGGAAATGCTTTTCTATGATTTTTTTACATATTCTTATGATACAGATTTTCTTCTGATCCCATGCCTCGTCTTCCAGTTAATGTTAGTGGGAAAAAACATGACTATTTTGTATATTCTTTCTAGATGCTTACAGTGCTTGGTCAAAGTGACAGACCAGTTCTGGATATTTTAAGAAAACTGTAGTTTTCCTGCTATCTACATCCTAAGATTCTATATCTTACATTTCTTAACAATACTGTTCAACACAGTAAAACTGGGCTGTTAAATCAAATGGTTCTTTGAACAAGACATAGTGGAAATATTAAGCACAGTAAAACATTCAGTGCAAAATAGTTCTGTCTGGCATTTAAACTTGGAAATCAATTAACATGAAAATAACAGAGAAGGTTGTGCCATGTACTGAGAATAGGAATCCTATTTAGAATGCAAACACAATCATACTGATGAAAAGAAAATATTTATGATTTATCTTTTGAATTTCAAGCTAGATAACTGTTATTAGAATATTGTTGGAGAATGGCTCAGAGACAAGGGTCCTGTGCCTTTAGCCAGTAGATTATAAGCCTGCATGCCTAAGTTGTGTCTTGTCATGTATTAAGAAAATCTTTGAACGAACGTTAGCGCAGGCTCTGCTCATACAAAAAGAAAAAGGGGGAATTGTTGGAGAATGGCTCAGAGACAAGGGTCCTGAGCCCACCGAGCAATTGTATGATCAGAGCCTGCTCTAGCTGCTGATGCTGGGCCTCACTAGGGTTTGCCTGCAGCTGCTCGCAGCTGCTGATACAGGAGGAATGTCAAGGACGCTTCAGCCCTGTGTACCATGGTGTGTCGAAAACAGGTTAAGGGGAATTAGGAATAGTGGTCTGAGAAACCTAGTGTTATGATAACGGTGGTCTGAGAAACATTGTGTTACGGTGCTGTCGTGTATCGAAAACAAGTCAACAGGAATCAGAAAGAGTAGCATGAGAAACTTAGTGTTGTGAGAGGGTTGTGCTGTAAGCTAACTGCAGGTGGGTGGACCGTGCGAATACGACCTTTGGAGCTTAAGCCAATCAGCTAGTGACCAGTAGGCATAATAATTATCATTGTCTGGATAAATATATGTACCCTGGACCAATAAAGACACACGTTGATTGATGCTCTATCTCCCACACTGAACCCATCTCGGCGTGTCGTTTGTCCGCGGCTCCGCAAGATGGCGCCCGAACAGGGACCTGCATAGAAGAATAACACAGACGGAGCGGCGGACCCAAGAAAAAAAAAACAGCAACGACCGAGGAATTCGAGAACGGACCCGGAGAAACACCAAATACAGCAGCGTTCAGGGTCCACGAGCTGAGATGGAGAGGTGCCGGCCCCAGCAGCCCCGGGGGAGTACGCGGAGAGAAGCCGGCTGGACCGGCCCTGAGAGCCGAGGTGGAGTGGCCCCGAGAAATGGAGGTGGAGCGGCCCCAAGAGTGGAGGTGACCAGCCCCGCAGAGCAGAGGCAGACCGGCCCCGCAGAACGGAGGTGACCGGCCCCGGAGAGCGGAGGCGGAGTGGCCCCGAGACCAGAAGTGAGTGGCCCCACGAACGGAAGCAGAAAGACACCGGAGCTGACGTGGTAAGGAGCCGACTGTGGCAGCCCCGGGGGTGGACGCGAAGGGATGCCACAGGCGGACACTGAGCGGCCCCGGGGGCGGACGCGAGGGGGCGCTGGAGGCGACCGCAGGGTGGCCCTGGAAGTGGAAGCGGGGGAGCGCTGGAACTGACGCAGAGGGGCGACGGAAGCTGACACAGAAAGGTGCTGCATACAGCGGCGGCAGAAACAAATGCTGGGAAATATCAGAGACAGCAGCGCCTAGCCAAATCAAGAACGATCGGACAGTGGGCCTCCGACAGGTCGTTCCGAGGACCTGAACCGAGATAGAGGGTCGCTCTCTGCAAGGGCTGCTGGCAAGAGTTGCACCTGGTGCCTTAGTCATGGAGCATCAGCAACATATCAAAGGGGGTAATTTTTTAGTGCCTTAAACAGGGAGCACAAGCCGGAGGGAGTATTTTTAAGTGCCTTAAACAGGGAGCACAAGCCGGCGGGAGTATTTTTAGTGCCTTAAACAGGGAGCACAAGCCGGCGGGAGTATTTATTAGTGCCTTAAACAGGGAGCACAAGCCGGCGGGAGTACTTTAGTGCCTTAAACAGGGAGCACAAGCCGGCAGGAGTATATTTTAGTGCCTTAAACAGGGAGCACAGGCCGGTGGGAGTATTTTTAGTTCCTTAAACAGGGAGCACAGGCCGGCGGGAGTATTTTTTAGTTCCTTAAACAGGGAGCACAGGCCGGCGGCAGTATTTTTTAGTGCCTTAAACAGGGAGCACAGGCCGGCGGGAGTAATTCTTAGTGCCTTAAACAGGGAGTACAGGCCGGCGGGAGTATTTTTTAGTGCCTTAAACAGGGAGCACAGGCCGGCGGGAGTATTTTTTAGTGCCTTAAACAGGGAGCACAGGCCAGCAGGAGTATTTTTTAGTGCCTTAAACAGGGAGCACAGGCCGGCGGGAGTATTTTTTTGCCTTAAACAGGGAGCAAAGGGTCGACGGTGCCTTAATCAGGGGTGGGTCGGCAGTAATGGTACTGTGCCTTATCCAGGGAGCACAGGACCAGTGGTGCCTTAAACAAGGAGCACCAGGTTGACAAGATGGAACAGGAGGTAGCCCTGGATTTATTACAGCGCTTTTTAGAAAAGCGGGGAGTGGATTGTATAAAATCACTCACGGGTTTAGTAGCATTAGGACAGGTCAAAGGATGTTTTCAGGACCCTAATTCTCTTTTTGATGTCAAGGAGTGGAGATGATTAGGTGATGTTTTGTGGTATATGGCAATTGATGAGGATAAAGCTGCAAGGAAAATGATGAAACCATGGCGGGAGGTGGTGAATAATAGTAACCGGTGTCAACTTGAAAAGAACCTTGCAGCTGTGGCAACTGCAAAGTTGGGGGGGGAAAGTTCTACTGTTACCCCAGATAGTGAGGCATCCGGATCTATGCTTTTTGACAGTGATCGTATTCCTGTACCATCAACAGGAGGGCCGGTTATAGTTAATGTGAATAGGGAAAGTCCGGAGGCCAGCCCCCCCCCAGTATCTTTACAGTCATGCCCCCCCACACCCCCCCCTACCTCAGAGGCGGAGGTGCAGAGGGATGATGGCCTCTCGCTAATATTTAGCCAACAGGAGTGGCGCGAAGTAGGTGATTTATTGTGGGATGAGACTATCACTGGAGGCAATAAAGGCAGTGAAGCACGACAGCAAGGGGTGGTCTGGCGAACGATCGTAAAAGCCCTGAGGGAGATGCCAGCAGAAAAGAAAGTAGCTGTTGCTGCTATGGCGGCTATCGGCGCTGTACCATCTCCACCGGTCCCTGCCGAAACCGCTCGTCCGTCACGATTAGCCACCTTCTTCGGGTGTAATCAACAGCTCCGCTCTATTAAGGGAATGTCACCAAGTATTCCTATTTGCTCCACCGTGCAAGAAGCGGCAGAGAAATCAGGCGGCGCAGGGGTACCGGGTGGAGCGGCGTGCCACCATAAACTCTGCCCCCCCCCCCCCCCCCCCCCCCCCCCCTCCCCGTTCGGATGGTTCCGCCCCTGACAGCGCGTCAGCGTCTGGCTCGGAGAGAAAAGCGGCGGCTCTGTCCGAATTAAAGCACCAGGATCACACATCGGTAAGGGACAGTGACAAAGTCCAAGAACTTGAAAGAAAATTACAGAAGTTAAATTACAGGACAGAACTCTGCATTTGCAATTACAAGAAGAGGAAGCGCTGCCGGCAGCCCCCACCACACCCACTCCCGTCACCTTTATCAGAACCAGCTCCGCTTTTAGCTCAGTCCCGATGGAGTGGGGTGATTCGTGATGCCTTGTTAAAAGTGGACAGTCATGCTGCTGGAGCGTTGGCCTGCACAGTAGTGACAACAAATGGGGGACACCTGGGAACTCAAGATCACAAGATTCTCCTCAGGGCGTTTGGACACTCCTTACGAACTTTAAAACTCTGAACTGTCATTGTGTGTTTCAACATCAACACTGGTATCAAAAACTTGTTCATGTAGTATCAGGTTCATTGTATGGTGTTTCAACACTGACACTGGTATCAAAAACTTGTTCATGTAGTATCAGATTCATTGTATGTTGTGGGTTCGTTGCAATGTTTAGAACATAGCATGGTGAAACCTGTATTACATTCTGTGTTGCATACTCTGTTGTTACAATTGCTGACACTTTTAAAACTGTAAGGATGGTTTTCTTGCTACATAAGACTGAATAAGATTGGAACATGGACTGACAGACTGGTTACGAGACTTGGGAATTTGGAAAATGGACTGATGATGGTTCTAAATCTACAAAACTTGGAAATTACTGGGTGGCTGAAAGCTTTGTTGATGCACAGACTGGCAATGCTGATTGTCATTATGATTGTCATGATGGTATTGGGGTCTGTGTGGAAATGTTTTATGAATGCTATGATTCAAACGTTAAAAGGAGTCTGGATTGTCCAAAAAAGAAAAAGGGGGAAAACCTGGTAGGAATTTTTTTTTGCGGGGGGGGCGGAATCAGGGTTATGCACTGATCCTACAGGGTTTGGACAATCCAGGCTGGGTCTCTGATCAGAAAACTGCCACATGGTAATCCTGCCCTTGAGGTCACCTGGAAGGGCAAGAAGGAGGAAGTCAATCTAGTGCTTCCTCCCTGTTTGAATGCCTGGATGCACTAACCACAAAGTAGATTTAGTTTGTTCACGCGTACTAACGATGCAGACCTATCACAGCACTTCCAGGTGCGTGATAAGTGCCTTTAGCCAACACATTGTGAGCTTGCATGCTTAACTTGTGCCTTCTCATGTATTAAGAAAATCTTTGAACAAACGTTAGGGCAGGCTCTGCTCCTACAAAAAGAAAAAGGGGGAATTGTTGGAGAATGGCTCAGAGACAAGGGTCCTGTGCCTTTAGCCAGTAGATTGTAAGCCTGCATGCCTAAGTTGTGCCTTGTCATGTATTAAGAAAATCTTTGAATGAACGTTAGCGCAGGCTCTGCTCATACAAAAAGAAAAAGGGGGAATTGTTGGAGAATGGCTCAGAGACAAGGGTCCTGAGCCCACCGAGCAATTGTATGATCAGAGCCTGCTCTAGCTGCTGATGCTGGACCTCACTAGGTTTTGCCTGCAGCTGCTCGCAGCTGCTGATACAGGAGGAATGTCAAGGACGCTTCAGCCCTGTGTACCGTGGTGTGTCGAAAACAGGTTAAGGGGAATTAGGAATAGTGGTCTGAGAAACCTAGTGTTATGATAACGGTGGTCTGAGAAACATTGTGTTACGGTACTGTCGTGTATTGAAAACAAGTCAACAGGAATCAGAAAGAGTAGCATGAGAAACTTAGTGTTGTGAGAGGCTTGTACTGTAAGCTAACTGCAGGTGGGTGGACTGTGCGAATACGACCTTTGGAGCTTAAGCCAATCAGCTAGTGACTAGTAGGCATAATAATTATCATTGTCTGGATAAATATATGTACCCTGGACCAATAAAGACACACGTTGATTGATGCTCTATCACCCACACTGAACCTGTCTCGGCGTGTCGTTCGTCCGCGGCTCTGCAGAATATCATCTGGTTTATTCCTTTTTTAATTTGTATGTATCAATATAGAGAAATATATATATGTGTATATAAATATGACTGAAACATTCCTAAGTTATCCCACAGTTCTAGTATTCAACTACATGAGTGGGAAAACCTAGGTACAAAGTTGATTGAATCTTTCATGGGAAGGCGCTTGAAGACATGTCCTTCTAATTTAATGATAAACTTAAAATAAATTATTAGGTTTATTCTGAAAAGTAATAATATGTATTACATTTCAATCACTTTGAAACGCACCTTTAACATATGGTAAGAGTTACTTGAAGTTTCTGTCACAAAACTCTGTCCATTCACTGTCTAATCTGTTAACTGAAATAAACTGTATTTTTTTTAATTGTACAATAAGTTGTTTATGTTGTAGAGAAGTGTGAATTATTTGCGTGATTTCACTGAAATAACAATGCTTCCTTTCTTGATAATAAGGTATTCAGATCTTTTAGGGCTATACCAAAGATAGCTTAATTGCTGGACATTCATTTCCTTCAGTTTTCTTTCTTTGAAACCTAGTCCTCCTGTCCAGCTTTCTCCAGCTGTGATAGAGACTTGCAGCTCTTTACTTCAGATGGCTGCAATGTCAGCTAGCAGGGATTGGGTGGTTAATTCTCCTTGGAGAAGCAAGCAGAGTACAAAGAGAAAGAGAGCAGGTGTTTTTCATACTCCAGTTACACTGAATGAAGCAGTAGCACAGTATAGATAAGTTGTAAAAGTTTTGTACAGTTTACAACAAAAGCTGATTAATATCAGTGTGTGTATAATTTATTTATTAATCCCAGGGATTTTTATAATTGATTTCTACAATGTATCACTCTACTGAAAAATCTGTAGGACATATGACTCAGTTACACACTAGATCATAAATTTACATTTTTCTTAGTGAAGTCATTTTAATTTCAGTCATATTCTCTCTTGGTAAACTGTATAGGCAATTGTGTGTGACTTACATGTGTTGATTGATGTGAGTGAAAGTGTATATAGCTAAATGTAATAACATGTATATAACTATGTGGATAACCATGTATTATTGTATGCACTCAATTTATCAGTGTAGAAATACTCACTTGTAAAAACGCAAGATGTACACTTTTACACCTGTATTACTACATTATCCTTACTGTACATCATGATATATATGTATATTGTACATATCATGATATATATAGAATGTAAAAAAATCTTTCATACATACATATTTTTTCCCTGTCTGAGTTTTCAGAGTTTTACTTGGAATTTGTAGGCTCGTGTGATCTTAGGTACTTGAAGAAATATTTATTCAAAATCATAGTTTCACTGGATTTCAGATGAAGCTATGGGAGAATGAATGTTCCACAACATTCAGATTTAAAACTGTGCATTGTCAATGAGTTTACTCAAAACTCTTTTGGAAATATTCAAGATGTGTAATGATCCTAATCTTATATATTTGAAGTCAAAGATGGCATCACTGAGTTACATACAATTTAGAATTTAAGAACAAAAGACATAACAATTATTGATATTTAATACATAATGAGGATCTCTTCTGAGGTGTCTAAGACCCATTCTATGGAAAGTTTTGTACAACATGCAGCAAAAGTATAAGTGGGGTAACTTATGGAGATTGTTCTAGCTCTGCTGTATGGACTACTGTGATTTTAGCAAGATACATTGTGAAACAGTCATGAGACATCACGTATTTCCATGCTCACAGGTATAGTGACTACAACATGAGTAATACAAGTAATTTTTTTTTTTTATTTTGGGCCACAAATACCCAACAGACTTTGTTAAACTGGATTGAGTTTGGTCAAAGGCCACCATGATGTGGAGTACTTGACCTGTGAGAAGAAGCTGAAGGAGCTGAGCTTGTCCAGCCTGGAGAAGAGACAGCTTCAGAAGGACTGAACATCTGCCTCCAAAGCCTATGGGAAGGATATTGAAATACCAGTCAGCCTCTTCTACCACAGTGGTGCACAAGAGAACAAAAGAAAATGGAGATAGAACAAGAGAAAATGGAGATAGACTGATAGCATAGAGATACAGACTGGATATGAGGAGAAAACTTTGCCCTGTGTGGATAGTCAGGCAGTGATTCAAGCAGCTCCAATTCCTCCCCATCCTTGGAGGCCTTCAAGACCCAACTGGATAAAGTCCTGAGCTGAGGTCTGACATCAGAACTGACTCTGCTCTGAACAGAAAGAACTCTTGGACTAGAGTTATCCTGGGATCCCTTCCAACCTGAATTATAAGACTGAATTATATTGGGATTCTTTTACTTTAAGAGCGTGCAAATATTTAAAGCTACAGTAACATAGAAACTTTTAGACTTGCTGAGTGTTATTTTCAGTAATATAAAGAATTAAAACAGTATATAAAGGTTGAGGAATAAAATTAATATATCTTAACAATTTTTACATGAATATTCTGAAAAAATATTATTTATGTAATTTAACCAAGATCATGTCTTTGTCCAATCTATTTAATCTTAGGCACATGCAACAGTAGTTTCATGTTATATTCAGTATTGGGATCGGATTTTATTTTGACTGGAAAAAGTGTTATTTCTTTCATTAACAATCAAAAGCAGTTCCTGTGGTTTTTTTTCTTTTAACTTTCAATCTCATTTGTTAATGATCTGAGAGTCACATCAGTCAATTCTAACAAATCACTGGTGTTTTTCCCCCTCCCATATTATATCTACTTCTAAAAAGAAAATCATAAACATATGACTAAGAGTGTTCTCTCTGGTAATAGTGCAGGTGAAAAGTAGGTTATGAGAAGATGCTTTCTGTCCTGGTTTGGGCTGGAATAGAGTTCATGTTTGGTTTTGGTAGCTGGAGGAGTGCTGAAGCCCACTGAGATTTCAGGGACTCTCCAGCTCCATGTGACCTGCCTGTGTGTGAGGGGGCAGGGGGAGCACAGCTGGAGCGCTGGGCCTCGATTGGCTGATATTCCATGTCATGTGATGTTATGCTCACCAGATAAAGGAAGGAGTGGGTGGGAAGACATGCACTCTCACTTCTGGGATTGTTGCCACATTGTCTTTGTGTTTTGGGATCGCCAGCTGGGATCAGGCAGGTGTCGGTCGGCAAGTGGTAAGCAATTGCATTGTACATTACCCGTTTATACTGTTACCATATTATTCTGTTACTGTTATTAAACTGTTTTTATCTCAACCCACGAGTCTCCCTTTTCCCCTCTGATTCCCTCCCCACTCCCGCATGGGTGAGCGGCTGCATGGTGTTTAGCTGCTGACCAGGTGCAAATTACGACACTTTCACATTGCGCTTGCATACTCCTGATCACAAAACATGGATCTGCTGGGCAGTTACAGGTATAAGTAAGAGCTGCAAGAGGGCTATCTTATTTAGTGACAACTATGCAGGTCCTTCAATGAAGGGGTATGCCTACATATCTCCCACATGGGATATATGATCCTCCCATGTCACCACCCCGTAACACTAAGAGGGTGACAAAAGTAGTAAAAACACGCAAAACAAAGTCCTATTTGGAAAAAAACAACCAAACAAAAACAACAATGAACAAACCAAAAACCACTCTGTGAGGGTAACCAATGAACTACTTTTTCAGACAGATTCATATTAATAGGAGCTAGGAGGTCAGTTTGTGTGTATATGGATAAGTATGTTAAGAAGTAGTTAGAGGGGTTTTTTTTTGTGTTTGATAAAAAAGCCTACATACACTTCATATTGTTAAGTATGAAGTTTTCTCAGTCGTTTCCAGAAAAAATGATGCTGCTCAATAATAAAATGTTAAAGGAATTGAGTCTTATTTCAGACATAAATAAATATTTCTGCTACTCTGTGAAACCTAAGTTTCAAGGATAATTTTCCCTGAAAATATAGTGAAAAAGATTACTTTTTTGAAAAAAGAACTTGCATGACATTGAAAATATTATCCCTATCTTTTTTTCATAATATTCACTTTATATCAGTATTTCAGTATTTTGCTGTCTTATCAACCATCCCTTAGAAAGCATCAAATGCCAATGGTTATTTGCTTGGATTTGTGTATGTCTTCAACGTTTTCCTTAATTGCAGTTAGTAATTTGAGAAACCACAAATAAGCTTGTTGCTTTCATTTCAACTTTGTCTTATGTTTTTCATTATGCTCTCTTTACTCTTTAACTTAAATTACTGGTACTTTATGAAGGCACAAAAATGTCTGTCCTGAGAATTATCACCAGAGCCATGATAAAAGTTTACCTAAAAGCAAGCTACTGTTCAAAAAGTCTCTGGACTCCCAGGAATGGAGTGATCTTACTTAAACAGTATAGAAAAATTTCTGAGAAAAACATTAAGCAGTAACTGACTAAATTATGTTGTTAAATTAGACAAGAGTATCTGTAGCTGCGCAGGGCATAAAACATTTGCTAGAGTGAACATGCTACATGCTCCTTATTCATGTTTCATACTACTTGAAAGTTGCCAAATGATTAAGAGAATCATGTTATTAAGGCAGAAAAATATATATTACCATAAGAGAAATTCTGAGGATTCTTATGTAATGAGACATGAATCTGAGGAAGATATGTTAGGTCATTCTCTTTGTGATGCCCAAGTTTTGCTTTTTGCAGTGAATACTGTAATTTAAAATGTAGATTTAAAGATGTGCTAAAAGATTGTCCTTCTGCTGTATGAACCCAGTGATACTGAGCATTTCAGAAAATCAGATCCCTTATATTATAAAATAAACAATTTAGGCTACAATGAAGCCATTTTAATATCTCAGATTAATCAATCATTTTTGAAGCATGCAGGACTTAGGATATGTGATTTGACTTCATGTTTGTGCCCCAAAGAATCCTGCTTCTTCACAATGGATAAAGTGAGTATGATTAATTCTATGACATCACAAGCATTGTATTTTGACTGTTTGTGGTTTTTTAACCTTGACTACCTGTCCTGGGTTGAGTGACAGGTGGAGATTTTTGGTGGCAGGGGAGGGGACTATAGGGGCGGCCCCCTGTGAGAAGCTTCTCAAAGCTCCCCCAGCTCCAAGTCAGCTCCACTTCTGTTTGGAAACTGAGCCAATCAGCTATGCCTCTGCGATAACGTATTTAAGAAGGGACATGGTGATGAGCAGTGGGACTTGTGAGGAGGAGTTGCTGCAGCTGCATGAACACTAAGGTCATTGGAGGAACGGAGGAAGAAAGGAGGGGGGAGGTGTGCCAGAGCAGAGACCCCCCTGTATCCTGTGGTGAGACGGCAGGGCGGCCCCCCCCGCCACCCATGAAGATCTACGGTAGAGCAGACATTGATTTATGGCCTGTGTTTTTTTGCCTGGATGATCAAGGTTCTGTGCCCAAAGAAGGCTGGGGTCTTGTGGGAAAAGGTAGCCCCAAACAAAACCAAACCAAGACACCCACCAAGCTGCTCTCTCACTCTCCACCTCAACAGAATGGTGGAGAATAAATGATGAAAAGATCTTATAGGTTGAGCTAAACCCAGGGTGATTACTTACCAGTTACCAACACAGGCAAATCAGGCTCAACTTGAAGAGTAATTTAATTTTTTGTCAATTAAAAATAGAGAAGGATGATGAGAAAAGAAGACAAAACTAAAAACACCTCCCCTCTACCTCCCTCTTCTTTCCACGCTCAGCTTCACTCATGACTCTTCTACCTCTTCCCACACCAGGCAGTACAGGGATTTGAGGAATGGGGGTTGCAGTCAGTTCATGACACTTCACCACTGGCACTCGCTTTCTCACACTTTCCCCCTGCTCAGGCATGGGTTCCCTCCCATGAGATACAGCCCTTCTCAAACTTCTCTGTCACTGGTCCTTCCCATGGGCTACAGTCCTTCAAGGACTGCTCCAGCATGGTTCCCCTCCATGGGGTGCAGTCCTTCAGGAACAGACTGCTTCAGCATGGGTCCCCCACAGGCCCCAGGTCCTTCCAGGACCCTGCTCCAGTGTGGGTGCTCCATGGGCTGTGTCTTCCTTCAGGACATCTCTATCTGCTGCAATGTGCATCCTTCACAGGCTGCACACGGATATCTGCTCCACTGTTAACCTCCATGGACAGCAGGTGTACAGCCTGCCTCAACATGGTCTTCTCCATGGGCTGCGGGGAAATCTCTGCTCTGACAACTCAGGTACCTCCTCTCCCTCCTCCTTTCACTGATCTTGATGTCTGTGGAGGTTTTTTTGCTCATACTTTTTTTCAGTCCTCTATCTCACAGCTTCTGCACAGCATTTTTCACCCTTTGTTTAATATGTTATCACAGAGGTGCCATCAGTTTTGTCCAGCAGTTGTTCTGTTTTAGAGACAGCTGGAACTGGTTCTGTCCACCATGGGGGCGACACTGTCTACCTCTTCACAGAGACCACCCCTACACCCCACCTCCTCCCTCCCCTGCTACCAAAACCGTACAATGTAAACCCAATACACTCAACAAGGTAAATTAGTTATCCTAATTTGAACTTGAAAGTTAATATTCTCAAGTTTCTTATGGAAGAAAACCTTATGATTTTATCATGCTGCTTTCTAAGCTATTTTTTTTATAGGTTATGAGATCTTTTTATTGCTGTCATGTTTATATATCATCAATCTGTCATCTGCAAAAAAAATTTTGAATGATTTCTTCATGATATCCTTTACAACCACATGCTAAATTTTTAAGATAACTATGAAATCTAATGCATTTTTTTTCAGATGCTCTGGTGATGATTAAAGGGCCATCAAACAACTCTAACTGGTGATTTATGGCTGATTTAGTCTAGAAAAATCACAAGATGTTGACAAAATGCCAGAGTATTCAGGGCCAAGATGATGTGTCCAAAGGCATCAATGTAGCCAAAAATACGCTTTTTTCAGGAAAGGGAAATTCCAGTTCAGCTGCAGATAGAGAATTCTTGAAAAATCCCACTTGTAGAATTAAGATGCTGTAATGTAAATTGGTGAGTGATTGTGTGATCTATGCTACAAGTTACTGAGTGAGTTACTGAGAAAAATAAAAGAGGCTGTTCTACCTTCAGATCATGAGTTAGGCTCAACTTCTGCAAAATTTAAGCTTTAGACTCTTTATGTGTGTAAGGTCATTTCTTTTACCCTCTCAGAAGGAGCATGCAGTTTTGGGGAATCCTTAGAATAATGCAATAACAGGAAGTGTCTGAAATGACACATTTTCTTACATTTCTTTTTAGTTATAACAGCATTCATGACAATTTAACAGGCAATGTTGAGAAAAAAAACCTCATGATCTTCTCTACATCATTTTCCTGTAACAGACTTTGGGTTTATAGTCATACCATACTATGTCACCATACTATGGCAGACAATTTGGTCTTCTTCTTGTTGAAACTCATGGCTCTCAGTCTGGGTCACCCTGGAACAAGTGACACTTTTTTTTTTCCCTTTGTTTTTATTTTTTTCCTTTTAAAACATTAGTGTTATATGAATTTCCTATTTTTGACCAAGCAGCTTATTGAAACTGAGGGACTGATCCTTCATGATCACTGTATTTAATCAGATTCTCTTAACTCGGTCCACTGCCTGTCTTTCTCTGCTATTTTCTTCAGCAACTACTTGTTATCTCAGACTATATATTCAGGGAAGGTAAACAGATAAGCAAATTATCTTTTAGAAATAATGTAACTATTTCTCTGTTTCCCCAAAGCTATTCTTTTCAAAGCCACAACTTTCACATAGTTTTTTTGTTTTTGTTTTTCTTTTTTTTTGTTTGTTTGTTTTTGTTTGTTTGTTTGTTTGTTTTAATTTTTATTTTTTTCTCTATATTAGGCTATTTTACATGTGGATTATTTAAAGGACTTTGTTGCAAGCAGATGACTAGGTCAGTGACTAGATTTTGGCCTGAGGTTAAGCTAAATGAAGTGGAAAACTACTGGATATGATGTGAGAAATTCCTGAACTTAACAAATAATAGAATGGGAAGTTAATGACACTTAAATGTAGCTCAGTAAGGGGTGGCTGGGTTTCATCTATGTTGAAGTAGGAATGATGTGCAAGATTGCAAAACTGCAGAGATACTTGGAGGGGAGTATTAGGGATCTTTTGGGGAGTACAGTCTTCCAAGGCCAAAAGCACCTAGGTAACCACATCAGTTGTATTATATAGAGCCAGGATTACTTAAATAATGTAGAAATACTGATTTTCAATATGGATTTAGTAAAACTGGGACTGGATGGGCAAAAAGTTCTTAAGGCAGGTTGTTTATTAGAGCAGGGAGGACACTGATAAGAAAAAAGAGAGTTACACAGATGACAAAAAGGAAGGCCAAGGAACAAGAAAAAGAATTAAAAGGTGCGTACTTGTGTGAGTGGTGTTGTCTGGGGATACCTGTGGGGCAGCCCTGTGCTTGATCATCACAATTGGATGAGGACAATAAACCAAACATGTTGTTATAACCATACCACATGACCCAAAACTTCTGCTGTCAGGAGGATAGGGGTGGGAGTGTGGTGATGGTCTTCCCTGGACTGTGAGAGAACACCTCAGTAGACGATCAAGCATCCTAATATCACCATGTCAGTGCAAATTCCATGTCTCATGGCATTGGCAGCTGTTCACTGCTTCACAATGTATTCTAGACAAAGTTTTTGTTTTGTTATTTTTTTTGTTCTGTTTTTCTATTCTGTAGTTAGAATTGGATTATATTTTTACTTTTATTAAAGATCATTCAATGTAAATAGCATTGCAAAGGGTTGCAATCAAAATTGTTTTCATGTGGGACATAACATGGACAATAGATTATGTAGTCTCATGGCAAAACATGTCTAGCTACCTAGTGTTCTGGATCATCTTTGCCCCTTATTTCATACAGTGAGACTTCTAATTCAGAACAGCTGCAAGATTGAATATCATAACACAGATATTTTCAAAAGTGAGTTGCATTTTTCTGCTATGAGCCACCACACACTGCAGTTCCTTCTGCTATGAACTACCATTTTGTAGTTTTAAACCTCAGAAAGCAAGGTTGATGTTTTATTCTACAGGTAGTGAAAACTGCTGTTCATAAATAGGTACTGTTGGATCAATTAATGTGTACGCAGGACACAAGAAGTGGAGGCTTATAATGCAAGGGCAATGTCTCTTGTTCCCTATTGATTTTACTTTTTATTGATTCGTACCATGGATAGTGCTTGCCTTGTAACCTGTTCCCAAGGTAGCTTACTGTGTCAAGATGAAAGTGCTTTTCTCTATCCTTTTTAAAATATGTTAGCTACACTGTGATGTCCTCACAAGCACTACTTTTCCACAGCAGGTTTGTAGCATATGTGATTGTTTTCATGGACATAAGGATTTGATCAGAAATTGGTGATACTTGACATCATTAACATTCCTTTAACAATATCCTACATTTTGCACAAAATCCTTTTTATTTTTGCAGAATGTACTCCTCAGCCTTCTCTAACTCTGAATCTGCCTTTATGTGCACTTTTTTTTCTTTTTATATATATCTGCCAGGTTCATGGAAATAATGGTGGTTTGAGATTAGTTGAAGAAGAAAAGTGAAATTAACTTTTTATGAGCTTTTCATATCTAACTTTTTCATAATTTTCCAAATCATTATCTATGATGTAGAGCTAAATAAAGGTCTGCATATGCTATCAGTTTAAAAAGTTCGAAGACATTCAACATCTGATTTTCTACTGCTTCTAACAGAAATTTCTTGCTTAAAAAAGTAAGTTTCTGTCTTGGGATGTTAAAGATATTTTTTGATGTGATTTCAGTATTTGGCAGAAAAAACTCTCACTATTTCTTCTCATTCACTAAACCTCAGTCAATATATGCAGTTTTATACAGTAGTGGGCTTTTT
Source organism: Tyto alba (assembly GCF_018691265.1). NCBI lineage: Eukaryota > Metazoa > Chordata > Aves > Strigiformes > Tytonidae > Tyto > Tyto alba. The sequence goes on along the minus strand of NW_024881282.1, from coordinate 71,043,321 downwards.
ATGTCTGTTGTCCTGAGTACTGTACATCTATATAATCAAAGTTTGCTTTTTCAACCTCATTTTAATAAGCATAGCTTTGATTTAAGGAATGTGTATGGGAGTTTTGCAAATTTATTGTATGAATACTAATAGAGTAGTTCAGAAAAACCTAGTATGGCTAGGTCAGAGCTTTGAGTCTTTGAACAGACATTGTTTTCTTTTTGAACCATATTCTCTTCAGCAAAACAAATTTTGTTTTGCTTATTTAGTTTGTGTCTATTTTCTCCTCCTGGTGGAAATACACCTTAATTCGATAAATTCAATTAGGTTTTCACTTCATTAAGATAAATAATTTTATTTTTAAAAATGAAAAAATCAAAACCAGTAATAAATATTTAAAAGTGATAAGAAAAAAGTAGGAAACTTTTTCACAATTCTTTAGTACAGCTGAAATGAGTATTAGGAATAACATAATTGTGTGGAACAATAACAGACTTCTTATTTATTTAAAAAAAAAACCTCCTTACAAAAAATGGGACTAGCTGTAATCTTAATTATATTATTTTTTGTTATAAAACATTTGTTTTCTATTAATAAGTTTTGTTATCCATAGTTCTAAGATGTTCTTTGTGAAAGTTTTATTTTATTTCTGAATACTGCATTCACAAATGCACTTTTGGGCATTATGACTTTTACTTTTTCCTTATGTCTGCTCCTCTACCGTTGATTCCATTGGTGGGTTTCCATCTTATTTTGGATTAATTTTTATTGCAAAATAATAGGAAGAAGATAGAAGATATTGTGAAATAGTAGGAAGCCAAAATTTGTTGTCTTTTTATTAACATTTCCGTATTCAGATTTTCTGTAAGTAATGACCACCAGGTATTAATATCTGATGAATAGCTAATGGTCCCAGTTTAGTATTATGGAGGAGCAATAAAAAGTCTTTTTCAACTTCTCCTAAACTATCTAAATAAACAAATGTGCTTGGTGACATTAATTTGTATAAAAGTGAAATTCCTAAATCAATGGTTTGAATGGCATAAATTTCACAACAAAATTAGTCCTTACCAGACTGAACTGTAGGGCAAAGTCCTCAATATAAAATTACTTGAATTAGTTTCATCATTTTTAATTGAACAGTTGAGAAAAAAATGATGTTAATGGGTCATGAACATGCTTTATGAATCAGCAAAGCTGTATCAATCTTTCAGTTGTGTTACTGTGTCTATCATAATTACTATGCTAAAATTTGGGGCTGCTTTGGTTTTTTGTTTTTATTTTCAGGAAAAAATTTCAGTTCCCAATGAGAAAAGTATATTTTTTAAAAATATCTTATTGATCACTCCTCCTCTTTCTCTAATAAGCTTTTATGCTGTCTTTATTTACCTTTGTCAATTCTGAAACCTGTTCTTTTGCAATGGTTGATTCCTTTCTTTTATTATAGGTAAAACAAAGAGTTAAAGATGCTTATGGTAGTAGATCAGCTTGTATGACAAAATTATTATGGTCATGTGGCTTGGTTAACTAAAATCACAGACAAGAAATCCAAGGTTACTCCATCTGTTAGAGTTACAGATGGAAAAGACTACCCTGAAAGTAGGGTCTACTCCAAAACAAGAAAACAGTCCGGCTGAGTTTCTTTGTTTCTCTGTTTATTTTTCCTTGTTGGTTTGAGTAGCTTCCCTTGATATTTCCTACTGAGGAGTTGGGATTACCGGTAAACTAGTACTGTTTTATTCTTGATGCTGAAACTCTGCTGGGAATTCTTCATCTTTAGGACTCAAAAAATATCTCTAGCTACTGATTGTTTCCTGTTATTCCTACTGCACCATGAGAATTCTTTTGCTCTATGAGGAGAGAGGTTTTGCCATGTGTTCAGGAACCACTACCATCAGTGTTACACTCAAGATCTTGTTTTGTTAAAAAGTCACAAATATAGATGGAGCTACAAAATTTAGTGTTAATACAATTAATGTTTAAAGAGTGTAACTTTTTGATTTTTTTGATACAGAAAACCCTAGTATAGTTGAAATTATCTCATAAATCCCCTTGTTATGTGTCCCTGTTCACTTGGTACTGTGCTTATCCTTTCAATGTCCCTTGAGGTTTGAAGGTGATAGTGCCACACTCCTCAGAAAGAACAGAGGTGGATTTTATGACAAATAACAATCATCCTGAGTTCTTTGCCAGGAACAGTGTGATTTGGAACACCTCTGTCCTGGAATGAGCTTGAGTTTATTATAATGAGTCATCCTGGACTGCTGCCTTCTGGCTGCTCCCAGCTTGAGAGTGAATGTGACCCCACAGACTCCCCCAGCTCAGACCCCCTGGGGTCTCTTGTTTGTTGGGCAGCGACCTCCTGGGTTTGCCAGACCCTTCCCACAGAGGCATTGGCAGAGCTCAGGCTCAGGCAGGGGAGGCAACAGGCACTTGGCCCCAAGGCAGGAGCTGAGTCCTGACCAGCCCTGAGACTGGTGCTCTCAAGTCAGAGCAGAGTCCAAGACTTTTCACTAGGAACAGCAAAAATCATACTTATAGGCTCTGCTGTATCAATATAATCACTGAAATGTTATGCTGATCTATTCTTCCTCAATATGCTGCATAAATATGTGATAACAGTATCTCAAGTTTTGACATTGAACCACAAAGTTAACATAATATTATGAAAGACAGTCGCATTATTACAGGAAGAATTTTGGTCTTTTCCTCCTTGTGCTTTCTTTGTTTACAAAATATTTTTGTTTCCCTCCTGTTAGGATAAACACCGGCCTCCATGCATCTGTTTAAGTATCCTGCGTTTGAATGAGTTGTGGGGTGTTTTTGGTAGCAGGGGAGGGGGATATAGGGGTGGCCCCCTGTGAGAAGCTTCTCAAAACTTCCCCAGCTCCAAGTCAACTCCACCTCTGCACCAAAACTGAGCCAATCAGCTGCTCCTCTGTGATGATATATTTAAGAAGGGATGTGGTAAGGAGGAGTCAGACTTGCAAGGAGGAGTTGCTGCAGCTGCGTGAACACCAAGGTCAGTGGAGGAATGGAGGAAGAAAGAAGGTGGAGGGTGTGCCAGAGCAGAGACCCCCCTGTATCCTGTGGTAAGACAGCAGGGTGGCCCCCCCCTGCCACCCATGAAGATCTACACTGGAGCAGACACTGATTTAAGGCCTGCATTTTGCATAGTTGACCAAGGTATCTGTGCCTAAAGAAGGCCAGGATCTTGTGGGAAAAGATAGCCCCTCTGTTGTAGTTTCACGCTGGGAGTATTGCAGCATGTGGGAGTGTCCCACACCGGAGCAGTATAAGAAAACGCTGAGGCCCATGGGAGGGACTCACGTCGGAGAGGGTTTGTGGAGGACTATCTCCTGTGAGAAGGGGACCACACTGAAGCAGGGGGAAGAAGTTCCAGAAGCTGCCCCCACAGCAGATGGAAGAAGCAGCAGCACTAACTGCACCCCCATTCCCTGCCACTGTACCACTGGGGGAGGAGGTAGAGATATCGGGATCAGAGCTGAGCCCAGGAAGAAGGGAGGGGTGGGGGAAGGTGTTCTCAAGATGTGGCAATGCTTCTCGCTGTCCTACTCTGTTAAATGTTGTTGTTTGTGTCTGTAATAAATTTATGTTCTCTTTTTCTTCTCCTAACGAGTCTGCCTTTTGCCCATGACCATAATGGGTGGTTTTCCCCTCCTGATCCTATCTTGAATCCCAAGCCTGGCTCATTTGTCCCTTCTCATCACTGGAAGCGAAAGGAGAAGTGAGCAGTTGTGTGGTTCTCAGTTGCCTTCTGAGCTCAAACCATGACATTAGGTTAAAGTTTTTAAATGTTTAGAAGATTATTTTTTCTGCTGGAAGAAATCTGAAAGATACTAGAAAGGATTCTGAAACAATAATTTGTTCATGTAACAAGTTCACATGTACAGATAATTGTCATATTTAGACAAATTCAAATTATCCAATTTTATAAATATAGTTTTAAACAGTTCAGTTTTCTCCACTTTTGACTTCAGTTCATTAGTTAATATAAACCTGTTAAGAAGAATATTTAAAAGATCTTCTTTCCATTAAGATTAAGCCATTCTATAAGTGACAAGTAATGTGAAATACATTCTAATAAGATAAATTTTGATAAACAAGATGTGTCTTCAGACTTCTCTAACTCAAATTACAGAAATATTATAAACACAAAACTTTTAAAATGAGTGACTTATCTTTTGAGGAGGAAAAAAGTGTTGTATATTTTAAATATTGATTGATTAAAGATGAATAAATTAGATTCTGTGAATTAGTTCAATTTGGGCACCATGACTGCACTGTCTTGTATTCTCATAGTCAGATAATGTAACTTTTAGGAAGCCCACATCAGATTAAGGCATAACCAGAGAATAAGGCCAGGGCAATAAATCTTACTGCCATGTAAAGTAACACTGGCATTGTTGTTCTCAGTTTTAGGAGAAGCATCAGGCTTTTAAACATAAGTACATCTGACCTGCCAAATCTAAAAAAAAAAAAAAAAAATAGGTGAAGTACAAGCACAGTGACCTTCATATTTGGAAAACATAAACATTTCATGTTGCAAAAATATAAAGCACTTTGAGAGACTTCTGATGTCTTTGATTTATCATTTTACTATGACAGTTTTTGGAGGCAGGTAAACAGTCATAATCTCTTGTGGTGTCAGTAAAACTGACAATTTACGAGGAGCTGCATCCTTCTTTTCTCACATCCCAACTTTGATTAAAAATTGAAGGATATTTTCAAAGCTTCTAAACAAACCTCTCAGAACAAAATTTACAAAGGAACTGTAATTTCAAATCAATGTTTTTTCTTTCATAGCTTCTTAACTTTGAATTTCTCTGCCTAAATATTACTTTGATTTCCAGTATTGAGATTTGAAATTGCTATAAACATGAAAATCAGAACGAATTCTTATTTCAAATAAATTATGAGCTTTGAAATTTTTTGAAGTCAGTGTTACAATTTTGAAGATATACCCACTCTAGTCTGTGGGATATTTTGTTTCAGAAGTTTTAGCAGACATGTCAAAGAGAAAAGCAGGCATATGGAATAAGAAAAAAAAAAAAATCTTCAAACCCAGCTATCCAACACAAAAGTGAAAGCAATGGTTTATATCCAAAGAGTAAACATGTGGAAGAATTTCTGTCACTGAATGAGTCAACCTCTCAGAGACATGAGAGGTATCAAAGGCAAATACTTGAAATGATCTTCAGTACCAAGGGTATCCTGATACTGGAAAAATACAAAATCAACAGATAGAAGATGGAAGTCATGAGGTATATTCTCCACTAATGCAAATTCTCAACATAGTCTTTTCTCATGGGCAGGGTGGAAATTGTTTCACTCTATATTTTCTTTTTTTCAAGTTAAAATTCAAGATCAGTCTTTGTTAATAAAAAGCTAGAAGGCTCACTTGTCATTGTATCAGAAATTGCAACTCTGGAAGAACAAGGTAAGAATAGATCTGGAGATGAAAATTCATTGGGTTCCAGTCCCATTTTTTCCTTAAGGTACATTCTCATCCTGTAATATTTATTATTACCACAGTTCCACCATCATTTCTGAAACTATTCTGATTTATATCTGCAAAAGATATGATCTGACATATAATGTTAGCCAAAACTTGCTGTGTGCAATTACAATTATTGTTCATGTTTCAGAGAGACGACATTTTATCAATGGTTAGAAATGCTTTTCTTAATAGATTTTACATTTTCTTTTTTCCTCTAGTCTTTCTATTCAGTGTCACATTTCCAGCCAAAAATATCACATAAGGGACCAGACGTGGCTGCCTTTAGATAGACAAATATAGCAGCACAACACAGAACCATAGCATGACTAAAGTTTTCATGATACAGAAGGTTAAGAAAAGCTACCAGCAGATTGCAGTGCTCCACACTGTGTATCTGTAGCATAAAGTGCAGCTCAGGTCCAACCCCTGACATGCCAGTTTGGATGTTCTGAGAGAATGCCAGATATGATTTTGAAATTTGACAGTTTCCCTGACCAGCATACTCTATATCCTAACGTCTTTGCAAAAGCAACTCTGTCCATTTGGTCTGATTGTTAGATGTTCCTCATTCATTCTGTTAATTCTCTGGTGGCTTGTGGAAACATAAAATGGCCCAAGGAATATAAAACTAGAGAAGTATCCTAGAAAAGTATATGATTACTTTTACTTCAGATATAATTAAACACTATTGTGGATACTCATGATTATCGTAATTCATGAATAAACAGAATTGTCATGACATTAGTGTTCTAATGATTAAAGTCAACCAGAACTGTTGTATAGCTTATATTGCTTATAACCTGTATTACTGTTTCTTTAATTCAGTAGCTTTCTTATTGTTTAAAGAGGATATAATTAATCAACAAAATCTATAGTTACTGGCAGCTAAGAGTTTTATCTAGGCACCTTGTCAACCACGAGATGCTTTTAAAAAATAACTACAGCATAAAATAAGAAGGAAATTTTATATCTTCATATGAGAGTACATTTCAGTGTTACATAAAATTTCACTTCTATCTATATTAAACTTATAAAGAAATAGTCCCTCTTTTTCACCACTTTCTGTTTCCAGCAAAACCAATAGGACTGGAGTCATATGACATAGTTTTAACCATCTTAAGTTTAGGTTTCAAATTAAATATGTTTTCTCTCACACTGATCATCACCTATAAAGGCAATTCACCCCAATGGAAAATAGATGTCTAAATTATTTTGTAGATAACTATTATGTTTTCTATTTTTTAGCTCACACGTCTCTTTTACATTCCATATGACTGAATTTCAGGTTGATTTTTTCCTGCATCTTCCTGAAAAGTGCCTGAAATAAGTGTTTTAAAACTAGTAATACTTTTGGTCTGCCAATCCATTTTCCACCAAATCATCCTGAAAAACTGATGTAGCCTTTCAAATTTTTAGTTTTCTCTACTTTTATTTTTGTTAATTTTGTACTTTAAAACATGAGAGCTTAAATCATGAGTTAAGAAATTGAACTCTGACACCATTTATTGTGATAGTGAAGTTACCATGGTGTATAGCAGGTGATACTTTCTGGCATAACAACAAAAAAACAAATGGGTATATTAAAGATATTACAACCAGCAGTGTCCAACACACATACACACACACACACAAAGATCTCATGTTAATTGAAAATTCCTAAGTAGAAAGTCATATATTTGAGCAAACCTAGTTAATCATTATAAGAGTGTAATTTTGGGGGGGATTAATTTAGGGCATTGATCAAGACAAACATTCATACCTTCTTGACTGCTGTGAAGCACTTGAACCAGAAAAAATATGATTTCAAAAGACTGGTTTTAGTAAGGAATTGCTTTCTATTCACTAATTAGAAAAGCTCTCATTCTGCACCACTAATAGATTTAAAGTCTATGCTTACCTCTGTCAAACATATAATTCATTTCCACCCAAAAAAAAGAAAAAAAAAAAAAAAAAGCTTTAAAAGTTTTATATTGATTGCATGCTCATTTTTGAGTGTTACCAATGTCAGGTCTAAAAGTAATTATTGTTTTAAATAGGCAGAGTGTAAATGTTAAACATTGCTTGCATCAGTAGTTGTAGAACAATAAAAACATTTCCTTCTCTGTTTATCCAAGCCTTCATTCTTTGAAGAATTTTCATCTTGGTCTGTTTTTATATTTTCCAGTTGGATGAAGGGAACTGCAGGTAAAAGTCTTTCATTAGAGGCATGTCTGATTTAATTAATCTTTAATTATTGTGCAAAACAAATGAAAGGATAGCTTCGATCAGCAAATTCATTTGCAACATTTATCAACTAGATGATCTTTATCACCTACCCAGATGACAGTAAATCAAATGCATGCCCCTTTTCAATTCATGAAGTGAATGATTAAAGTGTCCATAAGAGTCCCTATCCTAACTAAATCTAATTGTGTGTGAATAATCAGTTCAGTTATGTGATAAATGTGCCTTCATAGAATCTAGTCCATAACCAAATCATATTTTAAATGATACTTGCTTTAAAAAGTACATTCTTAAACTCATGACTTCAGACATTTCTTCTTCTTCCTCTTTCATTGGTAGATAAATATCTATCATACTAATTTAATAATTTTTCTTTGCTTTCTCCTTGACCTTTCACATCAACTCTAGCGGTTGCCTTCACTTGACTTTTATAATTGTACTACATTCCAAGCACAGATATATTTCTTATTAAAAAATCATCTTAGGAAAACCCAAGAAGTATTACTCTATTTTATTACAAAAACTTTTTTAGTCTAAACCAAATGTTAATGTTTTCCATTGCATAGCTTTGATTCTTAAGACTGTAATTGATTAAATGTTTCCTCCACTTAACATGAGAAAAAAGAAATCATAACTGTATGTGTTTATTGCAGAATATAAAAGGTACCAAAATCATACATTCTCCTTGAGAACACATTTCTTGACCTCTGCTGTTTTAAAATATTTATTAATTCATTATTTTTTCACCTGAACTACTAAGATGCCTTATGTAAGATTTCATGAAACTTTTGTTTATGGACAAAATTAAGTTTAGAGGACTTAAATGAGGATTTCAAACCTTTAGAGGTTTGTTTATCAGTACATAATAAAATATCGATGAGCTAACATGACAAATAAGCTATTATTTTTTCTAATCTAGCCTTAATTTACACTAAAGTCTATTTAATTTTTCAAGTATGCATGTGTAAAATGAGACCTTTTTCCTTACCCCTCATTTTTAAAATAGTTAAAGATCTCTCTGTTGAATTCATCTGACACATTAAAGGGAGAAAAAAACCTTTTTAATTAATTATATTTAGCTGGTCAGCTAAAACCAAAAAACTAGCTGTAGGGGTCTTGAAATGATTGAAAAGTTAGAAACTTGAAAAGGGAAGAAAAACCTTTCATATATTGATTCTTTCTATATACAAAGGTGGAAGAAAGAAAATGGGATTCACATAAGAAACCAGATACCAGAAATAAGAAATCTCTATTTCCTCCCACACAGACACTTTGGAAATGCAAAATCCTGATGTGCAATAGAGTCTTGGTTTTGCTTTGATTTGTGTGGTTATTATTACTATTATTATTCATTATCCAATATGGGTCATATGTTTGGAAGATGCCCTTAGTAACAATATAGTTTTATTAACTACTACTTTCATTCACAGTAATTATATGTTTGGGTGAAATGTATACACATCTGAAACAGATTCTGTAGCTATCAATGAAAATGCACCCATCAGATAACAGAAGGCAGATCCTATGTGAATGCACAATCTCATCAGTCAGCTGGCTTCAAGAGCTATGCTGATTTAAACCTCTATATTTGCCTCAAACATATTTCAGATGATGAGACGCCATCCACAGCCACTCTGCTGGGTTGTTAATGATAGATCTCATATACATATGCACAAAAGTAGGGAATGAAATAATGAAAAAGTCATGCTGTGTCCCTGGGGAAAATATACCAACAAATGAAAATTTAAAGATATAGTCAAATGAATTAAAAAGACGTTTCACTAAGTCAAGTTAAGGAATTATTTATTCCCTATAGTGTGGAGCATTATTCGTTCCCTTCATTGTAATCCAGGCCTTGATTTGTGTGTGAATGTGAATACTCCTTTAAAACTAAATACTTACAGATTTTCATTAGTGAAGTACTTAGTGGGAGAGTTTGTCAGGCTTTTTTAAAATCATATGAAGTGATTTCATTAAATTATTAAGCAATTGGTTTAATTATGCAAACTTTCACATTGCTAGCTGAAAAGCAGATGTTTTATTGGAAAACATATTGCTTCATGAGAGCAATATCTAGGCACATTGTCACCGATTAAGATCTAATGACAATTTGAAGGCTAAAGGCATTTGGATACCAAACCACTTTAATCACAGAATTATGTAATTTTACAAATGACATGACTTCTTTGTTTAGTGGGAGAGATACCACGGTCCCAGAGAGAAGTAGGATGAGTCAGTGTACTGTGTGTAGTCCTGGGCAGAGTAATGGAATCCCCTGGGTTCTTTAGAGGTTGCAGAGATGATATTGGTTCCTGGTACAGGACATGGTGTCTCCTCCCTCTCCTCCAGAGTCTTTCAGGTATTCTGAGTATCCTCATGTCCTGGTTCAGGCTGGAATAGAGTTCATGTTCATTTCTGGTAGCTGGAGGATTGCAGATAGCACACTGAGATTTCAGGGACTCTCCAACTCCCCATGTCCTGCCTGTGCACAGGCATGCAAGAAGCAGGGAGGGAGCACAGCTGGAGCACTGGGCCTTGATTGGCCAATATTCCATGTCATGTGACTTTATGCTCACCATATAAAGGAGGGGTGGGTAGGAAGGGCCATGCTCTCACTTCCAGAATTGTGGTCGCAGCATCTTTGTGTTTCAGAATTGCTAGCCAGGAGCGAGCTGGGTGTCTGTCAGTGAGTGGTGAGCAATTGCATTGTACATTACCCGTTTAATACTGTCACCGTATAATTTTATTGCTCTCATTAAACTGTTTCTATCTCAATCCACGAGTCTCCCTTTGCCCCTGCAATTCCTTCCCCATTCCCAGGTGGGGGAGGGTGGGAGAGTGGCTGTGTGGTGTTTGGCTGACAACCAGGCTCAAACCATGACACCCCCAAACTCTTTATTGTCATGAGTTATAGGTTTGCGTAGAGAAAACCTCATTGGTGATTAGTCCATTCAAATTGTACTTTCATTTTCTTATTTGCTGTCACAATTTTGGCACTCACAATCTGTTCTAGACACATCTGGACACATTTGCACTTGCTAATATCAAAATGTTGTATGCATCACCTAACTATTTATTTTCTTGACCACACCAAAACTATTCTTCTGTTTGGGACAGCTGGCTGATTGTACTTTATCTGCTGCTATGAGAGCAAAAAGTCAGTTAAGGTTTTTACACTCCGTACTGACTATGCCTGACTTGTGCTAACTGTTACAAATATTGCTATTGCTTCCCTATTTAGGAAGGTAACAGATAGACAGGTAATATACCTTTGACTGCCAAGATTCTGTTCAAAAGTTTTATGAGATACAAATGGATGAGTCACTTCTGATTGTTGTTTTCAAACTTAATGAAACTTATATATATGTCTGTTCTCATCAGAGGATGAAAATGGAATTAATTTCTGTTCACTTCTCAAAAATAAACTGACACTTTCACTAAAGATGGATGAATTTCACGTGAACTGACAAGGAAAAGCAAAATAATTCTCATAAGGATCCCTTGTAAGTGTCTGGAGAGGGAGATATTCTTTGAAATAATGGACAAGGTAACAACTGCTCTGAGAAACCATGAACACCACCTGCACATAGCAGAGACTCCCAACAGCTTGCAAACTCCTTTATTCAAAGTATCATCTTCCCTTAAATCAGAATATTTTGGGGGGTTTAGATATTATCAATATCATTTTGGGTACTGAGTGAAAAATCTTTCCTCACCTGAAGAGGAAGACTGTGTTTCCCCACAACAGATGCAGGTTCAAATTATTAATCAAAGAGTTGGGTGCTTGAGTAAGCTGCAATAAAACTTATCATGAGGACATCCCCTACAGAAAACTAGGAAATCGTTCTCCCCTATGGCTCTTTTCCCCAGTGATGTCTTCAAGAAAAGGAGACAACTCCCTTGTTCTTTAACACTTGTCTGAAAAAAAGGGAGACCAGAGCTCAGCTGGAGAAGCTGGTTTTCTCAGCCAGCTGCAGTATTAACCTGTTCTGTTTCAATTACAAAATATAATGTAGGGCACTGATGAACTACAGCCCTTGATATTGATGAGAACCAATTAGAAATAAGCAAATTCTTCATAGTAATTGGAGAGCTATAGACACTGAAAATGTGTGAAACCTTATATAAGATATCTCTTAAGTTGCAAATTAATATGATGGTTCAATTGGAAAAAAATATAAGCAGTATACAAATAATTGTTTTATATCACCACTCGTCATTACCTTTGCACAAATGTTACAAGCATACAAGGAGAAGCACAGGAGAATTATGCTTAGCGTATACAAAATTGTTCAGAAATCATGTATTATTTTCTTCAGAGAGATTTAAAAACAGTCAAATGGTTTCTAAACCTTACTCTCTTGAGATATATTGTATTCAAATATTTAAACCTAGAAATGTAAAAAAATGCAAAACTATAAATATTCCTTAAAAGGAATTATTTTAACTTGCTCAAAAGAATGCCCTAAAAATCTCTATCTAATTTCCAAGTTGTCTTTTTTTTTTTTTTTAGTTTTTCTAGTCTTCAATAAACGTTAGTTTATGTAGTAATGTAATTTTAATGTTTTTTGGACTAAGTCATGTATAAGCACAGTGGCATCGATTTTGTGATTTTATTCAAAGTCTGGTTCTGTTTTATTTCCTGTTTAAAATTTCACTTTCTGTACTTTTTTTTTTTTTTTTTTTGGTAGAGATTTTATTTTTTACTTTTTAAATTAGAGGTTTATGTCCTGTGAGAGCAGAGCATGAATCCATGGACATGATATATTCCGAACAAAAACAGTAAATGTACCAAATCTAATTTTTAGAAGCCCATTTTTATAATTTCTGAGACATCCTAATAATTCTTAGGGTCTAACACATAGTTTTTGAATGGTTGATGTTGGCAGCTCTGTGGATTGTGGTTTAGAACAGACTAGAAGACATCATCTATATATTGGTTTTAATGATTTATGGACTCTAGCACTACCTTAATATTAAAGAGGTATGCATGATAGTGTGGCTTTGGGATGATCTAGGGCTGTGAGTTTGCTCAGATGAGATACCAGTTGACCTAGACTCACCTGATGTGTGAATACCTGGATATTCCTAAAGGTAGAGCTGGATAGATGCAATGGTAGTTAGATCATCCTGTTGTGTCCTGTTTATCAATGAGCAGACGTATCTAAAAAAAAACAACTCAACAGGCCTTGTAGATATATCTAGCTGAAAGAGTTTATTAAGACAGGTCTATACATGCTTGTATGACCAAAGTACAGAATAATCAAATTATGACTTACAGTATTGGCATAGGTATTTAATACCTGTATGTATGTGTATATATCACAGTGGTGGGTTGACTCTGGTCAGCAAAAAAGCACCTACCTAGCTGCTTCCTCACTCCCACCCCCACCCTCATCAGGACTGGGGAAGGAAGCTCATAAGCTAAGACAAAGACAGTAATAAGTGAAGAAATGAGGGGGAAAAAAAAAAAAAAAAAAAAAAAAAAAAAAAAAGGATGCAAAGACAATTACTCATGACCTCCAATGGTACATGGTTGCCCAGCAAATCTCTGTGCAACAGTTATCCCGGAAGATATCCTCTCTTGCAGGTTTATTGTTGAGCAGGATGTCATATGCCATGGAACACCCCTTTGGTCAGTTCACGTTATCTGCCCCAGCTGTAACCCCTCTCAAATTCTTGTCCGTCCCCAGCCTACTTGCTGAAGGGGCAGGATGAGCAGAGTGAGAAAAAGAGAAAGCCTTGTCCTTGTCAAGAACTGTTCAGCAATACACAAAACACTGATGTGTTACCACCACTGGTTTAGTAACAAATCTAAAGCTATGAAAAAAGTTGACTCCACTCCACCCGCCCAGTATATGCGAAAAATATCTTTTGTAATAAACAACTTTTGCTGTATCATCAATTACATCAGTGACAGGTTGGCATTTTTTGCATGAGATTGGTTTTTTTTTGTTTATTTTGTTGTTTTTTTTTTTGTTTTGTTTTGTTTTGTTCTATCAAAGACAAGAAGAAATTGATACATTCTACTAGCCAGCACTAAGGATTATTGTATTCAGATTGCCAGGTTTGTTGATTCATCAAAATAATTCTGTCAGATTACATCAACTAAAATTGATCTGGAATACAGGTACAGTGATAAATGATGCTGATGAATAAATTAGCCACCCTAGAAATAAATAATCAAGTGTAAAAGCCTTCTTGATATATACCTGGACAGCAAAGGAAATATTATGTGATGATTACACTCCAATTCAACAGAAGCAGAAAAATGATCTATAAAATATTTAACAAACCAATCTGAGTGAAACATGCCCAGTCTCACTGGTCTATGTGAAAAACTGAATTACTGCCTCTTCAAATTCATCACAAATACTTTGGTATGCTCTTTTAATCGGAAGGTCATTTTAAAAATGACAGGCAAGGGTTATTTCTATTTGGACAAATATTTGAACTTACTACCTTGTTGTGTTTATATAAAACTGTGTGCATTGTCCTTGTGTAAGTACTTTTCTCTCTGACCTTTTCAAGCACATAGAAAATAAATCTTTTGTTGGCTTTAAAGTGGCTGTCATAACAACACCACAGGGTTCTAAGCATGTTGACTAACAATTTCAAAACAGTTTAATCCATTTGGAATATTTTTTCTTTAAAATTAATAGATGTTGATACGAACTAACTAATTGGCTTTAAAAGTTTCAGTCCATGAATTTGAATGTCTTTCCCAGTTACAGTTTCTTATAGTTTTATAAATAATGAAGTTGCATCAGTTTTTATTAAGATAGGATTAAAGTGAACCATTGTAGTAAAGTCAGAATTTATGTGCTGATATTGTATCCTTTTTCAGCAAGTTTTTTTTTTCTCTTAAACTCAGGAATAATCTTCTGTTGCAGTTAGTTAAAGCAGACTTCCATCAGATGAATGCCTAAGTAAGAATGAAGTCTCAGTATGACAGTCCTTATCTTAAGGAAAAAGATTCTTATGATTTTACCCCTAGCCACCAAGACTTCCAATTCAATTCAGAATCTCATATTAAGGATGCATACTTTTTCTACTCTCACTCAAATGAAGTTTATGCTCAGGTTCAGGGATCCCTGTGATGTATTGTCCAGAACTGGGACAGAGTCATGTTTGAAATACTTAGGCAAGCATTGAGAGAGTGTATAGAGGGAAAAAATATGTCATATTGACAATTCCCCTAAGGAAATTCTGAATCTTAAAGATAAAATTCTTTTCTTCTGTGTCTTTGTAGCACACTGACATCAAAGTCATGCTGAAGGATTGTGCCTTCTACCTGTGATCATAAGAAAGCTACCCCAAAATGTAGGATTTCCCCTGAAACATCTTTGATCAGAAAAATCCTATGTAATAACTGAAAATAGGATACTATCTATACTGTGACATGCCTGGTAGGATTTATTATGTCTCCATAGGACTTCATGTGTATGTGTGTGCACATGTGTCACTGAGGCAATAATCCTAAAGTAGGTCTCTAAAATAGATCACTTTGAAAAAAAAAAAAAGAAAATCAAGAACACCAATACTGTTGAATCATATGAACACTGACTTTCAGTATTTTGAATAATTCTGGTTTTGATCTATTTCAGAATGCAAGATGGCTAACCCATGAATGGTGCCACATGTCTAAGAAGTGATAAAATAAAATATAACCAATTAACTGTTTTGGCATTCTTCAGTGCCAGCCTTACATCCCTTGAAAGACTTGCTTGAGGAATTGTGCCTAAGGAGTGTTAGGCATAGCCCATCCAAAGAAATCTCAGTGAGATCCTGAAAATCTAAATGGAATTGTTTAACTCTGTGTTGAAAGCATTGACAAAGTATTGTACATGAAAAAGTTATATATTATAAGCAGTTATTTACATCATAACATAAAGGCTATGATACACCTTTACTCACCAAACAGGATACGCATAAGGAACTCAAATATTGGTCCCCTCTGGTCAAATTGCTACAGGGTAAAAGCTAAAGCTTGTTGTCTTGTGTCAGGTCACTGTGAGAGGTGGTGTCTCTCCTGGGCCAGGCGCTGGAGTCCAAGGGACCTTCTCATGGGGTGTCAGGGCAGGGCTTTGCAGCCAGCTCCAGTCCCACCACCAAAAGCCAACATCAGTGGGACAGGCCTTAGCTGGGAGTTCCCTCTCTGCCTGCCCCCAGACAGGTCACAGAGCAGGACAGGGGGCAGCTGGGGGCATTCAGCATCTCCATGGGGCATTTCTGGGACCAAGACTGACAGCACCAGAGGAATGAAAAGGGGTCTTGGGCCAAGGAAAAGAAGCAACACAGAAGGTTGCCAAGTGTCACTTTTTTTGGTGGCATCTAATACAAATATCATCATCAATCCCAAGCTTGAAAGTATGGTGAAACTTTCACAGTAAAACAAGCAGATTATTGAAAACTAGGGAACTAGTTGAAATTTTCAAATTCAAGGGAGTTACTCTAAATTGATTATGTTAATGGGGGGGATTTAACTTAGCAGGGAGAGATTCAACTTAAATAGCCAAATTACTATGTCTACTTCTAATGATGTCCTAAATAGTCATCAACCTGCCAAAGAATGAAGATTAGTTCTATATATAAGAAGTTTTATCACAAAAGATGTGGTTTAGGTTGTTTTAAATGGAGAAAAAAGTCCCTAATAGCTTGTAAACCACTTCTTCCTTCCTTGATGGAATTCTGTAATGTTGGGCAGTTACTGAAGATCCCTTCTGTGGATGATAGGTCTGATTCTCTAGCATATTATTCCTTCTGCAGTTAGCTCATTTGCATTTAATTTGCAAAGTAGAATGTTCTTAATCTGCTTTTACAGATGTGATTACAGGAGTAGAAACTCAGAGGTGGTTTTGTTGTCTTTCGTTAACAAATGTAACAGTATGATTCTGGATTTACTCTGTAGAATAGACCTGTTATGTGGATCTGAATTTCTATCAAAATAGTTTTCATGCCCCTGAAACAGAGCTAGTCCTGGAAAAAAAAAAAATGGAACAAATGTAGCTCTCCAAACCACTTCCATTCTACTTTAACCTATGTTTACTATGTGAGGTTTTTTAAGTGGAAAAAAAATAAATTGCATTTCTTTTCATTTACTTTGATTAGTGTTAATTCAAATGTATTGACTTCAGTGACTTTATTCCTTATCTTGTTAGATGTTGTAAGTAAAAATGAGGCTGTTAGGAATACAGTTGAAGCAGGCTGGACACTATTTAACAATAAATGACACAAAGTAGGTAACTATTCCTTCCATAATTCGTAGCACCTGGTAGTGGTCTGACATTAGACCTCATCACATACTCTTTCCACTTCATTAACCACAACTAGAAATCCCAGTTTCACAGCAATTGAAGCAATGTTCTAAAACAGTGTTGCAGACTTTAAATTTTAATATTTTATTATTTTGAAATACTTTGGCTATATTTAATCCTTTCTGATTTTAAAAGACTTCAATAAACTTGTCTTCAGATTACTGTGGAGGGGAAGAAACACTAGAGTATCACCTTTTGTCTGAATGGATCACATACATACTGCATATAAACTTACAAAATGCAGACTTGAGACTCAATAACCTTAGGGTAAAAAGCTATGTGGTATGATCAACAAAATTTACAATCCAGGTGACAAACAAGATCTCTGTACTGTGATGAGGGAACAAAACATTATAGTGTCCAAGTCATCTAGCAGAAAGTAAAAATCACATTAAAAGGAGTCTGACATCTTATGTAGTCACATTCCACATAAACCAGTAGACATTTGAGGAAACATTTTTCTATGTGCTGTAGAAATTTTGTGTCTGCTTCCCAGTTCCCACAGATTAAAATTCATTCCTTCCTAAACTTGAGGATACTTAAGCTTAAGGATGATTTGTACTTAAAGTGGTGAAGGAATATGGAAATGGTTTCTTATACCACACAGTAACATCTGCCCATCTGTAAAGGAAAAGATTCTTCAGTGTAAAAACATGGTGAAGAATTTGTACTAATTTTTCTCATGAATTCTGTTTATAAGGTTTAAAATAAAGGGTTTACAATTTGGTAGAACTAGTAAACAAGCAGTTATAATAAAATTTCATTGAAACAGTTTAAATGCATTACAGTATCTTGAAAATGCTACTGAAACAGTTGGAAGAGTGCTTTCTTCTGGCTAAAAGATGGCAAATCAATTAGATAAATGGGACTGTTACATATACTTTTAGTTCCCAACTCTTCATATCTGCAAAGTAGGTGAAAGTGGGATCCTTTAAAATTATATAAAAAAAATCCCCTTTTTTTTTTTTTTTTGTATGTGTGTGTGTATATGTAAGGTTAATTGGTAGATTTATTTTGTTATTTTTATATCTTTTTAAACCACCCAATCTGAGTACCTGTCAAAACTAAAATGGCTGCACATTACTGACCTTAGCCAAATCAAAGGAAAACTGTTGGAAATCTTGAGGCAATACTCTGCTTCTGTGAAATATCCTGTCCTCTCCAAAGGCTGAGGATTTTAACTCTCACAGCATTTAAACTCCTGTTGACTGCAAAAAAAAAAAAAACCTGACTGATGCAGGTATCAAGATGTTGCAGTTACCCTATTAAAATAGCTTGAATCCTAGATTATTATTTCAATTTTAGTTTAGAATATGATTTTGAATTTTAAATGGGGTTATAGCAGCTATGAGAATATAAAGTATGTCAGGGCCCTTGGAATAGGTAACCAGTATGGTGTGTGCCTTGATCACTATAAGAATCGTTATGGACTCTGAATTAAAACAATGGATACTGGTTATGGACTTTGAGTCAAAACAATAGGTACCAGAAGATACTGGGTTTCCTTTGGAAGATCAGCCAAAGATGAAATGAGCATGAGCAAGAATGGAGTTCAATCAGCAGACAAGACTATCGATGACCCCCGTCCAACATAACCACTCATGCATTAGAGACATTTGCATATGGTAATGATTTCCAGGAAATAACATGAATATACTAATCATCACCCTCCTCTCATTCTATTCAAATCAATCAGTAAAGATGACCAATGATTTCTGTAGAATAGGTGTATAGGTAAGTTGAGGTAACTGAAAGCCAATCATTATAGATGTCAAATTAAACTCTATGCCTTTTATTGATCTTATGTAACCATGACTCTGCTGAAAAAGTGTATAAATATGTTGTACTTTGTACCTGTTGTTGAACAGGTCTTTGGTGAATCTATCCCCCATGTTCCCCAGCACTAGAGTAAAGAAGTGCCTGCTTATCTGCTTTGTGTAGATAAGTTCTATTCACAATTGTGACCACTAACAAAGACACTGAGGGAACTAACAAGCTCTTCGGCCTCTTCCCCCAAATCCTATGTATTTGGTTATCTGTGTTCAAAATCAGCTCTGATTTTGCTCATCTATGTAACCTGGGATAAAAACTATTGTGAAAACACATAAGTAGTGAGAATGAACTCTGGGAGTCTCTTCTGGGATCTCTGTCCTCTTTGCTTGGAAGATGTATTTAAGCTCAGGTCCTTGCCCTAGGTCTTTGTGTGAGTTCTGTTGCAGCTGTGCCTCTGCCCAGCATTGCACCTTGTTGTCCCTGACCTGGCCTCACTGACTTGGCTTCCTGGCCTGTTCTTAGACCTGCACTGTCACTAAGGACGTGGCTGGCAATCATGGTGTTATTGGCTCGCTGCCACCAGTCCTCTGCTCTTCTTGCATGTGTACTCTATAATGGTGTCCCTTGGTGGTAGAGTAGTTGCCCTGCCTGCCAGCTGTGATTTCCAGTTCCTAGATCCCCTTTCCATGCAGAGAAGCATAGATTTGCTGTTCCTTGTCAGTACAAAGTTCATTTGCTGGATCAATGGCTTTGTAGAACATTGAATTTAGTTTAAAATCAATGTATGAAATGATGTTCTCATTTTCTTTTTTTTTTTTTTTTTGAATGACAAATTTATTAAGATTATAGATAAAAGCTGACTCAAATAAATGTGAAAGTTTTCATATATACTGTACTTGATTCCTCTCACAGTGAAAAAGAAAAGCTTTTTGCTTTACTTATATGGAAAAGAAAGAATAACATTGTGTAAAATATATGCTCATTTGTCTCTCCTTTTGTTGCCAAACCAGAGACCTGTGTCACCTATTAATTATAATTGTATAAATGTGGATATAGTTAATATTGATTTACTTACAAAATATATAAATATTAATTTGCTTCCAAATACAAACATACCAAAACAGAATAAATGTAGTGTGAGCAACAGCAGTATACAAGTACTTTAGTAGTATACAAGTACTTATTAACAACGTAATGACACTTCTGTCACACCCTAAACATAAGAATGTGAGCTCCAAAGTAGCAAAAACATACAGTTGTCCCAGAAACACACAAATGATAAAAGTTTCTGCAAGTAGTCAAGGCATGCAGCTAAATGCAGAAGAAAGAATGAAGAAGAAAGACAACTGGCAAAACTCAAATGAAAAGAAGCAGTGTTGGTAGAAGATGAGGTCCCATTTTGGGAGGGGCTGAAAACAGCAAAAACCCATCAAGCATGAAGAAGCTAAACATATACATGCCCACATCAGTTCCAGCTTCTCTGAAGCTTGCTCACCTCGACATCTGCAACCCAGTACCTTCAAGAACTGCTATCAGTGTTAGCTATGCAGCATCACCTCTGTAGTGTAAGTGAATGCATGTAATATATTTTGTGTCTTAATTTAATATTAGTAGAAAGTGTTAATGAAATTAATTAATTTTAATTTTAACTTTCCTGTTTTTTCAGTCTTCTAAACACTCCTCTCACAGTAGTCTCAAACTTGAAAACTGATAGATATATATCTCACATATATCAATATATATATCTATACACACACACACATATGTATGCCACACATGTATATATGCCACCTTTGTCAGTAACCAATCTTTTTCTAGGTCAGTAATAGTCTTCCTAGGACCCTTTTTTCAAGCTGTGATCCATGTTCAGTCCTGTTATGAGGAAAATAGTAATCCTGAATTTTTTACTATATCATTTAGCTTTTTGAGGCTTATTATCATTCCACAGAACACGTCCATATCTCTCAAAATTTCTTTGACGATGGAGACATGGCACAAGTATCTGGAAAACGTCATTTATTTCCAGCTTCAGAATGAACCTAGAAAGAGATTTTTTAATGATACTAATTTGCACCCTCCTTCTTGTTGACCAGGAAGCAATGGATGAACCTGTTCTTCATCTCCTAGTCCGTTTTTAGACAAGTAGTTTATTGATTTCTGAAAACACATTCTGAACAATGATTTAGTCTAGTTAAAATATGGATTAGAGATGGAGACCAGATTCTGTCAGTTACTTTTATTAAAAACTTTATAATAGACAGTTAACATTGATTAAAAAAAAATCATTCTACTGGTTGTTTTTGGGGATTTTAGCAGGAGAGGTGGATTTTGTGAGGTTTTTTTTTTTTTTTTTTTTTTTTTTTTTTATTTGGTTTTGTTTGTTTGGGTTTTTTTATGGCATGGTATTAAGAACATTAACAAATTTTGAGCGCTGGCAAGTGTTAATGCTCTGTTGTAATTCTGCCACAATAGTGTTGCAAGCATAGATTGAGCAATGTACATTTACAATGTCTTGGATATTAAAAGATATGTGACATTGTGTAAGATTACTTATTAAATAATGAAAATCCATTTAAATTGAATTTTTGAAATAGTATTATACAGGCTATATTTTCTGTCAAAATATGCATGTAAGTTTTTTGGCAAAAAATAATTTTAAATATATGACAGTTGCATTTGATAGCTTATTTTGCTTTGGTTGTAATTTTTACTTGTTTACAGTCTTTAATGAGATTTACATGTCCTTTGATAATATACAGACCCAGTTTACCTAGTGCTAAAATTTATATGGTTTCATCCACTTTATTCATAGAAAAGAATAATCAGGAATTAAGTACAAATTATTCCAGCTTTTTGGAAAAAGAGTAGAACATCTAGCAAAGACACTGTCTACACTCCTTACAGTTGATAATATTCTTTTAGTGAGTGTACAATGTCTAGTGAATTATTTTAAAGTATATTATGATCTAGTGAATATTGTTGCTACATAACTGTAGGGAGCATAGCAAGTTTCAGATGTTTTAAGAAATTTAATGTAATATTTTTTATTGATATAATATAGATTTTATATTGGAATTCTACTTGGTTCTTCTTTTTTGGTGTATGCCAGCTGAAAGTAGATCTAATTAAGTTCTAGTACAGTTTAAAAGCCAGAAGAATTTTGGAAGGGTGTGATGGCAAGGGTTTCCTTCTCTTAAGACACTAATTAGATCACCATTTTGACAGGTACAGTTAGGCTACTGATATTCATGCCTAATTCATGCAGCCCTGAGAACAGGTAGATTTCTACTTTAATAGTAAAAAAAATCAAATAGAAGTTGGTTTATAAACAGCATAAATTCCTCTTAGAAAACTCTGACTTTACACTAGTATTTTCAAGAAAGCCAATAGTTTCATCTTCTTTAATTAATTTTATCATTATACTTCTTTAGAAGACCTAAATACACCAGAATAGTATTTAAAGATTATTTACAAAGTGTCTGTTTCATATAAATACTAGACAGTTTATTCATCTTGTTCCATGTGAGTTATCCTTAATTGCTTGCCCATAAGGAGATAAAGTATTGGAAACATTATTATTTTCTATTCAGTTTCTATTCTGTGTGGCATGGAGGAAAGTTAATTTATTGTAATTGGAGGGGGTTTTTTTTTATTTTTTTAATTCATCAATGCTCACCATGGTTGTTATGCTGGAAGTTAAGACTTGTGTAGCAATTTGGATATGAATGGAATCTTTTTAACTAAGTAAACACATAAAAACGAATAAATAAATACTCTGTGTCTTGCAACAGAGAAAGAGAAATTGTACAACCCAAAGAAAGATAAAGTTAAAACACCTCTACTGTTTTACATTTATATGTTTTCATTAACATTGTTGAATGAAATGATTGACTAATCATTTTCTGAAATACTAACGGGGAAATCTGTGATAAATTTGAAGAACATATTTTTTTTTCTTGCACTAAATGGATAACTATTGGTTATTTACTTATTGAGAGCAAAGATTTACACCCCATAATAGATATGTTGACTACAAAATAAATTATTAGACTAAAACATATACCATGTTCTTATTAGGTAAAACTGAACACCAGATTTATTACATTATTAAATACAACAATTACAAGTCACTCTTCTGGAAATATTTAAAGAGAAGATTTTTCTTTCTCTCTCTCAATTTTTAAAGTTTTTATTATTTTTTTATTTTTAAATTTAGGTATCTGATATTCCTAAATTAACTTTTAAAGGAAAGCAAAGCTTGAAAAATAGGAGTCATAACTCATTTTGTCAAGCTGATAAAAAATGTCTTTATAAAATGAAAAGAAACAGCAGTAAATTATTACTTTTTTGATTGATGGATTGTATTATGTTGTTCAGACACTGTAAAGGTATAAAATAAATCTGAATGAAATAACTGTTTTGTTAGATAATTTGATTATAAATGTCATAATTAGAAATATATGTATATATGGCTTACGCTACCAGAAGTGTGATTAACACTAAACATATCAAGAAAATGTATGTTATTTAAGTACAGTTTAAGACTTTCTGAAATGTAGAATATGATTAACTAAACTTTTTACCGTAATAAGATTCTAGTTTATACTGTAATTTTTTTTTTTGCAATCAAGGTGAAATGTTAAAATACAATCCCCTGATTTCACAAGCTCTTTTGCATACAACTATCTTCAATATTCCTATGTTAAAAAACAGTTAAAGTCTTTGTTGAAACATTATTTTATATATCGCTTCTCACTGGCTATGTAAGTGCCAGTGAAGTGCCAGTGTTCTGTTTGGTTTTTTGGTTTTTTTTTTTTTTTTTTTTTTTTTATTCCCAAATTCTAAATTCATCTCTTAAAGAAACATAAAAATAAACTTGAAAGCATGACCTTTATTTTAATTAACAAGCTCACCAAAGTTCTTGGTATTGCAAACTTGTGGTACAAAGATGAAGATCTATTCAGTTTCGCATTTGCCAATTGTGACATGACAGCCGTGATCACTTTGTGTACCATCAAGTCAGCTGGAAGTAGTCTTTAGCCTAAAACTTAAGACAAGCATAAGATTCTAACTCCATGTATTAACCAACATTATTTCACACAGATGTAACAGATAACTATGCATTTTGATGGCATTATTTAATTAGAAGATTGTTCCTTTCGCATTAAGTTAAATTGAATTTGAAATCAGAGCTGGTAATATTTTTTTATCATTTAAAAATATATCTTTTTAAAAAATTACACTCTCTGAAAGCCTTGTTATAGTAATGGTTAATCAAACTTTTCTGTTTGATAAATCTTTTTACTACTTCAATAAATTAATTAATATCTTATAACAAAGCTAAGCAAATAATTTCTATCAAATAATTTATCAAAGCTTTTATTTCTTGTTCACGAAACTTGTTTGTCCATATCTTTGCCTCTGGCTTCTTACTGTATTGATTGACTGTAACAATTTTGCAGCTGTACAATAAAAAAGAGTTGTTTTGAGTTTTGTTTCATTACATAAATTATATGGTATGATTTCTGTTCCTCATAAAGATAATCCTTCTGAGATACTTGGAAAAAAGACAGAACTAAAATTTTTTAGATGACAGGAAAAAGGTGGAATGAGTTAGTGTCTTGTAAACGTATGTCCAAAAAGAAAAATAATAATAAAAAAAGATATTTTAAAACTTCTTTATTTTTTGTTACGCTGGTCTCTTTTTATGGAAAATATTGATCATCTTCAGATTCTAGCTTGTCATACAGTGATAAAATAGTGTCCTGTCTCAATATGTTTCCTGTTCTTATGTGTGATCTAGATTGCTAATACTGATTTATGGATTGTTTACAGAGTCTTATAGATATGTCTGACACTTAAGTTCCATCTCTCTCTAAACATAAAGAACATAGACTCTGATCCTGCAAAGCATTTTGATAAATTTGAAAAGGTAGGCCTTTCCTTCCAGTGGCCTTGACAAACTTTACAAAATATGATGGCCCTACAATCATACCTGTTCTCAGATTAATGCCACACCTCTCTACCAAAGACACCAGGATTTTAAACTAAACAGAGGTGAGAGCTGTAATGGCTGGTGTACAGGCACATGCTATTTTCTGCATGCATTTCTGATTGACAAGTGAGAAACAACCTGTACAAGCCCTGATACAAACAGAAGTATTTCTTTGAAGAAGATGAAAGGTATTATCACAATGATATTGTCACTTTAGGTTGTAATTTCTCCATTTAATCCAGTTTGTATATAGATGGATAGAGTTTATGAGCTGCTGTAAAGAAGTGCAATGTTTGAAAGAAAGGACTGTAGATCTACAATGAGGTAAGTGAAATCAAGACAGATACCAGAAAAAATACAAATACCAGACACATGGAGTCTTTTATCAGTCACCCTCTTCAAGCTTTTTCTGCCTGTTTACATTATGAGACAAATTTCTCTGGTATTTTACAGACACCAGACACAAGAGAGCAGCAGGAAAAGGGAAGATTTGATGGGAAGTTTTGTGAAAGTATGAAACTGGAAAAGTCTGCAAGGAGATGTGCAGAGAAGGAAATAGGAAAAGAGAGTATGAATTATTTTAAAGATGATGGATGAGAGAAAAACATTTTGTAATGAGACAGCTTGATTAAAAATAAAATGGAAAACAATTTGATGTGAAATCTACTTTTTTGCTGGTGTAAGTGAAGCTGAAGACACTGATCGCATACTAGCTTATGCTACAAAAGTGTAGCATAACTCACTAAAGTTTCTGCCTTGCTGCTCTCTATAACATCTGTTTGTCCTTGCCCTCTGTTCTGCTGGAGAGGCAAGCAAGGAAACCCCAATGTGAGATGGACATTCATACTGTGTGGACTGAAACTGCTAGTTGCTCTGAAGAAATTCAATGATAACAGTTTGCACTTCGTTATCTAGTGGTCCCTGGGAACTGCTTGTTGCCTTTCTAACTGTATAGCTGTAGGTCTCTGCCAAGAGACTCTGAGAAGCCTGACACTTTCCTCTACCATGAATATGTGTGTGCACAGTGTTTAAAATTTGCTATCTGTGAGTACTAGAGCATGGAAGCTAAGTCCTTGGTTTCTGTGAGCATCTGTGTGAATAAAACTTAGTCACTCAAATGTTCAAGAGCAAATACAAAAAGAGTGGGCAGATGGACGAAGAAGATATATTTCTAAACTCCCAGGTTTTGGGTTTGGCTTTGTTTTGGTTTTGATTTTTCTCTTTCTTTATTCACTAATCTCTCATCATTTCCTATGAATGGTTTTCTTTCTTTCCTCTGCAGTTTGTCACTTCATTAATATAGAAGGAAGCAAAGGCATGGTTACACAGAATGTATTAGTTTTTTCTAGTGCAACAAGAAATAAATTTAATAGAATTGCTAACAGCATTTTATATAGCTTGCTTTCTCCTCTTCACTCCTCCCCTCAGCCCCCACTTTTTTTTTTTTTTTTTTTTTTTTTTTTTTTTGTTACAGTAATTGCTGTCTGAGCCTCAAAGGCTAAAAATCGTTTTTCATCTCATGCATGAAGAATTTTAGTCTGATTGATGACAGCTATGGAACCTTTCCTTAGTCACTAAGCTGCACTAATTTGCAAGCTAAAACAATATTAGCAAATTGTTAATGATCCATGAAACTGCTGCAGCAGCCTTAAGTGTTATGTTCAGAACTTTCTTACAACTAAAGCAGCTTACCTAAATTCCCACAATGGACACAAAATGAAATGGCATTTACAAAACAACAACAACAACAAAAAATAATAATTGTAGAAGTGACAGGCTTGGCTAATGCAGTACATTAGTGTGAATAATTTGTATTGAGGGCATGTGAACAATTAACATTAAAACCCAGACCTAGTTTGTAGCAGTTTGGATTTAATTTTCATGTTGAGCTAAAGCTGGTGCACACATTTCCTGTCTGTGCTTAATGGCTGCAATTTTCCTTTATTTCCATCTCAGTGTGGCTGGCTTTTAAAATGAACTGGATTCCTTACAAAGGAAAAAAGAGTCAATTTTGGAAATAACTTGTGAGTATCACTTTGCATATTGAAAGAAAAGTTTAGGGGGTTTTATTTTTCTTTTTTTTTTTCCTCTTAATGGAGTTCAAAACACTGTTTGATTTATTTCTGAAGTGTTTTGATAAATTCTCTTTGTTGAGCAATATGCAAGCTGTTTCATATTATCAGAGCATGTGGAGGGCTAATTCCCAGTCAACAAGTCAGAGCATGAGAAAACATACTTTATTTTCAGTATGTATTTACCAGCAACAAAAGGAGACTAATAAAGCAATATGGCCTTGTTTAGCACCTGTGTGACACACTGTAGATAGCAGGAAGAGTTTAAACAAAAACATTGCTCTTTCCCTGGACATATATAAGCAAGTTATTAAGTGTGTGTGTTCATGTGTGTAAAGCAAGATAGAAAACAAATTGTTAATGTGTTTCATATGTAAAAGATTTAAGCATTATCTCAAAAATCAAAGTACTACAATGTTAAGCCATTCCAACACATAGAAAAAATGTATTTAGTACAAAAAAGTTATTATAGAGAAACAAAACCCAAGATAACTCTGGATACCTCCAAATAAGTAAGAATTAAAATTCAGAAAGGAGAGTCTCATAATAGCAATTTCACAATCTGTTAACCAAAGTTGATGTCTGTTATTTAATTTTATCCTTTCTATATTAATGGAATAAGGACTTAAAAATACATCTCAAACATGATGCATTATTTTGTGTCAACTATGCAGTATTTCATTGTATGTAGTAAAGATATTTTTATTAATTATGTTCTCTTCCAGGAAATTAAAAAGGCCCTCCTGAAGAACTGATGTTTCCTGAACAAATGTATACAGAGATTTTATTGTTCCAGAAGGCATAGAAATCCAATCTGAAACAAGATGAAGCTGAGTGAGTAGAGGACAATAAGAGATGGTGAAATGTTACATGCTCATTTAGATCATCTTTTGTACTACAACTGTTTTTAACTGTTGAAACAAATATTTCCAATAACAGATTTTTTGGTCACTTTCAGTTGTAGAGTTACAAGGTCATAGAGAAAGGTGGTTTTAGACTCCTGGATAAAATGCATTAGACTTATCCCTCTTGTGTGACTGCCAGGTTCTGAAGCAAAATATTTTTATGTGGTGTCTGCATCAAAAAGTATATTAACAGTATGTATGAATTCTCTATTAATCATTTTTTGTTCTTAGTTTCTGTCTAAATCATCAGCTTATAACCCATCAGTATGGTTTGAAGTAATGATCTCACTTATTTTAATGGAAGGCAATCATATGTTTTATTGCATTTTTTTTCCTTTGTGATCTTCTTCTACACCAGTTTCTTTCCATATGAAGTAATGCTGAGTGTAAAACAACACATATATCACCAATATTTTTGGTTTGCTGAAAAATAAGAGTTCAGTTTACACATCATAAATTTAACCCAATATGACTGCATTTGCTATTTTTCATTAGAGCAGGAGAAATAACTGCAATTTCTAGTTTAACTTGATTATTTTCATAGGGAAAGAGAGGTTTTACTTTTGGAGCCTCCTTTATGTTTATATTTGTTTATGTTTATGTTTAGTA
The DNA here is from genome assembly GCF_018691265.1 of Tyto alba. Lineage (NCBI taxonomy): Eukaryota > Metazoa > Chordata > Aves > Strigiformes > Tytonidae > Tyto > Tyto alba. The sequence continues at coordinate 71,014,927 of NW_024881282.1, read as the reverse complement.
ACATTCACTTGTTAAAGGTTCAAATATAAAGAAAGGAGTATTAGAATGCTTTGTCTTTAAATGGTTATGAACAAAAATATTCTGAACTGTTATAAGTTTATAAAGAATAATCAATCAATCAGTTCCTATTTCATCCAAGTCTGTCTCTGTCAATGAACTATTTGATTATGAAATATACTGAAAAATTTTGAAGCTATAAACTAAAAGATTAAAGAAATAATGTTTAAGTTTTCTGTAGGAAAGAAGGAAAAAGGTCAATCTATATTTCTGAAAATGTTTCTAAGCAAGCCAGCTATGATAGAAATTTTACCACACTGAAGTCAAAAATAACAAGACCGATGTTTCAGCTGTTAGTATTTTTATCTTTGCTGTAAGACTGTAATATACTAGTAGAAAAAGCAGGGAAATGATAAAGCAACATTCAGTCTGTGAAAGGAGATGCATAAAAGGATGCCATACAGAAGATATGATGCTGAATCATCAGGGCTGTCAGCATGGCCTTTTCATCTTAACTTAGGGAAGGTATGAATTACAAAAGTCTGTCAGGATTAAAGAATAGATTGTTTTATTGAAAAAAAAAAAAAAAAAAAAAAGTAATAAAAAGAGGCTAGTCATTTTGAAACATTTCTTCCAATATATTATTTGAGGTGCTGTGAAGTCTCTGGGTTTTTCTATGCAAAATTACCTGTCAAGGTCTCTGGCACAGACCTTGAAAAGTAGTTGTGAATAAGCACTGAGACAGCTACAGAAAGTGTATTAAACTAAAACATTTTATGAACATGGACAGTTGTCATAAAGGGACATTTCAGCAGAGTTTTTGGTTTTTTTGGTTATTTGCTTTGGTTTAGTTTGATTTGTTTTTTTTTGTTTTTTTGTTTTTTTTTCTTTTTAATATATTATAATTGATTTCATATAATGCAATCACCACTACATTCTGAGTTTTATTAGAGGATGCCTTGTGGGCCCAGTGGCATATCACAAAATGTGTTCTGAAATATTTTTATTTTTTCTCCAAATTAAAATGTTCTGTTAACATAAAAGGATAACAAAATTGAAACAGTAGAATTCATCAAAAATTCCAAGAGTAATATAACTGTGAGGTTTGATTTTGCACAAACATAAAACTACTGTCTAGGCAATTTTTAATTTTTTAATTTTTGTTTTGATTAGAATGGAAGAAGAAAGGGAAAAATAGAAGTTTTAGAGTTGCTCTCTTCCCTACATACTTTGAGATGATAAGAACATAATAAACCAAAATTATCAAGATAATAATAAGAAACATAGGACCTACTGTGTTTTTAGGATACATTTTGAAGTCCGTATGTCATTTAGCCAGGGAATACTTTTCATAAGTAAACTGAAGACTTTATTCTCAAAGTTTACAACATACAAAAATACTATAAAACCAGAAATGCAGTACTACTCATAATTATCCTTCAGTGAGTTGAACAGTGCATCTGGCAGTAAATAACATTTGGAACCTAATCTCCAGGTCGTTTTAAAGACCAATTTCCTTATGCTTCTCTTTCTCTCAGCATTTCAAAACAGTTTCAACAGAAGTTCCTCCAAAAGGCAACATTCCCCTAAAAATCTTGAACTTGTTATTTTATAAGGTGATAGTTTAATTCTTCTGTTTTTCTAGTTGCATAATTTTTTTCTAAGCAAAGTATAATATAACCTCTATGCCTATCTTTAAAACTTTATAATAGTTGTAATACTTGAGAGCCTGGCACCTTTTATAAAACTTTCAGAAAATATTCTTTTTAAGGTCTTAAGGTTTCATCAGATGTCTCTCCTAGCTCCTAGAATGGTTTGAACTTCTGAACAAAGTCCATGAGAACGTTTATAAAGACTCAATCATCAATTGCTCAAAAACTTGCAATTTAAAAGAAACTGGGAAAAAAAGTAGAGAAAGGTCTCTTTTTGATCGGGTATGTATGAAAGTTTCTGTATAACTCCACTAAGGCTGTAATTCCTAGATTTGACAATGTACTATTTGTGATAGTAGTCTTTCATTGTGAGTAATATGATGCTTGCCAAAGTGCTGCAACACCATTAGTCACTTCGTAGAGTTTCTGAATACAAAACAAATTCTAAAACTTTCTTTAAACCATAACTTTATGGAAGCATGAAGTTGGTGAGTTTGCTTTATAGGGGCTCTGAAAGCATTTTTTTTTATTATTATTCTATACACATGGGGATCAAAGCTTCTTGATTTTTACTTTGTATTTTGGATTTAGGAAAAAATAAGTAAGGCAAAGCAGAACTAAGTGAAAAACTTGATTTGTTGAGAAACTATGAAAAAATGCAAGAGTTCCCTAGTCAAGTTTAGATAAAGCCAAATCACTTCAAGACAATTGAGTGTATTGATCAAATTATCTATGGAGCTATCAGTTTCATGAGGATCAAACATGCCCAAGATTAATTCAGAAACAAGGCACCATCACTTAACACTTGATCACACTGAGGTAAACTGCTCTGGCTAAACTACTCCTCTTTGTTTTATTTATCCCTGAGAGACTTTTTAAAACTGTCACCAAGACTTATCCTGGAATGTCATAAATCTCTCTCTAGACAAGTCTAGATGTACATGGCAAGGTTTTCGTAGCAGGGATGCTGCAGGTGTGTCCTCTGTGAAAAAAAATCCAGAGCCTGGACCATGCTGGACGCAGGTGGTTCTAGACAGTTCAAACTGAATCACTGCAGGGCACAGCTGAGTCCCTCTGACAAGCTGGTGTTGCCTGTGTGAAAACACATTTATGAAAGGGTAAAATACACTACATAGCAGCTGTGAGATGGAGGAGTGAGAAAACTGTGAGAGAAACAACCCTGCAGACACCACAATCAGTGAAGAAGGAGGGGAAGGAGATGCTCCAGGCACCAGAGCAGAGATTTCCCCGCAGCCCATGGAGAAGACCATGTTGGGGCAGGCTGTACACCTGCTGTCCATGGAGGTTAACAATGGAGCAGATATCCGTGTGCAGCCTGTGAAGGATGCACATTGCAGCAGATGGAGATGTCCTGAAGGAAGACACAGCCCATGGAGCACCCACACTGGAGCAGGGTCCTGGAAGGACCTGGGGCCTGTGGGGGACCCATGCTGAAGCAGTCTGTTCCTGAAGGACTGCACCCCATGGAGGGGAACCATGCTGGAGCAGTCCTTGAAGGACTGCAGCCCATGGGAAGGACCAGTGACAGAGAAGTTTGAGAAGGGCTGTATCTCATGGGAGGGAACCCATGCCTGAGCAGGGGGAAAGTGTGAGAAAGCGAGTGCCAGTGGTGAAGTGTCATGAACTGACTGCAACCCCCATTCCTCAAATCCCTGTACTGCCTGGTGTGGGAAGAGGTAGAAGAGTCATGAGTGAAGCTGAGCGTGGAAAGAAGAGGGAGGTAGAGGGGAGGTGTTTTTAGTTTTGTCTTCTTTTCTCATCATCCTTCTCTATTTTTAATTGACAAAAAATTAAATTACTCTTCCTCAAGTCGAGCCTGATTTGCCTGTGTTGGTAACTGGTAAGTAATCACCCTGGTTTTATCTCAACCTTTGAGTTTTTTTCAGCCTTTTTTCTCCACCATTCTGTTGAAGTAGGGAGTGAGAGAATAGCTTGGTGGGCATTTGGCAGCCAGCCAAGGATAAGCCACCACACTAGATCTTCAAAGGATGTTATCTATGAGTAAAAGCAGAGCTTAGATATTTATCTTAAATTAAACAAATAACTTTTAGTTACCTGCAGTTACATGGCATGAATCTAGCTGTTATAAATTGATAGCTTTTGTTAGATTAAAATTCTAAGTACCTGCACTTGACTTTAAGATGATGCTTTTTTGGTGTTTCTGCTAGCCTTATTAATGAGATTCTAACACTGCTAGCTTTAACTTCTTTAGCAGATTAAATTAAAGACTTGTTAGTGATAAACATATCAGTGGTTAACAAATTCTTCCATCTAAAGCAATGAGCAGTAGCTAAAGGAGAGGAGTTCAATAGCTGTGGATTCTCATCAACTGTTTTTACTAGTGCAAGATTACTGAGTCAAGGAACAAACAGCATCTTTCTTATTTCCAATACAATGTTAGCACTGAAAAGAAAAAGTTTAATTCTGTCTGGTTTTAATTGTTTGTTTTTTTTTTTTAGCTGATATGCCTGACAAAATAAGTTTTCTTCTGTCTAAACCTCTGAAGAGATCAGCACTACCTTTTCCTCAGAAAAAGACACAAGAACTACTATAACAGATGAAAACAGGCTGGCCCAGACTCTTGAATTCCCAAGCTTCTGAGAAACCTGATACAGGTTTTAAGACAAAACAACCAAATAGATAGCATTTAAGGTCATAGTTTTATTGGTTAAAATCTGGAAAGCTGGAGTACAAATACATTTCAAGTCTCAAACTCTTATGACTGCCAGAAGCTGTAATTCTTTTTCTTTCATTTTCTTCCAGGAAAAAAAGTTTATGTGAATGAACACAGAAAGGTGCATTGCCTCATTGAAAATTTCAAGAAATTAAGAAATTGAATAAAATACAATAATAATACTTGTCATTTTGACCAGCAGCAGACTATGCACTTATATATAGCTGAGTCATTATTGCAAAATCCATAGGCCTCTGTTTAATTCTGCTGACATTAACATTAATATGTAGAGCTGTGATTTATTTATTTTTTACTGCAGAAATGTATTCACCAAAAAAATTTCTGAAAACCCAAAGATATCTATATTATAATAAATAACAGATATAAATAACCTGTTGATCAAAATCATATTTATTTAGAAAAAAAAAAAAAAAAAAAAGAGGGGGAAAGTCCAAGTGTCTAGATGTATTTTGCTTTTAAGACCCTCTTAGAGTTTTTCACTTCCTATTTTGAATCAATGTTTCTTTTTGTCTGTCAATTATTTTTATGTATAAATATCTTTAAAATAAACTTAAATTGTCATTCTATGCTATGATGATAAGCATTTCCTGACTTTTCTGAATTCCTCTTTCACTCCCCTCGTTATTCTTTTCACTTTGAAAAATAATAGAATTTTAACTTTGGGGATTATCAGATATAATTTCTTTATTTTTTTTCTAGATTATTGGGCTGATAGAACTTTAACAGTAAATTACAAGATAAAAGCTATTTTTGTCCTTTGTTTCACCTATATATTTATAATTCTTTTTAAAAAAATAAATAGAAAACCAAACTTTTATAACACATAGAAATAGACTTTTTGTGCAAGATGGAAATAATTTCAGACACCTGTGATATAATCAGAAGATACATTTTTCTAATGGTTACAGAATTTTCAGTTGTTCTCCATGTAGTGAAATGTGGGGTTTTTTAACTTAAATCCATCAGGAGTGAAGTTCTGTAACTTCTTTGTTTTCTAACAAGAAAAATGGCTGAGGATCAATATAAACAAGGCAGAAGTCACTCTGGCAGGTGCTGGCTATCACTGAGATAAATAAGTAGAAGCTGAAAACATTTTCTATTGGAATTGTGATGGTGTTTAGTCAACATGACTTGTATTTTCCCCCTACTAAGGGGTCTACAATTAGGTCTGGACTTGGGAGAAAGTACTGATTGTTTTCTTTGAAGAAGACATAAATACTTCTCAAATCTTGACCAATATACAGTGATTAAAGCTATTTTACCACACAGTTAAAGTTCTTGCTCATGAGCAGTTAATACAAGGAACGTGGAAATGCTTCTCATGAGCCTACAAACACTACCTTTTATCATATTTCAGAAGGGAAAAGAGAACAAAGAATCATAATCCTTGTCTAAAGTGTTCTCATAGGATCCTGTAAGTGGATGTTATTTTACACTTCTTGAAGTAAATAGTTATAAACATAATAGAGGGAAATTTATGAGAAATTAATAAAAATTCCCTCATAAAAGTTAGCTGAAAGGAATCAGAACTCTTCCTGGAAGACTTTGTCTTAAGAAGGTTAACGTTCAAATTACAAAATACATTTTCAGTTAGTTTATATTTCTATGCTACCTGCAAGTTTTGTTGTGTTAAACTGTGGAGGGAGAACACTTCAATTACAGAGAAAGCAGTATGAAATATTTAGACAGACAATCTTAAAATTGGAAGAATTAGACAGACAATCTTAAAATAAAAGGTAATTTCTCCCTCCAAATAGGAAAGTAATACCTAGGATTTAAAACTGATCTCCAAGAGTGACATTTTAGGGTGTTAACACGACACATTTTTCCATGTTCTGTTACAGGATTTTGTTTTGTTCTGTTTTGTTGTTTTTTTTTTTTTTTTTTTTTTTTTAAAGCTGGAAAGAGACATTTTGAGATAAAGAGCAGTGGAAAAATTGTGATGTATTGAGAAAGTACAGTTTCTACACTATGGAAAGGGTAATGACTTCTGTGGTTGTATGTTGTTATGTCACTCTTCTCTCACCAGATAAATCCTCTTGTGACCTTCTGATTTGCTTATGGATTACAGAATAAATGTATCACTCTGCTGCAATCTCACTTCTTTGATTTGAATGTCAAGATAATTGTTGGGAACTGTGTCTTGTGAGGTTACCCTTGTTGGCTGTGGAATTTTGTCTTTTACAAAACTTTGCAACTGTTAATATATTCACAGTAATTATATTCCTGAAATAAGACTAAAAAGAACAGCAATATATGACCACATGAAAGTGTATTTGCCTTTCTTTAAAGTTTTAACAAAATCTGCACAATTAAAGACAGTCAGGGTCACTTTTCATGCAAATTAAATTGATTATATTCCACAATCAAAATCAGATTCAAAATGCTAATAGTGGCAGCAGGAAAATCTTATAAATTTAACAAACTGTATGAATAATCATGTAGAATAACATAACTGAGACAGTGAATTTAAATTGCTAAAAGAAACTAAAGAAAGCAAATCACAGCTAGATCTCACTTCTCTTATGTAAAACTAAAACTCTTGCAACTCTTCCTTAATCTATAAAATAAGAATCAAATTCTCAGCCTGTGAGATTTAGAAGTATAAAGAATGTGGAAGGTGGAAATTCTTATTGACATCTCTTCAAGGTGTTTTATTAACAATTATTAATATTTAGATATTCCATATATATTCCTTCTCAATGAAAAAATAAGGTATTATTTAAAAAATCATTAAAGATATTAAATCTATATAAACTGAAAATTTGTACAGATTTTGAAAGTAACCAATTTCTAGTTACTTAGAAAATTTGTGTACCAATATTTTTTACTTCTTTAGAAAGTTTGCTTCATTGTTCTTTTTTTTTTTTTTTTCTATTTAAGTGTACCTCTTTTTTCTATTTTCGCCTTCTTTACAATGAACTAAGAATATCCTATTAAAAAAAAGGAGTAAATTAAACCCAGTAATATTTTCAAAATGACACAGTGGTTAAAACATCTACTAATCACACCTGTTTTTTCTTGAGAAATAAAATGATCATACTAGAATTCTTACATTATTTTAAAATATTTACAGTTGTTGGCCACTTAATAATTTAGTTGCCCGTTTGTGTAAAAGAGTATAAAAAATTTTGCAGAAACTTCATTCTATTCAAAGATCCATAGTGTTTACCATGGAGTCTTGTTTTGAGACATCAACTTTTTGCATCCATAACGTTCACATTAGAACAGTGTCTGCTCTGTATGGTAATATGATGATCTTTTATGACATATTCTCTGCTCTGAACTCTCTTCTTTATTGACAACAGAAATTCAGAATTTTCTCTCCTTGAAAATCATCTCTGCCTCTTCGTGGTATTCCAGAGATATATGATACTGTAGAGTACCAATATGAAGAAAAAGTGGTTGACCAATTCACTGTTAAATTCCATCTTTCCCTGTGGCTTTACCAAGAGGCAAAGCCAAATAACATAACTATTCCCTGATTGTATTCCCATTGTTAATTCAATGTCACCTTGACTTGCACATATTTATCAGGGAAACAGTACACATTTTTTTCATGCAAGTCCTTCTTTACAGTACCATGATCAAGAAAGGAGACAATTTCACTTATTGGGTCTTTCGCCCAGGCTTTTGGCCTGTTTCTGTTAATGAAGAGGGAGTAAGCCTTTAATTTCATACAAGTTTAGCGTTTATTCATGATAAGAAGACATTTCTATTATCAACGTATATAGAAATTATAAGAAGTTAAGAGAAGTTGGAATAAATTTTAATGGTGTTATTAGTTGCAGTTTACATTTATGCACATTAATCTTCGTCAGTATGATTTCATTGTGTGGTTACTAGTAGTTGTCATAGTGTTTTTTAAATAAATGCTGTTATGGGATTATATTTTAATGTTTTCATGAAATGTCAAGGAAGAGACTTCTGGTATCCATTACATATAACTTTTGATCATAGTAGAAGTTAAACATTAGCGGAGTTGTATTTTCCTTTTTCATGAGTTATCATTCATCTAACTTCAGTATTGGTTTTGCTCTGTATCTATAAGAGGATAACAAGGCCTCTGAAGTGATGGAGTTATTGGTTCTTTCCCTCTGCCTTTATTTGACCAAGATTACAATAGGTTACATGGGTTAAATAAATTACTAGACATATCAGACAAAGGGAGATACCAAATATGATTAATAGGAAGTGTTTTATATTAACTAACAAGAGTCATACATAAATATATCATCTGGTGACTTCATAAGAAGTTAACTGTGGAAAGCAGCTGGTAGACTAAAACAGCAGCACTAGAGTTGATACACCTTCCAAATTGAGTATGTATTCATTTTTTTATTTTAATGGAGATACTGTTTTGACTGAATCAGACAGAAAGTAAGAAATATTTCTGTTGTGTAAGCAGACTTCCCGGTTTAAACACATGCATGACAGGAGACAACCTGTGAGGTGGATGTGACTAAATTGAGAAGTTGATATTTTTCTGACTGTAAGTAACTGTTAGAGTCAGGCTGGAACACAATGAATGGATAGGCTAAGAAAGGGAGATCCAGGGAGGCAAAGGGATCAAGCAGAGGACTATACAAAATAAAATTTAGATATTTTAATTACAAAGAGTAAAGATGCACTCAATGGAAATAATCCCTTAATACTGATACACATGATTTTTGCATCCTTCCGTGGCCAAGGCTTTGCATTCTAAAGCCTATTTTGCAAGTATTGTCCATTTTCCTCAGCAAAGTTGGTCATAACCATTCAGAGTGTTCCAAACAAGGATTAAGTTTCAACCACCCTTTTGCTTTCTGAATGTCATATACTTAGTTTGTTCATCATCTAGGCTAACTCTGAGACAATTCAAATAAAGAGACAAGAAGAGACACCTCAAAGAGGGCATCTCTTTTCACTCTGTGGAAGAAGTCTATAGGTAGTCTGATGAATCAAACACTGGAGATGTTGCCTTTGCATCAATGACTTCTTAAAGACTAGATCAATCTAGACATCTGAATTTTAGACTGTGAATGTATATCAAACAGAAGCAACCCTAAGTGTCTGGTTTACAGTACAGAGACTATAAAGCTTCCAAAATCAATTGAGCATATTTCACTGATTTCAATTAATTTATATTCACTCCCTACATAAGAAAACTGATGTATAAGTACCCAATGATTAATAAAATTCAATAATTAATCATGCATAATAAGTTAAGAATCATAGATTCATAGCATATCCAGGTTGGAAGGGACCTCAAAAGATCATCTAGTGCAACCTTTCATGGGAAAGGGAGCCTATATGAGATTATGTAGCACCCTGTCCAATTGCATCTTGAAAACCTCCAGCTATGGGGACTCCACCATGAATCCGGGGAGGTTGTTCCAATGAATGATTGCTCTTACTGTGAAAAATTTCTTTCTTATATTGAGATGAAACCTATTCTGCTGCAACTTTTATCCACTGACCCTTATCTTCTCCATGTGGCTCCTTGCAAAGAGATAGCCTCCATCCTCTGTAGCTGTCCATTAAGTTCTAGAATACTGTTGGAGGTCTACCTAGGCTGCCTTTTCTCCTGGGAGAAAAGACTTAACTCCTTCAATCATTCCTCATAGGGCAGGTTCTCCAGCCATTCGATCAGCTTCATGGCCCTCCTTTGAACTTGCTCCAGTCTGTCTGTATTTTTTTTGAATTGTGGGGACCAGAACTGGACACAGTACTTGAGGTGAGGCCTGACAAGCACTGAATAGGGTGGAATGATCACACCTCAATCTCTGTTAGTAACACTCCTGCGGATGCAGCCCAGGATTCACTTTGCCTTTATTACCGAAGTGGCGTGCTACTGACTCATGTTCTGCTTGTTCACCAAGACCCCCAGGTTGCTTTCAACAAGGCTGTTCCAAACCACACAGTTCCTAACCTATTCTGGACTCTTTGGTTATTTCATTCCAGGTGTAGGGCTTTACACTTGTCTTTGTTAAACTTCATACTGTTCTTGCTAGTCCAGTCTTCCAACCTGTTCATATCTCTCTGTAAGATGACTCACCCATCTGATGTGTCCATCTCATCACCCATTTTGCTGTCATCAGCAAATGTGATGAGGGTGATTTCGATTACATCCAAATCATTTACGAAGATGTTGAATAGTATGGGGTTTGGTATTGATCCTTGGGGGATATCACTTATGACAGGCTGTCAATCTGAGCAAAAACATTGATCATCACCCTCTGAGCGCAACCGGTTTGCAAATCTCCTGCCTATATCACAGTTCACCCATCCAATCTGTATCTTGACAGTCTTAAGCCAAACTTAAGAATCAGAGAATCACAGAACGGTTGAGGTTGGAAGGGACCTCATCTTGTCCAACTCCCTGCTCAAGCAGAGCCACCTAGAGCCACTTGCCCAGGATCATGTCCAGATGATTTCTGAATATCTCTAAGGATGGAGACTCCACAACCTCCCTGGCAAACCTGTTCCAGTGCTCAGTCACCCTCACACTGAAAAAATGTTTCCTGATTTTCAGGTGGACTCTTCTGTGTCTCAGGTTGTGTCCATTGCTTCTTGTTCTGTCATTAGACACCACTGAAAAGAGCCTGGTTCCATCTTTATACCCACCCTTCATATATATATATATGCACTCAGAATATGGGTATATGTTGTTTATGACTTCCTTAGAAGCCTTCTGTGTTAATCATTTTCACATATAAAGTAACAAATTGTCTTCAGTTCTGATATTATACAGTAACTCTGCTATTCTGATGAGCTGGACAATGTACAATACCTACAGATTCTTTAAAAATGTCAGAATGTCTCCCTGCACACACATAAAATATAGGCCCTTTAAGCTCTTCCACCTCACAGAATTTTCAAAAAAAATTTTTTAATGAACCTGTTTATGTCCAAACTTCTCTGGTTGCATTTTAATTGACTATTTCTTAGTAAATAAAACCCCATGTTGATTAATTTTTTTCAACATTAAATTCAATTGACACTATTTAAGTGAGATATTCTCAGGGAATGTGTATTATTTTCCATCAAAAATAGAAAGTTCCATGAGGACTCATGTATAAGAAGTGCCAACGTTTGTTAGTTAAAGGTGAGTTATAGAAATGCTTCCAAAAACTTCACAAGTACATTTGCAAAAACATCTCCCCATTTCTGCCACAACTCATACATCCAAAGATATATTAGTTCTCTAGCCAGAAGTGGCATGGTGATGGCTAATGGACACATTTCTCTCTCTCCTTTAATAGATTAGAATAGAATAGATTAGAACAGAATACAATACAATACAGTACAATACAATATGATACGATACAATACAATACAACATTTCAGGTGGAAGGAATTTATAACAGTCATCTAGCCCAACTGCCTGACCAATTCAGCGTTGACCAAAAGTTAAGGCATGTTCTTAAGGGCATTGTCCAAATGCCTCTTCAACACTGACAGGCTTGGAGCATCTACCACCTTTCTAGGAAGCATGTTCAGGTGTTCAACCACCCACTCAGTAAAGAAATGCTTCCTAATGTCCAGTCTAAACCTTCCCTGGTACAGCTTTGAGCCATTCCCACATGTCCTGTCACTGGATACCAGGGAGAAGAGGTCAGAACTTCCTTCTCCACTTCCCCTCCTCAGGAAGCTGTAGAGAGCGATGAGGTCACTCTTCAGTCTCCCTTTCTCTAAACCAGACAAACACAAAGTCCTCAGCTGCTCCTCATAGGATGTGCCTTCTAGCTTTTTCACCAACTTTGTCGCCCACCTCTGGATGTATTCATGTACCCTGACATCCTTTGTAAACTGTGGGGCCCAGAAATGCACAAAGGATTCAAGGTGAGGCCACACCAACTCTGAGTACGGCAGGATGATGACCTTTATTGATTGGTTGGTTATGCTGTGTTTGATGCACCCCAGGATGGGGTTTGCCCTCTTGGCTTCCAGGGCACATGGCTGACTGATATTGAGCCTGCAAACAGCAGCCCTAGATCCCTGTCTGCAGGGCTCCTCTCCAGCCACTCCTCTCCCAGTTTATACTTGTGCCCTGTGTTACTCTGTCAGGTGCAGAATCCAGTATTTGGACTTGTTAAATTTAATCCCATTAATCATTGCCCAATACTCCAATCTATACAAATGCCCCTGTAGGGTATATTTTCCCTCAAGAGAGTCAACTGCACCTCCCAGTTTGTTATCATCAGCAAACTTGCTAATGGTGCATTTGACTCCTGCATCCAGATCATTGATAAAAATACTGAACAGAATTGACCCTAGAATTGAATGTTGAAGGACACTGTTGATGACTGGTTGCAAGCCAGATGTAGCCCCACTCACTACAACCCTTTCAGCCCTGCCCTTCAGCCAGTTCTTCACCTAGCTTACTGTGTACCTGTTCATCCTACAGCTGGGTAATTTGTACATTTAACTGGGAACTGACTGTTCTGCTATTTCTACATCCAGCACATTGTGAACCTGCTCATCCCACAGCTGGACAACTTGTCCATAAAGATGCTGTGAGGGACGGTATCAAAAACCTTAATAAAATCCAGAAAAACTTCAACCACTGCTTTCCTTTAATCCACTATTTCTAGTCATTGAATCTCCTGTTTTATAGCAAACCAAAAATACCTCATTCAATCCCTGACTGTATCACTTGGCAATTTCAACTACTAAATTTCATAGCCTTTCTAATACTTTTGCCCTGAAGATCATCGAGTTCTCCCTTTATGATACTCCAATATTTCTCTGTGCTGATGATCTGTTTATGTGTGTGGTTATCTGCAAATCTCACTATCTTTTGCCTACTTCTTCCAAGACTGTTAATGAAAATATTAAATAAAATCAGTTCCAGGAGAACATCACAGAGAACTATATTAGTAATCTCACTAAAAAATAATAGATCTCTCTGAAGAAGTAATTATTGGTTTTAGTTTAGTTAGTTCTTTATCTGTTTTACAATGCTTTTTATTAAACTCCATTCCCTGCAGTAGAACTATGTCATCTGAGCGAACCACACCAACCACTTCACTGAATCTTAGATAAAGTGGTTCTACCACATTTCTTTTGTCTAGAAAGTCAGTTATTTTATCAAAGAGCAGTGCCATGGCTTTATTACAGATCTGGAAGAAGGAATGAATACTAGATTTATGAAAACAGTAGTTAAAATATAAAATTATACATATGAGTGGAATAAGGAAAAATATAAACTTCTGGGAAAGTGATTTGTAAATTCTGTCTTCAGAAGAGGGGAGAAATAAGGGAGCTATTAATGCTAAATCAAGCCTGAGATTAAGATGATGGAAAATTAAAGACAGAATTCCAATGGGACTTGAAGGTGAGACATGTTGATGATGAATTGGTAATGAATAAGAAGTTAATATTTAATTTTCTGTATACAGACATACCTGAACTTCTAGAAACATATTGACAAACTGAAGAGAGTTAAAATAAGAAAATTAATAAGATGGAGAAACTAGAATGATGGACTGAGAAATAAAAGAAGTCAAGTTAATTAAAATAATAAAAAATTAATAAATAAAGGTACTTACACCAAAGCATCAGAAGATTTACATAAAAAAAGAGTAGCATGATAGACGCATACCACATAAATCTTACTGAGATCACAGAATATTTTCCAAGAACAAAGTCTGACTGAGAAATCTTGCAATAAAATATATCAGAAGCCAAATATATGGGACTTCTAAAATGAGATTCCACAAAACAGAAGAAAATATAATCAGTTCTGTATTAATGGTGAAAAATAAAATCTGATGTCTGAAAGTAATTCTGACTCTTTTGTATTGTCCTGGCATCTTATTAAGTAGCACATAAGGGGTAAACTATGCAAGTTTTCACTATATTGTATTTGTACTGAGAGAAGAAATTGTACTGAAAAGCCCAAATTTGTTCCTCTGGGTTCCTAGATATTTCCCAAGAGAATGTGTGATCCTGTATTTGGGATTCAGTGAACAGATTTCCCTCTTCCTGAGGCTCTATGTGCTTGTTGTGTTCTGATCAAACCTGTTTTGCTCAGATTGCAAAAGTCACCTACATTCTATATATCTGTCTATCCATTGTGTAGAGTATTTCCTCAAGAGCTTGGAGCTTCAGGTTTTAATCCTCTTCTGCCTAAATGTATTTTGTGTGTCAGCATCGGTATGCTGGAAGACTTCCCTGGAAGTTAGACTAAGAAAAGTTTGGGAAAGACATCTGTCAATGAGTTGTTTCTAACCAAGATTCCAAACTGACTCCATGTTAGTTCAGGTTAATTACCAGGCTCTGCATAACTACACATATCTCCTTTTAATGGAGGTGCCTGGGCTCATGCAAGAGGAAGAATCTGAGACAAACTTATTTACAGGCCTTTTATTTCCTGGCTCAAGAATCTAGACAAATGAGTATTAACACTGATATGACTCTACATATGAACTTACGTTCCATTGTTTTTTGTAGAATTGTTTCATGCTACCTTTTCAAGTGTTCCAAGATGGTTCTCAACCTTAGTGTCTCTGCTAAATATCCATGCTCTTGCACACTGAACATAATAAACAATCATTAAAAAAGTGTGTATCTACATCATTCAGTTTATAGGTAAAACATTCAGAATAACACGAAATTCACCTTATGTGTCTCTAAAATAAAATAACCTTACATATTTTCTTTCAATACTGTTTATAGTGTGTCATTATGGCTCTGGGCATCTGAAATAATTTATAAGCAGTCTTAATGCAGTGAACTAAATAGCCTTGTCTTGTCAGTCAACAAAAAGTCAGTTATGCCTTTTGGCTACTATTAGGATCGATATTTGATTTGTACTTCATTTTAATTACTAATAAATTAATACAAGCTTACTAAAACATGTGTAATTAACATTTTTCTCATTGATTTGGCATCAAGAAATGACCCTGATTATGCTGTAAATAATCAGTTTACTCTTAATTGGCTTTTTTTTTCATTAAAGTATAAAGACATAGTGTGGTGGGTTATCCTTGGCTGGCTTCCAGATGCCCACCTTGCTGCACTTTCGCTCCCCTCCTCAACACAACAGGGAGAGAAAATAGGATTAAAAAGTCTGTGGGTTGAGATAAAGTCAGGGAGGTTGTTTACCAATTACCATCACAGGTAAAAGAGGCTCAACTTGGGGAAATTAATTTAATTTATTGTCTATTAAAAATAGTGTAGGATAGTGAGAAATAAAGGCAAAACTAAAACCACTTTCCCTCCACTCCACCCTTTTCCTGGGCCCAGCTTCACTCCTGACTCAACTACCTCCTCCCCCTGGGTGGTACAGGGGAATAGGGAATTGGGGTTACAGTCAATTCATAACACTTCATCTCTTCCACTCCCTCCTCACACTTATCTCCTGTTCCATCATGGATTCCCTTCCACAGGATGTAGCTCTTCACAAAATTCTCCAGCATGGGTCATTCCTACCAGCTGCAATTTTTCATGAACTACTGCAGCATGCACCCTTTCCATGGGGTACAGTTCTTCAGGAATGGACTGCTCCAGCGTGGTCCTCCAGGTACTGTAGTTCCTACTAAGAAACCTGTTCCTGCCAGAAAACAGTTTCTGCCAGAAAACTTGCTCCTGCATGGGCTGTCCATGGGCTGCAGCTTCCTTCAGGACATACCACATGCTCCAGCATGGGGTCCTCCACAGTCTGCAGTGTGAATATCTGCTCCACTGTGGTCCTCCATGGGCTGTGGTGTGGGCAAGCTGTTCACCATGGGCTGCAGGGAAAGCTCTGATCTGTTGTCTGGAGCACCTCCTTCCTCTCTTCTTCTCTGTCCTTGATGTCTGCAGGGCTGTTTCTCACATTTTCTCACTCCTTTCTCACAGTTGTGCAGTGTTTTTTACCATTTCTTAAATATGTTTTCACATAGGCACCAGCAGCTTGGCTGATAGGCTCAGATTTGTCAGATGGTAGGTCCATTTTGGAGGTAGCTGGAACTGATTGTGTCTGTCATGGAGACAGCCCCTGGTCTCTTCCACAGAAGTCACCCCTGCAGACCACCCCAGCCCACCAAAAATCTTGACAAGTAAACTCAATACAGCTATAGATACAAACCAAATTATAAAAGTATCTATAACTGCATTATAGTAACAACATTTTTTTCCTGGCCATAGTCATGTTTGATTTTTTTAAAAATCTGATTAATCAGTCAAATTGAGAGATTTGACCTCGAGGCTAATTACTAAGTTCTTCTGCCAGTGAATGGTAATCAAAGCACAAGGGGCATTATGGCAAGGATAATATACTTAATATTAATATTAAATTAATTAATATCACATTCATTACATTATTAATATGGTGAATATGAAATAAATATGACGTTATTTGGTTTTGATATTAAATGAAGAGATGGACATTGTTTAACAAAGACATTTTATGTATTCTAGTGTAGGAGTATGGCTGTAATGAGACAGATATATTCGATGGACACATGACAATGAGAAAATTATACACTTCACATGGAAGGAAAAATAAAACAGAGAATATTATAATAAAAACCCAGAGCCTTGACATGGCTATAGGTAATCTCTAAACAATTCAAAAATGGTGATGCAAAAATGATGATGTAGCTGTGTTCCTGGCTACTGACAAGTGCTTAGAAAACAAAATAAAATATTCTCTGGCCTTAAATGTTCATTATTAGTTTTCATATATTCCTAGAGAAATAATCATCTTCATTTCAATGTCAAATTTCAGATTATAAACACAGAAAGATACAAGGAATAAATATTAATAAACAAACCTACTTATTTTTAGGATTAATTCATAGAATTCATATTTTGTCCAATATATTAATGTTTGCAGAGAACAACCTGCCAGTGAATGCTCACAGCCTCAATAACTGTTTTTTTTTTGCTGTATAAGACTCACTGAGCCACATGCTGAGTGCACTTAACCCAAAATGAAGTTCTCCGGGAGCTTTATGTACTCAGCCCTTCACTAAGTACTTAATCAGTGCAGAACCACACCAGTGCCAAGCTGGCACTGCTTTTTCCTTCATCTTCCTTCAAAATCAAATGTTAGTCTGTCAACACTCTCAGTGGACTTCTAATCTATCTGCATTAGTTATGCCTCTGCTCAGCTCTTTCAGCATTGTTCTTGACCTCTTTTCCCTTTCCTCTTACAATATAGTATGATGGGGCCTCAATTTATCCAGGACCTTACAGTAAAACTGCTGCTCTCTTTTCCTGCCTTTTTAAAAAACAATTAATCAATAGACCCAAAATACTTTATTCTCTGCACCTATGCTCTAATATCCTTCCTTGCTGCCCCTCTTTCTGGTTGCTTCTGAAGTTTCTCCAAAAATGACCATTCACAGTTGTTTTCTTGGAAAGAAGTGACCTTCTGCTCCTATCAGAGTGGAGTAGTGCCATAAAGTAAACCATAAACAAACAAATCAAATAGTTCTGCCATCTATCACAGATGACTGACTCTCCTGGCTTTTTGTCTTCTGTACCCTTGGTTCTTTGTTCCATTCTTTTACTTCAGAATTCATCCACATCGTCACATCTCTAATACTGCTTTCTCAATCCCTCTGGGGAATATGTACTAGAATATGCATGACCAATTTCATTTTCTCCACTGAAGTCTTATGTTTTTAATCCTAGCTTTTATTTCAATACTTTCTCTCCTTCAAGACATCCTTATTCCCCTCATCCAGCATCCTTCCCTTGTTATTCAAGAACTAGCTAATTTCCTCTAAGAAAAAAAAATGAGTAATATTATGTGACCTTCTCTCCTTCCCTCTGCTTCCCACTTTCTTTATTTCCCTGTCACTTAAGCAGTTTCTCAACTTCTCTTTTTCTCTAACTTGTGCAAGGACCCTATAGGGACTGTTTTCTAACATCAAGAAATAAAATATATTTGTAAGACCACAGCACTGAGGATTTTAACCCCATTATGTATGTATGAATTCTTTCCACAGTTGATTTGACTTTGGGGTTACTGTCTCAATAAATCTTTGCTGAACACTGAGTCATTTTTCATTTTTTAATAGTAAGTGGGAAAGCAGATTGAAGTTGAAGAGTTTTACTCCTGCATGTTCAGCATCGTAACAAAACCAAGAATGGGACAAGTTACTCTACCTTATCAGCTTTTCACTATTTCATGTTGATATTAGTGCTTTCAACAGTGCTCAACAAAATGATTGATTAGCAACAAAATATTCATGCTCTTTGTAAATCACAAAAAAGTAAAAATAAGTATGATTTTCACAACTGTGTCATCTATTCAGGATTTTCCAGGCATGTAAATCAGATAGGAAGGGATTAATTTGTCTGAACATAGATGTGTCTTTTCAAAATGGTCTAGGCTATTGTGTGACATCTCTGGCATATGCAAAACAGTCTTCATGAGAGACCTGTGTCCTGAAGCTGCAGCTGCAGCCCTGGCAAGTTATTCAACAGAGCCTAAAAGAACACTAGATGACTATATTAAAACAGCTGAAAGCTGTTTAGCTTTATTTCAAGTTATTTCTTCAGTTAAGATCTTTGATGATTTTGTTGCTGTATTGAAACCAAAGTACACTGACTTAAGTATATGCTTATCCTTAAAATGTGATTACAGCAATATATGTATGATAAGAACAGAAGGAGAAACTCACAACAAATTGGAATTAGCTACAAGAAATTGGTGCTTACACTTAAGATTTCTTTTCCAAGACAAAATAGGTTGATTGAATTTCTTGAAGTTACAGCCTAGAAAGGAGAAAAAATATGATCCTGATTAACTGTCAGATCAAGGTGCTCCAAGCCCTTCATCAGAATTGGTCTTTATATGACAGAATCTCCCTCTGCCTCAATTTCTTTCCCAGTAGTGATTTCTTTCTGGCTTGTTGGAATCCAGTTCTCATCAAGCTTGTGATCCTTCTATGTTTCTGATGATGGTTTTCTTTAACATAATGGACATCCATTTTGAGACTATATGCGGGGCATATGCATTTGCACATGATGAAGTATCCTGCTATTGACATATATTTAATTCTGATCACTCTAATTCTCTTTCCAGTTGTATGCTGCCAATTTATTTTTTTATGACATGTAGTTTGATCATAGATAATAAGATGAGTTTGACTATATTTGTCATTTAATGTGTGCTGAAATGAGCATTATCTTCCCATAATTTATTGCCTAGGGGTTTTTCCTGGCCAACCTTCTTTTGAAACATCAGTAACGATCTCAACAATTTGATCTAAATTATTATGCAAGGTAATAATTTTCTTCTCCTTGTATGTATCTTTCTCTTTTCCCCATTCCAGTGCCCCAATTACCAATTTTAAACACCTCAAGACACTTTTCATACCCAGTATATATCCAAACTGTTCTGTAAATCCTGCTACATCCTTGGTTTGGGGAACTACTTGGGTATAATTTGTTTAATCATATTTTGAGTGAGAACTAATGTTTGTTGATTTATAATTTTTACACCTTTTAAGTACATCTATGAACTTGTGAATGTCAATGAAATGGAAAGGTATGAAATGCCGCACTATTTACATAAAGACTTTGAATCTGAAATAAAAATTTGGAAAAGAACAATCACACTGCTTAAGAGCTTTTATGCACTTCTCTTTCTGTGACCATACTCTAGCAGTATATACCTACATCATAGATGTTATATCAACCCATTAATTTACTTATACAATATAAAATCCTTCTGCCCATGATTATGTCTATTTTAAGCCCTTACATTCTTATATGATTGGGCAAATTGGCTTATTCTTTCTTATGGGATTTAGATTTTTATGTTTCTTTCCTTTTTTAGTTTTCTAGGGTTGCAGATTGCCTACTGTCCAATGTTAAGATTGAGTATTCAAAGAATTTATTTCTTCCATCAAACAGAAACTCATCCAACTATCTTTATCACATACTCAGAAAAAAAAAAATGACATTACCAGTTTTTTATTCAGATCTCCAGAATCCAAGCCATTTCTCTCTATATATATGTCTAAACAGTATCTTTAATTTTCCTACTACTTGTTTTCATCTATGAGGAATTGTTTTGCACCAGGAGGTCCTGGTTCATTATGATTCCTGTAAGAAAGGCACTTGGATCCCATAAAGTATTGTTTAAAATATTATTTATTAACTTTGTTAATACTGTAATTAATATAGTTATTTATATTATAAAAAGTTATAAGCTATAGTTAAAGTTATAAAGAAAGAGATGACAGAGATAGTCTTATGTCCCTTCAGATGCTGGGAAGCCCAAGTTGTGAGGTGTTGAATGGGCCTCTGATCAATTCTTGTGTAATATGCAGATGTCATCCATGGAAAAATTACCCTTTCTTGGTCTTTTGAGCTCTCACAAGATTTTCTTAAAAGAAAACATAATTTCTACAGTAAAACAGAAAATATGTTCATGTGAGAATTTGTTGACACACTTTTAGATAAGGGTAAGGTCATGCCGGTGGTGTAGTTGCCAGAAATAAGTGGGAACTGCCTACAGGCTCCTCTGCTGCTGTGGGTGGGCAAAGCTTATCCTGCAGCCACAGGTTACACACAGCCCAGCACAGACATGATGGCATAGCTGTACATGTAATGGAGAACAGGCATCCACCTACTGAGATTAATGGCTCTCTGGATCATTAACTCCTTAATGTACACCGATTAGGTTCATTACAGGCATCTAACATGTATTTTGACCAGTTATTTACTTCATTCATTTGCTGTACATACTCAAATGCCAGTCATTATCAGTAACATGTTCAGTCCATGCTATATATCTTTTGATACCATACTTGTATGTTTCCTAATCTACATATTCTTATCATACACGACTAGGTATGTCTTGAAGGACTGCAAGCATCATACTTATTGTCCTAAGAACATAATTTCAGCTGCATACTTACAATACCTAAGCTTCCTGTGTTCTCAGTCTCAGCCTTATAACTATTTGACTAAGAGTTATATAGGTACAGTGAATCAGAGAACAGCAAAGCTTGATCTCTGTACAATGAATGCTCTTGTTACTATAAAGTGTACTTTCAGTAGTGCCAGGAATTTTATCTTTTTATATTTTTTTTCCTAGTAAATAGCTTCTTTGCTATTTGCTAGTGTATTCCTGATGCTTGTACTGGTAGTCTAGATTTGTGTGTAGGTGAATTTATAGTGTATCTTTTTGCCTATTCTGGCAGTATTAAATGGAGACTATAAAGATCTGTCACTAGTTGCAGCTTTCAGTTTCTGTACTTTATGTGAAATTATCAGGGAGCAAGAGGGAAAGGCAGACATACATATGTGAAGCCCCTGATGCCTCTATAATTGCAGTGAACACACCTACACATGCATCAAAGAATATTGCCAAAGGTGTTGCTAAAGGAAATAAAGTGGTGTTTAACAAGAGTTTACTAGATGATGATAATAAAACATGTGAAAATTCAGATTTGGATTCAAAATTTCAAAGAGTTGACTTACAATATCACCACTCCAGATCAATGACAAAAGAATGTTAAATGGTTTTATTGCTCATCCTCCTACTCAAGGTAATCTTAAAAAAATATTATTACAATTACACTATATTTCAGTATGTATACTATCGCAAGTATTGACAATTCCATTTAGAAACTGCTTCCTGGCTTTTCAAAGTCCCAATTCACACTGTCACAAAACTCAAATAGCATTTGATTTACCTTCTAGGACCTTTTCATAAAATAGTGTAATGATCAGTGATCAGTTGTACAGTGGATTGGAATGTTCCAACCAGGTTCCAAAGATTAGACCTAACACGTTTAGCAAGAACCTGTCTATGAACACATATTCACATTGCAGCTCAGGTGTAGCTGGAACTATTTCACAAGTAATGCTTCATGTTCATAATAATTATTCACAACCTCCATTCTTTTTTTGCTATGAATAATATTTACAATAGTTATTAAGCTTCTAGTCAATGTAAGTGTACTCACAAGTTGGAAGGGCCTTGGTCAGGTGTTAACAAAATTGAAGGATATGGACAAACAGTGGAAACATCTTGACAAGACATTCTATTTCCACTTTAAATGCACAGACAGCTGACAACACAAATTCTCTGTCCTTTTTCACTATCTCTGTGGTGTCTTTACTTGCATTCTATATCTGATTAAGAGGTTTTGGCCCTTCTTCATAAAGATTCTGTTAATCTCAATGTCGGGCTGTTTTTACCTAATACTGCACTTTATTGTCCTGGTGTAAACTGTGAAAGTCATTTTACACGTAATCTTTACATCTCATGGTACACTGAAGATGACAGTGTTCAAAGTAGTGAAAAAGAGATTTGATACATGTGGAATTCTGGCCCTAAATCTATATAGACCTCCCTGGCGTTAACTAAGTGGAAAATGCATAAAGGGAAAATAATCTGTTCTAGTGGTCACTTGGTCCATCTTATATTACAGATTACATATTATTATACCAAAATAATCATAGTGGTAGTTTAAATAACTTCTAGGTACACTATATCTGGTATCATACTTTTTAAGAAATAACTACATTTCTATATAAGTCAAAGCTTTTGATAATAATTACTGAAAGAAAGACAACTGTGAATATAATGTGTCAACATGTACCACTACTACTATATGTATAAGCAGTGATTTTTTTTTGGAACAAGTGGTTGCTGTTATTGACCTGTGTGACCTGCTGCACTTTTAGATACAAATATTAAATATATCAAGTAAATACATTCTATCAATACATCAATAAAATATAGGATTTTTTTTTAAGGTAAGGTTTGGCTTGGGAAAGCTGATGTATAACCACAGGAAAATATTTTTTCTTTAATTCAAGATAATATTCAGTCTCAGAAGATCCCTGAGTTCTGCTTTTTGTACACATGTGTTCATACTGAAGCAGGTATGGCAATAAACTTATTTTCCTTTTTAACTTCTAAAAAAGGAGAGAATTGTCTTATTTTAATGAATCAAAAAAGTATTACTCTGTGAGTAATGTGGATGCATGTGAGAACTTACAGTGTCATTTTATTTGGTCTATTACAGACCTAGCAGCCTTTGGAGACACAAATTTTCTTGAATCACTCTTCAGTGCTTAATTCAGCTAGAAATGATTACTGATGGTTGAAGCTTTCTAATCAGTTTAAAAGTTCTTTCATCCATAAAAACTGTTCCAATATTAGGAACAAAACCAACTAATCCCTTCTTCTTAATTATTAAATGGTAACCATTTTGTCTCCACTTATGCCTGTTGTAGTTTTTCAATTAAACTGGCATTAAGAGGTGAATTTGAAAAATAAATTAAAAAAAAAAAAAAAAAAAAAAAAAGTTCTACATGTCTTCTCTCAATAAAAACAAAATGCATCCTAATTTCTGTGACTATGTTACTGGTTACAACTAATTAGTTGAAACCTGGCAAAAAAAAAAAAAAATCAATAATGTTTTCTGGTTCTGAAATTTTCAGTCATTCTTGCAGAAATATCTATTCAACAGAAAATCAATATTGCTCATTATTGGTTCTGTGTTAGTCTGTAATTTAGCATAGTTCATTCACCCAGCCATGCAGAGGAAATAATACCCTACGACAAAGATTGCCAGTGTCTCAATATAAGCAGTAAACAGTCTAAACAAACTGCTTTTCATGAAGTCTATAGCAGAAAAATAGCAGATCTGCTAAAAGGGAATTGGGATTGACTGCCAAATAATTTACCAACCAAGAAAAGAGCTGTATATCAGACTGTTTTCTCTTACAAATAAGTCTTTCTAGTCCTCATTCAGTGAAATTTATTCATATATGGAGATTTACCACAAGGCCTATTCACTACTTAAATCCCATGTAATATATTAGCTTTTGCTGATAGTTTTCAGACTGAATTACATCCCACTGTTTCTTAAACTGAATGGGTGGTATTTCCAGATGAATCATGAACATAATTTTGGGAAAACTTATAAGTAAGTCTGTTCTAAAGATGTCTTGCTAGCAAGGTTTTGATACATCTCACATATCTTCATTAAAATAGTGGCCTGTGAATTATGCTAGTGTTATGATAACAAGCTAAGGACAGTTGGAGAAGGTTCAGTGAGTTGCTGATTCCACCTGAAGCCACATAGGCAGCCTTGCAAAATTGAAAACTTACCCTGAAGGCTGCCTTAGGGTTGCCTTGAGGAAAATAGTACAGACGTATCCACTAGAGTGTTTAAACAAATGAAGGCTGAATTACTGTGTTTTGAGAGTCATTTGTCATCCTATAATCATTGATAAATACAGAACTTATGATGGTAAATAATAGCTTCCATGGTCCAAAACACAAATGAGTTTGAAATCTGTAACTTGAGAGATTTTTTTTTCTGTTCATCACACTAGGATGTCTCCCTGAAAAATAGCACACTTTAAAGAATTCCTGCTACAACTGAAAAATATGGTAGATAGCCTTTGAAGATTTAATAAACTGAAAACAAAGGTAGAAAGTGTACATATATGAGAATTTACAACACTGAAAGTTGTTATAACAGAGAATGCATATTCTGATACTATGCAGAGAGAAGAGTTTAGGTAGTAAACACTCTGTACTAACCCAGTTATTGTTCAGCTTTTTTTTTTTTTTTTTTGGTCATATCAGAAATATATGATCCCATCTTTGAATTAATATAACAAAAATGGAGATTAGATTTTGAAATATTTATATTTTAACTTTGTAGCCGAAGTCCTTTCTAATGAAATCTTTTAGTTATTACCATTTGTCAAAGAATCTGAAGCAGAAACACTTCCCTTCCCTAGGGAGGAGACGAAATCAATTTCTATATTATGGGTGGCATTAGACAAAAAGCATAGGTATTAGTTTTGGTTCACTAATGTTCTTTCCACCTCAGTGTCATTTGCTAAGATCACTCTCCCTTCAAGGGAGACAGTACTAGTTTTTGGTACAGTTGAATGTAATTTAGTTTCTGTAATTCTTTCTGTTTAACATAAGTTCTTTTGGAATTCCCTTCTGTTTCCTTTCCCATTTCTCCATCTCTGCAATTTCTATACCTTCTTTTCTTCAGACCAATTTTTTCATTTGATTCTTTTGCCTTGCTTCTTGTTTTGTATTGAGAACTCAAGTATTCCTCCTTAGCCTTTCTTTGTTTAGATTCTTCATTTTACAGGTTCCCTGACTTGGCTTTGGTGACAGTTTTAATGAAAGCAGTATATGCAGTCTTACCTTAACTTCATCTCTTTCTTTAACACAGTGACTTGGCAGTTATTAGAATTATTGGAAAGGTAGGCTCCACTAATTATTGTTGTCTCTCTGAGTTCAGTCATCACCTCTAGTTGTCTGTCCATTATATGTATAGCTTTAAATTTGGGAAACTTAACACAAAGCAGCAAAACAAAACAAAACAAAACAGCTTCACTGTATCAGATTTGTCTAGAGGTTTTAGTCTAGGCAATGGATCCAACTTTCACTACAAAGTGAAATTTGAGTTACCATAGTAGAGTGCACAAAAAACATGTATTGCACAAAAAGAAGTTATTTTTCTCACCTTAGTCTGGAATGTGACCTCTTCCTTGCTTATACTTTGTCTTTGCTATGATGAAGCAAATGCCAGCTCAAAATACAATTCCCAGAAAAGCAACAAATTCAAAGCATCTAAAACATGTTCAATTCATACAAGCTAACAATACTAAGTATGTCTTATCGAAAGGGATTCTGTTTTAAAATCAGTCTCAAATGGACAATAGTACCCTCAGGTTTTATTTCACAACCATTTTCCTTATTAGTTTTGAGATGGACTATGAATTATCTATTTGACTATCTGGGACCTACAGCCTGTACATCAGTTGCTGATTGACTCTTAGTATACAATTTAATAATCCTTCTAGAAATGCCCAAGAATTCTGGTCAAACATACCAAAAACAATCTCTATGACCTTATTTGTGTCCTTTATTTTAGCAGAAAGGCATGGATAAATGCACTTCCAGCACATTTTGATAACTAGAGATGAAATAACAGAAATAACAGAAATACACTAGCTATTTTATCTAAAGCTATTCTTTCTTGAAGTCAGTGAAAACATGATTGTGAGAACAAATAACTTCATTATTTGATGATGCTTTTTAATGAAAACTTAACCAATTCTGCATTTGAAAAAAAAATCTTCTGTCATTTACATTACTTTTTTATCAAAAGATAAACAATTTGCATTTGACAGTTGGTTTGCATGCAGCACATTCTAAAATTTAGAGTCCTAACTGCTTTGAAAACAAGATACTTTTACTGATTTAGTTCAGCAACAGAATTTTAATCACATCAGGTATGGAAGTTGACACTTAGAAGTACTCTAGCAGTGCATTCTTAGTTTTTCAGATGTTTCTTCTTTTTCTATCCAGAAAAAAATGTCACAGTTGTCTTAGATTTTTTTTCCACTTGTTATTAAATTCTAGAATTATTTTAGGTTATCTGGAGCTACTGCTTGACAGAGATAGCAACTGGTAAGGAAGCATTAATCACACACCTATAGGAGAGATCTGATAATCCATACAGTGTACAGACTATCCACATTGCCTCTATAAAGAAGTTCTAATTTTTCTGAGAACAAGATTAAAAATTGATACAGTGCAACTAACCACAATTTTTCCTTCAGCAATGAGAAACAAGACAATGTCTTTCCATTGTGATGCTTAAGTGACTTAGTATTCTGTTTGAAGAAAATGGCCTTTGGAAAGCTATTAATACTTGGTTGTTTTTTTGTGGTTTTTTTTTTTTTTTTTTTTTTTTTTTTACCCTAAATAATTAAATTGGTAGATAGATAAATAAATAAAACAAAATTTAAAAGTTAAATTGATGCATTGGATTTATCAGCAGACATTTGGATGGCAGATGCCAGAAATTGAAAAACACTGTTGGACTCCATCTCTTTAGAAACACACATATACTATGTGTTTCTTAACTACACAGTGTACTCTAAGGAAGACTGGTGAATAAAATGGGTTGCTCAAAAAAGTAAGGAAGAATCTTGAAAGACTATAAAATAATTCCATTTAATATAAAAGCAGATTCTATCTGGAGTTTGCAAACATTGGAAAGAAATACAAATATTTTTCACTGCCAATTTGTCTTGCCCATGTTAATAATTTGGACAAAGATCCAGTCAGAACTCTAATATATATGAGATCATACAGTCTTTGGTTATTAAAAAACAAAAACAAAACAAACCAACAACCAAAACTAGAAAAGGGGATTAATGAACATAAAAATGTTGGCTTCAGTGGGTGACTGGAGAAGCAGATCTTTTGTTGCTCATGTCATGTTTTTCTTATCTCTGATGCTGGCATTCTTTTACTGATGTTACCTAATTTCTCTGACCTAAAATTCTTCATCTTTATGTGTAAAATAATCAGTTTATACTTTGCATATAGTGATGAATGACTGCTCAAGAAATGCTTTAGGATAATCAAGTGAAGAAAAGTTTGTGTACAGTAAATGCGGTTCCTATATTAAAGACTTTCTCAAGGACTACAGTGCCTTAGAAGCCTGTCTGCGCTGCTAAATTGGGAGTTCCTTCTTTATATTTGATGAACTCTAAGTAATATGAACCAAGAGAATTGTCAATTGGACTCTCATAGAAAAAAAGAAAAGAAAAAACAAGTAATCTTTAGCTTCTCCCAATCAATGAAAAGTCAATGATGCAAACATAAAGAGTTTAATTGAAAAAGATAAAAGAAAGTCTAACTAAAATAAAAAGAAAATATTTAAAAGCGAAACGCACAGTTAAAGAGGAAAAAAATAATTTAACTTAAACATTAAAGACCAACTTTTCAAAACACAGTGTCAGCATAAACAAGGCAGAATGTGTAATTTCCAGAATACAATTATTTATTCATTTACTTTTTTGCATAACCAGTGAAGCATGCAATGGTAGCATATACAAAGGCAAAAAATTATTTATGCCTAGGTATGACAATTTAAATTACATTATTTACATACACACTGAAATGCTGTTTGACCAGCACAGTGCCTCCCCATTGGCAGGTGCCATTGAATGGTTTGGAAATCTGATTAGAAAATTACTTTGACAAAAAAGATTCAAAGGACCTATCTGGACATAAATATGGTCAGATGCCCTTTATTGATTCTTTATTTTAAATGGGCGTTATGTGTTACTTGAAAGCTGGAATATTGTTCTGTGTTTATCCTACTGTACATCAATACGCAAATTCAATAACACTTTTTCTACAATTATTAAGCCTGATTTTCAGTTTATAAATACACATATTAAGTTGGCAATTCTTTGAAGAATCTTCCAGAAATACAATGTGTTTATCTCAGGAAGACTCTCAGGTGACTATACAGAGAAAAGAGAAAAAATCTCTGTTTATATTTGCATCGTAATTACTGGTTCGTGGACAGTGAGTTCAGGGTGAAGCAATATGTATTTCTGAATTTCCCTCAACAAGCCTCTACCAAACCTTAACAGATGTGTTTGCAATTAGCTGGTATGCTGGTTTTGGCTGGGTGTCAGGGAGGCTCACACAATCAAATTAGACAGGTGTTGAACTCAACAAAATTTATTCTTTAAAATAATTTAGAACTCTGACAACATGATGACAAAATGATGTCATCTAACCAGACTTGTGAAAACACACTGTCCCACATGACATGTCTCTAAATTGGAGAGAGATGGACTTGATGGATGAACCACTTGCTGGTCAAGGAGTTGGCTGGATGGTCACACTCTAAACATTGTGGTCAGTGGCTCCATGTCCAAGTGGAGAGCAGTGATGAGTGGCATTCCTCAGGGGTAGGTAAAGGGACCAGTGTTGTTTAACATCTTTGTTGGTGACATGGACAGTGGGATTGAGTGCACCCTCAGCAAGTTTGCCGATGACACCAAGCTGTGTGCTGTGATTGACACATTGGAGGGAAGGGTTAACATTCAGAGGGACCTGGACAGGCCTGGGAGGTGGGCTCATGAAAACCTCATGAAGCTCAACAAGACCAAGTACAAGATCCTGAACATGGGTCAGGGCAATCTCAAGCACAAATACAGGCTGGGCGATGGCTGGATGGAGAGTAGCCCTGCTGAGAAGGACTTGGGGGTATTAGTGGAAGGAAAACTAACTATGAGCCAGTAATGAGTTCTTGCAGCCCAGAAAGCCAAGCGTATCCTGGGCTGCATCAAGAAAGAGATAATTGCTGAAAGCAAGGGTAGTGCCCAGGTCGGGGAATCAGTAGCAGTATGGAGTGTGTTCAATAGTGAGGAAGGGGTGAGGACTCCGGTGTACATTTACACCGACTCATTTGCAGTGTTCAGAGGATGCATGGAATGGCTCCCCTTTTGGGAACAGAATAACTGGGGAGGTAAACTGGATACCAGTGTGGCAAAAGGAGAATGGCAAGAAATCCTAGGTGTGGTCAAACACGGAGATTTTGTGGTAGCATCAGTGCCCTCCCACCAGGAAGGAGGTACTCTGATGGATGAATGGAACAATAGGGCAGATGAGCTAGACAGAATTTCCCCTTTGCAGATGGAAAATCAAATACAGGAAAATTGGGATAAGATTTTGGAATGGCTACACGTTAAATATGGCCATACAGGGTTTAATGACCTATACAGAGGCACATGCCAGGGGCTGGCCTGTCACCCGGGAAGCTTGTAAAACCTGTATTTCTGCTTGTGAACAATACAGACTTGGACTGGAGCAGCACCTCATGGAAGAATCTCCCCTCCATTTAAAAGATAAAAAGGCCCTCTGGGAAACTTGGCAGGTTGATTATATTGGACCTTTTTGAAAATTGGAAGGGAAATAATATGTATTGGTAGGTGTGGAAGTGATTTCTGGCCTAGTTCAAGCCAAAGTATTCCCATGAACAACCGGGGAAAATACAGTGCAAGCCCTGAGAATTTGGTTCAGCTCCCTCTCAAAACCCAATTTTATTCAGTTAGACAATGACAACCATTTTACCACTACCAAAGTGCAGGAGTGGGTGAGGGAAGAGGGAATCAAGTGGGTATTCCACACCCCATATTATCCCCAAGCTAAGGGGATAGTAGAATGGACTAATGGGCTCTTAAAGTGATTACTGAAACTTCACAAGCCACATTGGGGGGGGAATGAATTTGGGATGAGGTCACCTGGGTCAATGATTGCTGGGCAGTAAATGGATGCCACCAACTTTAACCCCAAAGCCTCAGACTCTCAGTGCTCCTGAAGGAATAGATTTCTCTCTTGGACAGCCAGTATTTGTAGAACTGCCAACTATAGGAGCTGTTCCTCTCGTACTCACTGAACCTCTTAACAATTATGCCTGGAAGGCAAAGGATGCCTGCGGGGAAAACTCACAAAACCAACTCTAGGTGGATTGTTCGCTCCTTTTAACCCACAAACATGCCACCATACAAATTGTCTGAATTGTAGCTCTTACGTTTTTCTTCTTTTTTTCTTCCCCCTCTTCCTCTTTCTTTTTCTTTCCCTGTTCTATACCACCCTCGAGCGATAACAATTCTGGGCCACGGGGTAGAAAAATTGGTGGGCACAGATAGAAATTGATTGCTTTTGACTAACTTTGGGGTAGAATATTCCATACCCAGACTGCACATGTGCCTCAGGCCAAAGGAGGGCATGGAAATTGATTTTCTTGCTGCATATGCCATTCCTGACCCTGGCGGCACAAGGCAACAGATGTGCGGACCACGAGAGCCTAAACTACATGGTGTTCAAAGCAAAAAGTATGGAATGTGTGGATGAGCTGAACGGAATTCTTTCTATGACTTTAGCTGTCTTTATAATTGCTCTAATAATACTTTCAAAATCCATGTTCTGCCCTTGTAAATGCCTACATTGTAATAACCCGTGTAAACAATCTCCCTCCTCCTCTCCTTCTGATGCCATCGAACTTTTAAAAAAATATATAAAATAATCAGTTTATAGCATGCTCCAGTTTTATAAAGTTTGTTAAATTTAAACATGTTATGCTTGTTGGTTGTTGTTTACTAGATGTTATTGGTTATTGTGTTTATAAAGTTAGTAGTGCTCACACCCTACCTCTTTCTTTTTCTTCTCTATTTCTCTCTCTCTACCATCACAGAAAACCCTGTCTGAGGCAGCAATGTCGAGTTATGGGATGGTGTCAGAGACTGTGTTTATTCACCTCCACGTTGCTGAAGTAGGACTCCCAATACCACTACTGCCATGGCAGCAGAGCTACCTCACTCCCCTACATGTGCCCAGACCAGGGGTGGGAAACCACCTAAAACTCCAGGGTTGGAAAACATCTAAAACTCCAGAGTCAGACCCCTCAAACCCAGTGACAGTAATGGGCATGCGCACCACTGCTAGTGGTAGGTGGGGTTCAGGGGATAAAACAGAGATGAGGACCAAGAGCCAGGTCCTTTCTCTTCACCACCTGTCTTTCTCTTTTCCACGCCACCACCACACTTCTTCTCCTCGCCACCGCTCTGCTCTTCTCTGCGCCATCAGTGTTCTCCACGCCATCACTGCTCCGCTTCTCCTCAGCTCTGCTTCTCCTTGCCACTGCTTCTTCTCACCACCACCACCGCTTCTCCTCACCACCATCATCTCTTCATGGACGCCTCTCATCCTCATTCCATGGATTCATCTCTTAACTGGACTGTGAGGCTTCAGTTCCGTGGTGGTAGCTATCTCAAACACTTTTCCCTTCCTCTTCCCCTCTTTCTCTCTTTTCTCCCTTTCTTCATTTGTGACAGACAAATAAAGTATTGCAGCACTTGACTCTATTTTGAGTCTTAATCCTGTTCCTGAGAATACAAGCGAAACCTCACTCCGGTCTCAGACTGGTTTGTGACAGAAGATTCTCTTCTCCCCTGCTGAATACTGTTCACTTTCTTTAAATGAGGTGGAAGAGAATAATAAAGGTTTAGCTGGGCCTTGCAGTTGTTTTTGGAACACACTGCAATAGGAGACATGCTCTGCAAATCCCCACTCCACCCTCAACAGATACTATGGGCGTAGGGGCTTTAACCTATGATAGGTCTTGAGTTCATCTTTTGTGATATCAAGGGCCTCCATATGCTGAGGAGTCCAGTCCCATTCCTTATTTTTTCTCAGTAAGTCATACAGAGAATGAACAATCACTGAGAACCCAGGTATACACTTCCTCCAATAACCCAAAGTCCCTAATAGCTGCTATAGTTCCATCTTGCTGTTCAGGACTTTTCCTTTCTCAATGGAAGACAGAGTATCATCAGGTGCTGCAACCATTCCCACCACTCACCAGGCTCATAAAAACTTAAGCTCTGGTTCACGGCCTTGGTATTTGGTAAGTGGGATATCTAGTCCCTTATTCATTAACAGTTCCTTGTCCTACTTGTATTCTATCATTTCCTCCACCTCTAGTGTCATCTCTATAGTATCAAGTAGCTTGACCAAATAGTTATAAGCAGTAGTAGGAGCCTGTTTATACCCTTGGGGAAGTCAATTAAAAGTATACTGTACATCTTTCCAGGTGCAAAAAGCAAACTGAGGCTTATCCTCCCCTCTTAATGGGATCACAAAAAATATGTCCTTAACACCTAAAGCAGCCATCCATCAGGCAGCTGCCTGTACTGCTGTTACTATTGAAGTTTGTCATGGTTTGAGCTCAGAGGGCAACTGAGCACCACACAGCCGTTCACTCCTCCCTTCCCTCCCAGCAATGAGAAGGGACAAATAAGCCAGGAGGGGCAAATCACCCATTATGGTCACGGGAAAAAGGCAGACTCATTAGGGGAAGAAAAAAAGAACACACATTTATTAGACACTAACAACAACACTTAACAGAGTAAGACAGTGAGAAGCATTGCCACATCTTGAGAACACCTTCCCCCTACCCCTCCCTTCTTCCTGGGCTCAGTTCTGCTCCCAATATATCTACCTCCTCCCCCAGTGGCGCAGGGGCAGGGAATGGGGGGTGCAGTCAGTGCTGCTGCTTTTTCCACCTTCTGTTGGGGGAGCTTCTGGAACTTCTACCTATTCCAGCATGGTCCCCCTCTCACAGGAGACAGTCCTCCACAAACCCTCTCCAACATGAGTTCCTCCCACAGGTTGCAGCATTTCCCTATACTGCTCTGGTGTGTGACTTCAACTTTCTCCAGCTGGAGTCTCTCCCACGGGCTGTAGCCCTTCCCGAGCTGCTCCGGCATGGGACAACCCTCCATGCTGCAATCCTCCCAGTGATGAACTACAACAGCAGGGGCTGATTTTTCCTACAAGACCCTGGCCTCCTTCGGGTACAGTCACCTTTGTCATCCATGAGGAGCCCCTCCCAGGCCATAAATCAGTGTCTGCTCCACCGTAGATCTTCATGGGTGGCATTGGGGGGCCGTCCTGCTGTCTCACCACAGGATACAAGGCGGTTTCTGCTCTGGCACACCTCCCCCCTCCTTTCTTCCTCCGTTCCTTCACTGACCTTGGTGTTCACGCAGCTGCTTCAACTCCTGCTCATAAGTCTGCCTCCTCCTCATCACATCCCTTCTTAAATACATTATCGCAGAGGAGAAGCTGATTGGCTCAACCTCAGTGCAGTGGTGAGGCTGACTTGGAGCCAGGTGATCTCTGAGAAGCTTCTCAGAGGGGGCCAGTGCTGTAGCCCTCTCACCTGTTACCAAAAATAAACCAAAACCCAACTCATCCAGTGCTGTAGCCCTCTCCCCTGTTACCAAAAAAAAAAAAAAAAAAAACAAAAAAAAAAAAAAAAAAAACAAAACCAACAACAACAAAAAACCAAAACACAGCTCAAACCCAGGACAAAGTTACATCCAAGAGGTCATGTAGATAGTGTATTGGAGGTTTCCACTTTGTGGACCTCTGTGCCTTTCTGTTATAATAAGAGATCACATATCCCTTTCCTACAATTCCTCTCCTTCAGAGCTGTTCTCATCAGGGTCTCCCTAAACATCCCCATCCCAGTCCTTGGAATCTACGCCTGCGATTAACTTTTGGATTTGGACAATACTGGGTTTTTTTTCACTTGTGCTAGCATAATTTCAATTTTTTGTTCTAACAGACACGTCTGCTCTTTTTCCCCTTTTGGTTCCACTTTTAAACAGTCTATTTCTAATTGTTGCTTTAGATTATCTTTTGCCAATCTGTCAGAACCATTGTTTTGTTTTTGTACTTTAAGCAAGCAGGCACCTAGTTCCTTTGACTTTGCCATCTAGACTGTTTCTGCTCCGTGGAAGACTGGCTCAAAACGGTCCTCCAGCAGGGCTGCATTTATACCCTAGTCGAATCAGATCCATGGTCATATATGGTTAACAGTCTAGAATTTTGTTTTGACTGAAGTATTTAATTGGTTGGGGTCCCAACTTCTGGTCATAGTCACTATACAACTTAACCCTGCTGATTGAGTAGCCTGATCCTCATGTCCTAACTACTAGTTTTCCAGTGGTCAAGAAGTTTCTAGTGCTGTTGGATGGGTTACACCTGCCACACTGGGATAGCGTTAATTTTTTTCACAGTAGCTAGTATGGGGCTATGCTTTGGATTTCTGCTGAAAACAGTGTTGATAATACAGAGATGTTTTTGTTATTGCTGAACAGTGCTTACACAGAGTCCAGGCCTTTTCTGCCCCTCACCCCACCCCACCAGCGAGCAGGTTGGGGGTGCACAAGGAGTTGGGAGGGGACACAACTGGGGCAGCTGACCCCAAGTGACCAAAGGGATATTCCATACCATATGACATCATGCTGAGCATATAAAGCTGGAGGAGGAAGAAGGAAGAGGCGATATTTAGACTGATGATGTATGTCTTCCCAAGTAACCGTCATGTGTGATGGAGCCCAGCTGTCCTGGAGATGGCTGAGTATCTGCCTGTTGGTGGGAAGGGGTGAATGAATTCCTTGTTTTGCTTTGCTTGTGTGCACGGCATTAGCTTTACTTATTAAACTGTCTTTATCCCAGTCCCTGAGATTTGTCACTTTTACCCTTCCAAATCAAAGAGTGACTGAAATAATACTAATGGAGGATGTAAACTATAATCACTAGAAAGTCCTTTCAGTGCAGTTATATTGTTCATGTCTAAGTAGAGGCTTTGGTCTATAGTGGCAGTCTTACTGATAATTAAGAAAATGTGTACCTTGAATATGTGATAACACATCTTTTGTATACTTGTAAAATATGCTGATATAAACTAAATTATGCTTCATATAACAATAGAAGTAATAAACAGCTTGTGGGGAGGGGAGAAGGAATAGCTTTACTTTGACATTTTTAAGAATGCTACTATTAATCAGAAAAAAGTGTTAGCTATTCCATTTTTCTGAAAAGATATGAAAACTGTTGGCTGGAAGTAAGTGGGAACAGAAATATTTTAAAATCTTTTACGTACTATATCACAGTTTCTGTATCCAGGGAAACCACTTTATATCTGCTCACAACAGCTCCACCATCAGGACACCAGTTGTCAAGGAGGTCAGATATTGAGGATGGAATCAGGGGTGACCTGAGTGAGAAATAGGGAAATAATTAAGACTGAGAATTTATATTTTATTGGAAATAATACATTTATATAGATATAAATATATATACAAATATAAATGTATATTTATGGAATGAGGTGATTTTGGACTAATTTTATCCTAGCTTTCATCTTCAGGAGACTGCTTCTGTATCCTGGCTATCTTTGAAGTATGACACACTGTGTACTGTTGTACAAAAATAAATAATATAAATATTAAAACAAAATATGACTCAGATGACTGAAGCAAATACTGTAGATTTCCCTTAGGCTGTTATAAAACCTGGCACAAACAGTATATTCAGGACAACTGGATGAATTTAAGAAGGATTTTCTTTGGAGGCAATAGCTCATGTCCCTTTTTACTTGGGACTGTTATTCTTCATGCATCAATAATAAATGAACAGAAAAAAGGATAATAAAGGTGACTGAAATTCTTGCCAGATCCTGGTGGTAATTCATACTTTCAGAATTCCCCCATACTGACAACTGCACCAAATCACTGAGATCAATCTTACAAGATGACCTTTGAGAAAGTGGTATTTTGGAGATATTATGCAGCCAAACATTTAATATTTGTCATTTATAATTTATTCTTGGAGGTAATGTGTTTCCAGACATTAGAAGCAAAGCTTCTGAAAAAAAATCGGACTTCTCTTCATGTGAAAAATATAGAAACAGATATACACAAAGATTAAAGGATAGGTGATATAGGGTGGGATGAGCTGAGAGATGTGGAAGGAGATAAAAAAGGAGATAGAGAAACTATTTCCCTGTATCTATTAAATGTAGAGGAAAGCTCAGCTTCTCTCATACACTAGTTTCTGTAACAGGAGCTCCCCCTTCCTGTTTTGATTTTTGTGTTTTTGGTTTTGTGTTTGGTTTAGAGTGTTTTTGTGTGTTTGTGGGTGGTTTGTCTTTTTAAAAAAATAAGTGGATAACTACAACTGAGATGATTCCAATATTTAATAATATGGATGTTTTCCACTGTGATTTCCATATGGATGACTGAACTAGCTCCAGTTTCACTGTATATATTCCAAGTATCTTGGCTTCACCCTTCTGTGAAAAGATTTCATTCAAATTCACAGTGTGTTTTGGAATAATTTGGGGTATACTGTACTGATATTATTCTGAACAATATCAGTTAAGTAAAGTAAAGCTGAGAAATTTAAATTAATTTAGACTGTCTTATCGTATGGGTCTCTTGGTGGGCTTTTACCCATCCTTGAAATTTTAGGAATTCTTTACACATGAAACATGAGTTTCATATTTCTGCTGGGGACTGCTCATAATGAAAAAGCATGAGATTACTCAGCAGATATATTTAATGTCTGTCCCTTCTGTTCTAGGAGTTCATATCCTATATAGAGCTGACTAGTACACAAGCAGGTTGGTTCTGGAATGAAGGAGTAGAGCATCCTTTTGTTAGCATAGGAGTTGCAGATGTCATGCTGAAGGAGCATTGGTAATGAATCTGTATGCCTCTGAGGAGAAGAAAAAAAAACAACTAACCAACCAAACAACAAACAAAACCCTATTTGTTCCAAATATTAACATTTTGACTTACTACCTTATTCAAGATTGGAAGGTATTATAAATCACACTCCCTTGCTGGCAAGGAAAAGTCAAGACTATGACTGTGCTTTTCTACGCTATGTACAACACTGTTTCAGGGATTTTTTTCAGAAAATCATATGCACTCCCTTGGTGATAGTTTACACAAATATCTCAAATTGACTAAAAGGATATTAGGAAACTAATAGGAAATATTTTGGGCCTGTAATATAATACTGCAAATGCAAAACAGAATAGAGAAAGTATTTTTTGGAAGAAAAAAAAAATTTTTTTTTTTCTTTTATAAATTAATGTTATTTTTTTCTTCTTTTTTTGATAAATATCAATATTGTAGTTTCTCTTAAGGAAGATAGAAAGGCTTGCATTTCCAAAATTTCTTTGAAATCTCACACTTCTTCTGTTTATAAAATAACCTCAAAAAATGGAAGCCGCCAGAGCCAAACACCTAGGGTGTAACAAAGCCTTGACAATAAACCCTTTGATAAATGAGCCAAAACTGGAAGTAAGTTTTGCTTTTTGACAAAACACAGAGCATAACAGACTCTAAGGAATAAAATAAGCTTATGAACCTCATCCTACTCCCAAATATGTTGCTGCCTATAAGAATTACACAGGTCTCACAATGGAATATAAATTCCACCAATCCCTTGGAGTCTATATTTCATCACACTGGGTATTGAGGCAGTATCTGTAAACCAGTTGTATGGCTGCTCACACTGCTGTGGATTACTCAGGCCCAGACTGGTCACCGTGGTAGTATTTATCCACACAGAAAAGTTTCCTGAAATTAAGAAGTTGAATGTTCAACACTTTGTACACGAATCCTGAACACAGAAAACCACAAACTATTTCTCAGCAATACCAAAATCACACAGGAGTAGAGTCCAAAGAAATATTTAAGAGCAAAACAGTTAGGATATATGCATATCCCAACCTGAATTATCAAGTTACTGCATCAAGTCAATGACATTGAGCTGTTTTTGGCAAAAAGTCTTAAAAGTATCCTGGTCATGTAGAAGCATGTAGAAGCATGAGTTTCTTAACCGTTACTGTGACTAAGTCAAGTAATTTTATTTCTGCACTGTTAAATTCATGTTTCAGAGAAAGACTATTTTTACACAGATGCACTTCATGGGAGGTTGGATTAGTTTTGTGGTGACTTATCTCCACTTGAACCTGGATTCAGAACAGGATTAGAAGTTGCAGAATTTAAATGGGAAAGTACATAGAGAAAGAAGTAAAATAAACCAAGAACTTATCTGTTGGGTTGCAGAAATTATAATAGAATTCAATGCCTACTTTATACAAATTTATGCTAGAAGCAATGGAAGGAGTACAGTTAAATATATTTATCATCTATATATATCTCCACTGTGTCCAATCAAAAATAGTCAATGATAATACCTGTCACATATCAGTTGGCTTCATGCACTGGAATAAAGGCACGGACAAGTTTCCCTGTATCAGGCAAAAAACAAATGTATTTTTGATCTGACTTGCCGAGGAAATGAGAACTGATCAAGGTAGTTGAAAAAGTCTTTTTACTGGTGCATCCAGGATAACTATCACTATAAGCACAGAAATGGTTTAAAGCTTATCCCAGAGAGCATGTGTATAGCATCTGTTTGTGTCTTATTTGTCACATTGCCTCAAGTGTGAAAGTTTATAGAGATACAGCTTTGCTTATAGAGTAAGATAAACACATTTTACCTTCACTGTTTTCTCTAAGTCTTAGGTGTTTTGTAAATGTATTATGTAATATCTTAATACTGTTGACAAAAAGGTCAGTTTAACGGTCATTGTCTGTACTGGTGTGATAACTCTTGCTACAAATCTCATACTTCAACAGCTGCTGTTAGATCAGTGACGTGTGATTTGCAGAGGAACACTAAACTTTGCTCTTAAGGGAGTGGAGAAACCAAGTGGTGTTGTCTCGTAACCTCAATGTTAAAAAATAAGAGGAAATACAAAGCTCCAAAGATAGTTTTGCATGCCCTTGTAAAATTATTTTAAATGTCATAGTAATATTAGGCTTGTTTTAAAACTAACAGAGGCATAGAGATACAGCAAATCACTCAAAAAGTGCATTCATAAATTACATACCCTGAATTTCGTCTCACCACTTTCTCAAGACTTTGGATGCTGTGATGAAACAACCAGTCTTCTGTGAATACTTTATGATACAGGGAGATTTGTAAAGAGCTTTATTGAGGGTAACCAGTTCTTCATGATTCTAATAAAATAATTTTCAGAATGTTCCAGTATTTTAAAACTGCTGGAATGCCAGAAAGGCTACTTTTTGTAACTGAGCTTATTCAATGTTGGTTTGATCTTTTTCTGAGATGTCTGAAGCCATGTTTCTAGCACCTGTTCATTTGTAGCATGTGATTATGTTGATTCAATCACTT
The DNA here is from genome assembly GCF_018691265.1 of Tyto alba. Classification (NCBI taxonomy): domain Eukaryota; kingdom Metazoa; phylum Chordata; class Aves; order Strigiformes; family Tytonidae; genus Tyto; species Tyto alba. The sequence continues at coordinate 70,975,191 of NW_024881282.1, read as the reverse complement.
TCAAGCACATGAAGAAAATTATTGATAATTCACCAGCTGCTTTTCGAGAATGAATTTGATCTTTTAAAAGAGGATCGGAAGAGAGAGATCACACTTCAAGGTACTTAACAAACTGCAGAACTGTATCAAGCTGTGGATATTTTGAATGGATGGTAAAACAATTAAAATTCCCAAACTGTAAATAGTATGATATTGGTTTAATTGTAACAATATTGCCACGAAATCTTTCAAAAGTAACATAAAAAATTGAAATTTCTAGTAAGTTATATTCTGTTTGTTTAAAAAAGACTGACTCTTCATTTCTTACATTATATGTTTCAAAGGCTACCTGACTTACTTATTTATTTTAATTTGGTGTATATATATTATGAAAAATAAGCAAACATGGTGAGGATAGCTGATTTTTTCAGATATGAAGAAAGAAAGCTGTTTCTTTCAGGTTTCTGTATATAATGATCTTTGAATAATGTCTTATAGCTATCAACCATATAATGTAGCAGATATTAATTAACTTTTCTTAATAGAAACTTGAGTGAGATTCTAAGATTAAAGAAACTTCAACAAAAATAAATTTGAAAAGCAAAATAAAAATGCCAGAAGTCTATTTTCAATGTCCATATCCTCTGAGGTTGCAATCCCTACACATTACTATACAGTATAATCTGCTATTTATATGAACTTTCCCTACACTGGGATTTGATTGTCAGTGTACAAGTACAGTATGATTCTCTGTCTTCTTTAAAGCATCTCATTTTAGGGGGAAATTAGTTGGTAGCGAAACAGCTTGAATATTTTTTCTGCCTTGTAGTCCTCATACCTCTATGTGATCAGAAGATGTTATTATCAGCAGAAATTAGTCATAGCTGAAGGCAGTAATTCCACCATTCAGTAACTTTATACTTGTATAGCTAAAGTGATATGTGAAATTCCAAACTAACTCACCCACATTCAAAAAGCATCTTCTGTACTTCAAAACTTTTCTTAATGCCATGAGTATACAAAACAAACAATTAAAAGAATACAATATATATATTTCTACTCACATGTTTTTACGAGGTGTTACATTGTCTTAGTGTGTGTACTGAAGAATATTAAATCAATACTATCAAATAGACATATCTAGCACAAAATAAAAGATATTTTCCACTTGAGTGTGGTATGTTAACTTAGTTTGTTTCTCTGTGGACTAACCATTCAATAGGGCATGCATAACATATAGTAAAACAGTGAATTTTAGTAAAGAAACCAAAGAAACTGTAAGCATTTATGACCCTCAAAGCACTTGACAGGCTGGACAATAGTTGATCAAGGTTTTAAAAACTTTTAATTTCTTACTAGAATCAGAGATCTTTAGTAGTACCTAGTGACTTCAAACTGCTTAACAGGACAGTGAGTGACCTTTCAGTCAACCTCTGGAAATGTGCCATCTCATAGTTTCCCAAAAGTAGAGACTCCACCCCCAAATACTATATATCTTAAATCAGTAGTAAGGAACTTCCTGGTGAATAGCTAACTCCATTAAATGAGCAAGGTTTAAGTAAGAATGTATTTTTATAGAAATTTTTTATTAAACAGAATCTTGTCTCATATAGGGGTGAGCTCTGGGAGTCTACAGGTTATGGTGCTTATCCAATCACTCAAATATGTGGTTATTATGACAAGTTAATATATACAATGTGCATATGAACATTTAGTATATATAATTAATATAACAACCCCAACAATAGTTTTGTATATAATCACACACATAGAAAAATGGTCCTACAATTTGACCTGATCCTGGAAACATTCCATATATTAAGTTGGAATGAATTATCTTTCAAATAGAGCTTTGTACTCTGTCCATCAAGGACTGTAGCTAAAGTCAGGCTTTTATCAGATCTCAGTGTCTTTAATGAAATCAAAAAAACTAGTAAATATCTCTCAATGCATTTTCAAAAGCGATGTTTCTTATTATGAGCTCTGACAAACATCTTCACTTTAGCAAAACCAGCTTCTTAGCTTAACTGAATTGAAAGAAAACTAGCAACAGTTCTGTGAAAAAAAGTATCTCTATTTTGAGGGACTAAATATCTCCTAATGAGATACTGAGATACCAGCAAAGCTGGCTGGACTGTCAGTCTCTATATATATGTAAGTAGGAATTATTTGTTGAAGCCTGGTCTGCTGCAGCCACACTGATTTTGTGTCACAGATGAGTGATCTTAAAATTTTCTGTTTTCAGTTATATTTCTGAAAATAACGTCCAATTATCTTGGTTGTTTAATTAAATAATGGAGATTACTTGAGATTTTTATGTTTAGTTGTTCCAAAGTAAGTCCTAACTTTATGGCCAAAATGATTTTTTTTTTTTTTTTTTTTTTGTAGAGTTAGCCAGAAATATCTATTCTGAGACAAATGCAGACAAACCCTAGTGGCCTTTATGAGTAAAGCAGAGTCTGCTCCCAGGAAAAGGAGTTCTAAATTCTAGTCTGCTTATCACAAGAAAATTTCACCAGTCCTTAGCGTCTAGTGAAATAACTTCCAATATAGGAAATCTTAGTCTTGTTTAAATCAGTGACTTGTTTCCTGTTGACATGAACAAGAAAACACTTCACTGTAAGCTGTTATATACTGTGAAACCCTTTTTTTTTTTTAAATCACATTGTGAACATGTACATTCTTTGTCGCAGATTCCTTCTGCAGTTAATTAGAAACTTTTCATGCCAGTATTTTTCTTTTTCAAAGATATATCACTTTAGAAAATATAATTATTTTGTAACACACCTTTGGTAAAAGATCTCTGGAAATTCTTCTGAGGACTTTCTTCTCATCTGCCAATCCCTGTGCTCTGTGAGTATATCAAAATATTACCTAGAAATAACTAGACTGTTTCTGTATATAATTGTTTTCATTGGTGAACTTTGTTTTGTAAGATTACTAAATATTAGGAGTCATGCACATATAAATCCTAATTTGTGACTATAACCCACATCCTCCCCTTGAAGAAAACAAATGATATTTTTTTCAGGAGTTGTTTTGTCCATGAAGTTTTGATTCTCCTTGTAGTTGAAAACCACATTTACAAAATTGTTACTTTGCCTAATTAAAAAGCTGATGAACTGCAAAATAATGCCTACAGAATATGGGGGGAAAAAAAAAAAAAAAAAAAAAAACAATCCCTACTAGAAAAAAGTTATGCCCTGTGTGTTTTGTATGGAAATTTCTGAATCTGTCATTTCTCATTGACATCCAGAAACTTTCCTCATGCACTACTGACATTCTGTATCACTACCAACTCACAACAATGTAATCTGTCAAAGCCTGACAGACTAAATCAATTTTCTAATTGCCACAGTCAGTTAAAAGTGAAATTAAATGGAATATGGACATTAATAAAAACTGTAAGAAGACAAACTATCTTTTAATGATTCATGGAGCTCCAGGGAAAATAAATTTTCCCCTTTTTTCCCCAGTGGTGACCACACAAAAGAAATTTTATCTTGTGAATTTAAAATTAAACTGATCAAATGTCTGATAAATTATTATTTATAGTTTCTAATAAAAAGTATGAGAGTTAGTTCATTTGGTGAATAGTTGAACAGTAATATACATCATAAAAGAGACTCAGAAATAAAATAAACTTGCTGTAAATATTTTCAGTGCTTATTTAGAGGTCATGTCTGCTAAAATCTTAGAAAAAAAAATTACTATTTCTGTTATTTTAAAAGATTATTTAGGTTGTTGAAAAAGTTACTTTTCTTTTAAAATAAATCCAAAAGATGGTATTCCGTGATACAGTTGAGAAGATCTGAAAATTCACTGCTCCCAGGAATGGTAATCTCACTTTCCAGTTCTGTGTGTTTGTCCCTTTCTTTATGATGACTAAGCCATTCATTGAGACAGGTCAGCTCTCTAACCAGAAAAAACCTTCCTAGACAGAAATTTGCTTATTTTTTGTAGATCTTTGGTCTGATCCATACAGATGGAGATTCAGAGATGCTCCAGAGCCAGTGATTTTGAGAAATTCCTTTTGATAATGCCAATTAATGTACTGATATTATCCAACTTCACCCTAAATAAAAACTTAATGAAGAGTTGCTATCATAGCACAACAACAGAGAACAAGTTCAAATCAGAAGTCTATATATAAATTTTTTTGACATATCACATTGTTTACTCTACTTTCTAGCTTCATTAATCTCTACAGTTAATGCTTAACAGGAACAAGACATCACCAAAGGTTCTGTCAAGCACTAAGAAAATATGAGAGTTATTCTAACTTTGTAGGAATTGAGGCCCTGTGGTAACAGAAGCAGACAAATTACTCTAAATGCCTCTACTTAAAGAGGGAAAAAAATTGAAGTCAGTTAAATAAAAGCTAACATTCCAAAAAAGGTATTCTCTAGGAAATTATTTTTTTATTATTATTTGAAACTTTTTTTTTCAATAAAAAATCTATATTGATGCTTCTATAAAATTCCAGGGAAAAAATTACATAAGTCTTAAATAAAAAAATTGGTCTTTATCCAATAATTTCCTTTTTGTCTTTCAGAGTCAGAACACTCTTTGCATTACTATGTTTGTATCTTTACAACTCAAAAAAACACTTTTGTCTATTAAAAACTGAGAGAAACACATTTTAACATCTCCTTTTCCAGTTAGTGTGTTCTAAAACGATGTGTGTCTTTCTTTAGACAATATATTTTAAGTCATAAAAAATAAATTATTGGAATCCTAACAAAAATATAGATTCACTAAAGACACATACTTTGTTTTCTAGTGGATATGTAGCACTGATTTCCCTATAATATATTTGCTGTTAACGTCTGTAATTATATTGTTTTCATTACATTAATAAGAATGGACATTGTTTAACACTGTCACTGTGTCTACTACTTTAAAAGACACAACACAACACTATTCCACCCAATAACTTCAGTATTAAGGTAAGGAATATGCGTGAGGCTGCTAAGAGGTGATGGGACTTGTTCTCATCATAAGCATCACTGAGAAAAGAAAGTATGACTAGAAAATAGAATACAATACACCCTTCATATTTAAGATTATATCCTTTACTTATGGGATGTAAATCAAAAGATGGTCAGGTAGGCCACCTTACTGTGTATGACTTGCATATAATTTAACATTAGATAAATTAACAGAATTAAAAATAATTTTAAAATTAATTAAAAGAATTAAAAAAAAAAAAAGAAGAAAAAATTAAGGGGAACTATGAAATATAAATAACAGTTCTTTAACTAAAACCTCCAACTCCATCAGCACTCCGTGAGAATCACAATCCTTTCAGTATGACCCAGGTTCTTCTGTTTGCAACTCTATAAGGCTGCTAGCTCTGCTGACACTCACCTCCATTGATCCTTCTGTAGTCACTGCCACTAATACAGTCATATAAAAGATTCCTCAAGAACATCAGCTTTACAATGAATGTAGCAGAAAACCTCCTGCTGATAAAGTAATCTTACTTCCTGCTGAGTGAAAAACACTATAGCAGCTGAATGACAATGGATATATTGGTCTGTTGGGTATGATTACGTACAACTCAAATACTGAGGAAGAGACTGCAATATTCTAAAGGAGGCAGAAGATACTCAAACTAACTTTAGTGAGCAAAGAGCTGAAAGAGCAAGATATTTTTATCATTTGTTTATATATTTTTGAGAAAATCAACCTACTGAGACAGATTTTGGTGTACTATAGTGAAAAAATCAAGCCAGCTAGTCTAGGTGCATCCAAATCTAACTACTATTAGAAATTGTCTCATTGCACTCAGCTTTACCTACTATGTTTTGATTGATGTTACAAACTGAGATTTTTTTTCACCCATTCTTCCAAACTGTTTACAAAGCTCTAAAACACACTAAATAAGCATAGGGAAGCTGGTGTATGTGTTACATATAGTACCAGGATCTGCAGAAAATAGTTTGTTTTGTTGAATTTCATTAATCGTTTTACTCTTCTTAGCAGTTATGATCATTTAAGTTAAACTGAGATGCAGCTGCTACAGACTAAGTGTACTATATTTTTCTGAATAAAGATAAGTGAGTGGGAGTGCACTCACTATTTAACGGTCACTGCCTTGCGCTTCATTCTCCTCTGTAAGACCTCAAAATCATGTGAGGGCTTGATGGTGTGAAACTAATTAGTGTTGTTGCTTTTCAAAATGACAATAAAACATTTCCCACATTACACACAGGGTTTTTTTACATATGTGACAATTAAATATTTTGTAGGTTTGTTTTTGTTTTTTTTGTTTGTTTGTTTGTTTTTTTAATTCATGATCCTTCAATTAGATTTAGAATAAAATAGAACAGAATAGTTCAGTTGGAAGTGATCTACAATGATCATATAGTCCAACTGCCTGACCACTTTAGGGCTGACCAAAAGTTAAAACACATTGAGTTCATTGTCTAAATGCTTCTTAAACACTGACAGGTATGGGACATTGACCTCCTCCTTAGCAAGCCTGTTTCAGTGTTTGACTACCCCCTCAATAAAGAAATGTTTCCTATTGTCACATCTAACCTCCCCTGATACAGCTTTGAACCATTCTCACGTGTCTTGCCAGTGGATACCAGGGAGAAGAGTTCAGCACCTCCATCTCCACTTCCCCTCCTCATTCAGAATTTATGGCCTTCACTGATCTAATTGCAAGAATAGGATATTGACCAAATCAAGGTATGTCTGACACTGGTCAAGAAATTAATTAACAGAATATGAGGCTTATGGTATTAAATCAGACCAAAAGTACACACCCAGTATCTTTTCCCTAGGAGTGGAACTACAGAAAGAAGAATGGAGCAAGCATATATGAAATTTCCTGAATGACGCCTCTGCCTCTAATATTTTTTTTTTCCATTTCAGAAAATCTCTTGAATCAGATGTACTCTGCCTATTTAATAATGCTTAATAAACTTTCCTTTCACATAACTGTCTAATCAGTCCTTGGACCTATTTAAATTTTTACAGTCCACAACTTTCTTCGACAGTTTCATTAATCTACTACCTATTATACAAGGGGGGAAAAAAAAAAAAAAAAAAAAAAAAGTTACTTTAAATTCTGAGCCTACCTTCCATTAGCTTTTTTTGATAGTAGATATGAAGAAAATATTAATGACTGATCCCTGTTAAACTCTCTATGACATTCATGATTTTGTGGATGCTTACATTTTCCCACAACTTCATTCCTTTTATTAAGGGTGCCTCTTAAATTCCACCTTGTTAAATCATTACTTGTATGGAAACATTTACACACTTGAAAAGATGCTTTACTCTTTCTTGAATTTTTTTGAATTCTACTATATCTTTTTGTGGTGTGGGGACAAAAGTTGTATAGAGTATTCAAAATATAAGAGAAACATGAACATACACAATGGCATAATGACATTTCCTGTTTCATTCTGTATTGCTTTATTACTTTCTGACACTTGATTTCTTTTTTTCACAGTCACTGAGCATTAGACCTGTCTGTCATAAAAGCAAGGTCTTCCCCTGGGTAATATGGTCAACTCAGTGTCCTTCATTATTTCCCCATGTGGATTATTTTACATTTATCAACATTACATTTCATCTGCCATTGCATTACATAGTCATTCACATTCTTACAGACTTCCTCAAATTTTTCATAGTCAGACCCTGTCCTTACTTCACTGAATAACTTCATACTGTTGAAGACTTTGTCACTTGACTATTGATCTCTTTTTTCAGGTTATTTGCAAATGAGTATAAAAAAAAACCTGCTGCCAACACAAATCTATGCTAAACTCACCCCTCTGCAAGAGAAGGCTGCTTACTTTTACCTCCTCTTTCCAATTATTTATTAAATTGTAAACTCAAGTGTAATGAGTGTCAATGCCAAGGTGCTGGCAGTGGAGGGATGTGAAAAGACACCAGAAGTTTCCCCCATGTTAGACAGAGCTAGTTCCAACAAGTTCAAAGATGGACCCGCCACTGGCCAAAGCTGATCCCATCAGTGATGTTGGTAGAACATCTGTGATAAATTGTTTAAGAAGCAGTAAAAAATGCTATATAGCACCTGGGAGAGAGAAAAATTAGATGTGTGAAAAAAAACCTTGCAGACACCAAGTTCAGTGAATAAGGAGGGGGAGGAGGTGCTCCAGGCACCAGAGCAGAGATTGCTATGCAGACCATGATGATATAGGCTGTTGCCCTGCAACCAATGGAGGACCTTGGTGGTGCATTCACATTGCTTCCCATGGAGGACCCCATGCCACAGCAGGTGGAGATGACCTGGAGGAAGCTGCAGCCCATGAAGCAACTACACTGGAGCAGACTTTTGGTAGGAGTCATGGCCTGTAGAGAGGAACCCATACAATAGCAGGTTTGCTGGCAGGAACTGTGACCCTATGGGGGACCCATGCTGGAACAGTCTGTTCCTGAAGGACTGAACTCCACTGAAAGGACCCACACTGCAGCAGTTATTGAAGAATTGCAGCCCATGGAAAGGACCCATATTGTGGAGGTTCATGAAGGACTGTTTCCCATGGGAGGGACCTCATGCTGGATCCAGGGAAGAGTGTTAGGAGGAAGAAGTAGCTGAGATGAAGTGTTAGGAACCGACCGTAACTCCCATTCTTCATCTCCTCTATGGTGCTCAGGGGGATGAGATAGAGAACCTGGGGGTAAATTTGGGCCTGGGAAAAAAAGACATGATGGGGGCAAATTGTTTTCTAGGTTTGTTCTTATTTCTTATTATCTTACTCTGTTTAATTGGCTATAAATTAAATTAATTTCCCCAGGTTGAGTTTGTTTTGCTCATGATGGCAAATTGAGTGATCTCCTGGTCCTTTACTTGACCCACAAACTTTTAGTTGTTTTTCTCCCCTTATTCTGTTGAAAAGGAGGAGTGATACAGTGGCTTGTTGGGCACCTGGCAGCCAGCTAAGGTAAACCCACCACACAGAAATTTTCTGAATCTTCTGTGACATCACATTTATCACTTTCCAGCCCTCAAGTACAACAGCAGTTTTAAAAAGAGAAGTTACACAATACCATTAGTAATTTAGCTGTTTCATCCTTGAGTTATCTTAGAACACTTGAGTGAGTGCTGGGTAGTCCTACCAATCTGCTACTGTTTATTTTGTCAGTCTGCTCTATAACCTCTTTTACAGCTACTTTAATTTCAGGCACAACCTCTGCTGAGTCTCTAATAAAAAAGAGTTCCAGTGGAAGAATGTCCCTGATTTTTCCACAGTGAACACTGATGCAAAAAGAGCCATTTGGCTTCTCTGTGGTGCCTTTGACTTCTTTGAATGATTGTTTTATACTCAAATTGTCATCTGAGTTTACAGGTTCCCTTGCAAACTTCTTATACCTCATCTGTTTGAAAGAATGATTTAGTGTTAATTTTAATTCCTTTTGCTATTTTTTCCTCAACTCTTCTTTGGGATGTATTATTATGTTTTTTACCTTTAATCTGCTAGACTTTCTTTTTCATTTTCTATTTCTTCATTTGAGCACATCATTAGCTTTTCAAAGGATAGCTTCTCTCTAACAGTCTCTTTTACCTCATGGTTTCTGGAAGGACCAGAAGGCCTTTGTAAGGTCTCCTGGAGCCTTCTCTTCCCTAGGCTGAACAACCGCAACTCTCCTATCTTGTCCTCACAGAGGAGGTGCCTTCTCCATATCCTGGGTAAACAGGTCTCCCATTTCCTTCCAGAGAGGGCCCACATTTTCCGTAGTCTTCCTTCTATCACTGACATACCTATAGACGCTTTTCTTGTTGACCTTGACTATAAAGTTTTTTAACCTAATGTTCAAATAAGGATATATTAACACATTTTTTATTTTACAATATTCAGGTCATTCTCCTACTACCTGTCAGTAGTGGAACATAATTCCTTAGCTATTTTTGCAGAAGATGGCCACTGGGGAATTTGGATTTGTGTTTTTATACTTATAAAACAGGTCTGGCTGTTTCTGGCAGCTTCAAAGACCAATTGAAGATTGCTTTGTTTTGAGTATGTCCAGTATTTTTTTCTTTAAATGTTCCTCATCAATTGATTAAAGCTAATTTCTGTTCCTAACGTGAGGAATAAGATTAGTGTGCACTCATCTAACATCAGGAAGTCTGGAATGTCAAAAAGCATATTGCTACCTGACATAATCATCCAGGACACTCTTGAAATGATCAAAGTCTGTCTTTTAAATGATCATCCAGTGTAGTAAGACTGTGACACAACACAATTAAACAGTTAGTACAATTTAGTTTCACAGCTAATCTGCTCAGGATTCAGTCTGTAAGGAGCTTAGATGTAGTTCTCCAGACCTATAACATCAATAGCTTTTCAGTCATATCAGAAATGAATATATTTCCTGTCATTTTATTTAATTTTTGATTTCTTACTTTCTTGCTGTGTATCTACTCTGATATCTCATCAGTGTTATTAATAGTGGGATTAAATAATTTTAATTCTGATCTTCATACTTTAAAAGAAAAAAAAAAGAGAAAAAAAAACAATTTATCTCATTTATTTTAGCTATTTTCCTATCAACTACTTGTAAGTGGAATTACATGTTTAGAAAAGAGAAAATAAATTGAACTTTATTTGTCTCAGAGTTTTTAATATAGCATTAGTTTTGTTCAAAACTAGTAAAAATAGTTCTGTTTATGGTGTTACTGATGGTAAGAAACCTAAAAAAAATGATATTAAAAACTGAATGGTTAATCTTTAGTTGTAATCACCTAACATAGCTTTTTTTTGCCTCAGTGTTTAATAATATTGATAGACATACAGATAATACTGCCTGGTCTCCTGAGTCAGAGGACCACAAGTGTGGGAACAGTGATTTTCCTTTTGTGGACACTGAAATTTTAAAGGACCAGATGTATCAGCTGAATGCTCATGAGTCTATGGGGCCTGATGGGACTTATCACATAGTGAAGGAGCTGGTGGATGCTATGGTAGGACACATCTTAATAATTTACCAAAGGTCTTGGGAGCCTGAGGAGGTCCTTGGTGACTGGAAGTTAACCACCAATGTTACTCTAATCTACAAAAAGGGCATGAGCGGAGACTCAGGGAACTACAGACCTGTTAGCCTAATCTCAGTTCCTGGGAAAATTATGGAGAAGATCATACTGGGTACTATTGAAAAGCTTTTAAAGAATAATGCAGTCATCAGGCACAGTTGACATAGGTTCAGAAACCACAGGTTCGAAAGTGCTGTTTAACTAATTTGATATCCTTCTATGATAATGTTACCTGCCCCATGGATGAAGGGATGAAAGGTGTATGTAGGTTTTTTTGGATTTTAGTAAGGTTTTTGATACTGTCCCTCACAGCATCTTTCTGGACAAATTACCCAGCTGTAGGATGAACAGGTACACAGTAAGCTAGGTGAAGAACTGGCTGAAGGGCAGGGCTGAAAGGGTTGTAGTGAGTGGGGCTACATCTGGCTTGCAACCAGTCATCAACAGTGTCCTTCAACATTCAATTCTAGGGTCAATTCTGTTCAGTATTTTTATCAATGATCTGGATGCAGGAGTCAAATGCACCATTAGCAAGTTTGCTGATGATAACAAACTGGGAGGTGCAGTTGACTCTCTTGAGGGAAAATATACCCTACAGGGGCATTTGTATAGATTGGAGTATTGGGCAATGATTAATGGGATTAAATTTAACAAGTCCAAATACTGGATTCTGCACCTGACAGAGTAACACAGGGCACAAGTATAAACTGGGAGAGGAGTGGCTGGAGAGGAGCCCTGCAGACAGGGATCTAGGGCTGCTGTTTGCAGGCTCAATATCAGTCAGCCATGTGCCCTGGAAGCCAAGAGGGCAAACCCCATCCTAGGGTGCATCAAACACAGCATAACCAACCAATCAATAAAGGTCATCATCCTGCCGTACTCAGAGTTGGTGTGGCCTCACCTTGAATCCTTTGTGCATTTCTGGGCCCCACAGTTTACAAAGGATGTCAGGGTACATGAATACATCCAGAGGTGGGCGACAAAGTTGGTGAAAAAGCTAGAAGGCACATCCTATGAGGAGCAGCTGAGGACTTTGTGTTTTTCTGGTTTGGAGAAAGGGAGACTGAAGAGTGACCTCATCGCTCTCTACAGCTTCCTGAGGAGGGGAAGTGGAGAAGGAAGTTCTGACCTCTTCTCCCTGGTATCCAGTGACAGGACATGTGGGAATGGCTCAAAGCTGTACCAGGGAAGGTTTAGACTGGACATTAGGAAGCATTTCTTTACTGAGTGGGTGGTTGAACACCTGAACATGCTTCCTAGAAAGGTGGTAGATGCTCCAAGCCTGTCAGTGTTGAAGAGGCATTTGGACAGTGCCCTTAAGAACATGCCTTAACTTTTGGTCAATGCTGAATTGGTCAGGCAGTTGGGCTAGATGATTGTTATAAATTCCTTCCAAATGAAATTTCTATTCTATTCTATTCTATTCTATTCTATTCTATTCTATTCTATTCTATTCTATTCTATTCTATTCTATTCTATTCTATTCTATTCTATTCTATTCTATTCTATTCTATTCTATTCTATTCTTTCTATTCTATTCTATTCTATTCTATTCTATTCTATTCTATTCTATTCTATTCTATTCTATTCTATTCTATTCTATTCTATTCTATTCTATTCTATTCTATTCTACCCTATCCTATATTATCCTATCCTATCCTATAGTTCATACTTTTTGGTATGAAGGTGAAAGATAAAGATCTTCAAATATGTCAAAAGTTAGGAATGTAGTTCTGTTTTACAAAACCTAAGGAAGTGACATGTTTTCTAACAATAAGTATTCTGTGTTATCCACTCCATTTCCATTTCACCTCTTCTGGCAGAAGCTAGCAAGGGAAAAGGAAAGAGAAATAGAAAATGTGAGGTAACATTAAAAGATGATAAATCTTTAAAGGAGACTTCTTGATACAATAATTTAATAATAAGGCAAATAAGAATGATGAGGCCTTATGTGCTACTTTTCACATCTAAAGCACTTGAAAAATATGAATTTACTATTTTGGTTTCTATAATAAAGATGCCTCTTGAAATTATACAACACAAAGGAGTCTTTGTTCCTGATCATTCTCATTACTTTCAGTGAGATGTGATTGGCTTTAATTGTATAAAAATATAATGAATATGATAGTTAAAAAAGAACAGATAGCTGGGTCATCTAGATAAAACTTAGATTTAATTTTATGACCATAGAGGATAGATGATAGAGACTCATCAACCGTATGAACTTTCCCCCTGCCTAAGTAGAGTCAAGGTTCTGAAATTGCAGTGATTTAAATGGCATCATAAGTACTTTGATCATTTGCTCTTTTTCTCTGCTCTTCATTGCCTTGGAGAAATCAGTCAATGACAGTTCTGTCACTGACAACTTCAAACACTGACAACCGTAGCTATTCCTATCTTCTCTGGAGCCAAGAGAACAACACCTCCAGAAGATTAGGACATTCCTATGAGACTGGACATTACAGTTCTCCTTATTATTAACTCAATTTTTATCTAGTAACCGTTTAGGGTAGATTTTGTTCACATCCAAAAGGAAAAGACTAGAGTTCAGGACTTACATATCTTAGAAAAACATTGGTATCATCGAGCTACAAATCTAAGTTTATTTTTGTTTGTTCTGCTTTCAGACCTTGAATTCTTTATAACCAGCTTCAATAGCAGAAATAGAATATGTTCCAGTGACTTACTACTTTCTCCAGGAAAGTTTTAACCTCTTCTTGCTGGGCACGTTTGGTATTTCTTTCATGCAGAGTAGAGTCTAAATTGCTTTCAGCTTCCATTTTGAGTAGGGAAGATGCAGGTTCCAAAAGTTAGTGCAGTGATGTAGTTTGTACACTTGTATTGGAGACCTAATTAAGTTTGTTACCTGTTTCATACACAGATAATATCATCAAGAGTTTTGAAAAACAGTCTTTCAAGAAGCTTGCAACGCAATCAGATTTTTTCACCTTTGAACATTCACTGGTAAAAATGCAATAGCCATTCAGAACAGTGTGTATTCTCCTGTTCTCCATGTTAGGAAGCAATATTCTATAACCCTCCGTTGTCTTGTGTAGTTTCTAAACTCTGGAAATCTAAAACTTGTCAATCTGTAAAGCACTTTTGTGCTTGCTTTTACCAAGCAATGGAGGATCAGGCCTGGTTTTTCTTATATTTACCATTCATTAGTCACAATTGGTTTGGACTGTTGGGTACAAAATATTTCTGCCTATCTAGTTGTATTATTCCCCTAGCCACATGTCATGCCATTATTAAAATTATTCCCCGTGTCAATTCCTGTAGTAAATAATACATCTGGGAATTCTGCTTTGCAGAAATTAATCAGTACTTCTTGTAATGAAATTATTGAGTCTTCTGCCAGTTTTACTGAATATTGGTGAAGCAACAAGGTATCATTCTATGTGGTGGACTGCAAAAATGTGTCCCATGATAAAAACATATTTGCATCTGTGAACTTCTTCCCATTTTCCCAAATTAATTTAATTGACCAAGCCAAGCAAAGTTAGCCATATTTAATTATTTAACCCCTGATATCTAGACTAGATGAGCATTTTATTTGTCATAGCAGCTGGGGGCAAGTGTATCCTGCAGTGCCTATCAGAACACCCACATGGCTGTTGTGAATTATGATGGTCAGTAGTGGAGCACAATGAAATGTTTTACTGGACAGAGATGACTGGAATGAAGCAGTGCTTTGGCAATATGTCTTCCTCAGTAAGAAAGACTGAATTGCTAAGTGATTTCTCCATGAAACTATAACTTCTAGTGGACTAAGAACACTTCTTTTAGAAAAAGGCAGCCAGGGTTTGGGGATTATTTTAGTCACTGGAAAAGCTATTACATCAGAAGGCATATTGCCTTACTGGTTCACTACATATACTGCCAAAATTACACGCTTTGTTTTATCATCTGAATGAACTTCCTTTACCCTATAGTCACTGAAAATTGTTATATCTTCTAGAGGAAAATTAAAAAGTTCTTTATAATCCGAAATCTGTCTTTCTGTCTTGACTGTGATCAAGCCTTAGCCTTTCCTTGGGTAAATGAAATATTCAGTCCTTTTAGTGTCTGTATAAGCTAGACTTTACACTGCTTTAGATCTTAACAGCTATATACAAGTACCATAAAATTCTGATTTTGACACACAAAGTAATCAATATGCACGGTGTTGTGGTTTAACTCCAGCCAGTAACTAAGCACTACCCATACACTCGTTCACTTCCCCCATGGTGGGATGGGGGAGAGAAATGGAAGAGTAGAAGTGAGAAAACTTGAGGGTTGAGATAAAAACTGTTCAATAGGTAAAACAAAAGCTGTGCACACAAGCAAAGCAAAACAAGGAATTCATTCACCCCTTCCCACTGGCAGGCAGGTGCTCAGCCATCTCCAGGACAGCTGGGCTCCATCACACATAACGGTTACTTGGGAAGAAAAACGTCATCACTCTAAATCTCCCCCTTCCTTCTTCTTCCTTCAGCTTTATATGCTGGGCATGACGTCATATGGTATGGAATATCCCTTTGGTCAGTTGGGGTCAGCTGCCCCAGCTGTGTCCCTTCTCAGCTTCTTGTGCACCCCCTGCCTACTTGCTGGTGGGGTGAGATGAGAAGCAGGAAAGGCTTTGACTCTGTGTAGGCACTGCTTAACAATAACAAAAACATCCCTGTGTTATCAACACTGTTTTCAGCACAATAAAAAACATGGTCCTACACTAGCTATTGTGAATAAAGTTAACTCTACTCTAACCAAAACCAGCACACATGGGTATTGCAGACATCAAGGTATAAATGTGGTCTTTAGGAATAATCATGAAGTTTCATTCTAGCACAATTTTTGTTAACATCAAAAAGTATGATTAAACATATGTCTGTGTATTGGATATGCATGGCAAGGTTTTGATAGCAGGGTGTTGCATTTAAGGTGCAGAATTAATTTGGTAAGAGATGAATCCCCTTGTGTTCTAGCCAGTCCTCAGATTAGAGGGGCTAGGGGCGGCTGGACTTAGATTTTGATATGTCAATTAGTGCTGTAATTATAGGTCTGACACCAGCCCATGTGCTGCAGGTCCGGTTGTATTCAAAAGAAGCAGTCACATTCACAAATAGTATGGTTTATTCTTATGCAACATCTACAGATTCTTTGAGATTGCCTACAATAAATGCACAAAGTGCAGTTGGCTATATAGCACTGCACAAAAAAATGATTGCAATCACACACTTGATTCCCGGGTAATCATTCAGCATAGCTGAGGGCATAAATTTTACCAAAAGGTGGCCCTTCTAGGGTGGGAGTGACACCACAAATCCTTCAATCTGTCCCTCAGATTTGGTGTTGGATTATCATCCCTCTGAGTTGGATACAAACTCAGGGTAATATTTATCTAAATGTGTATGTGTGAGTGGGTGGGACTGTGATCAAGCCATTGTTTCTTGATTAATGACACATCACATTCCTTGGTGCAATGTGCACATAGTTGTTGTGCGAAAAGCAGGCAGTTGTTGTGTGGAAAAGAGGAAGCACGTGAGATAGTGTCTTCAGAGTTGTGTAAAACATCCCTTGGGAAAAGGGGAAGAGCAGGAGATAAATCTATATGGTTGTGTTAAAACATTCCTTGAGAAAAGTGGAAGAACAGGACCGCGTGGTCTCAACCTCACTATGTATTCCTCCTTGGTGCCATGACAACACAAATCACCAGATCTCCATCCTGTCCTGTGTTTGTTCTGGGCACCTTCTGTTAAGGAAATGTATATCTTGCAGTTTCTTCACTTGCTTTGCTTTTCCCACACTTCCAACACAGGGGTCTAAAGGGTTGGCCTCTGTGAGAAGATGCCAGAAGCTTCCCCTATGTCCCATAGGGCCAATGCAGCCAGCTCCAAGATGGACCCATTGCTGGCCAAGGTTGATCCCATCAGTGACAGTGGTAGCACCTCTGTGATAACATATTTAAGAAGGGGAAAAAAATTGTATCACAGCAGCAGCCACAGAAAGGAGTGAAAATATGTGAGACGAACAACTCTGTAGAAACCAAGGTCCGTGAAAAAGGAGAGGGAGAAGGTGCTTCAGGCTCCAGAGCAGAGATTCCCCTGCAGCCCATGGTAAAGACAATGGTGAGGTAGGCTGTAACCCTGAAGCCCGTGTAGGTCCATGGTGGAGCAGCTGTCCACCTGCAGACCATAGAGGATCCCAGGCTGGAGCAGGGACATGCCCAAAGGAGGATGTGACCCCGTGGGAGACCCACATAGGAGCATTCTCCTGGCAGGACCTGTGGACCAATAGAGAGAGGAGTCCATGTCGAAGCAGATTTGTTGGCAGCACTTGTGACTCCACAGGGGATCCATGCTGGAGCAGTCTGTTCCTGAAGGATTACACCTTATGGAAAAGGATTCATGCCGGATCAGTTCATGAAGAACTGTAGCCTGTGGTAAGGACCTACATTAGAGAAGTTCATGGAGTGCTGTATCCTGTGGGAGGGATCCTACACTGGAGCAGGGGAAGGAAGTGAGGAAGAAGGAGCAGCAGAGACAACATGTGATGAACTCACCATAACCCCCATTCCCCCTGCCCCTGTGCCACTCAGGTAGAGAGGAGAGGAGGTAGAGAAATTGGGAGTGAAATTGATCCCAGGAAGAATGGAGAGGTGGGGGAAAAGTGTTTTAAGATTTTGTTTTATTTCTCATTATCATACTCTGATTTAATTGTCTATAAATTAAGCTAATTTCCCCAAGTTGAATCCGTTTTGCTCATGACAGTAATTGCTGTCCTTATCTTGGCCCATGAGACTTTTGTTATATTTTCTCTCCCCTGTCCAGCTGAAGAGGAGGAATGATAGAGTGGCTCTGGTAGGCACCTGGCATCCAGCCAAGGTCAACTCACCACAGTCACTTAAAGTACCATATTTCAGTCACATTATTATTGTGTATAATTCTCCACATAAATCAAGAACACTGAGAATAAAGTGTGAGGAGTGGTTGGTACCCCAGAAGGTTGTGCTCATTCAGAGGGACTTCTCCAGGCTGAGGAAATGGATGAACAGAAACATGATGAAAATCTGCAAAACAAAATGCATGATATGATGAAATTAACTGAAGTAATAAGTGTCTGCCTGCAGAATCTTTCATGAGCACATGAGTCAAATTTGCAGTATGTTGGGGTGTACTGGTGCTCAACTATTCCCATCTAAAGGAACGAGGTATACACTCTCAGAGCTTATCTCCCTCAAGAGAAGGAAAAGCTTGAACTTCTTTGCTGCATCAAATTTCTTTGGATTCTTCTTCCATATATCCTGAGGAAAGAAAAAGAGGAATCAGGAGGAGATAGTCTAAACTGATATTTCTACAAGTCCTTGGTTATCTAATGAGCCCTATGGTCTTGTGATATCTCTAGTTAAATGTCTAATATGGAAAAAAGACAGCAGTTAATCAAAGTTTAGCCATACTGAAGTCCTTCTGTGTATCTTTCATTCAGCTACCCATGTAGGTTCCTGTCAGTTTCTGGAGTTTCTTAATTAGATTTTCTCAGTCATTCAGCACAAGTGTTATTTATTTTATGACTCAGAATCCACTTGTACTTTCTCTTTGCGGTGGTTGAGTTCTGGTCAGTGAAGCCTTGACTTGGAATTCAATGGAGACTGACTCAGGTTCTTCTCTGTGCCACTTTTTCTATATTCTCATGCAGTATGTTGATTACAAATTACTTCTTCAGGATCTCCTATATTTCTTCACTTCAACATTTGAGTTACTTTCCTACTTTGTCATTCTGTGCTTCAAGCAAAAGTAAAATAAAATCAGCAACTATGAACTAACAAATACAAGAAAATATTTTTGCTTTAACCTAAAATAAACAAAGTATATTCTGTCATTCCTCAAAGCTTTCACAGAGATACTTTTTTATGAACCACATTTTTGAAAATGAACAGTGTATCACTGAAAGTAACTGATCAAATACAGTAATGCAAAATAGTTAATCTGGTTTTATTTTACCATTTTATATTGCTTCATATGGTAGTTTTTTATTATTGTTTTTAATGGGTAAATATTTTTCCCTTTTTTTAAATCTTGGAATATTAATCCTGGATTTTAATTCTAGGAGTGTCTACGAATTATGACAGTGCCCTTTACATAAATAAAAATCAATCAAGGTATTAAACTAGCTTAAAATAATGAAACAAAATTGGGTGAGTTGTGATTTTTTATAATTACTTTTGGCTAGGAATATGTAGAACAAAACTACTTGGATGCATTGTTGACCTGGTGTCATGTCTTCCAATCATATCATGTCTTTGAAAAAATAAAGTACTTCTGTAGGAGACTGTGTAGGACTTCGTTTGTCTCAACATCGTTGCTGCACCACTACCACTTCCTGGCCCCCGCATCCTGTTGATGTGACAGAGTACGCCTTGAAGGAGACGGGTAGACCCTGAAGAAACCATGACATCTGCCCGAAGTGCAAATAACAACGTCCCTGGCAGTACCAGCCAGACTTCACCTGTGTGCGAGCCGGGTCAGGAGGAAATTGAGGCGAGGAAGATGTGCAAAGGCTGAGGGCACCGTGGGCCGACCCTCGCCAGCGAGACCACCATGAACACCTGGGCATGCACGCATGGAGGTCCACGGGGCGGCACATATTACAATGAGCTCTGTGGAAATGGGCAGACTTTTCCAGGAAATCGTGGGGACTGAGGCGATAAAAGGACTGCGTACTCTGTACTGGTGTGCATGTGCATCGTCACATACATGTGTGTTGGTGAGTGCAGTGTGTTGTGTGCGCATGCGTGTGTGCACGTGCGGGCTCCCAAAACATCTCTCTTGTGGACTTCGGTGGAGCTTGGAGCTTGGACCATCATCGATTGCACCGAGACTGAGCCAACGGGACATTGCGGGCTCATGATGGTGGTGATTAATCTTGCCGCATCTCTATCCCTTTCTAGCTTAGGGATTCTGACTTTCTCTTCCTTTTTCTCCCTGTCCTATCGCTCTTATCAGCCACTTGTTTAATAAAGATCACAAGGTTCTCCAGCACCTGACCTCGTTTGTGTCTTAATCTCACTCTTGGGATCGTTTAAGAACCCTCCCTGATATCGGATCGGGACATCCCCGATACTAGATCGGGACAACTTCTTCTGGGTAGAAATGAAAATCTATTTATTAGAGCTTTGTCTAAAAGCATTTGATAATTTGTTTGAAATATACAAAGTGAAAATCATGAACTTTGGAAGAAAGACTAAGGACAAAAAAAAAAAGATAACAGACATGATATTGAATAAAGTCTGATAGTGTGATACTTTCACCTGTCCTACCTATATTTGCTAGACACTGTTACGACACCTACCATAAAACCAGTCTGATCCACTCTTGATTCAGCTCAAAAACCGCAGCAGATTTCAGCCCATTGTAAGATCAGTAGAAGCATACTTTAAGGTAGGAAGTATAACAGCCTCAGTCATCCACTTTTAATCCACTACTGGAAGCCTTATAGAGCCTTAAGGAAAGACCTCAAGAAGGAACTCAGACAACTAATGAAAAACAGAAACATCCAGTTACCATTAAAAGGATACTTTTCACAAAACAAGAACTCCATCCTACATCTCCCAGTCCTCAAGGAAGATCAACAAAATAGCTTCAAGTGATGATACTGGGAATTGTAATTCAGAGCTCCACTTTGTTCTGAAAATCATGGCTTCATAAAACACTGGTTTTATGACGCATTGCTTTTTCCTCCACATGTCTTCTTACAATTTCTGACTATTCCAGAAGTGTAACTACCTGCTTATTTTTTTCCATAGGATTTAACAATGTCACTTTTGTTCTGTTAATTCTCCTTAAAAAAAACCCCGTAACTATCTGTGCATATATTTATAAGCAAAGTGCCTAAACCTCAGAGTAAAAAAATTAAAAATTGATTGGCAGAGTCATTATAGCCTAGAGGATGTGTCTACTTGCCTTAAAGTAGAAAACTAGTAGTTGTTCACCTGCATTTCTCTTTGTAACACCTGCACAGATGTCCAGTGAAGTTTAGACTCCCAAACACATGTAAATATCTATATATAAACCCTTAAATGTAGCAGCTCTAATCTCAAAAATAATCCCACCCTAGAGACTTTTACCCAAATAAAGCAAACTAGTACCATTTGAAATGCCTTTGTGTATCACAGGCATCTTCATGGAGCTGAAATAACCAAGAGACATTATCAGTCTTCAGCAGCAAGTGAAAGCCAGAGAGAATACTTTTCCAGCACCTAAAATGAAATTGAAGTCGTATATTTAGGAAACTGAGTCATGCCCATTGTTTATTAAATATGAAACTTTCATTTTATCTCATAAATGAAAAATCCAAATGCAAACAAATCCTGTGTAGTTGCTGCTTAACACAAGGAATATTTTTCTCTCAGTTTACCTCAGTCACTCCTGCTTAGGTTCTTCTTCAGGATAGACATGTCACTGCATTGATGGTTCAACTCCTAACATGTGGAGTGGAATACTTGAATAATAGAAGAAAACAGGAAGCATATTGACTATTTGTGACATCTGGATGAAGGTTAAGGGATATAGCTACTAATTTCTCTTGATACAAAACAGAATACATATTATTGGAATGTAGATTAAATTATTTTATTACCTTTGGCACATTCTGTGGAATGCTGAGAAAACTGGATGGGAAAAAGTTCTGTCTTCCCCTTCTGAGGGTCATATGCCCCAAACACAAACTCTTATGAGTCCAGCAAGTGGAATTTCCAGTATGGCCTCCAAAAAGTTTATATGTTATTATTCAAAATGTATACCAGATATTCCTGACTTAGTCATATTAAAAAATAAAGGTCTCTAAGTGTTTGTCAGACTCAAATGATATTCAGAGATATAATATTAAAAGAAGAAAACTCTTCCAGGAAATTCTAAACCTACCTGGTGTGGGGACAAAATTAACTTTGACATTATGAGCAAAATCCTCACAGTCTTTTCATTTTCCAAGAGCAGAAGCTATTTTATTTTTCTTTGCTTCCTTTTTTTTTTTTTTTTTTCACTTTTCTTTTTGCTTTGTTAGTTGATACTTCTTAACCTTGGTCAGTTTGAAATAAACTTTATAGTTATCTGTATTTATTCAGTGGATTCCTTTGTATATCCTTTTGTTTTTTAACACAGTCAGCAATTCTGTGAGCCCTTACCAAGAAGAAAACAGCAAAAAAATAAAAAGGCTTATAATTAGTAACATATAAAAGAAATGATAACGAGCGTACATAAGGTGAAAATGCAAATCTTTACTGTGTCTTTGTAGATGAAGGTGTTGAGAATCAGTGGTTAATCCATGGAGATTTCATTAATGAGCCAACAGGACTCTAACAATTCAGCAGATATTTAATAAATACCTAAAATATGTTTATACATCTGTTGCTTTCTCTTTTGTGAGTTGTAATTAAAACAGCAATTGTATCTCTCTCGGGCAGAATTGTTTTGAAGGCAACACACGCACGGAGAAAGAAGAGAATGAATTGTGAGGTTTAGAAGATTTGCTCTCTAGGTAATTCTCATGAAGGGAGGGTTGGATTTGCTGTAGTTTAGAGTTTTATTCTTTCTTACCTCAGTCACTTTTGCTCCATTATGTTAAGCAACCTGCTGTCACCAATTTGTAAGCTATTTTTCACAGATTTTTTTTTTAGCTGTTTTCTTTCTTTTTCCTGAAAAAAAAAACCAGTCTAAAAACATCCAAAAAGCATGTTCCACCCAGAGATAAACAGGTACAGAAAAATAAAATATGTGAGTATCACAGAATGAAAACCAGGTACTCATTTAATACCTAAAGAATAGGAAACAGAAAAGTTCAATTATGAACTTTCTTCAAGACTTTTTTAATGCAGTGCTTATATTTGTAGTTCTCTTAGCACTTCTAAGGCAAGTACTTCAGCAAAAGCATGAATTTTACTAGAGGACTTTTTCATTAATGATTATTTCTTACCACATTGCAGTCCTTTATACAGCTTCTATATTAATTTGATATGATTTACATTCCTTCTAAATTAAATGTTCTGTTTGAGGACTTCCCTATAGAAAGAATTGTCAATGTAGAAATTGATATTTGGAACTGCATGAAGATTATCTCCTCAGCTACTGTCTTTTCAAAGTTGACCCTCAGCTTGATCCAGAACACACAATTCGGAATTATCATCCAGAGAATGTATTTCAAAAATAGCATCAGCTGAAAATTAGATTTAAACCAAGATCCATTAGACTAGGAATCTTTCTTCTACCCATTTACCAAGATATTAGTCAGAAAAATGATTTCTTCTGCACATCTTTAACCAAGAACTTAATGGGTTATTTCTGTCAAGAATATTCTAATTTAAAGTGAGTAAGTTTAGTGGTAATAAATTTTATCTAGAAAAATACACTTAAGAAAATACTTTGCATATATTTGAGGAAAAACATTTTTTGCTTTGTTTAATATCAAACCTGTCACTGTAAATAGCTACCGTTTTGTTGCAGGTAGATGTGGGTTTGCTCTGTCACTGAGCATAAATTTATTTCAGTAGTGGTTCTGTCATAATATAATGCATCTTCATCTGGCCTCATTGCAAACTCTACTTTAATCATTTTCCTTATAAAAGTACCTCTGCTTCATAATATTTACCTCAAGGTCTGAGATGAAGGAGAAAAAACATTTTAGGACACATGTACTAGTGAAAGATCTTCACTTTATCTTTTTTGCTTGTGGGGTTTTTTTATTTTATTTTCACCCTTGGAGCATTTGCATATCCAGGTTGGAAGCCGCAAAGTTCAACTGGTTTTCAATGACCTATTCCACCAAGAAACTGGTAGTCAGAATTTATCATTTATATAGGAATATGTATTTGATAATCTTATAAATATTAAATGGCTGAAGGGATTTTCCTCCAATGTTCCAGAAATATTTGCTTTAGGAAGGAAGCCAAGCATGAACAGAAGTAAACTTTAAGAAAAGTTTCTTTTATTAAGTCCAAAAATAGTTCAATAAGGAAGGAGGTCTATTATATAGCAAGGTTAAATACAGATTTTGTTGTTATTGAAAACTGTCATTTTACAAAGAAATGTAAATTTCTCTCCCAGGAAGGAACTAACTTCCTCATTTAACCTTTAATTTTAATGAGAAACCGTTTCCCATAAATAGCAACAATTATCTCTCCAAAACTCTCTTCCACTTTGATTCTGAAAGCAACAGCAGATTTTATGTGCATACAATATCTATGTATATCATTTAAGCATATTTCATACTAAAATGTTTCAGCTCAAATAAATCTGAAATGTGGGTTAAAATACCGTTCTAATCTGAATGATGACTGATCAGATTGATGGTTAAATTGACTAATAGTAGAACACAATGACAGAGAACTTATCATAACAAATGTACACAAGGGGACCAAACTAAAGATAATGCATCATAAAAAGAGACAGAGAACAAAGGATTAAGATGGAGAAGGAAATAATAAGTAATATAATTTACCTCATTTTATCCCTTCTTCTCAGTACTGGTAAGGCCACACCTGGAGTACTGTGTCCAGTTCTGGGCTCCCCACTACAAGACAGACCAAGAAAGGGCCACTAAGATGAGGAGATGATTCTCCTATGAGGAAACACTGAGAGAGCTGGGACTGTTCAGCTTGGAAGAAGAGAAGGCTCAGGAAGGATCTCATCAGTGTATATAAATACTTGAAAGAAGTGTGCAAAGAGGATGGAGCCAAGGTCTTCTCAGTGGTTCCCAGTGAAAGAACCAGAAGCAATGGGCACAAACTGAAACACAGGAGGGTCTATCTGAATATAAGGAAATACTTTTTTTACTGAGAGGGTGACTGAGCACTGACAAAGATTCACAAAGAGGTTGTGGAGTTTCCCTCCTTGGACAAGATAAATTTCCTTCCAGTCTCAACCATTCTGTGACCATTTCTGTGAGTACTGGGATACTAGCTGATTTAGGACATAATTCTGAGCTTTGACTCTGTTTAAGTATCACACCTTGAACATCTAATTTGTTTGTTCTGGTTTGAAATAGTCTTCCATTAGTAATATTTTAAATAGAGAAAACCAGCATAAAATATATGTCTCATGGTTTGTTGCTTGGGCCTGTCACTGGTGCTAATCTGATTTGTTTGTTGGATTTGGGATTTTTTTTAACTCTTTCTTTGGCTAGCT
Organism: Tyto alba; assembly: GCF_018691265.1. Classification (NCBI taxonomy): domain Eukaryota; kingdom Metazoa; phylum Chordata; class Aves; order Strigiformes; family Tytonidae; genus Tyto; species Tyto alba. Next base: position 70,950,045 of record NW_024881282.1, on the reverse strand, counting down.
CACAAGTCAATTTTTGTTCATTTGTATTTTCTCTGATTCTTCCAAGTAGCAGGCTATGTGACTAGCATTCACCTTCACCATCTTGAACATCTTCTTTCCTCCTAGTTGCAAGTGAGACTGTTAAGCTCTGTGCCTCCTATGCAAGTAAAATTGAACTCACACTGTAAGCCATACAGCATAGGCTTTTTTTTTTTTTTTTTTTTTTTTTTTTGGGGGGGGGGTGTGGTTTTTTTTTGTTTTGTTTTGTTTTGTTTTGTTTTAAGCATCTGACACATTGTCTGCATATAGATGCAAGGAATATGCACAAACTCACCAATCAACACGTATCCTATAATGTAATAAGGATTTTTCTTCATGTCTTTTCAAGACTTTTTAACTTTCTGGGACAGTATATACCTATCTATTCACTGCTCATGCAAGGTGGTAATGCATTTTCCTCTGCAATTAAGTGTTCATCAGGGAGAAAGGAGCACTGAGAGCTTTCATGAGATTCTCATTGGAACCACTTCTCTCTCCACATATTTTGAACAGCTGCCTAATTTGGAGTCGGGTTTTCAAAAAGTTCAAATCATGTGCAGTAAGAAGGCAAAAAAAGAAAAAAAGAAAGTAATCATAAATTTTGTTATGCTGTGTGATGTTGCTCATGAATAATTTATTATTTTCTTTAACAGTTCTTGATTTTTTGTTCAATATTCTTCACCATTTGTTCTGCAATTTGCCCACCTCTTGTGTCAAATTCTGATCTTTTATGGTATTTTCATATGGAAACAAACGCCTTATTTATACAGAGAGATATAAGTTTAAAAAAAAAAAAAAAAACACAAAAAAACAAAAAACAAACTTGCCATGGTTAATTTGCTTTATTTTTGCTCCCTTACCTTCATGTTTATTGATCCTACAGAGGAGAAACTGATATTTCCCTCTATCAACTTCTTATAGATCATTATTTATGACTCATGATTATTACTCTTTCCTTTTTTCTCCTATGTCTAGCAAAGTGTAGTCACATTTTTGTGCGCATGATCTACACAAAAATAATGATGTAGCTTGTCTGGATTTTTCTTTTGTGTCAATTGTTGTTTTGTATTTTGTTTTAATTGCTTAATCAGAATTATCTTAATTCTTTCCCATCTGATTTAAGCATCCAGATGTTACTGAAGAACCTAATTTCATAAAGTCATTAACCTGGTTTTCTAATATAAAATTTTTTTGATCATTCTGTCTTCTATATGTATGAATGTGTCTGTTTCTTTCATTACTTTTTGAACTGATTGACAATTATTTGTGGGGTGGTTTTCTTTGTTTGTTTGTTCATTTCTTTTTGTTTTTTTTTTTGTTGTTGTTGTTTGTTTGTTTGTTTGTTTGTTTGTTTTTTTCCCATCTGTATTCAACAGAGGGTCTAAAATATAAACTAAGATCCTGTGCTATGTCAGTTAAGGGAAAAGGCACAGTGGGAGTTCACACCCTGCCTGACATCAGTTTGAGATTAGGATGCCTAAATGTAGATGCTTACATATGAAAGTCTTCATACATTCTAGATGCATAAATTATTGTCATAGTCTATGGAAGCATACTCCATACATTAAATTATACATAAACAGCAATTCACTTATTCCCAAACTAGATACATCCCTAAAGTACAAGTAGGCACCTCAGTTGTTTTTGTCTTGAACTGAATTCTATCTCTCAGAATCCAGTTCTAAATTTTGAAGCCAAAGGTAATTTGATTGTTACTCAAAATCAACTACAGGACAAAAACTCTTTGGAGATCAGATTTTATTATTTTTGTGATCCTGGAGTGCTGATGGTAACTTCCTGACACGAGCGGTCAAGGAGCTGAAGAGACAAGACACTTTGCTGGACCTGGTACTTACAAACAAGGAAGAACTGGTCTGAGATGTGAAGGCTGGGAGCAGCCTTGACTGCAGAGACCATGAGATAGTGGAGTTCAGGGGAGAAAACAGCAAATAGAAGGATCATAACCTTGGACTTGAGAGGAGCATAATTTGGCCTGTCCAGGACTTTACTTGCAAGAATCTCATGGGAGCTGATTCTGGAAACTTAGCTGATTTTAAAGGATCATCTCCTCTAAACTATAGTATGGTCCGTCCTGATGAGCAGGAAATCAAGCAAAGGAGGCTTGCATGGATGAACAATGACCTCCTGAAAAAAACTTCAATATTAAAAGTAACTTATAAGAGGTGGAGTAAGGACAAGTGACCCAGGAGGAATATAGAGGCTCTATCCAAGCATGCAGGGTAAGGGTCAGGAAAACTAAAGCCTACTTGGAATTCAATCTGTTAATGGATGTGAAGGGCAATAAAGAGGGCTTCTACAAGTGAACTAGCAGCCAGAGGAAGACTAAGAAAGATGTTGGCATGGTGACAAAAGACATGTATGGATTTATAAAGGTGAACTCATGCCTCACCAAACTGATAGCTTTCTGCAATGAAATAGTTAGCTCTGTAGATGAGGAGAATGCACTGAGTGTTGTTTATCTGAACTTTAGCAAGACTTTCCACAATGTGTCCCATAACATCCTTATAGACAAGCTGATGAAATACAGACTAGGTAAGTGATTGTGTGAAGTGAATTGCAAACAAAGTGAACTGCTGGGCTCAAGCTGTTATGATGAGAAATACAGTCTAGCTGGAGGCTGATCAGTAGTGAAGTATCTCAGAGATTAACACTAGGGCCAATACTGTTTAACATTTTCATTTATTAACTGAGGAAGAGGGTATCCTCAGCAAGTTTTCAGATGATATAAAACTGTGATAAGTGGTTGACAGATCAGAAAGCTGTGCTTCCATTCAGAAGGACCTCAACAGACTGGAAAAATAAATGTGAATCTCAGCAAGTTCAAAGAAAGGAAATTTCAAGCCCTATACCTGAGTAGGAATAACCCCTTGCACCAGTACTGGGTGATAGCTGACTGGCTGGAAAGCAGCTTTGCATAAGAGGACCTAGGGATCCTAGAGAGCACCAAGACAAACATCAACTAGCAGTGTGCCCTCACAGCAAAAGTCGACAGTCTCCTGGGCTTCATTAGGCAGAGAGTTGAAGCAAATAGAAGGAGGTGATTCTGCCCATCTACACAAGACTGTTGAGATCATATTTTGATATGCTGGCTTTGGCTGGTATAGAGTTAATTTTATTTGTAGTAGCTAGTATGGTATTATGTTTTGGATCTGTGCTGAAAACGTTGTTGATAATACAGGGATGTTTTTGTTATTGCTTAGCAGTGTTTACACAGAATCAAGACCTTTCCTGCTTCTCATACCATCCCACCAGCGAGCAGGCTGGGGGTGCACAAGGAGTTGTGAGGGGACACAGCTGGGACATCTGACCCCAACTGACCACAGGGATTTTCCATATCATGTGACATAATGCCTAGCATAGTAAAGATGGGGGAAGAAGGTAGCAGCGGGGGCATTCAGATTTATGGGGTTTGTATTCCCAAGTAACTGTTACGCATGATGGATCCCAGCTTTCCTCGATATGACTGAGCACCTGCCTGTTGGTGGGAAGGGGTGAATGAATTCTTTGTTCTTCTTAGTTTGCACGCACGACTTCTGATTTACCTATTAAACTGTCTGTAACTCAACCCATGAGTTTTCGCAATTTTACTCTTCCAATTCTCTCCCCCATCCCACTGATGGGAGAGTGAGCAAGCACTTGTGTGGGGCTTAGTTGCCAGATGGGGTTAATTCACAACATTGGAGTGTTGTGTCCAATGCTGAGTGATGTCTGACCAGAGAGACATGGACATGTTGGAGCAAGTTCAATGAAGGGCAAAGAAGATGTTAAAGGATTGGAGTATGTATCATATGAGGAGAAGCTGAGAGACCTGAGACTGTTCAGCCTGGTGAAGAGAAGGCCCATGGTGGTTTTAGCAATGTGGATAAATACCTGATGGGAGCAGCAAAGAAGACAGAGAGACAGACTCATCTCAGTGATGTCTCATAAAAGGACAGGAGGCAATGGGCACAAATTAATATTTTATTTAAACATATTTATTATGAAGATAGTAAAATATTGGAACAGATTGCTCAAAGCGGTTGTAGAATCTCCATCCTTTGAGACATTCAAAACACGGCTGTACCCAGCCCTGGGCAGCCTGCTCTAGGTGACACCCCTTTGAGACGGGGTGGGGGGATTTGGACTAGAGGATCTCTGAAGGTATCTTCCAACTTCAGCCATTCTGTGATTCTGCATTTGGTGTTGACTCCAAGTTCTGGAGTTCTGGGACAGAAGTTCAGGGTGTTGTGCATGTTAACCTACCACAGTATCAGTTTCAGTAAGAAGCCACTGGTTCAGGAGAAATATGTAGAAAATATGATCTGGCTTAATTAAAATGAGAATGATTTTTTTTGTCTGAAATGTAATAGAGGAATAAGAAGTACACCTTTTTTAATATCTAGTAAAATATTTTGGGGAAAAAATCCCTTTACTGTTAATCTTCTTGGCTTCTACTACAATGAGGTAGCACTTTCTCCTGAAGGCTCTCTAAATACCTCAGTTACACCAAAATTATGTATGAAATTTGTCATATATGACAAATGCTCTAAATAATAGTCAAGCCATTTATGTTATTTGTCATCCAAACTGTATTAATCTCATGTAGTAACTTCAAAAGACATTGAAAAAAAAAATATATCAAACTCAGTAATGTTGACATGTTCCTTCCATTCTCATGTATTCATTACTTGATTATTTTTCTGCCTTAATGATCATTTTACCCTCAGAGTTTTATTAGTTTTAATATTAATTTCATTGTGAACTTTGCCACGTTACCTACCACAAGCCTTTTAATAGTTTCTGTTACTAGATGAGAATTTTTTAAACTTTGTATAATTACTGTATTTAATGATTCTAAGTTCTAGTCCCATTAAGGAAACTAATTCCATGCAAGGAGATGAGCCTATTTTGTTTTGGGCAAACGCCAAACCCTTTCTGTAAGAGGCTGTTATATCAGACTTCTCAGCAAGAAAGATCCAAGGAAATTAGTGTGTGGCTGAATCTAAGATAAAAATCAGCTATTTTGAAAAACAAATCGCTGATAAATAAAACAAGAATTTATGACTAAATTTACAGGCAGCACAGATGGGGTTTGATGATACTTTATCTTAAGGGGAAAAGTATTATTTTTTTATGTCAAAACACCAACTTTATAGGTTTGGGATTAGAGGCCAATTAGGATATAACAGTTCTCTATGTATGCAATCAGTGCATCTGAAAACTGATGGTTAGATCCTGTTGGCAATCTGGAAGGTATTTCAAACATGTACTGTGTTTTCAAATTGTAATTGCTTTTCTTAATAAAGCAGGTTAAAGAGCATGAAAGCTGTTTTCAAATACTGAAGGGCGGCAGTTTCCAATCTTAAGATAAAAGAGTAAAGTAAATCTACCTTTAATCCTGGGTCTGAAAACTTCAGTATCAATTTTTGTGTATATATGAATATAAAGGGGAAAAAAAAAAAAAAAATCCACCAACCTTGATTTCACAAATTCTAGTTACAGTGCTGTGGTCCACTTCCTTCACTCTTTCCTGCTTCCCACTCCCTGTTCTTCCTTCCAATAAGGGTCTTTTCAGAGCATTATTTTATTGTGCAATTTTAAGGTATATCAATTACTCAGATGACATAAATCTCTTTTCATAAAAACTGATTTTCTTGTCTAAAGAGCAATCTAAACATTCTGAATAATCTTACATGGAAAGTACAGAAATTAGGATTGTTACTTCATGAAGAAACCTTGTTTTTCTAACTCAGTGTGGTTTCAAATATAAAATCAATAGAACACCTTAGGTTCACATTTCTATATATGAAATAGGTTTGGAGTGTGAGTGGTATTCTAGCATGAGATGTTTCCAGCATATCTATTAGGTACCTAAGATCAGATGTAATGTTCAACTTCTTTCCTTGCGTCTCCTTTCCTTTGTTTGATCACAGAATTGCCACAAACTTAATTAATGTCCAGGTAATCTATAGCTTCTTCCTTCAGTGAAAATACATATGGACTACATTTTGGTACCTACAATTGTAGCTAAAACTAAGAAGGGATTTTCTCTCTTATGGTTACATTTTTTTTATTTAATTCCACTGCTTGATCCATAACTGCTTTTTTTATTATCATCTTTTTTAGACCTAACTAGATAAAATTAAAAATGGACTTTATAGCATCTTATTGCAAACACAAGTCAAAATTGATTGACTGCTCAACTGAGTTTATTATCCTTTAAGAGTTATACATGAATCTTTAGAACAAAAAAAAAAAAAAAAAAATAAAAATTAACATATTTGGAACTCCATACAGTCTGATGGATTTATACTACAAGGACATTGTTTGCTTTAGTCATAGTCTCCTGTTAAAATAATCAGTCATGAAACCTGATTAATATGACCAATCATACTCCATGAATGAAAAATAATTAGTAATTTTAATGACTGGTTTTCAAAACATCCTTTGATTAAAACTAGTGGACCAGTCTTTCACAACCATAGCTCTTCTACACAAAGTTGGTATCTCCTAGATTTGTACATGTAATTCCATATTCCCGTAGATTAGTCCTATTTTATATGAACTGTGCATTCTTTTCAAAGTCTATAGAATATCTTAATGGTTAAAATGATATCTATTTTCTTTTTCACATAATAGATACATTCAAAATAAAACAGAAAGTATTAATAAATGGTGGAAGAAGATGTGAGAAGATTTCTTTATCATATTTTTTGATCTTCATCTTCATATTTTTAGATTGATAATGTCCATGACTCATCTTCTTTACATTCTTTCTACATTTCCACTAATGCCTATCAGGTACATCATACAACTTGACGTCCATCTTTGTCACTAGGGATTCACTCTCTTCCAATTTTTCTTTTGCATATTAGCAATGTCATCTTTTATATTCTTTGGCATTTTAGTTTACAGTCATTGTTACAACATAGGAAGTTACATTTAGAGATCTTTCATGGGTTCAAATCAGATCCACTTGTAGATCAGTGTTCTATACTTTCAATTTTTTGAATCAAATATAAGGAACTGTTGGGAAAATGATAGAGAGTAAAATGAAAAACATCATTATGACACTGCATAAAGCCATCAGGCATTTGGTGGATTTATTTTACTCTGGATTTATTTTAAACTGTAGCTCTTGTTCTTGTCCTCAAAAAGATGATCAGAAGTATGTAATGGTTTTCACATGAGAGGAGAATTAAATTAACTGGAAATCTGAGGCCATGAGAAGGGAAGACAATCTTCTTAGGCTCTACAAACCGCAGATTGCATGGAGAAGTTAGAAGAGGGTTTCCCTATCTTAAAACAAAATGAACGAAACCAACCAAATAAAACAAAACAGAAAAAAATCACCCCAAATCAAAGATCAGGATGCATCAAATTAAACTCAATCAAATTAAAGCAGAAAACAGGAATAAAACAAACAAGCAAAGTTAAATCAGAGAGTACATAGTTAAGCTTTGGGATTACTGAATGAGGAACATATGTGAATGCAAAAGTTGATTTTGAACATTAAAGGAAGAACCATACCTACTAAATACAAACAAAACACCTTCAGCTCTGTAAGTTACTACTTTAATAGTGAATTTGTTGAAGCAGTGAGACTACTTTGAACAAATATGTGTTCGGTACTCATGAAGAGAGCTAGGTGAGATCTTGATCAGTCCAGGATCCACTCTCCATTTCTACCTGGAGGGCTTGAAGTCATTGTACCACAGGTGATATTACAGTGAAGACCTCTAAATTGTGTGCAACTGGTGAGACTTCTATTAAGCAGCTAATGAGATTTGACACTCCTATTTTGAAAACCATGAAATTTTTGTACCAGGTTATGACAGTTAGGAAGTCCAAGACTAATACCTACAGTGGTCTGACTTACATTCCGTTTTCTGTTTGTTTTGTTGTTTGTTTTTTTTTTTTGGTTTTCTGTTTTTTTGTTTTTTTTTTTTTTAACATTCTTTTTATTATGACAAGGAAAAAGTAAGTGAGAAGTTAAAGATTATTTGTAGCACATGAAACACTTCCTGGATAAGCCTCATCTTGTTTTTAAAGGTACACTTTCTATGACTGTACTTTAAGGTACCATCATGATGCCTTAACAGACAAATTTTAGATCCTAAATATACTTAGCAAAGTTACTAAAGGATTTAAAATGTAATAGAGACATCTCACTTACCTTGTATTTTTTTTGGTAAGAATATATATGTGTGCGTGTGTGTGTGTGTGTGTGTGGTACAGAAATGGAAATTAAATACTCTGAGTAAATATCTGCACAGCACATAGGTACGTAGAAAAACAGACTGAGAGATGATTAATAAACAGAAAATATTCAAAAATTAATTCTTATATTGGTCAAAAGGCTGGATAATTTAACAATGGTGTTAACCTGTAGAGTTTTACCTATGTTGAGTGGCAATTAAATTATTTATTCCTAAATATTTTCATAAGAATTCATATCTTTCATATGTTCAGCTACCTTTAAATGTAATAGGATTCTGGTAAAGACACATTAATATAAATTGTATGGTTTTCCACAGTAGATGTTAATAACTCCAACAAGTTCAATGGGACTAACCATTCACATGTCTATAAACAAAAACTAGAGTACTTTGCTACACCAGTGCTCACTGACATGCTGAAATTAACCCATACTTAGTACAAGCTTGACCTCCAGGACCAAAATTGAAACACATAAAGCTATTATAGCAAGATATTAATTATATTACATATTATATACAAATATCGAATTAAGTAAAACAAAACAGGATGTTATTTTTTTTTTCTCCTAATGCATATTCTGGTCCATTCTGTTTAAATATAATAGAGTTCTTTTAATGGCACCAATGAAGTTTGAGTTAAAATCAGTACGAAATAAGATTTATGTGAGATTCTATGAATAAACCTTTTTCTTTATTTGAGACCTTCAAGTAAAAGTATAATGAATTTTCCACAGTGTTACTAGTTAAAGTAGTTTAACTTTTTTTTTTTTTTTTTTTTTAAGAGGAATTTAAAAACAATATATTTGTGTGGTTTTGTTTCCAAAAGGGACTAAGAACTCAATATTCTTCATGTTCAGCCTATTTCAACCCCATTTCAGATAGAAGTGAGGAAAAAAATGTGTTCAATGCCTGAAAACTCTCCTGATTCTGATTTGAATAACTTTACTTGTGTGTAATTTATAAATGTTGAGTTATTTTCACAGAGTCAATATGAATAAATAATGAATCTTAACCATATTAACCAGTCTGTGAAGAATATATCTATGAGATGTAAGAAAAAATACAACTCTCTGTGATGATACTGTTGGCAAGGTGAGTTGTCCATTTATCAAGATTATCATGTATTTCTCTCTGCAAACAACGGATTTTCTGAAGGCATCATATTGCTAGTCCATCATACTTTCTCTTTTGCTTCATTTATTTATTAAATAGAACTTGTAAACACGTCAGTGCAAGAATAAGGTTTTACTGTGCATATATACAACACTAAGAAGGTAATGAAGTTTAGGCATGCCGAACAATATTTTAATAGTGATGTGTATAGACACACACATACAGATACACACTCAATTAATGCTATTCTTCATTATAACAGAGTTTAATAACTGCATGAATACTACTTGCAAGGTAATTGGGGAAAAGAAGATCCAAAAAAAACAAAGGAGAGAAAGCAGGCAGGATTGAAATCATACTTTCCTTTTTGGTTTCAGAATGAGTTAGATGTTGGACAACTCTCATACTTCATTGTTCTACTCCTGTAGACAAACTAAGAAGTGATAGAAATCAAACACAAAGGCTGATGGGATTTTCCATGTTTAAACTGAAAAGTTCTAATTATTTATCTCCTGATTTCATTACTACAGACAGTCTTAATTAGTCCATTAGTATGTATACTAGCCATTTCACTTAAACTGTAAACCAAAAGTTCCTAATTATTCTTTTTTTTATATAAAATGTATTCTTTGAACTTGTAAACATCAAAAAAGCTTCCTATATATTAGAATTATATAACATAGAGCATGACATCATTAATTATAGAACACAATGGCTAAGTCTTCATGCTTTGGAATTTTTTTCTTATTCTTAAAAATGTTTCAGCCCTTTGTCATGCCACAAATTAGATTAAAAATTTATTTGCCAATGATGGGGTCTATAGCATAGTTGCTGTAGTCTTCGCTTATAGCCTATTTTAGTTATTTGTACCCTTGGTCTTAAGAGAGTTATGTATAAAGAAGTGATAACGACTGTTGAAACTGACTTCGATATACCACTTATTACACTTCACTCCAGGCTTCAACACAGTGACACTTTGGAAACAAAAATATTAGATGATGAAAACAGATATTGCATGCAGATACACATACATTAGAGGACTTAAATTAATTTCCCTGTTTTTCTCTAAAGTTCATGTGTGTCTGAGGTATGAAAAAACCTGACAGATTATTAATTGACTAAAAAGGAATTGGTATCAAAGCCTGATAGATTTTTTTGCTATTGTTTACTAAGTTGAAACATACTGACACAAACACACACACAAATTCCCTAGGAACAAACATTTATTTTTCTTTGCTTTCAACTTCAAACTTCTCTATAGTTTGCTTTTCTCATGAGACAGATAGCTATATTTATTTCCTCAGAAATAATGAGGATTTTGAAGGAAAACTGAAAAAAATATTTTTTTGTTTGTTTTGAAACTTTGAAAATTAAGAGCATTAAAAGATATAAGGACACTTTCTATTTGTAATATTTACAAGTGATTTAAAATTTGAAACTGAACAATTAAAACCTGAAAATGAGGGAAAGGAAGGGCATGAATGAATTAAAATGGGAAAAGTTCATTTTCAAAGTATATAATTAGTTGGTTGTTTTGGGACTGAAACTAATTATGAAAGTAATAAGAGAAGAAAGACTTTTTTTTTTTTAATATCTGTATGTAATATATGGTTTGATAGACGTGTAGATTTTCATGTGTGTTTCAAGGACTGAGTGCTCAAAAATATAGCAGAATATTCTGTGTGCTTTTCCTCTAATTTGGCCCAAACACTGTTTTATACCATCAGATTTTTTACTGCACCTCTTGGGCAAAACATCATAACATAATAAAACTAATCAAGTCAAAGAAAAACACCTGAAAGTAACATCTCTGACATTAATTCAATGAACAGTTACAGCTACGTCAAGAAACTAGGATTTCATCCTAGATTTAAAAGCTAAATCAAGCTAAAATATCTTCACAACAAAGGTGTTTCAAGGAGATGACATATAACCAATGAAATATCTTGCTCCTATAGCTCTCAAAACAGTATTGGAGAGAAAAAAACAAATCCAAACAAAAACAAAACAACAAAAAAACAAGCATCAGTCACATTTCCCTGCAATGACCACAGGATCAATATATATGCTTGACAAAAAATGAAAGATAAAAGTATCTTCAATTTATTTTGATGCACAGGTAGTATGCAGAGTACACCTAGTAATTATGTTTTAATTGTTCTGCTAAAGTTATACAGATTATAACTTCACCACTAAAGTTGCAGAGTTAAAAAAAGCACTTAAACCTCTCTAAGATACTGTAGGGGATTAGTTTCTTCTGGCTTAATGTTTCTTATTATTTAGATGATGCACTGTGTACATTATTTTTTTTTTTTCTGCACAGTAACAAAATTCAGTATAATCATTGTTTGTGTTTTGAAATTAGCATTAGTTTTACATCAACAAGAGTTAGTATATATAGATCTTTGGTAAGAATTTTTTTCAACTTTTTATTTTTTTTTTTTTTTTTTTTCAATGCACTGCATGTCTAATTTAATCTGCATTATTTATTATTATTGGAAGTATAAAAATTACCTTCAGCAGCTTAAAAATAATTAACTTTTATCTCTCACTTGGCTTTTTTTTTTTTTTTTTTCCAAAGAATTTTATAATGAGGTTGGTAAAAACAATTTATTTTTTGTTCAAACTGGTATGTAAAATTAGAGCTCTTTTTCACCACAACTGTATTTTTTGTTAATATTATTTCTTTACATAGTTGAATTACATTCCATTAATATATATTGTGATGGAGAAAGGTAAGGAACTTGAAACTTCATGTTCAGATCTATTTCATACCATTTTCCATGTTGCCATATTTTTTACACTACAATCTGTATTTTTGTGGTGAGAAAAACTGTTGTTTGGAACACAAACAGCATTATGCTGTTTTCTCAAAGCTTCAGCTGATGGAATATTCTGTTTTATAAATAGCATCAGAAATCTAATTAATTCAAATGGAAATATGGGAGTATCTCTTTCTTTCAATTTCCTGGACTTAATCTTTTTAATGTAAAATAGTTCAGGATCTTAATCCAATACTGGAATTGTTTGAGGGATGTCAAATTCAGACACTGAAGCCCTGTCTTATATTATAAATTACATATATATAAAAATTACATATATATATATAGATATATAAATTACAGAAAAATTGCTTTTTTTTTTTTTTATCCATAACACAAAAGTGAAGGCTAACAAAAAAGATTAGATGTTAAATTAATATTTTTTTTAAATGACCAACAAATGTCCCTAAAACCCTGACAACAGTGTGTTGACTGTGTAAGATTTATTATAAAGGTGAAAATGTAGAAGGTGAAATATGTTAAGGGAGAAAATCTAGCAAACTAGCCAACAAGTATATGCAAAACTGTGAATGATAGATCAGCCAAGTGACTGGCTTCAGAAATCTAGTGTGGAGAAACAGCAGAACAACTCTTCACAGATGAAACCATTAAACATCTTGAAAAGGTAACCTATGCATTTCATGGAAGAGGACTTTGTGTAGCATAGTCTACAGAGAATACAGAATAACTTTCTCAGTTACTCTACAGAGAGATAATATGAAACAGAGCCTTATTTTCTTTTTTCTTTATGTCTCAAAAACATCAAATGTCAAAAATACTTTCTACAATAAATTACCAGCATCCAAGATATATATCATATATTGATTTGAATCTCTCCAAAATAAAATCTGATTTTTTTTTTTTTTTTTTTCTGGAGTGTGGTGGTCAGATTTTGTGCACAGATGATATGTCATTAACAATCAACCCAGTTTGTACCATTCAGGTTCTGGTAATAAGAGCTGATTCTGATTTATTTTGATGCTAGATGCCTTCCTAGCTGAAAAAAATAAAATCTATTTTGGTTTCCTTGAGTTATCCTATTAAACAGTTGAGTTAAACTTATTTCAGTGATGTCTACAAATACAAACTGAAGTCAGTAGTGTCTTTCAGATTTCAGTTTCTTTAGTTTTGATTTAGTCAGGAAAGGAAGAAGAGGATTATTATAATGAACCTCAATTTTCTTAAAATTAATTTTTTAATCTTAAAAATTAAAACTTAAGTAAATTTTAAATCTTCTCAAGTCAATTGTATGTATTTTCTTATTTGTTGAAATTTCCATATTCAATGTCTTATAGAATCATAAGATGGTTTGGGTTGGAAGGGACCTTAAAGATGATCCGGTTCCAACCCCTATGCTATGGGCAGGAACACCTTCCACTACAGCAAGTTGCTCAAATCCTTGTCCAACCTGACCTTGAACACTTCCAGGAAGGGGGCTGTCAAAACTTCTTTGGACAATCTGCATCTCATCACCCTCACACTAAAGAATTTATTCCTTATATCTAATCTAAATCAATCCTCTTTCAGTTTAAAACCATTACCCCTCATCCTATCACTACAATCCCTGATAAAGAGTCCCTCCCCATCTTTCCTGTAGGCCCCCTTTAAGTACTGGAAGGCCACTATAAGGTCTCTCCAGAGCCTTCTCTTCTCTACACTAAACAACCCCAACTCTCTCAGCCTGTTCTTATAGGAGAGGTGCTCCAGTAAATTGAGAGACTGTTTTGTCAAATTCAGCAAAGAGTTTTTCACCTTTTGTGACATAAAAGATGAAATGTCCTGAAGCAAATCTTTGAGCTGACAAAAGTGTGGTAGTTTAACAGTTAAGACTGAAGTATGTATCAGATATGCATGGAAACATAAGGGACTTGATGGCAAGGAGTGAAAACATAGAATGAAAGAACCTACAGTCAACTTGTTAAGTTAACGTTGAGTTTTGAAGCAGACCTGTTTTTTGTTGGTTACAGCAAAGACACAGATTTTCTTCTTATGTCAGAGAATCATAGAATGGTTGAGGTTGGAAGTGACCTCTGGAGGTCATCTGGTCCAACTCCACAGCTCAAGCAATGCCACCTACAGCCTGTTACCCAGGACCATGTCCAGATGGTACTGAATATCCAAGAAGGGAGATTCCAACACCTCTTTTGGCAACCTGTGCCAGTTCTTAGTCAACCTCACAATAAAAAAGTGTTTCCTGATGTTCAGACATCACCTCCTGTGTTTCAAGTTTGTGCCCATCACCTCTGGTTCTGTCACTGAACACCACTGAGAAGACCCTGGCTCCATCCTCTTTGCACCTTCCCTTACGGTATTTATATAGCTGATTGATGAGATCCTTCCTGAGCCTTCTCCAAGCTGAACAGCCCCAGCTCTCTCAGCCTTTCCTCATTGGAGAGATGCTTCAGTCCCTCCATCATCTTTGTGGCCCTTCAATGGGTTCTCTCCAGTACATCCATCTGTCTCTTTCAGTGGGGAGTCTAGAACTGGACACAGTGCTCCACATTTGACCTCACCACAGCTGAGTATAGTGGAAGGATCACCCCCCTCAACCTGCTGGCAAAATTCTTCCTCATGCAGCTGAATGTCTTCAATTCTAATTAAAGTTTGAAACAATAATTTAGAAGAGTGAAGAATCAGATACAACTTTGAATAGAAGACACCACTTGATCTCTGGGCTATAGTTTGGCATTATTGTATCTAAATAAGTAAGCATAGTCACTAGGTTTGACTTTCAATTTCTTTCCACATGAGTCCAATAAGATGTGTAAGATTTCCCAACCAATGTGTTCAAATGTAAAGTCAAGTAGGCCAGTTTAAACCACAGATAGTGTATGTGTTTTACTCTGTGTGGAAACTTGCAATACATTCTGACATCTGAGACAGGTACTTGACATCTGTGAATCTGCCAATAAGGTTAACTCACCTCTTTTCTATTCTACCCTTCTCCTCCAGTGGTACCTGAAGTGAACCTGGAACAGTGGATCAGGAGAGTAGTTTTCACTAAGACAGGCAATTCCACTGCTGAGAGTAGTGGCAAACAGTTGTACTCTGAGGTATGCAACTGGTACCTGTCTTAGGTGCCATATGGCAGCTCTAGTGCCTCTGCCTATGATTTATAAAGACATAAATTCCACTGCACTTTTCTGAGCTGTCCATGCCCTAAACCAAAGAGTTTGCAAGCTATAATAAGTCACTGCTCAAATATAGGGTAGTTCCTAGTATGAAGAAACTAAGTGATTTTCAGAGATTCCTTCCAGCCTACAATATTCTGTGATTCTGAGCAGTAAATTAGGACACAAATATGGATTTAAACGTATAATAGCATATCTACAGCTGAAGGTAGCTTTAAGGTCACAGAAAGTAAGCTGGAAAGCCTAGGCTAGAGTACACTCTCTGCAATGCTGAAGACTTGCCATACACAGGGAGCTCATATCCTGATAAGGAACCTGCAGGCTTGTGTTACTGGTGTAGGTACTGCAAGGAAGTAAGAAGAAAGTGCTTTGGAGAAGAGGTAAGCTGATCTTTGGTCATCCCAAAGACTAAGCTTTCAGGAGATGCAGTCATCATCAGTAAGGTTTATTGTGCTGGCTTTGGCTGGGGTAGATTTAATTTTATCCACAGTGTGGCATTATGTTTTGAATTTCTGCTGAAAACAGTGTTGACAATACAGGTATGTTTTTGCTATTGATGAGCAGTATTTACACAAAGTCAATGCCTTTTTTGCCCCTAACCCCACCTCACCAGTGAGTGGGCTGGGGGTGCACAAGAAGTTGGGAGGGGACAGAGCTGGGACAGCTGACCCCAACTGACCAAAGGGGTATTCCATACCATATGACGTCATGATCAACATAAAGATCCAGGGGAAAAAGAAGGAAGGCAGGGACATTCAGAGTGATTGTGTTTGTCTTCCCAAGTAACCATTACACTTGGTGCATCCCTCCTGTCCTGGAAATGGTTTTTCACCTACTTGTGGTGGGAAGTGGTGAATAAATTCCTTGTTTTGCTTTGCTTGAATGTGTGGCTTTTGTTTTTTTTTTTTTTTTTTTTACCTATTAAACTGTCTTTATTTCAATCCATGAGTTTTCTCACTTTTACTCTTCCAATTCTCTCCCCATCTCAACATGGGGCGAGTGTGTGAGTGGCTGTGTGGTGCTTAGTTGCTGTCTTGGGTTAAACCATTACATTTACCCACTGGAGTAAAAAATTAAAATCTTATATTTGGATTTTGGATCATGTGGAACAATATTTGAATGGAAGTTTCATCCAAATAATAGAGTGCTTTCATTTTTGATAAAGGAAAATATTGAAGCATGTATTCAAAAACTTTTGAGGCCTGCCTGGGACCTTAGTACTTCAGCTGTGGGAACAGAAGTGAGACTGATAATAGGAATGATACAGTTTTTTTTTTTTAATTTAGACTTTCACTTTCAAAAACTTTGTACTTAAATGTTTAGCACAGTTATTTTCTTCAGAGAAGTAAATAGTTTACAAAAATGATGTAAAAGACAAAGACTGGTTATCTAGTATCTGTTTCAGAGACCAGGAATACTAATTGTGACAATCTATGAAATCAAAGGAATATACTTATGTAGGTAAAAGGATGTCTGGCTAAACAGCGAATTGCATTTGTTGCTTCTGAGTGAATGAGGAAAAAGAGGTATTAAAACCTTGTTGGGGAGAACAGTCTGACATCATGCATGCCCTGACAATTGTCTACAGTCCTTTTGTTTTGTTTCTTCTTAGTGAGTGAATTACAAAGGTGGTCCTTTACACCTTTTTGCATAAAGCACTTTCTAAATTCAAGCTGTTGCTAATGCAATTACTGGGAGTATGAGCACACAACGACTGGTTTCTTATCCCCGCATTTGAATTCTATATACTCTTTCCTCTGTTTCATTTACATGCTGGTAAGTATCTATGTAATTCTTCCCTTCTTTTATCAAGTATATGAACAAGCTATAGCAAAATTATACTCAACATACACAAATCTTCATTAGCAAATCAAATCTGAAGTCAGAAACTCAAATAATGTGCTGGAAACATAAAAACAGGTTTTTTTTTTTTTTCTCAAATAAAAAGTGCTCTACCAACAAAAAAAATATACACTTTTCATGGTTAAAGTTAAAGCATGTAGAAGAATCTTTTTGCTTCACATTAACAAAGAGGAATTAGAAAGGATATATTCCTAGTGACTCGAAAGAATAATTGGTTGGTTATTGTTTGTTTTCTTGTACAGATATATCTTTGTGAAATTATGGAATGTTTGAGGGAGACTTTTTCTTTTTTTTTCTTTCTCTTCCCTTGTGTCTTTCCCTCCCCTCATATTATATGCAGCTTGTTTTACTCTCTACCTACTCAGATACATTTCTATTAAATAATGTTTTTCAGTTTTTACTTCTTGATACTTAGTCTAAATCTTTTTTAGCTGTATTTTATTTGATCAGTTTGATTAATCACAACAATTAAATAATTTTATTTAATTATTTAATTTAATCAAACTATTAATTTTAACAGTGTAGAAAACTTTAAGAGTATTACATACTGATACAATAGCTATTTGCAAAAGATGCCATCTACAAGTAATGTATTTCAAACAGTATTACAAGCTGTCAGCCTTTTTCTTTATGCAACATAAATGTAATCTCAAAAATAGTAATAACCACATCTCTCCCTGCTGAAAACTGTTCTAGTTTGTGAGAGAGAAATTCTGTATCTATATTGAAGTTGATAAGTGGGTCAAACACACAGTTACCTTGCAGACATTAATCACTTTGCGGGGGGGATGGGAGAAAATTATCATTTCTTTCCAACCAATTAAGCAGATACTCACTGCTTTCTTGATGCACATTTTGAAAACTATGCATTTGTTTTTCTGTCTTTTTTCAATGTTTGCAGATTAATCTGAAATATCTAAAAGGTAGCCTAACCAAATAACAAACAGGAAGCATGTGTGAAATTCTCATACACCTGTTTAGGACTCCAGCTAAGTCATCTTGGATTTTGTTGCCATAACTGAATATTACAGGATGTATGCCAGGTAAGCAATTGCTACTATCATCTAAAATGTTTTTAAGGTCTTGAATGTTTTCAGTGATTTTTTTCTTTTCTTTTAACACAGAAGTCTCATGAGGTAAAAAATGTTCTTCTGCTCAGCAGCCTGGGATGCACTGTGGGGGAGGAAGACAAGGCTATGAGTGAAAAAAAGGTCAGAGGCTCATCTCCAGAGAGCACTAGTCTTAGGGTCCTTCTGTTATCACCAGCAATCCAGCAGTACAAATAACTCTTATAGGATGGAGTGAGGATATGGAAAGAAAAAAGCTACAAGACACAGAGATAACAATAACTCAAGTGAGAGCAAAGTCAGCACTCAACTCTTAATAACACATTGGCATAGGATCCAGACAATAACTAGTTGATTTTTAAATACGTTTAGGTTAAGCTTTGCTAGCACAAATCAATATAGCAATAGATTTAATGAAGCTTGTATTGATTTACAACTACTGAACCATTACAAAAGACAACTTTTAAATTTTGTTCTGAGAAGCTGATTTTGGGACACCCAAATTTCAATGTCCTTAAATATGGTCTGTAGGCCACTGGTGAGCAACTGATTGTTTTTTCTAATTCTTTCAATCACGTATTAAAAATTCGATACTTCCACTAAAAATAAAAATAAAAATGTTTTATTATGAAAATCAACTGCATATTGTAACAACTTAAATATTTTAAAGACATTACCATTTATCATCATAAACTTACCACCTTAGCAAGAGAGAGATATAATGTGTCATATACATCTTAACTTGTGGAAGTAATGGCATCTCTACATGTGCCTATCCACAGAGAACATTTACTTCACCTCAGTGTTTGTAAGCATAACTCATAGGATATATTCTCCATTATGTTTGACATAATTTATTCTATTCCTTGATAAAGTAATCTTATTTTGATTTTACATGATTACTTCAATAATCTGTCATTTAAAAAGAAAAATCTTAAACATCTTATATATTTATATGCTAAGACATCCTTAATTTTTGCTCCTACATATTGTAAGGAACTGAAGGAATCAATGCCTCAAACATTCCTTGACATCGAAAGCCTCAAGGTCAAGTTGTGGCCTTTGTGATTAGTCTAAGGAATACTGCCCAAGGAAGTGCAGGGTGTATGGAAGGATGCACAGCTCCACTTCCTTGTTGCTGTAGTACCAAATTCCTTAGATAAGCCTCAAAAGAAGGAAAGGTAGCCTGAGTGAAACTATATGTTTGGGGGAAAAGACTATTAAGAGAGAAAAATAACCAGCACCAGATGGACATAAGCAAAAGCTGAAGAAAAAAACAAGAGGGGAGGTGGGGGGGGGAGCAAAACCACTGACTCAATTGAACAAGGGGGTTAGTGCACTCCATTCCCCCTCAATGCATGTGCAGAACCCATGCTCAACTCTTTCCTTGTCTCTCATGGAAATGAGTTTGTGGAATACCTGTCTCTCTTTGTCTAGTATGCTAATCAGCTGATTAGATGAACTTAAAAGTCGACAGAAAACTTTGTTGTGTATGCACTCACCACCCAAGATTTCCAGACCTGAGACAATGCTGGAACCTGGGGTGGTGACTGGACTCTTTTCCTCTCCTTTCCTTTTCTTTTACTTCCTTTCTTTTCTTTCTTATAGATTTATCCATAAGAGACCTCATTGCTTACTATCTTTTTCCAAGTTTAAGTTGCTTCTTCCGCAAGTAAAACATTTTAGCCAGTCGTTTGGTGTCATTCCACCTTAATTGAACCAAAGGGATCACAGAGTCTTTATGACTCCCTGGGTTCCCAGTCTGGGTCATAACACATACCCTTCAAACTAATCAGTCAATTAAGAAAATAAATATATCTTTCTTAATATTACAGCTAACACATCATGTTGGACTTCTTATACTGTTGTTATGCTTATTCTTTTATAAACAATACAATTTTTTAAATTGCTTGATTTTCTTTTTATACATGATGTATAACTATTATTTCTAAGAGCCTTCATAGAAAAAGGGGTAATCTTTAATTTTAAAAAAAGCTTCAATATATAGAAAATACTGGCCTGCATTTCAAGAAGATGTAACTTAATCAGCACAAGTGATGTTGAAAAAAATTGACTTACGAATATGTAAAATTTCAAAAATTATGAATTTTTTATTTAACATTTCAAATATATTAATTCAAAACCCTTCAAAATCTGAACAACTATTTAACAAGTGTTTAGTTATATAGCTATGCAATAGTTGTTTGATAGGATTTCCAAAAGAATTGAAGTACCTAATTCTTCATGACATCAGTAAGAATTTTGATGAGATGTTGGATTATTTGAAGGTGACAAAGGTTCCTTCCTGCATTCACATAGAGAAATATTTAAAAAAATACCCGTCCATATTCCATTGGAAATGTTCTTTTTATTGGGAATTCATTTACTAAAAGAACAAAAGGAGTTTCAAATCAACCTATCAAGAGCAGTAGAAGGTGGGATTTTTAAGTTATTTTAGGCCTGTGCTCTTCTAAAGCTCTAATCCGGATTGTCAGGAAAGTTTCATGTAAGACTCCAGGTGTTTCACAAATCTATATTTTATTTATATACTGCTATGTGTGAACATAAAGAAATTGCTTATAATTGGTTTTAATATTAAATGACATTCTAAAATGAATTCAAAATCGAGCTCTACATATTTATCACAACTGAAGATTCAGTTTTTGATAAGGACTGTAAAGCTTTTGCAAGCATCTTATCAATGATTAATCTCCCCAAATAGGTTGATGCTGGATATGAAAGCAAACTATTACGTAACCAGTTAGACAGAGTTATCTGGTTAGAAATAACATCAAACATGTTGCATGGGATTTTAATTGCACAGATTAACTGACAGGAAATTAGACTGTCATTGCTTAAACTTGAGTGCAACAATCTGAAAAATGTCTGTGTAACTTTAAGTGGAAACTAAGAATATTCACAAAGCACTGTATCAATGTAAAAGCTGAAATACTTCCAGGCTGGCAAAGGAATAATTTGTGTTGCAATTCTTATCTATTATAATAAATGTTTGGTAGGGAGAATGTCAATAGTTAATAAGTACTACATATTGCCATAGAAAGAATGGCTTAGAGATCTCATAAGTGATTTGCGTTGGAGCTTAATTGCATAAAAATTGCAGGCATTATTCAGAAACAAATTGAATCACTATAAAACAGCATTGCAAGGACAAGGGTAGTTACATGACAGACCTAGAGGCTACTCCAAAGCTGCCAACATAATTGTCTGAGGAATTTGCCAAGAAGACAGATGCTGCTGATAGAAAATAATGTTCCACTCCCTGGCAATTGGTTATAGCAGTGGTCAAACCTAAGACAAATGTAAGTGAAACAGTGTTCTTCATTCCCACACAATGCTAGTTCATGTCTACTAAAGGTGAGCACAGTTGTGGTTTCCTAATTCTGTCTTAGACAAATTCCTATATGAATTCTGTCGCACTCAGAAGATGATTTGTGAACAAAAAAATAAACATTTCACTCTTCAATTAATCTAAAATGTCACCTCTACTGCTGCACACAGATACTTTTACAGAATGGCATCTTGAGAGAGAACAGTTTTAGCAGAATCATAGCAATCTTCTTCACTCTCAAGTCAGAAATTTAGAACTGACAATTTAATCTTTGTATTTTTGATATTTTATTCCCTGCAGAATTCCAGAAAGAACACACTTGGGTTATACTGTGTGAACCCTTCTGTAATCAAGAAGGTAACTTAGAATAGAAAGTTCTACTTGCTCTACCATGTAATGCTTAAATGATGTATCAGGTCACGAGAGGCCTGAATTGGAAGCATAAATATAAACTGCAGGCCTGCCACCCAAAATCCCATTTCAGAATGGACCACATAGCCAGTTAGCAGTGCCTAAAATGTAAGCTGTTGATCAGCCAGTGCACAGCTGATCTGAATCTTGACTTTTTGAACATAGGAAGGGCAAAGGCTCAGAGTATGCACTGAGACACTGCTCTGTGTTGAACACACAGATAACGTGTTCATTAGGGAGAGAAAATTGAATACAGCTGAGAGCAGAAGACCTACCACAGGTGTAGGGCATTGATTAGAAAAAACTCCAGAAGGAGCACCCTTGGAGAGATACAGGAAGTTGCATTTGGGTTGGCCTTTTATTGAAGAGTGAAAAACAATGGACAATTTAAGAAGGATACAAAAGCACAAGTCCTGTGTAGAAAAAAGTTGTTTATTTATATTTTCATCTGAGCTAGGAATTTGGTGAGGTATCCAGAGGAAAGGGCAAGGGCAATAAAATGTCAAATGAAATGTAAACTCTGCTGTTCACATAGGGAAAATAATCCTAATTATCCAAAGACTGTGATGAGTCCAAAGATCTTGGAGTCATTGCAGATTGTCTTCTGAAAATATTAGCTAAGTGAACATCAGTGCTCAAGAAGTCAAACTGGACGTCAGGAATTATCAAGAAAGAAATAAAGAACAAAACAGAAAATTCCATTATGCCACTGTAGAAAACCTTTATTTTTTTCAATAGCTTTAACATTGCATGTAGATCTCATTCTCCTATCTCAGAAATCACGTACTAGAACTAAAAAAAAAAAAAAAAAGAAATAAAGGAAAGAAAAGAAAATTATCAAAGATATTAAAAGGTTGATGTATGAGGAGATATTAAAAGACTATCATTCTTCTTCCTGGGAAAGAGACAACTGAAAGACAATAAGGTACAGATTTCTAGAATCACAGATATCACTAAAACGATGAACTACACATCTTTATCATCTACTTTTACTAGAGAAGTGAGGCAGATGAATAAAGGATTAGGCAGCAGGTTTAGTTGGTATATTTTCATACAAGATATAAAAAACTGCGGAACTCACAAAAAATGTAAAAAGGTTCAAATATATTAAAAAAAATCATTAAATAAAAGGCTTTATGGAAGCTGAGTGGTTATACTTCTGTTCTAGCTCTCTGTTTTTCCTAAATAAATGCCAGAGTCTCAGATTAAGAAGAAGGTTAGACAGGCCTTTGACCTTTTCAGTTAGTCTTAACTTCCCATTCTTTATGCCCTTCTCTTCACAACAGAAAATAAAAAAGGATCCCAGGATTATTAGGATAATATATAAGATATTTTGTATTGCTTTTTCATTATTCTTTTCTTAGATATTAATTATAGACCTTGATATCTTGGAAATCACAACTATAGTATGACTGTTAGGTACAAGAATGGCAAACCCTGCCAACATGCTTGTAGAATGAAACCATGACACCTGCATATTCTAACACAAATCTTGAATTGATGTTCCTGTGTAAATTTACCTCTGGATAAATTATGATATTGAGGCCTTACCCTCTACCCTCTTCTTTTCAGACAGTAGCATGTGCTCTTCCCTTGCATTGCCTTGCCTAACCTCACCTTGCTTCTCTCTGGTCATGCCAAATTGAAGAAAGTTTTCTGTCTTGCTGTCTCAGCATGGGGTTATAGCTTCATGTATAGTCCTATCTGTCATCCCAGTGCCGTAGGATGTTCAGAATTTAACAAGGCTTTAATTCTTTTGATCATCGTGGACCATGAAGTGATGCCTAATGGAAAGTCTTGACATAAGACAAGAATTACCTTGGGAGTAGTCTGTCTTAAGCAGGTTACTCTGTAAATCTGTGAGGGCTCTGCACAGTCATTTGACTCTAGATCTCAGAAGAAAATGGGGAGGCAGCTGGCAATAGCTCAAGGCAGCTGTTCTCCTCCCTCTTTCCTTGCTGCCAGGACAGGTGGTCTCTCAAAATTATCTTGTTTGTTAATAAACATATAATAAAATTGCATCTGCTTGGTTACATTTGGCAAAAATCTAATACTTCTGTCAGTTTTCATCAAGCCTCTGACTTTCATAATGTTGCAATAACTAGGGACTGAATTGGCAGGTGCCTCATTCAGTATTTCTGCAAAACAGATCACGTATATTGGACCAAATCTTGCTAGTGGTTGAGTCTAGCTCAGTCTCTGCACTCTTCAAGTTGCTGTAGAGAGTTTGGGCTTAGCTCACCCTTTTTTGCTTATTTTTTTGCAGTGTCACATATGTGTTAATTTCTAAGCCACTTTGTCAAAAACAGCTTAGAATTAGGAAAGTACACCTGTTACTGGTCAGTAAACATTTTTCAGTCTCCTAGATTTTGTCTGTTAGAAATAAAATAAGAAATCTCTACTCATTCTTCACAAATGTTTGGTCAACTTGTCTTTAGAAATAAGATGAGGCAAAACAGAGTTCTGCTATTTTTTTTTTTTTAAATAAAAAACACTGGAGTATGCATTTTATTTCTTCAGCTTCCAAATGACTGTTAAATTGTTTAGCACAGTTCTTCTAATAACCTCCCTCTGTTGGCTCCTTTTTATATGCCTTTGGAAGTTAAATCTAATTAGCATAGCTGTAGAACTGCTTGGCATATGTCTCATAAAATTCTTTAGCCCCTGCCCTCCTCCATACTTAATACTTCCTAATTAACTCTGAAAAGAAAATGAAAAGGAATTGACAGACATACCAGTTTTCACCCAGACAAACACAGTAGAGGTCTCCACACAGAACCATCGAAAACCACACTCACAGAGAATGGATCAATTAGTTTATAAAACAGAGAAAATGCTTTTTTTAAAAAAATATGATTGGCACACAGGTCTACAGGTTCTAAAATATGTTTTCTGTTTACAGACATCCCAGGTAGGTCAGTTTAGATCAAACCCTCTGTACTTTCCAATAATAATGAAGTTTGTAATACTAAATTATTGTATTTATATATTCATAACAGATCACAATTCACTTCAACAGAACACATTTCTCATGGTTTGTAGGAATAAAAAAGAAGCAGTGCACAAAGGAGATAAAATGAGATATTAACTACATGAGTAACTATTAATGTCTAAGATTTACAAAAGCTGAAATTTTTTAAGCTTATATTTTTAAGATAATACCAAATAGACTCTGTTGCTCATAATCAGGAAATTGAGAACATATTCCCTGAAGTTCTAGTGTCACTGTTAAAACTGATTTTCCTCTTGCAGATTGCAAGTTTTTAGGGGCAGTGAATATATTTTATATGTTCATGATGTTTTACAGTTTTGGTTAAAGAATTGAAATAATCTTGGTGGGTGGCTAGAATGGCTAACAACTAGACTCCCATCCAGCCACTCACTCACTTCCTTCTACTTAACAGAAAGGGAAAGAATAGGAAAAAACCAACAGTATGGAATCTCCTATGTTGAGAAAAAAACAGGGAAATTGCTTGTTGAGTAGAAGTGTGGGCAAAATGGACTGGATATGGTAAAAAATAATTTAATTTATTGCCAATTTCAATAGATTCAGCTGGTGAGAAACAAAAATACAAACAATAAACCAAAACCTTTCCTCAACCCTTTCCCAGGCTCAGATTCACTACTGTCCACCACCCCAAGCAGTGCAGGGGGGATGGGGGGAGTGTGGCCAGTACACAGTGGTTTCCCGCTGCAGCTACTTCCTTCTCACACATTTCTCTGCTCTGATGTGAGTTTGGCATGGTCTGCTGTGAATAACAGCACCAGGACCATAAAGGACCTCCTCTTCTTCCTCCTCTGATTTTGTTGTTCCTACTGCCGTTTCTCACAATTTTTGTTCCTTCTTCCTCTGCCTGTGTTTTTTTCTGCCCTTTCTTAAATAGGTTTTCCCAGAGGTGCCACCAGCGTAGCTGAACGGGCTGTCTGTGCCCTATGGTGGGTCCGTTGGAGCTGGATGGAACCAGCTGGAATTGGTTGTGTCTGAAATAGGGCAGCCTCTGCTTCTTATCACACAGGCCACCCCTGTAGCCCTCCACTGACAACACATTGCCACAGACACCAAATACAGCTGTTAAAGTGGCTCTGGTCCCTGGGCATCCATCTTGCTCTTGCTTGCTGTACATATATCTCAGTCGTCCATGTTGCACTATGTAGCAATTAATTCTCTATGCTTTCTTTTTAATTGTAAAGAAGAACTTGAATTACCAGATTTATTTCCTATTTTTACATTTATATAAATTTTCATCCAATTTTTAAAATAATATGCAGACATTCACTGAGTTATAATATTGCAGAATTGTGTTTTCTAGCAATATTTCAGTTTTAGAATACATGGGAGAGATCAGATCCCACCTTATAAACACCTTGTAAATGTTCATCTGTTCACATTTTCTGTTCTATTATGTATGCTACAGAAGTCTTTGTAATGCACAAATTCCTGAAAAAATGAGTCTTATTTTACTATTAGCCTGGGGTAATACTCATGTGGGAAGGAGGTGTTGTTGGTGAGGGTAGAATGAGCAGGAACAAGGTGATACCCAGGTCATTCAATGACTAAGCTGCTACTTCATGTTATTCTTTGCGCTCCCTGTAGACCTGTCCCAAGTACTCCCTTGGGGTACCCTATTTTTCTGATTTAGACCCCCCATAGCAACTCATTAACAGTTGAAAAAGGGATCATGTAAAAAAAAGATTTTTAAAAAAAACCCAACACTTTATTCAACTACTCCTGCTATACATGCACTCTGACACTATTCCACCCCTATAAAGAGAAAAGGCTTCCCAGATATCTTTCTGTGTTAAGCAACTGTAGAGGACTGCCCAGGGTTTTAGGGGGGAATGAGTCAACATCTCAGTATTGAAGAAGTCAGTACATCATATCTCAAGGGGAAATTTTACCTTTACACAGAGAGTACATTGTGTTCTTTGCTTTTAATAGTTTAAGAAATTGCAAAAAAGAAGAATCAGCACACCTCTTCTGTGTCTGATAAAACACAAGATATCCAGAAGAAAAGATAGGCACCTACTTTATCACATACATTTGAGGTCTGGTATAAGAACTACTTTCATATCCTGTAAAAAATATGACACTTGTAAACCATACTGAACAATTATTAGTACTCACTCACTTGTTTCTAAAGCTGAAGAAATAGCCTTTGCTGCTTGTACAAATTTCAAGAGAACCGTACACTAATCACATTTCAAACAGCTTGGATTTACTTTATTATAAGGGTCTGAGAACTGGATCACTAGTTTTAGATAAAGGACTCCAAATACTCATCTGCCCTATTTATTCTATAACCAGGAAAAAATCACAAACACTTATTTTCTATTCTGATTTTGAGTGACAATTTTCTTTTTGAGTTAATTTCTATACATTCAATTCAAAATCAGCTTTAAGGCAAGATAAATTTCAGCAGCCTTGAAGTAGGCTCCAGTTTATATGTTCTACTAATTCAGTAAAGCTAATTAACTTGGTTCTGCTTTTTGATTCAGTTTGCTTGAATTTAATGCTTATGTTTGGTAAGAAGACAGATAAAGAGATAAATGGGTCACTATATTTATAACTGCTCATTATTTCCTTTAATATCCATGTTGAATAGTGTAAGTTCTGATTACAACTGAAATGCTTTTATGCCATTTTAGCAGTAATTGACTGAAACACACAATTTGTACTTTGATTCTGTCTGTTAAGTACTTGATCACAAACCATTTGTTGATAATGTTTTTAATCAGTCAGTTCTTTTTCAAGTGTTTAAAAATAGTTTAATGATAGACTTTTTTTCTGGTGTGAAAGTTTCTGCAAGCTTTTCTACATTTATAATAAAATCATATATTTTCACAACGGATTTTTAAGATAACTAAATATGACTATTATAGATATGCTTAAAAGCCCTGTGTTGTTGAAGTTGATGACGGGATGGTAAGTCAGTTGCAGTTCACTTTGGTGAGTGTCTTAGTTTGGGCTGAAATAGAGTTAATATTCCTTTTCAGGGACTAGATGAGTGCTGTGTTTTGGATTTAGCTTTGGGCTTGGTATGGGAAGAATGCTGATAGCACACTGATGTTTTCAGCTGCTACCGAGACTCCAAGGACTCTCCGACTCTCCATGTCCTGCCCGTGCGCAAGGGCACAGGGAGCAGGGAGGGAGCACGGCCAGAGCACGTGACCCTAACTGGCCAGTGAAATATTCCATATCATGGAACGTCATGCTCACTATATAGAGGAGGGGTAGTTGGGAAGGAGCTCCCTCGCTTCCAGGATTGTGATTGTGGGATCTTGGTATCTCGGGGTCGCTAGCCGGGAACGGGATGGATATTGGTTAGCGGGTGGTGAGCAATTACGCTGTACATTGCCTGTTTATATATTTCCTTTTTTTTTTTTTTTTTTTTCCCCTATCATCATCATTCTTCTCATTTTATTGCCATTATTAAACTGTTCTTATCTCAGCCTGCGAGTCTCCCTTCACCCCTCTAATCCCCTCCCCCATTCCCAGGAAGGGAGGGGGAAGGGAGGGTGATTAACTGCAGGGGTTGATTGCCGATCAGGCCCAAACCACAACAGTGAGGTGACAGAATGGAAATTAAATGCTTGATAAATAGTCTTTAATGCATTCTGTCAATAAAGATTACTCAGTTTTTAAGACTTTTATTTCACTTTACAACCTGCATTTTTTATTTGGGTTTGTTTTGTTTTTTACAGCTTGTATGAAAAAATAATAGTTAACAGGGCATGTGTTATTTTATAGGTATTTGAACAGAAAAGGCAACAAGAAAGGCTGTATTTTGACTATTCAAGACAAATAAATGCTGGTGAAGTATGGACTAGGTAAGTATCCAGTGAGATAGACTAAAACCAGGCTGAACTGTGTGCCCAAAGGATTGTGATCAGCAACATGAAGTCCATCTGGAGTCCAAATACTCATGGTGTGTCCCAGGGGCTGATACTGAGGCCGATTCTGTTTAAACTCTTTATTAATGATCTGGACACTGGGACAGGGAGCACCCTCAGCAAGTTTGCAAATGACACGAAACTGGGAGGAGTGGCTGACAGATAAGACGGGTGTGCTGCAACACAGCAAGAGGTTTATTCAGTGCTTAGATATTCCTCCAGATTAAAAGAGATTTTTAGAACAATATTTAGATACATTAGACAATAAAAAATGAATATTTAGCAATTTATTCCTGTAAAGATGATCAGGAGGTTTGTATTCAATGCATAGGTTCATACTAGTCTCCTGATACTAATTATATCTACAACAAAAATTTTACTATGACACAATAATCTTTTCACAGTATTCTACTATATTATTTGTTATAGGTTTTAATTCATATTAAGGAGGAAAATGTGTCATTCATATACAAGAACAGACACTCACTCATGCAAACGTTTTTGCATGCTTGTGCACTGAAGACCTGGAGAGCTCTTGACAGAGTAAGGCTTCTGAAAGTTTTGGTAGAAGAATAGTTAGATAAGTTTCTCCCTGTAAATGTTGTCTGCAACTGAAAACGAGTTATCACAGTTTGAATAACTGTGAAATAACAAAAACCGCCATGAAATACAATTTTTCAAACCTGTTCTGGCTTTTGTGGGATTTAAAAATTTTGTTTGTTTTATAACTGTGTACAGTAAAGTAACAAATATACCAATGTAACTACTTTAATGAATTTTAGGAGTCAAAAAGAAAATTTAAGAATTATAAATACTTTTATGACATCTAACAATGTTATGGAAAAGGTAGTTTTAATAATTGCTCTCTGGAGCTAGAAAAATTACAGTTTCCTTTGCTTCCATTAATAATAGTATAACCTATCCAAAACTCAGGAGTCAATCAGAACTCACAGGAAAGTAATCTTCATATATCTTCTCTATTTTATGCTGGAGATTAGAAAAGAACTCAAAACATTTTAAAAAATTGGTATTATAACTATGGTTTTGAAGTAAAGCAAAGATGGTCCTTAAAGATGCCATTAATCTAAATGGTAGGAGTATTTGCTTAAGCCAATGTGAGAAGACTGTTAACAGAGTTCGGCAGCAGGGGAGAAGGAATTCAATCAGCTCTGTCTTCACCAGTAGATACATCCAAATCAAAAAGAATAAATTATATTTTAACTGCTGGGTCACATAGATGTGCTATGCAGTAAAACACAAACTACAAGAAGAGCTTCCCCAGACTGTATCTTCTGAGAAAATTTTCTTTATAAATTTGTGTATGACATGCTTATGCACGTGCAAAGAATTTTGTCCTGACTTAGATAGCTTGGACAGGTAAAGTAACCATAAAATATGGAAAAACAGATTTTCAAAATTCTTTGTAGAAATAAGAAAATAATTGTAGAATTTTTCTATCACCTTAGAAAAAATATCTGTGACTGTAGGCAATATTTTCTAAACAGTAAGTGTTGTTTAAAAGCAATGCATTGAAAAAGATTTTTAGAAAAATATGAAAATACTGCTTAAAATCATTTAGAATGTTGTACACCAAATCAAGCATACCAAAATCAATCTTGATAAGGCTGAACCTGACAATAATATTAATAAAATTATAAAAGTCCTGAAACATTTTGACCCATTATTAGTAAAACAGAAAATATTATAATTCTCATCAGAATTTTTTCAAATCCATATTATAAGCAGAAAAAAATTCAACAAGGAGAGGTGAAGAAAACAACAAATCAAATGCAAACCCCTTGAAAAATCAATGTTATTTCCACTTTTATATTTAACTCTTAAGATACTACATAAGAATCAGTTTCCTTGCTTTTCCTCTCCTCTATCAGTTTCATGGAATACATTAATTCTCAATAGTTTGTTTCTTTTCCTCGTGATGAGATTAGACTGATGACACTAAGTTGCAATGACCTTGTTTTTCAAAATTCTTAAGCAGATATTATCCTATTTTACATTTTCATATGTAAATCTACTATCTTACCCTACATTTTCATATGTAAATCTACCACAGGCCATAAGTTTGTGCTGCTGGACATATTCCAAGAATATCAGACCCACCAGTAGGCCTATACCTCCTGCAGATGTGTGATCTCAATCGTGTACTGTCATCTTTCAGGTATGTATTCTGGTCTGACATCAGATAAAAACTAGGATGTGACATGGATCCACATTGTTCTTCCAGATGCTCATGCAATACTCAGAATATGACATTTGTCTTGTAGAAATGTGAAGATTTTTAACCATTACCCATACTGTGCAAAATATACACACCTATTTGTATTTTGATAATACTAGAAAGTACTGGGATCGAGATATTCCTCATTTTTTTTTGTCCTATTTGGGTCCTATTTCTAATCTCACTAACATTCTTCGTGGAAAAGCAGGAAATGGATGATTTAAGCATACAGCTGTAGGAACTCTCTTACCAAACAGCCTCGGAAGCAGAGTAATCTATCACGTTCACAATGAAACTTTTCAAATTCGCATCTCAGCAGGGAGCATACAGAAAGCAGCAGTCAGAGGTGAGGAAACATTCAAAGATACATCAAAGCAGACCACCAGTCTAATGAGGAAGAAACCGCCACCATGAACATACTTCCCCAGCACAGGCCTCAGGATGTCATATGACTTGTCAAAAGCCTTCCCAACTCAATTTTTTTTGAGAAGGGTGGTTGACTTAAGACCCAGAGGGACATGGATTGGTGAGCACGGCACCAGATAACAGCAGTAGATGCTAGGAAGGTGTTTTGTATAATAATTTTAAGAGTATTATTGATTTTATCCTGTATTTATTAGATAATTTGGACTACTAGGCTGTTAGAACATTGATAACACCAACAATATAGTCTTACTATACCTTCACCCACAACATTTTGAGTGTGACAATGGTTCATATGTAGATTTTGAGGGCAACATATATGATATAAATATATATATAAAATATATATTTGCATATATACATCTATACATACATGTATATGTATATATTAAGGACCCTCTTTCCAAAAAACATTCAGATTGGTCACAGCTCTCCTGTTTGTCCTACAAAAATGAAACTCACTTAAACAGAATTTAGTTATTTATACCTTTTATTATTAGTGGGGAGTGGCAAGATCCCATATGTGGATAGGGATTTAGTTTTGGTCAAAAGAGACTAAATTCTGCCCTCACTCCTAACTGCAGAGCCCTATTAAAGTCAAGGGATTGCATCAGTGAAACAGAGAGTAAAACATGGACTCTATAGCTAGTAAGTAATAAGAAACATTTTAGACAAAGTGCATTTGAGTTCTCATGAAAGATGTTAACTGCCTTAAATACTCCAAAGCTGCTTCTTGCTGCAGAACAGATAGCTCAGGAGCAACATCAGGAAAATCTGCCCAAGCTGATTCTATAATTGTGCCTGAATACTGGTGTGGTGGGACTGCTTCTAAAGATGAGGGTATAGTCCAGTCTTTAAACTGGGGCAGGTTGAATTATCTATTGCAGTTCCTAAATTATTTATTTCTGTTCACAAATAGGCTTTGATTTTTATAAACGTATTTGGCATGCATCATTATCTGATCAGTTTAGCCAGACAAAATCTAACTTTTGGGTGACTCACTAAAGACTCAGTCTTGCAAGGCACTGAGACTTGTCATGGCATTTTTAGTGACATGCAGTTTTTGCTCTTTGAATAATTGACTGATGGCTTCAGGAGAGAGGTGAATGACAAACAAACAAGACAGAGCAACTGGTTTGTTCTGCTAACAAATCTTCACACATTAAAACAGATCATCTTTGAGGACCACTCTCTCTTATATTTATGATCATGGATATAACACTGTCATTCCTTTTTGTCAATATCAAATAAAAAGGGTCAAAAATAAAAGTTGAATTAAATGGCTATCAGAAAACTGAACAACCATTCATGAATATGGGACTTTATCAGTCTCACATAAGTTTTTGGTCAAGAAAAAAAGAAGAAGAAGGAAAAAGGAAAAATAAATTGCATCTTAGTCTCTTCTAACTCGGAGTTCAAAACCTAGGCAGAATGCTGCATAAGCCTGCAGTTTCTCAGCAGGACATGCTGAAACAATTCCTCTCTAATTTGCTTATCCTTTCCCCATACACATTTTTCTTGACCTACCTTGGGTTGTCTCTGGGACTCATAAGATCCTGTGGTGAGCTGATTCATCACACAAAATTAGTAATATGTATATATACGTATACATATATATAGCCATGTAGTCAGCTATTTCATATATTAAAACCACTTAGGGAAAGACATGATAAAGACTAGAGGTGGCAGAAGTAATGAGGGAGATATCTGAGAAGATGGAAATTACTGGTTGATATAAATGGATTTGAAGACTAAGTTCCATGTTGTTATGTCCTGATCATGTCTCTGTTTTTCTAACAAGAGGACAGCACTAAATTCTCTCAAAACAGTGAAACATCTAACTTTCATATGATTGCACAGAGGTTTACACATTAATCCAGCAAATGGAAGACCTACTACAATAATAAATTTTATTCTCTTGTGGGTTTAATTACTTCTTTTTTAAATATGATTTTTTTCCCCTTACAACTTCAAACTTAAAGAAAATGAGTGATAAATGTTTGTCATTGCAGACCATGGCATATAAGCATGATGATGGTGGACAGATTGTGTGGAAGTGCAAATACATGCCTACCATGTGAGGAAAGAACTTGCTGGAAGGACAGTTAACAGTCTCTTCATTATCATTATGTTATACTCTCTTTTTTATGACAAATATTATAAATCATTGTTGAGGATTATTTTACCTTTAGTAAACAGTAAGAAGGGAAGTGGGTGTAAAAAATAACATATCAAGCATATGATTTTTTTAATCGTGAAACTTAGAAGCTAAATATAAATGTAACATGTATACACAATTGTAAAAGGGTTCATCTGAATTAAAGATTGGGCCTATTTCCAAAACATCAGGACACTTCATTTGCATATTATCCAAGAAAAGGACATGCCTATGTCATGCAAGGCTACAGGCTTAAAACTGTGTTGTGTGGAAAGATTGGCTTGAAACATTCAAGTAACATAAAATTAATTACCTTGAGCATAGTGCCACATAAATACAAAAGAATTATTTCTGTGTGTAAATAACCCAGTAAATATTATCTTTGGCATTTCTAGTAAAAGGTCACAGGATCTGCACTGACCTGACAGACCAAGGTCTCAGTGCTGGTCTGAGCTCACTTTGGCCATAGGTGGGCTGAAGTTGCTGTCATTATTAATGATGATTTCTTGTATTAATTGGATAATTTGGACTATTTAACTGTTAAAACATTACTTATACTAACAATAAATTCTTAGCTCCAGATATGTGATGAGTTCATTTTGGCTTAATGAAAAATTTTGAGAAAGTTTGGTTGAAACTATTGAATATGAAGGTGTCCAATTGTCAGGTCTCCTTAATATGTTACAACAAGATTGAGGTTATACAAAACGTAAACTACTTTTGAAAAACTCAGGTCAAAAACATGCTTGAGCAAACTTGAAAGATGTAAAGAAATCCACAACACACATAGATAACAAAATGAGTTACATGAGAGACAAATTGTCCTCACCAAATATTTTTAGATATCTTGAATTCTATGATGAACATTGGAATTCAGGTTTACTTAGGATATGTGGTCACTGTAAGTGTGGGTCTTTACAAGACTCTGCTATAATAACAGGAATTTTTTTCCTTGATTTCCTACTTTAGTAAAGTTCAACATTATTCCTCTAACTATAATGATAATAATTTAGGTTGAGATAAACCACAATTTTTATTGTAACTGAGACTATTAGATGTCCCAGGAAGGGCCCAGGAGTCTATTTTGTGTCATTACAAGCAGATTTCATAGCTGCTTTATTGACTTTGCATCAAACCTACACATATGGGTGGAAAGGAGTTTGCAGTCACTTTTTGACAATCTAGATTAGTAATAGACCAAACAATCTAAAAATTATGTTTTAGAACAAGATATTTCAGTAAATAAAAGTAAGTGCTTTGCAAAATTAATTTTAAAATACATTCAGATTATAGCACGGTAATGGAAAACAGTTCTTTTAAAGGAAAACAGAAATGGAAACTGTCATTAACTCCACAAAAATATGACAGCACCAGCCTTTTATCTCAGAAAAATAGCATTGCAATTTGGTCTGAAAGTCTAACTGAACTGAGATGCCACTCACAAAAGCTAGTACAGTGCAAAGCCAGTCCCGAATTATAAATTAACTATAGTCAAAGTAAACATGTCCATTTACACAGAACATGCATCTTTTCCTCCTTTTTTTTTTTTTTTTTTTTTTTTTTTTGGTGACCTGAGTGGCAATAGACCTCATTTTACATTCACCTATAAACTCATATAACTTTCCTGACATAAGCAGAGTGCATTCTGGCCTTATGCAAGATGTTCTGTGAGCAGAGTGACCAGGGAGACAACTGCATCCTGCAGCACCTTTCTCTGCAGACCAGACTTGTTTTTAATGTAGCAGTCTTGCCAGGGACCTAGCAAAGCTCAGAACTGTATTAACTCCTTGTGGGTCTTTTCTTTGACTACTTAACAGACACAGGAAGCTCCAGCCAGTAGCAGCAGAATCTCACAATAAGAAACAAAGAGATCCTTCTTCTTAGTCCTTCACAGCTGCAAGGATATGCACCACTGTAGCACAGTATCCAATTGTTTTTTAACAAGCTAAAAAAATCCACCTTTCATGATAAAGCCTTTCCTTTATACAATGTATTTAATATTTTAAAATAATTATGACATATTGGTGAAGCAGAATTTCCTTAAACTGGGCAAGTATGAAAAGCTTAGTAAGTGATAATCTGCCAAAAAAACCCAAACCATGACCAAAACCAAACAAAAACCAAACTACACAAAAAACCTCACCAAACTCTAATAATATTTAGCTTTAATAGATAGAATTACTTTATTAGAGGTCACTAGAGTATTATCTATATAGGTCTGTATGAGAACATAAGCAATTATCTTTGATTTTTTCAGAACAATTATTATACATGGCAGGTATTTCTTCAAGTGTTCTACCACCACCTGGAATATAACTGTTCAAACATAGGAAACAAAGCAAAATGGTGATTAATAGTAACGAAATTGGATACTAGGGAAAACTCAATATAAATGATGGAACTTAATTGGTGGAGCTATGATAAAAAAGTCTGTAAACAGATCCTTTCTACACGAAATTCATAGTGCAGCTGTCTATCATGTAAAATTCACACTGTCCACAAACTATTAATATTTTTAGTTCCCTTTTACTTTGCTGGAATATATTTAGTTACTTCATTCTCATTTTTTTCAGGTTTTACAGGTTGTGTGCTGATTGAACACTGCTGGTAGCAAATTCTGCTGACAGAAGCAGAGGAACAAGGATCAGTTGACTTCACTAGAGTGATTCTTTCTGAACTGGGGAATTTTTTGTCCTCATATTCCAAATAACTTGAAATAATTAGAAGTTCCAAATTTCTAATTCCAGATTCAACTCTTCCCTGTTTTTTTCAGAAACTGGAAGTAAAGAAAACGGAAATATTGACCTATGATTGTGCAAATGACTTTATTTAGTTTATAGAAAACAACACTGAAGAAACATATGATCTGAACCTCTGGAGGGATAAGGAAAATGGATTAAAAGATTAAACCATTTAAGTTTTGGTAGCTAAATGAAGGTTATCTACGTGGGAGTCAGGTCCTCCAGGCCCACATTATCATTATTGTCAAGGGAGAGCTACTCACTACAGTCACTGGAGTCTGAAGAGGCACTGAGCTGATCATACTCTAGAAAAATATTGAGTTTTACAGATTTCAGGTGTCTACTGTCATCTGAAATTCCATGGCATATCCTAACTAGCCTATAAGTGCTGCACTGAGGCACCTGTGTCTTGTTGGTCCTTGCCTTTGTGATTTAAAAAAACTAAGTATCTCTGAAATCCAATTCGACACAGCTCTTGGTGTTTACATTTTATTTATTTACCCATTTAATCTATTTCAGAGTACCCAGAATCATTTTCAGTGCACATATTGACTTGTTTCTAAGCTTAGAGACTTAGCTCACACATGGACACCAATATACAGGCACATTTAGAAGTCTGACCTAGTAGCTGCCTCTTATCTTTAACATATATAATTAGCTACAGGAATAAGGGAGTAATCTGTCTTCCAGGCTCAGTTCAGTTACCCACACATGAGCATTCAATGTTGTTTGTGATTTCCTTGGGAATCCTGCTTAGTCTCCTGCTGCCACACTGAAAGAGTTTGAGTAGTGTGAGTGTCCTCTGTGTCCTTTATCATGTCCCAGGACTAGTTGGATGATACAGGACATCTCCAAGGGCACAAGATATCTACATATAAGGAAATGAATCAAACTTTCTTGTAACTTCTTAGGATACGAAAAGAAGTACTGGACTTTCTGAAATAATTGGTCCTGAAGAGGAAAATTTACCTTCCACATTATGAAAATCTTTATAACTGTAGGAATACCTGAAGACATGATTAAATGGATGGCCTGGGATGACCTGATGATCTAGACAGACATCTGCAAGGATTTGTCAAAAGTGCTGAAAATTTGATCATAAAATTAGCAATATGACTCATGCCTAGAGGCTACTATGTTAAAAAAAAAAAAAAAATCAAACCAAAAAATACAGAAAAAAACAAAACAAAACAAAACAAACCCCTTCTATTTATAGACTCAAAGTCAACACATTGATTTTTTAAAAAATTAAATCTGTTTTTTTTTCTGAATGTGCTTAGACTTGCATTTATTTCCAATCCTAAGACAAAATGAGTGAGACTGGTATGGTGATGAGTTATTCAGTGTTATTGATATACAACCTAAACTTAAGACTTTTGTAGGGAAATATTAAATCTCTATTAAAATTGCACTAAAAGAAAATAAGGTAGTATGTAATCTAGTATGTTTACTTTCTTTCTTTTAAAGGTTTATTGAAAACAATATTAGACTTTCAATACACCATTCTTTCTTCAGTAGTCATTCTGTAGACCTTGAGTATTATATTCATCTACAGTACAGAGGTACACAAAAGAAAGCAGTTAATTAACCGTGGTTTTTAGATATCCAGAAGCCAAGGAAACATGAAACATATCTTGCACAAAACACCTTAAAATTATATAATATACTGTACAGAACAGAATTTTGGGGCAACACTACCTATACCACCCATGCAACACTTTATTACAGAGAAGATTTAATGAAAGCAACTTGGCACTCGGCTGTAAGTAATACCATGATAAATGACTTACTTTTGAGGAAGGATCACTACTGTAACAAAGTAAATTAGAAATTACGGAGAGAAGTTATGTAGCTCACTTTTTATTCAACCTGAAGTTTTCTTGGAAACTGTTATTCATATGTCCACCAGTGAGAATGCTATACCACACTCTTATTGTTGGCAACTTTAATTTGAGTAGAGAGATTCTAAGGAAAAAAAAATATTTCTGTCTTCACAGGTGCTTCATGACTGCAATATTTAATATTTTTAAACAGATACTACACTTAGCTTGTAATCATTCCATTGCATAGTGAAGCAGTGAGGTCTCAGATTATTTTGAGGACCAGTCAACTTTGACCTGCTAGAATTCCATACGGGAAGTATGAGGTTGGATGGACAGCACTAAACCAATATATTTTAATGGGATGAGTTCTCTCATGTAGCTAGTGATGAGCGTTTGAAGGGAGATTTTATTTTTATTTATTTAGTCATGAGAGAGTGTCATGATTTAACTGCAGACAGTAACTAAACACCATGCACCACTCATTTTCTCCTTCCAACCCCACTCCCAGGGAACGGGGAGGAGAATTGGAAAAAGAACATAAAACTTGTGGGTTGAGATAAGAATAGTTTAATAATTTAAATATTTTTGTTTATTATTATTATTAATATTAATATTAATATTAATAATATTGTTATTAATATTATTATTGTTGTTGTTGTTGTTGTAATGAAAAAGGAGGTAACAAAAAGAGAGAGAAATAAAACTCAAGAAGAGGCATGTGATGCACAGTGCAATTGCTCACCACTTGTTGACCAATGCCCAGCCAGTCCCCAAGCAGCGATCAGCCTCCCCTGTCCAACCCCCCTCATTTATATACTAAGTGTGAGGCCCTATGGTACAGAATATCCCTTTGGCTAGGTTGGGTCAGCTCTCCTGGTCATGGTCTCTCCCAGATTCTTGTGTACCTTCTTGCTGGCAGAGCATGTGAAACTGAAAAGTTCTTGACTTAGGATAAGTGCTGCTTAGCAACCACTAAAACATCAGTGTGTTATCAACATTATTCTCATACCAAATCCAAAACACAGCACTATACCACCTACTAGGAAGAAAATTAACTCTATCCCAACTAAAACCAGGACAGAGAGACTAGGTATTTATTTTCAATAATATAGCAACTAAGTTTTTTTTTACCAACAACAAAAATTGGCACTTACTAAAAATTTGGAATTAGAAGACATGGTTACTCTGATCCTCAGTGACATTAAATTTCTGTGTTCAATAGAACACAGGAAGAGATCAAATCTACTATTTAAAACAATAAACATGACAGTTTCAGTGACCTGAGCACTTCAAGTTTTAATGAAGAATGCAGGCAACAGAAGATGAGGATTTACTAATACATATATTATTCCTTTCCCTACTTTTTGTATAAGTTATTATATTTATAGATGTATTATCTAGACAATTCTGAAATTTCACAGTGTTTTGCTAGAGAACACTCACTGTCATTACAGACAATAAAGTGAGACCAAGGAGTGGAGGTTTAACTTCTACCACTTTACACAAATAGCTGCATAAAATTTAACAGAGATAATTGTCTGAGTAAGTGATAGAGTAACTTGGAAGTACACTGTCTGGCACTTCATCTCACCTATGTATTAAATCCATAATGAAATTTCAGTTTGTCCTGGTTTGGGCTCAAATAGAATTAATATTCCTTTTCAGGGACTAGATGAGTGCTGTGTTTTGGATTTAGCTTTGGGTTTGGTATGAGAAGAATGCTGATAGCACACTGATGTTTTCAGCTGCTACTGAGACTTCAAGGACTCTCCGACTCTCCATGTCCTGCCCGTGCGCAAGGGCACAGGGAGCAGGGAGGGAGCACGGCCAGAGCACGTGACCCTAACTGGACAGTGAAATATTCCATATCATGGAATGTCATGCTCACTATATAGAGGAGGGGTAGTTGGGAAGGAGCTCCCTCGCTTCCAGGATTGTGATTGTGGGATCTTGGTATCTCGGGGTCGCTAGCTGGGAACGGGATGGATATTGGTTAGCGGGTGGTGAGCAATTACGCTGTACATTGCCTGTTTATATATTTCCTTTTTTTTTTTTTTTTTTCCCCCTATCATCATCATTGTTCTCATTTTATTGCCCTTATTAAACTGTTCCTATCTCAGCCTGCGAGTCTCCCTTCACCCCTTTAATTCCCTCCCCCATTCCCAGGTGGGGAGGAGGAAGGGAGGGTGACCAGCTGCGGTGGTTGGTTGCCGACCAGGCCCAAACCACGACACAGTTCCATATCTAATGCAGCTTTCTCCATACTATCATCAGCCAACCTTATGGAGAAAAGTATAATCTGGAATGGTTCCCCCCCCCAAAAAAAAAAAACAATCTACTTTCAATTTCTTGATCTTCCTTTAGTCCCTACCTGATCTTGTTATGTCTTCATCTGTAAGGAAGCCAGAGTAGGAGTAATTAATCATGTTCAATAAGAGCTAATGGTTGGAAGTAGTGCTATGATTTGATATTATGCAGCTTATTAGACTGGGAAAAAAGGTACCAGGAAGTAAATTTCCTCCTTATTAAGAAAGCTATCTATTATAGAGCTTTTCAGTGAAGGTGTTAGGAATACTGTACTGTCTCCTGTAAATAAACTTTAAAAAAACCTTGTCATTAAAAGTGTTCAAAATCTGGAAAAGCAAGTTTCTGTCACGTCTCATTCCATTTGAAAACAGGTAAGTATGAACAAACATGATGTGTGACAGGAGGAGGAAAATCTTCTGTTCTTTCACCTTCAAACAGGAAATATCTTTCTGACACATTTGAAATGTTCTCCTACTCTTCCTTTAGCTGGATTGTCTGTTTAGATCTCTGAAGTTATCTCTGAAACTATATTTACATTGAAAAATGATGTATAGTGAAGACTTCCTCAGGAAAACAGTTGTCTAAGCCAGTAAAACTGTAGTGCAAGTCAAAGCAATGCCACAGAAAGACACCATATGATTAAACTGGTACAATTGTGTTGATAGAGCTACACTCATGTAAATATATACTGATATGGTATTAGTTTGCTCAGAACAAGCGTATCAAACTTCAATCCATTCAGATACCAGTTCAGAAATTAATCGCCTTTCCTTGTCTCACGGTATTTTCTTGTATTCACAGTACAGGTATAAATGAGTCCTGACAAGTCCCATGTTTTCATATGGCTTAATAAAGTAGTGCCTATTATTTTCTCTTACTCACTACATAGTGAACATATAGAAGAATCCTCCCACACTGGACTGTAAAGTAAATCAGTCCAGTAAAAAGAGACACTTGTACTCCAAAGGACATTCAAATGACTGTGTCTCCCATCTCCAGGAACATATTTGGTTTAGTCTTTCAGAGTTCTTGAAAAATACCAATCTTTGTAATCCATTCTACAGGAATATAAAGTCCAAAATATAGTTCCCCATCCTTAAAATATTTCTGCTACTTCCTTTAATAAGGTATATTGATGTTTTATGAAATGATTTGACAAACTTTCTGACCCATGTATTTTTGAAAATTTTCACTTGTTGCAGTGTTATTTTGTTTCTATGGTCATTTACAAGAATATAAGATCTTTGTTCCTTTGGACCTGATCTGCTCCTCCTATTTATCTCCCATTTGAAAAACATAATCCAGTGTTTGTGACACCACAACTATTGAGAGCATTATTATGATCCTTCAAATAGTGGAATCTAACATCAGATGGAGAATAAGGCATAGACAAATTCCTAAGGAACAATGAGTGTTTGGTTTTGTTTTTTTTTTTTTTCTGTAAATGATGTGACTTTGGGGAGGGGAAGAGCAAAGGATTCATATATTCTGTTATGAAAACAAAAGTGATACTAATTAGAATGTGTTTCCTTTCCCTATGTTTTCTGTGAAAAGCCATGCAGCCCCTCAAATTTTAAAAACTGATTTTTTGGCCAAGGACAGATTCTACTACTCTAATACTGTTCCTTCATTTTAGTGAGGTTACTTAAGATGTATGAATCTATTCATTGCAATTACAAGTAGTAAAATCTAACATTGGACAAATCAGCAGTATGAAAGCACACTGTATTTCATACATTTAACAAGTTTTTTGACTTGTCCTAGTGACTATAAATCATTGTCTATTTTCAAATGTTGGAAAGAGATGAACAGTTGGAAAATATTCACAAGAGTACGTTTAGTCTCCAATGACTTTGAATGAGATGCCCTGTATTAAGTAATTAATTTATGGCCTATTTCTAGTCAGATCGATTCATCTAGGAGGTGATTCAGAACTGAAATCTAAGTTCCTCTGAATCACAACCTAGAATAGCTGTCTATACATGAGATAAATAGATTAGATTAAATATAGACAGCAATTATGAAGCTTTCCCTATAAATCAGAATTTAGATCAATAAGTGTTTTAAGCATCAAACACTTGATTTCCTTTTTCTCAGTACTATTTCATCTTGTGTTGTTGCACGAGTAATAGGATTAAAATAAGAAAGAATGTAAAACTGGATCCTCAAAAGTCCTGTTTCTAATTCTGGAAAAATCAAAGTATACTAGACTCAAATATTTCTATATATCTATTTGAATCAAAATTACCTACATGTATTTCAAGCTCTGGGTGTATTTCACTCATGGTGAAAAGCCTTTAACTGGCAATTGTAGGTACAGGTCAGAATAAAAAATTAAGCTATTACAGTGTTGTGGTTTAACCCCAGCTGGCAACTAAGCACCACACAATTGCTCACTCACTCCCCCACGTGGTGGGATGGGGGAGTGAATCAGAAGAGTAAAAGCATAAAAAGTACAGGTCAGAATAAAAAATAAGCTATCATTGAAAGGGCTATAAGCTACTTACCAGAAACAAAATTGTTGATGTTGTTATTCTGGATAATAATAACGGCCCTTTTATTCAGGGTTCTGGCACAACCGATACAAAACAGAATCTCTTTGAAGCTGAGACCAGAACAGCAAAATCTTACTTTTTTTTTTTTTTTTCCTAATAAAAATTAGTCCCTTATAGATATTGCTTAAAACAAAAGTTCTGAATCTATAAGTAGACAGTAATAATGCTGCTTCAGGTATTTTAACATTTCCAAATCAGTAACTATTGCACTGAACAATGTGAAATGCCATACATGCATGTTAATCTGGAATGTAGCAATGACAACTTACATGTTAACCTTGACAGTTCATTGATTGTGGCATTAGGCTTAAAGGCACTGGAAGATCTCAGAACAACTGTAGTGACTGAAAATTCATTCTGACACGTTCAATAAAGTAGAGCTTGGTAACAAAACCTTCTTTTGCCACTCTGCAGCTATGGTACAAGATGAATAACTATTTGCATGGAGTGCAAGTAACTCAGTAAAATGTGTTAGTACATTAAGTTCTCAATGAAAGAAGCATTGGAAGGTTTTGTAATTCTCTTTTCTAATGTAAGGGCTGGTTCTCTCAGAAATAAATTAGTTGAAAAGCGAACACTGGACATCTGAAACTTCATAAATGAAAGAATCTCTAATATGCATGTACAATACAATGCTAATAGAAGCTTTAAAATA
This sequence comes from Tyto alba, assembly GCF_018691265.1. Taxonomy (NCBI): domain Eukaryota; kingdom Metazoa; phylum Chordata; class Aves; order Strigiformes; family Tytonidae; genus Tyto; species Tyto alba. The sequence continues at coordinate 70,906,263 of NW_024881282.1, read as the reverse complement.
AAATTCTGTGAGAGTAGAATGAGTTCTCAACATAGAGAAGACAAACATATATGACTACAAAATATCTATGCCAACATAATGTACATTTGACTAAATTAATGTCATAAAAAATATGTTATGTTATACCATATAACATAACATATATATGCATATATACACACTTACTATACCCACAAATGTATTTCAGATCTAAGTATACACATACGTACAAAGAGAGTTCAGTTAGGTCTTTTAGATGCAATGTAATTTATATTCAATATTTTTGCTGGCAGGAGTAAAAGCCAATTTTAAAACAACCTGTTTATTTACTAGTTTCTATCTCTTTTGATGCTTAGAATAATTTCATTATGTCGTGGTTTAGGCCTGATTGACAGCCAACCACAATGCAGCACCTCTCTCTCCCTTCCCTCCGGCAATGAGAAGGGACAGAGAGCCAGGCTTGGGGTTCAAGATAGGACTGGGATGGGGGAAAATCCCCCTTTTATGATCATGAGCAAAAGGCAGACTCGTTAGGGGAAGAAAAAAAGAACATACATTTATTACAGACACTAACAACACATAACAGAGTAGGACAGTGAGAAGCATTGCCACATCTTGAGAACACCTTCCCCCCACCCCTCCCTTCTTCCCGGGCTCAGTTCTGCTCCCGATATCTCTACCTCCTCCCCCAGTGGCGCAGGGGCAGGGAATGGGGGGTGCAGTCAGTGCTGCCACTTCCTTCATCTTCGGTGAGGGGAGTGTCCAAAACTTGTTACCCCCTGCTCCATCGTGGTCCCCCTCTCACAGGAGACAGTCCTCCACAAACTTTCTCCAACTTGAATTCCTCCCATGGGCCACAGCGTTCCCCACACTGCTCCGTCATGGGTCACTAACTTCCTCCGACTGGATTCTCTCCCACGGCTGCAGCCCTTCCCGAGCTGCTCCGGCGTGGGACTCCCCTGCATGCTGCAATCCTCCCAGCACTGAATTACAGCAGCGGGGCTACCTTTTTCCATGAGACCCTGGCCTTCTTCGGGCACAGAACCTTGATCAGCCGAGCAAGAACAACAGGCCATAAATCAATGTCTGCTCCACCGTAGATCTCCATGGGTGGCAGGGGGGGGCCGCCCTGCCGTCTCACCACAGGATACAGGAGGGTCTCTGCTCCGGCACACCACCTCCCCCCTCCTTTCTTCCTCCGTTCCTCCACTGACCTTGGTGTTCATGCAGCTGCAGCAACTCCTCCTCACCAGTCCCACTGCCCGTCCCCACATCCCTTCTTAAATACGTTATCGCAGAGGCGCAGCTGATTGGCTCAATTTCCCAAACAGAAGTGGAGCTGACGTGGAGCTGGGGGAGCTTCGAGAAGCTTCTCACAGGGGGCCGCCCCGATAGCCCCCTCCCCTGCCACCAAAAAACTCCACCACTCACTCAACCCAGGACACATTAACATCAGTATTTGATTATCTATGCAAACTTTCTCTTTGTGATAAAACATGTATGAAACTAGAAGATACATCACAACTCAAAAATATATTTTAATGGATTAGAAATAATGAATACTTAATAAACTACTAATTTATCAGATTATTCAGAGCTGGAGGCAATTTCCTTTATGCTGTCAACAAAGCAAGTTATTCTGATTCATTTCTTTTTAGAAGAATTTCATTTACTGTGTCCATTTGGTCAGACATAAGTTCAAAGATAAACTTCAAGTCTATAGAAAATCCTAAAGTATATAAAACTTTTATAAGTGCTTAGAAAAATAGCTCTGAATACTACATATTCTCTTTGCATAATTCCATTCTTATGAGACATGTTGTGAAATAAGACACAGTTCAGGTCTGTTGCAGAAAAAAAGCTTATTCCTCTAGAATGTTTGCCTGAAGTGTAGAGATAGATGAAGTATTCTTAATATTTACATTAATGGAACATTTATAGGATGTTATATGAATCCAAAAATATTTAGATCTAATTATTTATAAACCTTCTATTGATTGACATATAGTCTAGTGGAAGTTTAGCATCATGTGACTAATTTTGTTTTTACTTTTCAGCTAAAAGCTTGTCTATATGTTCAAGCTTCCCCATTGGATACTACAGAAGGGAAGCAAAGGTAAAGAATGAACTAGAGAAAAGTTTCTGACTGTCCAAGTGTATGGACAAAGAGAGAGGAAGATACTTGAAGTGCAACTGTTTTCTGAGTTTACCCTTCTACACATATACAGCAAGGAGTATATAGATAACCTATCTGACAAGTTGGGGAAGATTCACAGAAATTTGTCTATCTGCATCTAACCTTCTTTCCTCAGGGTCCCACCACACTCAGTGAAGATTCAGTCAATGACGTTTCAGGAGTGGCTCATCTTACCCGGAAGGAGACACGTCGTGGTTTGAGATGAGAGGACAACTGAGAACCACACAGCCGCTCACTCCTCCCTTCCCTCCCAGCAATAAGAAGGGACAAATAAGACAGGCTTGGGTTTCAAGACAGGACTGGGAGAGGCAAATTACCAGTTATGGTCACGGGCAAAAGGCAGACTTATTAGGGGAAGAAAAAAAGAACATACATTTATTACAGACACTAACAACAACACTGAACAGAGTAAGACAGTGAGAAGCATTGCCACATCTTGAGAACACCTTCCCCCCACCCCTCCCTTCTTCCCGGGCTCAGCTCTGCTCCTGATATCTCTACCTCCTCCCCCAGCAGCTCAGGGGCAGGGAATAGGGGGTGCAGTCAGTGCTGCTGCTCCTTCCATCTTCAGTAGGGGGAGCTTCTGGAACTTTTTCTGCCTACTCCAGCATGGTCCCCCTCTCACAGGAGAGAGTTCTCCACAAACCCTCTCTGACATGAGTCCCTCCCACAGGCCACAGCATTTCCTTACACTGTTCCAGCATGGGTCACCAATTTTCTCCAACTGGAGTCCTTCCCATGGGCTGCAGCCCCTCCCACGCTGCTCTGGCGTGGGACATCCTCACATGTTGCAATCCTCCCAGCACTGAACTACAACAGTGGGGGATTACTTTTTCCCAAAAGATCACGGCCTTCTTCGTGCACAGTCACCTTGGTCATCCATGAGAGGCCCCTCCCAGGTCATAAATCAGTGTCTGCTCCACCGCAGATCTTCATGGGTGGCGGGGGGGCACCCTGCTGTCTCACCACAGGATACAGGGGGATCTCTCTTCCGGCACACCTCTCCCCTCCTTTCTTCCTCCGTTCCTCCACTGACCTTGATGATCATGCAGCTGCTGCAACGTCTCCTCACAAGTCCGACTCCTCCTCACCAGATCCCTTCTTAAATACATTATCACAGAGGAGAAGCTGTTTGGCTCAGTCTTGGTGCGGAGGTGAGGCTGACTTGGAGCTGGGGGAGCTTCAAGAAGCTTCTCACAGGGGACCACCCCTATAACCCCCTCCCCTGCTACCAAAAAACCCCACCACACACTCAAACCCAGGACATAATCACAGACAAAATTAGGACCTCAGTGTCTGAAACAGGTTGGCTATTACAGGTTGCCACAGTTCATACAAATTCCATTCTACCCTAACTGCCTAAATAGTGCTAAAGGGTAGCTGTTGTTCACAGTGTGCCTGAATCAGGAAAAAGGTAGTCATGGTTTCTGATTATTTCAAATGTGTCTTTTCAAGGTAGAAAGCAGCATAGATTTTTTTTTTTTTTCCCAGTGAAAACTGGAACATTTTAAATGTTGCCTGATTTACAGTTATTTAGAGTCTATGTTTTATGCTTTTCCCAGGTGAAAAAATAAGACATCCACCGCAAAAAAAGAAACTCAAAGTTTCTTTTCTTGTTCATTTGTATGTTTACTTTATATGAAAGCTGCAAGTTTAGTGTAGTAATTGGGCTTCCTACTAAGAGGTAAAGTCAATTAATGTATATTAGCTTGCAACAGCCCGGGATCTGTCCCCGTGCTTTGAGTTTGTTTTTTCATTTTAAATTAAGTTAAAGTATTAATATAAATGATGGAGAAGATTTGCAGACCTAAGCAATCATTATCAACCGCAACATATTTTGAAAGATTGTCAATGCCATCAGCCATCCCTTGTGAAAAGTATTTTATTAATTGCAATTATTATTATTCAGCCAGGCATTTTTGGTTGCTCTATCATGAGTATATTCTTTGACCTAGGACATGACTGCTAAATCTGCAAGTCAGTATTAGGGAAGATGTGCACTTACAGCATGGTTGAGATGTATGAGCACAGCTGCCTGTGTGTGACTCTGAAAGCTTAATCAGTTTCAGTAAATCTCTTGCATTCAATTACAGGTCACTATGTGCTATTTCTATTGACCTCCTCATTGGAGAAAGCTATTAAAGTAGATATGTTTATGCAGTTCATAGTACAGTACCACAGGCAGTTAGAGTGAAGTTGCGAAAATGTAACAGAAATGGGAAAATTATTTGGATTATTCAAGACTTAAATTTATACAGTGAATTGTAATTATACTGTAGTGAAGAAAAACATGATATATGCTGTAATTGCTTAAATCATTTGTATGCTGTACTTAACTTCCCTAACTTTGAGAAGCAGGTCAGTGTCCTATAAGTAATGGAAAATATTTGCTACAGTGAGTTAGGGTTTTATTTCAGACAAACTTGCTGGACCTCCTGTTGCGTCTGAAGACCAGCTATCAACAGAAAAGGATATATTCATAAAAGATATACTCACACTGGTAAAACAGTAGATACAAGCACAGAGGGATGCATGCTCTGTTTCCAAAGCTGTGTGGAGAGCAGACCAACACTGTGCAACTTAGTGTGTTATTGGCAGGTATAACTTTTCAGTCAGCAATCTGCTGGTAAATGGAAACATCCACAACAAGAAACAAATTGATTATCTGGCATTACTGAAAATATCTACATGGAACTGGGGCTAGGGGTTGAAGAATGGAAATGTTGTGAGGAAAGAGCAAATAACTCATAACAAAGTAGAAATGGGTAAGAATGTAGAGCTGCAACTACTCTGCAACAGTGCAGAATTTTAAAAGGAGTCACAGTAGACTGACCAGAATAAAATCTGCTTGTGATTGCATTTGACACATGGGAAAATGAGTTAAGAAAGAGAAGTGGGAGCAAATCTGAGCTAATGGACTAGACCTACTTACCAAGCTCTTTGGAAGGGATTCAAAGAATGATGTAGCACAAAAAGAAGCATCAATGAGGACAGAGATAAAAAGGCAATGCAACACCTTTCTGAGGTCTGCTACAATGAGCAGCTCATCTTCACTCATGAAGGGCAATCAGATTCTTGCTTGGCACATGGCTTGCACAGGGTAACTTTAATTCCGGCTTCTTAGTAGAGTGTCAGGTATCTTCAAACATGCCATTACCTTTGCTGCTATTATCATTAAATCCTTTTAAGCCTTTATAAACATAGTAGATAACCCTCTCAGGCACTTTAAAGACAAAGACATTAGAAATCTTTCAAGCCTTAGCCTTTTGATTAAGACATGCTACAATTACATATTTCAAAACAAACAGAAAATTCAGCAATATGTAATTTCAATAAAATAATTGAAAATAACAGAGTAATTAATAAAAATATAAGGGGATGATCTATAGATTTATAATATTCCTTCAAAACCTTCAAAAATTTAGTCCACCACTTTTATCTCATTGAATTAAAGGAGAAAATAATAATTTCCACAGTTCACAAATTTTCATATTCATTCCACAGAATCATACTTCTAGATCATAATGTCTAATTGCTTCGTTTCTCAATAATTTTACATTATTATAATAAGAATCCTTTTCCAAAATGCCAGCATAATTTCCTGTTGTAAATATGGTTCTAAATGTCATACAAATATTAGGGTATGAAAACTATGAAATCTACCCACTTTTTCCTGGTAGAGTATGAAAGTCACAGTAGATTAATCTTTTTTTTTTTTTTTCTTGCCAATAAAAACACTGCATACAATATATAGAGACTACTGAAACATGCATTAACAAATTTTAAGTATATACCTTATACATTAACTGCAGCATCATTAATTTAATTGATTGCTGTGAAAATTAACTGTGAGAAAAATCATTATTTTTTTAAAACTGTGATAGAAGTAATTCTCTTGTTGCATGCCAGGATTAACATTTTAGACTTATTGTGTGACTACAGAGCTAAGGAAGTTTTTGTTTTTGTTTTTGTTTTTGTTTTTGTTTTTGTTTTTGTTTTTGTTTTTGTTTTTGTTTTTGTTTTTGTTTTTGTTTTTTTTTCCCCCAGAGTGACTATATCTGTGTACAAATCAGTTTGAATATTCTAATGAATAGTCCCAGGATATCTCACTCACTAAAGCAGAGGATGAGCTGACTATATTAATGTGCTTGTGAAGAAGGGAGACTTGTGCATACAACAGAAGTTTGAATAACAAGGAATTTCAGCTTTTTACAAACAAAAATAACCTTTGAAAAGATAGTGATGACATTTGTTTACCCAAGAGTTTTTTTAAACTACTGTGAATGTTAAATAGATGTAGTTGGGAAATTATATGTAATAAGGAAACAAATCACTATCTAGTTGTTTCATTCTCATTTAAATCTATGCATGTCATGTAGTGAAATTTCTGAGAACTTCAATTTTAGTAGTTGAATACGAATTTATATGTGAATGAGGTGATGACGGTTGCATGGACACTTCTCTGTTTCACAGTACAGTCATCTCAAAGTGGAAGGATAGTGTTTACAGCTGGTTCTCTGATATTCTACTGGAAGCTAACAGCCTTGATTTGCAGTCAGGAATCTCTGACAGTCCTTTTGTCAGAAATTGCAATGAAACAGCAGATTCATTAAAAAGACTGATTTGGTATTCAAATTTTTTTTTTAAAATTGATACTTTTCAACTGGCTATAAACTAGCAGATATAGTAACCTGCTAAACCAGGAGCTGCATCATCTGCTCAAAGTACTTCTGTGGGATTGGGCTTGTGAGCAAAGCAAGTACCACATTCCTTCTGGAAAGTACAGGAGCTTTGAAGAATGAGTGGGATGCCTCTAACAAGATGTGTAGGTACTCTGGACATTACCACAATTAGAATGTGAGTTCTGATAAATATCTTATTTTGAAAGCTAAGGACCTAGAAGAGAGAAGCCCTAAATCTCCCTTTCATTTGCAGAATGTCTGTTGGTAAATCCTGGATGTTGTCAACTCTCTCTGCTTCTGCTTTCATGAGACTGCAGGCTAAACTATAAATGACTATTTAAGATACTCAGTTACCTGTTGGTGATATTTTAATTGAAACAGTAGGTTCTATACAACATTGGTTCTTCCAGATCAAAAACTAATTTTTGTTTATCTATATACTGAGTTTACCTACTTTTTGCCAGGAAAAGCATTAGGGGGAAATGAAAAGGTCTGACAGAAATATTCGAAGTGTAAAGGCTCCCTGGGAAAAAAAGAGGACATTAAAACAAAAAGTCTGGAGGTGATTCTGAAGGATACATTAAAAAATGGCCTTCAATGCAATATTGTTATCCTCAAAACTCTCTGTCAGATGAAACCTGACTTTGGAAGATCCCAAAATTCCTGAACAAGCTAGTTTCCCAGGCAGTTGCTGATACATGCAGGTTAAATATCTGAAAATATTGTGGTATAAGAAACACAAGCAGAGTTAACCAAAATTTTTTTATCTACTTATGGAAATATAAACCCCCAAACCACATCAAGATTCTTTGCTTGACAATAGGAAAGTGCGTAATCATTTCAGTTCAACTTCTGATGCAGTCATGTCACTCAAAATGACTTCACATTTGACTTCATCTGACAGTTTTTATTGGCAATTCGACACTTACCCTTAAGAGTGATTATTCCAGTTTATGGTTCAGGCTTATCAGAGGAGAAATCTCTTCATAGTTCTGACTGAACTCATCTCAGCTCTGACTGTTCTGGGGACATCAGAGGAATTACACTTCAAGGTTATATAGACACATATATTCAAAAATCTCTAAAGAGAATTAGAGTGCATATAAGATATCCATTCAAATGTGATTACATCAAATAATATAAACAGTATACACCTTGAAATCATCTCACTTGTATTTTGCTGGTTAATAAAATAATTCGTACATCATTATTTTGATTTGCCTCTACTTTGTAATGTCAGATAAATTGACTTTTTTATTCAGGTGCACAGGACCGTAACATATTAAACCTGGTTTTGACATTTCTAGAAGAATAATGAAAATTCATCAATGGGAAATACTGTATCTCTCATGCTTCTTTAGACTGATGCAACATGTGTGAATTGTTGTTCTGCTGCATTCACCTTTCACTTCATGTGTTACAAATATTACGGGAGACAGGTATTTTCACACATTAATTAGCAATTAAAAACCTTATAAATAAAGTTAATTCATAAAGACTTGTCTTATTAAAATGCAAACTATTATTCCAGATGACTTTTAAATAAGAAATGAAAAGAAATGCTGAAGAGTGACTACTAATGATGCAAGAACATCTTCAAAAACAATTTGTTGAATATTAATGAACTGAAAATGTCATTTCTGGTCCAATTACTACAAGCAATAAGTTTTTTTTTTAATTATGAAGGAAGTGAAATTTTAATAAGGTCAATTTTACAATTACAGTTTTGAAAAAAATCCTAATTGTATTGTCATCATCTTATATAAAAAATGAAATCATCTTAGTAACATCTGTTGAATTTAATGTAAATAAAGTAAAAAGGACTGTGTTCAGTAGGAAGTCACACTTTAATGAGATAAGGTTTGTTTTTAAAGATGGAAAGAAAATATTTTAATTATGTCAGTATTAGTTATAGTAACGAAAATCCTGATGCCATTACATTTAAAAAATATTTTATATAATGAAAAGCACTAAAATTGATTTTTTCTTTTCAAATATTGACTATGTAACTGTTAAGTTTACTGAAATCAAAATATCTTCTTCCTAACTTGAAGAGAGATTTTGCTTTTTACTAATACGTGTTCCAACTTAAATTATTATAGAAAACATAATTCAGTCAAGACTGTATTATATCTGGAGATTTTAACATGCAGGAGTCAATACTTTTGTGCACCTTGTTATTGAGTGTTTCTATTTGAGAAAATATCTCTTACTGAGTTCTTTGATGTAAACTTAAAAGTTGATTGGAATTTGAGTAATTTTCACCTTTAACACAGAATGTGAATTTTAATGAACTGATTTAAATTCTAATATTGCATTAAGATAGCCCAGATTCAACCTGCACTGTCTTTACAATATAAATTTTCCTAACTGTGTCCAATGTCTGCTCTCCTAAGCTAGCAAATTCAGACCTACTATTATACATACAAATAGAAATGGTTCCACAAACTTTTTTGGTTTTATGCAACTGATCATTCTGTGAAAAGAATGAGTATATAGACAATATATAAGTAAACACATACCCTGGAATTTGAAAATTTTACTTCAAATTTTTCATTGTTACAGAAAATCATGAGGTCATGACATCTATGTAATTTAAGCTGTAGTATTATATCTAAAAACAAAAAGAAAAAAACTTTAAAAATACGTAATGTTAGATTGAAAAAAATCTCTGGATGTCTCTATTTTTAAATGCAGAAAAGGAAAATCCTATAATCCACACCTAGTCATCTTTAAAATATGTATATCTTTTTTATGTGAAATTCAGTTGCAGCTTGTTATGAGGTAATAGCTGGAAGATATCCAAAAGTATGTTCTAGTTATGGAAAATTAAATACTGATAAATTAGTCAAGTAAATATTTCTGATAAAAAGCAGAATAAGAGGAAAATATTTCCAGATGTTACATTTATAAATACTATTTCTTCCAACCATTAAACCTTCATAGACAAAATTATTAAATAAAAATAATGCTAATATCATAGAGCAATTTTACTGGACAAAACCAAATTGTTTCTTATTTTATTCCCAGTAGATCTAGCAAACTGTTTTGTTTGGTCATTTTGTGCTTTTTTTTTTTTTTTTTTCTCCTTTTTACATACACTAAGACTTCAGTCACATAGTCCTATAGTCTTCTTCAGACTAAACCAATTTAAGCCCTTCATTTGTTCTCAAATGTCCTGGGTTTGAGTGTGTGGTGGGGTTTTTTGGTAGCAGGGGAGGGGGTTATAGGGGTGGTCCCCTATGAGAAGCTTCTTGAGGCTCCCCCAGCTCCAAGTCAGCATCACCTCCGCACCAAGACTGAGCCAATCAGCTTCTCTTCTGTGATAATGTATTTAAGAAGGGATCTGGTGAGGAGGAGTCGGACTTGTGAGGAGAAGTTGCAGCAGTTGCGTGAACACCAAGGTCAGTGGAGGAACGGAGGAAGAAAGGAGGGGGGAGGTGTGTCGGAGCAGAGACCCCCCTGTATCCTGTGGTGAGACAGCAGGGTGGCCCTCCTTGTCACCCATGAAGATCTGCGGTGGAGCAGACACTGATTATGGCCTGTGTTCTTCACCTGAATGATCAAGGTCACTGTGCACGAGGAAGGCTGGAATTTTGTGGGAGAAGTTAGGCCCCTACTGTTGTAATTCAGCGCTGGGAGGATTGCAACATGTGAGCATGTCCCACGCCAGAGCAGCTTGGGAAGCGCTGCAACCCATGGGAAGGACTCCAGTTGGAGAAAATTGGTGACCCATGCTGGAACAGTGTAAGGAAATGCTGTGGCCCATGGGAGGGACTCATGTCAGAGAGGGTTTGTGGAGAACTCTCTCCTGTGAGAGGGGGACTGCGGAGCCGCGGATGAACGACACGCCAAGACGGGTTCAATGTGGGAAATAGAGCATCAATCAGTGTGTGTGTTTATTGGTCCAGGGTACATATATTTATACAAACAATGATAATTATTATGCCTACTAGTCACTAGCTGATTGGCTTAAGCTCTAAAGGTCGTATTCGCACGGTCCACCTACTTGCAGTTAGCTTACAGCACAAGCTTCTCATAACACTAAGTTTCTCATGTTACTATTTCTAATTCCTGTTGACTTGTTTTCGATACACGACAGTACTGTAACACAATGTTTCTCAGACCACCGTTACCATAACACTAGGTTTCTCAGACCACTATTCCTAATTCCCCTTAACCTGTTTTCGACACACCACAGTACACAGGGCTGAAGCGTCCTTGACATTCCTCCTGTATCAGCAGCTGCGAGCAGCTGCAGGCAAACCCTAGTGAGGCCCAGCATCAGCAGCTAGAGCAGGCTCTGATCATACAATTGCTCGGTGGGCTCAGGACCCTTGTCTCTGAGCCATTCTCCAACAATTCCCCCTTTTTCTTTTTGTAGGAGCAGAGCCTGCGCTAACGTTCGTTCAAAGATTTTCTTAATACATGACAAGGCACAACTTAGGCATGCAGGTTTACAATCTATTGGCTAAAGGCACTTATCACGCACCCGGAAGTGCTGTGATACGTCTGCATCATTAGCACGCGTGAACAAACTAAATCTACTTTGTGGTTAGTGCATCCAGGCATTCAAACAGGAAGGAAGCACTAGATTGACTTCCTCCTTCTTGCCCTTCCAGGTGACCTCAAGGGCAGGATTACCATGTGGCAGTTTTCTGATCAGAGACCCAGCCTGGATTGTCCAAACCCTGTAGGATCAGTGTATAACCCTGATCCCCCCGCAAAAAAAATTCCTACCAGGTTTTCCCCCTTTTTCTTTTTTGGACAATCCAGACTCCTTTTAACGTTTGAATCATAGCATTCATAAAACATTTCCACACAGACCCCAATACCATCATGACTATCATAATGACAATCAGCATTGCCAGTCTATGCATCAACAAAGCTTTCAGCCACCCAGTAATTTCCAAGTTTTGTAGATTTGCAACCATCATCAGTCCATTTTCCAAATTCCCAAGTCTCGTAACCAGTCTGTCAGTCCATGTTCCAATCTTATGCAGTCTTATGTAGCAAGAAAACCATCCTTACAGTTTTAAAAGTGTCAGCAATTGTAACAACAGCGTATGCAATACAGAATGTTGTACAGGTTTCACCATGCTATGTTTTAAACATTGCAATGAACCCACAACATACAATGAATCTGATACTACATGAACAAGTTTTTGATACCAGTGTCAATGTTGAAACACCATACAATGAACCTGATACTACATGAACAAGTTTTTGATACCAGTGTTGATGTTGAAACACACAATGACAGTTCAGAGTTTTAAAGTTCATAAGGAGTGTCCAAATGTCCTGAGGAGAATCTTGTGATCTTGAGTTCCCAGGTGTCCCCCATTCGTTGTCACTACCTTGCAGACCAACGCTCCAGCAGCATGACTGTCCCCTGTTAACAAGGCATCACGAATCACCCCACTCCATTGGGACTGAGCTAGAAGCGGAGCTGGTTCTGATAAAGGTGACGGGAGTGGGTGTGGTGGGGGCTGCCGGCAGCGCTTCCTCTTCTTGTAATTGTAAATGCAGAGTTCTGTTCTGTAGCTTAACTTCTGTAATTTTCTTTCAAGTTCTTGGACTTTGTCACTGTCCCTTACCGATGTGTGACCCTGTTGCTTTAATTCGGACAGAGCCGCCGTTTTTCTCTCTGACTCAGACGCTGATGCGCCGTCAGGGGCGGAACCATCCGAAGGGTGGGGAGGTGGGCAGAGTTTATGGTGGCACGCCGCTCCACCCGGTACCCCCGTGCCGCCTGATTTCTCTGCCGCTTCTTGCGCGGTGGAGCAAACAGGAATACTTGGTGACATTCCCTTAATAGAGCGGAGCTGCTGATTAGCCCCGAAGAAGGTGGCTAATCGTGAGGGACGAGTGGTTTCGGCAGGGACCGGTGGGGATGGTATAGCGCCGATAGCCGCCATAGCAGCAGCAGCTACTTTCTTTTCTGCTGGCATCTCCCTCAGGGCTTTTACGATCGTTCGCCAGACCACCCCTTGCTGTCGTGCTTCACTGCCTTTATTGCCTCCAGTGATAGTCTCGTCCCACAATAAATCACCTACTTCGTGCTACTCCTGTTGGCTAAATATTAGCGAGGGGCCATCGTCCCTCTGCCCCTCCGCCTCCGAGGTAGGGGGGGTGGGGGGGGGCATGACTGTAAGGGCACTGGGTGGGGGCTGACCTCCGGACTTTCCCTATTCACATTAACTGTAACTGACCCTCCTGTTGATGGTACAGGAATACGATCACTGTCAAAAAGCATAGATCCGGATGCCTCACTATCTGGGGTAACAGTGGAACTTTCCCCCCCCAACTTTGCAGTTGCCACAGCTGCAAGGTTCTTTTCAAGCTGACACCACTTACTATTATTCACCACCTCCCGCCATGGTTTCATCATTTTCCTTGCAGCTTTATCCTCGTCAATTGCCATAACCCACAAAACATCACCTAATTGTCTCCACTCCTTGACATCAAAAAGAGAATTAGGGTCTTGAAAACATCCTTTGACCCATCCTAATGCTACTAAACCCGTGAGTGATTTTATACAATCCACTCCCCGCTTTTCTAAAAAGCGCTGTAATAAATCCAGGGCTACCTCCTGTTCCGTCTTGTCAACCTGGTGCTCCTTGTTTAAGGCACCTCTGGTCCTGTGCTCCCTGGATAAGGCACAGTACCATTACTGCCGACCCACCCCTGATTAAGGCACCGTCGGCCCTTTGCTCCCTGCTTAAGGCACTAAAAAAACTCCCGCCGGCTTGTGCTCCCTTTTTAAGGCACTTAAAATACTCCCGCCGGCCTGTGCTCCCTGTTTAAGGCACTAAAAAATACTCCCGCCGGCCTGTGCTCCCTGTTTAAGGTACTAAAAAATACTCCCGCCGGCTTGTGCTCCCTGTTTAAGGCACTTAAAATACTCCCGCCGGCCTGTGTTCTCTGTTTAAGGCACTAAAAAATACTCCCGCCGGCCTGTGCTCCCTGTTTAAGGCACTTAAAATACTCCCGCTGGCCTGTGCTCCCTGTTTAAGGTACTAAAAATACTCCTGCCGGCCTGTGCTCCCTGTTTAAGGCACTAAAATATACTCCTGCCGGCCTGTGCTCCCTGTTTAAGGCACTAAAAATACTCCCGCCGGCCTGTGCTCCCTGTTTAAGGCACTAAAAATACTCCCGCCGGCTTGTGCTCCCTGTTTAAGGCACTAAAATATTACCCCCTTTGATATGTTGCTGATGCTCCGTGATTAAGGCACCAGTTGCAGCTCTTGCCAGCAGCCCTTGCGGAGAGCGACCCTCTATCTCGGTTCAGGTCCTCGGAACGACCTGTCAGAGGCCCACTGTCCGATCGTCCTTGATTCAGCTAGGCGCTGCTGTCTCTGATGTTTCCCCGTGTTTGTTTCTGCCGCCGCTGTATGCAGCGCCTTTCCGTGTCAGCTTCCGTCGCCCCTCTGCGTCAGTTCCGGCGCCCCCCGCTTCCACTTCCGGGGCCACCCTGCGCTCGCCTCCAGCGCCCCCTCGCGTCCACCCCTGGGGCCGCTCAGTGTCCGCCTGTGGCGTCCCTTCGCGTCCGCCCCCGGGGCTGCCGCAGTCGGCTCCTTACCACGTCAGCTCCGGTGTCTTTCTGCTTCCGTTCGTGGGGCCACTCACTTCCGGTCTTGGGGCCGCTCCGCCTCCGCTCTCCGGGGCCGGTCACCTCCGTTCTGCGGGGCCGGTCTGCCTCTGCTCTGCGGGGCCAGTCCGCCTCCGCTCTGCGGGGCTGGTCACCTCCGCTCTACAGGGCCGCTCCGCCTCCACTCTCGGGGCCGCTCCGCCTTTGCTCTCAGGCCTCTCCAGCCGGCTTCTCTCTGCGTACTCCCCCGGGGCTGCTGGGGCCGGTGCCTCTCCATCTCACCTCATGGACCCTGGACGCTGCTGTATTTGGTGTTTCTCCTGGTCCGTTCTCAAATTCCTCAGTCGTTGCTGTTTTCTCTGGGTCTGCCGCTCCGTCTGTGTTATTCTTCTATGCAGTCCCTGTTCGGGCGCCATCTTGCGGAGCCGCGGACGAACGACACGCCGAGACGGGTTCAGTGTGGGTGATAGAGCATCAATCAACGTGTGTGTTTATTGGTCCAGGGTACATATATTTATACAGACAATGATAATTATTATGCCTACTAGTCACTAGCTGATTGGCTTAAGCTCTAAAGGTCGTATTCGCACGGTCCACCTACTTGCAGTTAGCTTACAGCACAAGCTTCTCATAACACTAAGTTTCTCATGTTACTATTTCTAATTCCTGTTGACTTGTTTTCGATACACGACAGTACTGTAACACAATGTTTCTCAGACCACCGTTACCATAACACTAGGTTTCTCAGACCACTATTCCTAATTCCCCTTAACCTGTTTTCGACACACCACAGTACACAGGGCTGAAGCGTCCTTGACATTCCTCCTGTATCAGCAGCTGCGAGCAGCTGCAGGCAAACCCTAGTGAGGCCCAGCATCAGCAGCTAGAGCAGGCTCTGATCATACAATTGCTCGGTGGGCTCAGGACCCTTGTCTCTGAGCCATTCTCCAACAGGGGACCATGCTGGAGTAGGCAGAAGAAGTTCCAGAAGTTCCCCCCACTGAAGATGGAAGGAGCAGCAGCACTGACTGCACCCCCCATTCCCTGCTCCTGAGCCGCTTGGGGAGGAGGTAGAGATATCAGGAGCAGAGCTGAGCCCAGGAAGAAGAGAGGGGTGGGGGGAAGGTGTTCTCAAGATGTAGCAATGCTTCTCACTGTCCTACTCTGTTCAGTGTTGTTGTTAGTGTCTGTAATAAATGTATGTTCTTTTTTTCTTCCCCTAATAAGTCTGCCTTCTGCTCGTGACCATAAAGGGTGAATTTCCCCTTCCGGTCCTATCTCTAACCCCAAGCCTGGCTCATCTGCCCCTTCTCATTGCCGGAAGAGAAGGGAGAGAGAATGGCTGCGTGGTGTTTGGCTGCCGACCAGGCTCATACCACAACACCATACACCATGTGTTTTACACTTGTAATTCATTATTATTTCAATTATTTAGGACCTACTCTAACTGCTCAATTTCAAAATTGATTTTTATGT
Organism: Tyto alba; assembly: GCF_018691265.1. NCBI lineage: Eukaryota > Metazoa > Chordata > Aves > Strigiformes > Tytonidae > Tyto > Tyto alba. The sequence continues at coordinate 70,890,338 of NW_024881282.1, read as the reverse complement.
CAAATAGTCCAGAACAATGGCCCAACTGAGGCCTTTATGTTGACAAAGTATTTTTTTTAACCTAGATTATTGTCCTCTGGGTATTTTGCAGTAGCAGTTATTAATGTGCATCTTATGTATTACAGATGTTTCTTAAACTTTCAGTATAATGATAATCTCCAGTGATGTCTTCTGAAGCTCATAACCTTTCCATGCTTAATATTATCCTTTCTTCCACATTACTAGTTTAAATACTGAGTTTACCTGTCCCAAAACTGATCCCTGTAGAAATCTTTCTGACATATCCTATAACTGCTGCTTATACTTTGACTAGAGATTTCTCAGTTAATGGCACATCTTTTATCGTATCATCTAGACTGTATTTTAGTTGTTTATGTAAATGTCAAACAAGAAAGTATCATAAGGTTTATTATCTTACAAAATATATTACATTTACCTCTTATCTTTCTTTCAGACAAACAAGGGGTTTTTTTTATTTTTCATGATTCTAGAGAAGCAAAACCATCTCACTGAAGTAAATGACTACTAGGTCACAAAGTAACAGATCAACATTTCTCTTTAATAAAGAAAGGAAATGTATTAAGAAACAAGTCTAAGAATCAGTAGCACATAATCCCAGGATTATGTTTGCCATTTGTCTTGCAAAGATAGCATTTTAATTAAGGATATGTAAACAGTAAATTAACCAAAATAATTTTTTAGTCTCAGTGTGTGTGCATGTATCTGATATCCACACTCAGTTTATCCAATCAGATGACTTCCTCATTAAAATGAGGACAAGGTATTTTCTCAATTACAGTTTGGATGTCCTCTAACCATAACAATGAAAAAAGTAGAAGCAGCAGCATGCTACCACTGCTTGAAACTTGTCAGGCTTTAGTAGTTCATCTGGGTCTAAGAGGCATTTCAGTAGCATAAATTTCTAGCTTTGTAACTGAAGTCCACCTAGACTTATAATTTTTAAAACTTTGTATCACATTTTTCATGTATCAGACATTATGGGAAACTTCAGATAAACTGTCCAACAGACCTGATAGTGCTTTCCTGTAGAAATTCAGCTTTCTAAACAAATGTCTACATGCTTTTATGGTGCATGGTCAGTTATATTTGACAGTAAGACAGCAAAAAGCAGATTTTGAAAAGAAAAAAAAAAAAAAAAGTAGATTAATTTTTTTCCTTTACAAGAAGAGGGAATCGGAAACCCAGACAGATTTCTCCCTAGTGATTCCTCACACATCATAAAGACAACAGCCTGCCAAAGATATGGCCTAAATGTCTGTGATTATGAACCTGGGATGTTCCAACTAGAATACATGATAACATATTAAATTAAGAGAACATAATAATTTTTAGGTGTCCAGAAATTGTAAAAAATCATTTTTTTTTTAATCAAAAATAGAGACAGTAGAGGTAGGCTTTTGTGCCTTTGTAGCTCAAGGAAATAAGATGTTGGCATTGTTTGTAGCAGGCTGCAGGACCCCAGGTTTACTCTGGATTTGTGCTGCTTGGAGGTTTTTGTAGCCTGTAATAGCAATCATTAAATGGCTAAGTGACTATTGCTTGCTTACAATTACATAGAACTGTTGTAACTGATGTCATCTACCTGGACTTGTGCAAAGCATTTGACATGGTCCCACATGACATCCTTGTCTCTAAATTGGAGAGACATTAATTTGTTCAATGCACTCAAAGATTTGTGGTCAATGGCTTGATGTTCAAGTGGAGGGCAGTGATAAGTGGCATTCCTCAGGGGTAGGTATTAGGACCAGTGCTTTTTAACATCTTTGTTGGTGACATGGACAGTGGGATTGAGTGCACCCTCACCAAGTTTGACAACAACACTAAGATGCGTGGTGCAGTCAACACGCTGGAGGGAAAGGATGTCATTCAGAGGGACCTGGACAGGTTTGAGAGGTGGGCCCCTGCAAACCTCATGAAGTTCAACAAGGCCAAGTGCAAGGTCCTGCACATGGGTCGAAGCAGTCCCAAGCACAAATATAGGCTGCGCAATGAGTGGATTGAGAGCAGCCCTGTGGAGAATGACTTGGGGGTGGTTGTGGAAGGAAAACTGACTATGAGCCAGAAATATGCCATCTTCTACTGTATGAAGGGGGCTATAGAGAAGGTGGAACCAGACCCTTCACAGAGACAGACACACAGCAGGTCAAGAGACCACAACCACAAATTGCAGCAAGGGAAGTTCAGACTGGATAGTGCTAGATTATGCTTCACATTTAGAGTAGTTAAGCACTGGAATAAGTTGCAGAGAGAGTTTGTGTATCCTCTGTCCTTGGAGATACTCTAAATTTCATGAGACAAGGTCCTGAGCAACCTGATCTAGATGTGAAGCTAACATTGCTTCAAGCACAGGTTTGGACTAGACAAACTTCAGATGTAACTTTCAACCTAAATCTTTCTGTGATTCTATGACAAACTTAATTTCAGTCAATTCTGTCATTCAAAGACAGCACAACCTTTTTTTGAAAGTTTCTTAAAAACTAAAATTGAGACAAATAGATAAAATTGGGTCTGGAAATCAGCATAAGTCTTTTCAGTCCAGTGAGATGAAATGAGGAGAAAAAATAACTGAGATGAAGGAATTATTAAGACAAGTTAACTCATACTTAATTGCAGCTTTGTAAATGGGAACACTATCATATCTCTGCACCCTGTGCTATAATTATCGTGCTAAAAAATGACATGGGACTTGGGAAAAGGATGACAGCAGTGCAACTTTCAGATAAAAAGAAGTTAAAGCATTCCTAAACCATCAAGGTTTTTGAAACAGTGTCTTTCCTCAGTGTTTTTCCAGTCTACTTCATTTTCATCTGTAAATATGCTTTGAAAAATACATTAATAAATGCATTAATTAATGCATTGATAAATATAAGTTATGTATACACATATACTTTTGTCTTTACATATGCAAATATTCAGTTATGTTATAGCTAATATTCAAACTTTCCAGGAAAGAGGTCTTTTTGAAAACAGTAAAAGGAATATACTATACTTTTCAAGTTGATGTGGTTGTCTATCTTCAATACTAGATTTTGTATTTGTTATGTAAACTGAAAACAATTAACAGATTGTTGTAGGCTGTTCAGAGAACAGATTACTCTTCTCATAAAGATATAAATTACAGTTTTTGGCAATATTGAATTAAGATTAAGGAAAAAGCAGAATTGTTTCTCCTTTGAAAGTACAGGCCCTTCTTATTTAAACTCAGAGAAATACACAAGGTCAACTAAAAAAATATCTATCATAAAAAACATATATAGACTTATTTTGGAAAATACAAACCCATAACCAAAACATTAAAAATCTAAACTTTCCCTGTCATAATTTGCCCCAGATTGATCCACTGTAAATCAAGAAAACAGTATTAAACATTTTAATTTACCAATAGGACATGGAGGTATGCTGCCCTATACTCAGACTGTTCTTTACTGTTCATATCTCATGTTTAAATTCTAGAGAACAGTAATTAATTTCCTCTATCCAAAGCTTCCAGACACTTAGAATTATTTTCCAGAATATAAAATCCCACTGTAGACAACTGACTTGAGATTTTTGAGTCTAGCTGACTTTCTAAAGGACTTATGATTTATTCTTGTCTTGTAAAATAATATTGTGATTGAAGAAAGACAGGTGGACAAGGTGCAGAATACCACATGGTCTTGCATACCAATGATGGAAAAACTGTTGTGTTGTCAGTATTTAAACTGCAACAATCTAAAACTTCTGTGATATTTTAAAATTTTATATGAAAAATTACATTATTTTAATACAGACATGTTGATTTGACTGTGATAGCCTGTTCAGATCTGCAAGATAATGTTTTGTAATCTGTGAAGTTACATTAAGCATCATAAATTATACTGTAAATTACACACAAAGAAATAAGGAAAACCAAAACCAACATTCAAGTGAGCAAGTAAACAACAAAAAACAACCACAAAACAGGCTAACAAAAAAGCAAAAAATAGACAAACAATATAACCTCACTCCTTATCCCCTCTCCCCCACCAAGAAAATATTTTCTATTTATTATGTCTCTATAATGAAAAAAGCTTGACAGTTTAGTGGTTTTTACACACTTATTAAATACAGAGGCACTCACTCCTTTAAAATGAGATGAATATTTAGAAAAATGAAACAAGTTATGAGAGCACTCCAACATTTTTTATTAAGCATTTCTTAAGTAACTATTACTAACCGTCACTAGCACAATAATCTTTACTGCTTTGTCATCGATGGTAATTTCCCACGTTACCAAATAGTGCAGTTAAACTACTATCAGAACATGTGATATTATCCAGCTGTTCTGTTTTCAAAGTACTATAATGTACAACAGATGATTACCAAATCTAATGGTTGCATTTCGGTTGGGTTAACCTCCTGAATGATTGTGTATATGATTGTAAGCTTGCAATCCATTTATTACTTAGACGATCAGTTGAAGATAATATCCAGGGAAAACAGATTGTTCACCCACTGGAGATGATGGAAAGGGTTAAAAGAAGACCACTCTGAAAGCAAAACAAAACAGAGCAAAATAATAAAAAAATGTAGATAAAAAGTGTAAATTATCAGATTTTAATTGTAACTGAGTTTTAGAAAATTTTTTCAGTATTACTATTCTAATTCTAGGGAGTTTTTACCAAATGTCCCTCTATTTTCAGATTGCTTTTTTTGTTTTTATTTTTCCTATACTGCTAAATTTTTTTTGGCATGCTCTGATAAGGATTTTAGGAATGGTAAGTTGTTTTACAATGTTTAATAAAATGTTTATCAATGTTAAGAGTTTCTCTTTGAATAAGACTAAGTTTGGGAGGTTTTTCTGAGATTCACTTAAATAGATGAAAGAGAATATTTAAGGGTAAAAACTGTGTCCTTAGTAACTTTCATATGCTATAATGAATTTCAAAGTTTGATAAAAGTTTTTCATCAACTTGAGGATTATAGTAAATAAAATCAACAACAACAACAAAAAATAATGTATTTCTATAGGAATATGAGAAGTTTATTACTTTCAGCAATGCATAATTAATAATTCACTAAAGATACTAAATATATGATTTGTAATGTTATAGCAGTGGATTTGGGGGGACAAATAGCAAAAAAGTTATTGTTTTGCCACGTCCAAAGAAGATCAGCAAAACTGATGGAGGGTCTGGAGTAGAAGTTGTGTAAGGAGCAGCTGAAGGAACTGGGGTTGTTTAGCCTGGAGGAAAGGAGGCTGGGGGGAGACCTTATTGCTCTACAAACTACCTGAAAGGAGATTGCAGCAAGGTGGGTGTCAGTCTCTTCTCCCAAGTAACAAGTATAGGATGAGAGGAAACGGCCTCAAGTTGCACCAAGGGAGGTTTAATTTGGATATTAGGAAAAAATTCTTCACTGGAAGGGTTATCAAGCATTGTAACAGGATGCCGAGGGAAGTGGTTGAGTCACTATCCCTGGAGGTATTTAAAAGATGTGCAGATGTGGCACTTAGGGACATGTTTTAGTTGTGGACTTGGCAGTGTTAGGTGGACAGTTGAACCTGATGATCTTATGGTTCTTTTCCAACGTAAATGATCCTATGATTCTATAAGAAGAAACATATGCACTTTCCAAGTCATCATAAACAGAGTTCACACTGCCGTACAATATTGCATATAATATTGTCAAATAATTGGCATAATCAACAACATGCCACAAATGTAGTAATGGTGTAGTAATCTTTAAAAAGACTGAATATACATGCATGCTAGTTCAAGCAGCCACGTGAAGGCAAGGTGGTTAGTGTTACTTTAGCATAACTCATGATGGCAATGTAGCTGACATAAGACTAATGCCATGGTGCTTTGGTGAAAAAAAACTATTGTATCTACACTCTGTGTTAGACCAGGGTGCTTGACATGAACAATTAAAACGCTCTTCTGTAAAGAACAAATAAATCCTGACAATCTTACGTACTGTGTCCAATCAGGCCTGAGAATTTTGTAGTATTTACAAATGCCAAACTGTCTTTGTTATAATGAACCAGACAGTTTCTAAATGCCAAAAGCACTGAAGTTTATGGCTGAACCTTCCTAGAGGACTTCTGTGACATGGGATTACATTATCTTTGGGGATTTGTTGTTTTTTCTTAAGCTATACAGTATAAACTAAATTATAGTAATTAAAACTGTTAAATTCTGGTAATAACTCTCCATTATTTCTTAGAGTCAAGATATGTAATGCACAGATAGTAGCTGTGTTAATGAAATTGTTTCAGGCTGTACTTGTAATTAAACTTAAAACAGTGTCTGAAAATGTTTACAATTATTAAAATAATATTTGACTTAGAGTTTCAGACTATGAAGATTTTCAAATTAAACCTTATTTCCCTGAGATTTGATTATGATGTATATGTACATTCACATCTCTCTGCCTAAACAAATTAATTTAGAAAAAACCCACTGAGTTATACAGTATTATCTTCTTTATCAGAACTCCTTTTTTACAGCATAAACAGCAGCTGCTAGTATCATAAATGCAAAATAGAAATAATATTGCATGGTTATAAACTTATCTCTCTCCCTCACACATGAAGACAATGTATACAGTAATAACAAGCACCACACTAGAATTAATTTTAAACTTTTACATCTAGACTTACATTTTTAAGCGTAATGCTGGGGAAAAAGAGGAAAGTGTAAACTAATATATGACCTGGAGAAAGATTTTCGACTCACTAAACTAATACCATGTCCCTTGATAGAATCTTTAACATGTTAAATTAATGGATGCATTCTCATGTCTTACATCACAGAATGCATACAGGTTCCTGGGACACAAGGTGTCCTTATAGTGCCCAGGTTTGGGCAAGTACTCAGGAAGGACAAATGAAGCCTGTATTGTGAATGGGGAAAGAAAACTGGTATTAGGTTTCAAAATAGCTGCAATCCCATTCATCTTTGAATTTAGGTATCTGAGGGAAGGATATAGGTTACAACATTTGCTAATTTAGGATCTGTATCTGTCACAGAGAATTCTCATCTATGATTAAGATCTTCAGCTCCTTGTTAGAAGGGGTGATCAGGGTTCACATTCACTTTTTTTTTTTTTTTTTTTTTAATCTAGATAAAGACAGACTACTCCCTTTATATCTAACTTTCTTGTGTTTTAGGCTGCAACTAAGAACAGCTAATTCAATCATATTTCTTCCAGGATAAGATGGTAGGGAGTCCCCAGAAATTTTTCTTGTGAATTACTAAAATGCTCAATGCAGTCAGGACACAAGGGAAACTGTAGGCTAGTTTAAGCACCCACCACATTTCCAAGTCCACCTTCTCTGGCATAGTTTTTAACCTTGGGGTAACAGTTATATAGTCAGTAGTATTTTATGAATCTGGTACACAAAGTTCACAAATAAGAGGCTGTATAAAAAGAAAGAAAGGAAGAAACAAACAAAAAAGAGCACAATTTCCTTGCTTCCTTACTTCCTTTCTTCTTTTCCGAGAAGAAAGTGGCAGCAATATTAAATAGCAGTAGGAATTAGAAATTATTTTTTCAGTTACAAGGTAGAAACTCTTTAGCCTAGAAGAATGGAAATGCTCAGTCAGGAGCAAAAGCAGCCCAAGTTAAGTATAACCCTAGTATTTAATGTTGTTTTTTCTATGTTGTCTCACTAAAGCAAATCTATGCTTTTAAATAAATATAATTTTTGCAGAGCCTTATATAGTGGGAAAGCTGACTTTATGTAACACAAAAAGGCATTCATTCTGTCTCTTAAATAGTAAAAATCATTAAAAGAAGAATATTAGGACACCATTAACAGTTGAACAAGACTTGTTTATGCAAAGATCTTAATGTAGATACCAAAATCAAGCAAGATGAATCCTCCAAAATGTAATCTAAATAAACTTTCACAAAGTGTTAAACATTTTCTTCTCTCTTAAAAGATTATCATTTTCTTTTCCTTATTTGTTTATAAGAAGATACCTCAAAGGCAAATACTTCACTTCTAAATGGTTTAATTGTTCTACTGGTAAAGAAGATGCAAATCTAGAACAAAATAAAACTGAAAAACCAAAAGGCTGAAAGCTTCTCCACTGAAAAGTAACGGAAGACTGATCATTGTGTGGCAAATAAAAACTTAGAAAAATATATAAAATTAAGGGAGAACACTTAACCAGTGTTAATATAAATTTGAGAATATTGTTTTTCTGTCTCCACTGCTTTTTCTATCCCTGTAGTTTTGTTGTCTTTTCATTAACTCTCTCTTTTGGACTTCAGAACACATGAACCTTTTAATTTTTACATTTCACTATTTTGTATATTCTCTTTATGTAAGATGGATGCGTATCCCAAAGTTTCTAAAAGAAGTAGCTGCTCAAGCAAAGTTCCCATGAGTAAGGTAATAAATAATACATTTTAAGTACCAGATCTTATAGACAGATCATGGTTTAGTATCTACTCCACTCACTTTCCAGTAGATTAACAGTCTAAACAGCATGGCTAGTGTTGTCAGTTGATAACTAAAAATCATACAGAATCAGGTAAACTCTGGTCTACTTTTAAAAGAAAGTTTAAAAACTTGTTCATTTGGTAAATGATAGACAGTTATTCTAAAAATAATGCTAGGGCAAGTTCAGTGAATATGTATGAAATGTTATATTGGTATAATTTTTGCTCATCATTTGTACTGAACTGACATGTAAAAGCAATCTTCATGGAACTGGATCCTTTTACAATGCAAAAACACAAAATAAAAAGACTATGCCTCATGCTGGCCTATGGCCTAAATAACTCCATATACACTTCTCCCTGAGGATTCATTATCCTTAAAACATAATTGATAAAGAGTTCTTTGATTGGAAATTTAACAAAGAAGACAATATCATTCTTTGGTTTTCCAAGCTGAACTACTTCATGAAAGACAATTCTGAAATGGTGAGAATTAAAGGAATAATTCATCATAACAATCACTACATTATTTCTGATAAAATTCCATTTTGCCTAAAAATATTTATTGTTTGATAAATCTCATTGTGGTAAACTGGTCAAAATACCAACCAATTACAATTGCTAACTTATCTTCAGTACATAACAAAAAAGTAATTGCTTTGAATGCTGACAGTTTCACAGATACAGTTAAGGTTAATGTAAAATCGTAGACAGAAAATGAATTTCATAATCAAGCATTCCATAAAAGAGAAACCAGTATAGAATGTAGTGTATAATAGATGACAACATTAACCTAGTGAAGGGACATCCAAAGACTTGCTAAGTGCCTAGGAGTAACATCCTAGCTGTTCGTTTTAACTAGCTCATTCAATGCATGACCTTGTGTCACTTCAGTGATTAATTCTGAATTAACATTAACGTATAAGTAGGTGTCATTGAATTGGACACCAGTCAGAATGATGTCAGTAATAGATGTGTAATCCGCAATAACTTCATATTAAGGTTTTGCCACCTGAGCACAGACAGTGATAAGCCAATTTTAAAAACATTTAATTTAAAACCAATTTACTTATTAACTGAATTACCCACAAACTTGACTAACAGTAAGATTTTGTTCAAACAGCAGGTCAATGTAAAAAGGTTCCCACAGATATGACCATTTTTCTCCTGGTAAATTTTAAGCTGTCAAAACCCTCCAAAACACAAGTGCCATAGTGACTCCAGTGATCTCAGTAATAAGTTTCCATGAAGGTTAGACAAACACTTATGACTAATCATTTAGGTGGGAAAAAGGTTTTAAATCTCCAGTTCACTAACACTGGAGAGGGGGCTGGAAATTACTTTTTTGGTCAACAACCTGCAGTATTCAGACATACTTTGATATGTAATTAAATTCAATTTAAAAAATAATATCAGTTGCCTATTCACAGTACTCCAACACATCATTGCTGCACACTTTACTTTGATAGGAAATTCACATTTTTTTCATGACCAAAATATACCTCTTTGTTCTTCTGTCAATGCTGTTTTTCATCCTAAATAATAAATTTCAGCTTTTACCATATATTATCTGAAAGTCATAGCAGTGTCTTTCCAAAGCTGTATTTTTCCAGTTTTTTCATATATGAAAGAAGGTCTTAATTCTCTTATTCATTCTTGTGATGGTCTTCTCTGTGGATGTTGTGGAGTGAATTAATTTTTATCATGGTCACCAAAAGTAGACAGTGTGTGGTAATCAGCTTCAGAGTAAAATATAAATATGAGTGTCTATATGAAGGTGAACTAGTTATCTATCTCCCATTATAGTCAATGAAGATATTGCCATTAATGGATCCTAACAATCAGCTCAACCCAAAGGAAATTATTTAAGCACTAATCATTCACATAAACATTAACAACTAATATCATCTGTGATGTGCCAGACCATGAGGTATTGCTTTCAGCTGCTTTGGAAAGAACTACTTCTTTCAGGAGCCCTACTCAGTCTTCAGTAGAAGTCTCAATCCTGTAGAGCACCTCAAATATCAGTATATACAACTGAATCTTGCCCATTTTAAGCTGAATTACTCTTTGGACTCTACTGTATATATTAGCTAAATACTTATTGTGTAGAACATGAGCGTAAACATTTAACTATGTGGGAAGCTTCTACATGTCAGCACCTAAAGGTCCCCTTAGTCTGTGAGCTGAACCTTTCGAGCATTTTAGGCAGAATCTGGGAAATACTTCACCCAACATATACTGAGCTCTAACTTTTATTTGACTCTTTCATGGTCTTACATTGGTGATTCACAAACATGACAAATGAAAACATCAGTTCTTATTCTTCTTTGTCCTTAATAAGAAAACAAGATCCTTACTGGTATATTTAGTCTGTCCTTATTAAATACATGACCTTACATTTTGTACTGCAGCATTTTGTGTGTCTGCAGTGTACATATACAAAGCCATTCAGTTCTTCTTGTACAATATTCCAGTTCTTTTCTGTGATGATAGTTCAAATTTCCCATCATTATCTCGCTTCCTTTATTTTCATTTTTTCCTTATTCTTTTTTCTTTCTTTTTTTTTAAAATCTTTTATTTTATTATTTCTTTTTCTTTTTTTCTCTTATTTCTTTCTCTTTTTTCCTTTTCATCGCTTCCCTTTTTTCTTTTCTTTTTTTTTTTTTTTTTTAATTTGCCAATTAAAATCATGAATGAGTTCAGCCCAAAGAGCAAAGTCGGATAGATACATCACTACCTACATTCTCCTACTGAATGTATCTTGTTACAACAGCTGAAAAAACTGTTGTCATAATTTTTAGCTAGTGTACATAACTTAGCCTTCTTAGTTTCCTGTCTAGTACTGTAATGATGACCTTACTGAAAAATAGATGGATATCGCAGTGATGTTCCTGTGCCTAAAATTCTTTTATTCTGACCTTTACTTTCTGCTACTTTATTAATTAATTATGAGAATCACTTGTAGATTTTTTTTTCTCTTTATAACCATCAGTAAACTATAGAAGAAGAGGTATATCTTAACAAAGGGAGAGCTCTTCCAAAATAATTCTGATAGCACACTATCTATATTGTCATAATCTGTAAATTTTGTCAACAAATGGTGATAACAGCATTATTTCCATGTGTTTGTGTATTTATATTCATGTGTGCCTTTAAGTACAAAAGTGAACAATTAAGGACCTTTCTAAATTCTGGTAACAAAACCTTAGTTTATCAGTAATGCACAACACAGAAGCTGTTAAAGTAAAGCAGGGTCTTATAACAGGGCTCCCCAAAAGTTCAGACACAAGATTTTAATAGAGACCTTGAAAATATAAGCAGAAAATAATAAGGAAGTTCTCTGGGATATAAGGAACTCATCAGTGATTAATCCAAGACTAAAAGGAATCAACCCTTGAATGTTGGCTGTAAGGTGCTATAGAGAGAACAAAGGGGAGAAAAAAAAAAAACAAACAAACCCACAACATATATAGAACATTTTAATATACTTCAAAATTGCAGACAAAGAATTAAGAAGATGCTGTGAGTAGTAGAAAATGTATTAGACAGAAGTGGACCAGACCATAAAGTGAAGAGGAAAACACCTCACAAACATCACTATTCCCTGCCAATTAAAAAAATAGGGATTCTAGTGATTTTGTACATTATAAAAAGATGTTAGAAAGAGTGATCATGAGATCAGAAAAAAAGAGTAGATACTAACAAATTTGTGTATATTAGTTTTACCTGTTTCATTATTAGGAATAGCAACAGTAATTTATTTAGGACTAACAATAAATACCAGCATTGGTGTATATGGTATGTCTCTCTAGTCCACCTAGTTTGCATTAGGTGTCAAGTCTGTTACCCCCTGATTAGGAACTGGCTGCCAAATATGGGTGCAACAGAGAAAATTGGACCTATGGAAGATTTTCCCTATCTCTTGTATTCAAGACAGCGGACCATATTGTCACCTTTTGTGAGCACTTATATCAGCACAAAACAGGTAAAAGTGTTAATACATTACACTGCAGTAAAACTCATCATTTCTATAATGAAAAAGGTTATACACTATTGAAGAAATCTGAGAATCCCATCTATTCCTCAGATATAAACTCATGAACAATTGTGCTTGTAAAATATTAAAGGGTTTGCTGGGTTTTTCTTTTCTTGAAAACAGACTTTCATCTGCACTCCCATGTATCCTATACCACCATCTCAGATTTTGTCAGGAAGAGTGATTCATATTTCATTTCTCAGAATATACATCATGTTTACTGATTTTTAAAAGTATTTGCTTATCCATTTCGTTTTGCAAAATATGCTTGGATGAGATAAGATCCAGTAAAAAAGTATGGACAGTTTATATGCAGGACTGATTTTCTTCTTCAGTTTCTAATTGCTTTTTATTATACTACAAAGAGAATAATTTTATTTACATAAATTTAGTAGTAGTAGTAGAAGTAGTAGTAATTGTTTAATTCATTTTGACAACCTATGCTTTGTTGTTCAGGTCAAACACAAGTGACAGGTAATTTTTTTTCCCTATATTTGAATGTGCCCTTATAGTCATACACTGATACCTCTTACCAGTGACCAAGAAAAGTCCAAATTATGGAAATTCTACCATCTTTTTCTCATGCATAACTTTTCATGTGTTTCTGTTTCATACTTTCTGAGTTATAGAGTCAAGAAAAAGGATCTGACGTATGCATTCACGATCCAGGTAAATGTACACAAGTTCTCTTAGGTCCTGACTAGATATTATCTATCAAGAATTTACAAAAAAAGAAAAATCTTTGTCATTGGAGAATTTTTTTTTTTCATAATCTCTGCAGAAGCTACTCCCTGAGAAGTGAGAATTTCCATAAAAGCAAAAGAAGCAGCTGTTTATTGAAAAACAGGCAAATAAACAAGAAGTTTAGGCAAGAGACACAGAAAGGAAATGAGATTTGGTAGTTTACTTGTGTTGGAGAACTATCCAAGTGAAAAGTCCCTGAGGTAGAGTAAAACAGATTCTGACTTCATAATTTTGTGAAAAGGCCCTGTTCTGCAAGTGAACGCATCTGTATATTGCAGAGTATTTCAGTTGTCAATCCAAAGAACATTCCGCAAATTTGAATTACTTCAGAATATTCATAGTATTTTGGAAAAGCAACAACTTTGACCTGCTGAAAAACTGTAGTTCAATTTTCTGTCCACTAAGACCCTAATTTCCTAATGTGTTAAATTGATTTTTATCCAGACTAAAGTTTTGGACAGGGTATTCAAAACAAAGTGTATGATTTTCAGTTGTCTCTACTGGCTGGGTTCAAACCATGACATCAGTGCAAGTTTTGGGAGGGGAGAGAGACAATTTGAATTCCTCTTTAGAGTAAGTAAGTTTTAACACTAGAGGTGAGCCTCTTGGTGATAAAAGGACTGTTTTTCTGTGAAGAGGTTCAACAGCTGGAACTTCTTTTTCTGTTGTGTTTGTGTTGTTTTTACTGGAGAACAGACTGGGCAAACGTAATTTGCATACATCTACATTCCACATGTGCTCATGTGATTATTCTGGCATGTCAGCAAGACATCTGAATGTACATTGAAAAGAAGTTAGGGAGGCCACACTGAGGAACACCTTTTTATAATACATGTATTGAAGCAACAAGAGTGACTCCGAACATGCACTACATTGATAGAGGCCTCTATATATACTCAAACAAGTAATGCTTGTTCATTACTTCTCTTCCAGAATTCTAGGCACCACAACTGATCTCAGTCTTGTAGCTTGGAATAAAATGGAGTCCAAGATACATTTCAAGGGTGAGTACATAATGGATTTGAATCACCTAAGTTAATGGACTGAAGGAGGCTTATATCTCAGTTCTGAAATCATGTTCATCATTTTGTGGTCATTTATTCTCATAACAATCTTTGTGGCAGCAATGTCCCAAGCTTACTTTTCTGTTCATATTCAAAAGATAATTTAGCTAATGAATCATAACAGGTTCACAAGAAATTCATACTATATATGTTCCATGAACAAATCTGCTTCTTCTCTGTTCTATTATGCATGAAAAACGATAGATGCTGACTAATCCATCCCAAATCCACCCCCAATTTTTCTTCTAGAAAGCAATTTTGATTGTATAAATAAAGTAATATGCATGGCTATAGTGTTATTATCAATAGCTATAATCTTTCTACGTAAATACAGAAGACAACTGAATTTGTTGAAGAACTGTGCAAGTAATCTAAAGAAACTGAGACTTTAAAAGAACATGGCAGTTTTTAAACTCATTGTTTGTGTTCAATTAAAAAAATGCATAATTTACCTGTATTTATTTATGATTGCATCATATATCTCCTTTTCCTTGTTAGCAGAGTGAACTCCTTTTTTCTGCAACTTAAAAATTGATATCGACATCTCAACAGTATAAATGTATTAATATTTTATTACTGGCCTAAATTACACCTTTTATTCATATAGAGAAGAGAGAGATAATTTACTCATTTATCACTACTAAAACCATTAATAAGTTTCATATCTAGCAATATCCATATAATTACATTTTTAAAGATATTAAAAATTATAAATTTAGATATAATGGGCTGATATCAATGAAGATATTGAACTGGCATTTCCTCAGATTGTGTGTATATACTACTTGAACTCATAGCCTGTAAGGAATTACTAAAGAAGGAGTTAAAAACATAAGTATATTGATTTTACTGTATAAAGTATTTATTGTTTATATTTTTTCTTCAGCATATAGAAGATAATTGCCTTTCAAAACTCACAAATAAAAACATTTCAGAGTCAATTTTGAAATAAGTTGTTCATCTGGTTACTAACTTGCATGCATTGAGAGATAACCTGGAAACAAAAGCATGAGTTTGTACTACTTTTATAACTTCTAAATCATGACTAAGAGCTCTACCTGCTATTGTCATTTGAGCCTGGTCAGCAGCTAAACGCCACGCAGTCGCTCACCCACCCTCCCTCCACTTGGGAATGGGGAGGGAATCGGAGGGGCAAAGGGAGACGCGCGGGTTGAGATAAAAACAGTTTAATAACAGTAACAGAACAATACACTGACAGCAGTATCAGCAGGTAATGTACCATACAGCTGCTCATCACCCACCGACTGACCGACCCCCACCTGTTCCCAGCTAATGACCCCAAAGACACCACAGAAAGCCAGAGCACATCCTGCCTCGCCCCTTCCTTTATATAGTGAACATAATGTCACGTGACATGGAATAGCAGCCAATCCCGGCCCAGCCCTCCAGCTGTGCTCCCCCCGCCCCCGCACACAGGTGAGGGCACTAGGACCTGGGGAGCCCCTGGGGTCTCAGTGTGCTGCAGCACTCCTTCAGCTACCAAAACAAACAGGAACTCTATTCCAGCCCGAATCAGGACACTTGCTCAGAGCCATTGAAAAAAAAAAAAAAAGTAAGTAAATACAAATGGAGTTTCTAGCAGTCAGGAGGGAGGACTAAATAGTAACATTTTTTTTTTTTTAATTATGAAAAAATATTTGCACAAATTATCTCCAGAATTTATATATTTTCTAGACCCCTAAGTTACAGGAGTGTAATATTAGGATTCATAGTTTGAAATTTTATCCTGGCATTAACTTTGTCATTTTTTGTGGACAATTTGTTTATTCTTTTTTTTTTTTTTTTTTGCACAGATCCAAAGGAGCAATTACCGCCACACACATTTAATAGAAAAACCCTAACTGTCAAACACATGAAAATGGAAAGATGTGTATCAACATTTGCCCTACCCTTATGTTTTTAAACATGTTCCTATTCATTAGGCCATAGAAACCTACTAAAGGGTAACATGATACCATCAAGCTCTGAAGAAAGAAGTTAGGACAACAAAATGCCTTTTATATTTCTTAATAATTAATCTGTGTAGCAGAAGAAAACTGGCCATTGGGGATCTTAGAAACACAATTCTCTCCCCTCATGGTATATAGATTTTATGGGGTTACTATTGATTTGAGAATTTCATCCCAGAAAGGGAAATTTCACCCCAGGATCTACAAACCAGTGACCAACTTGCAGAGACACAAATGGATGAGGAAAAGTGTAAAAAACTGGTTAAGACCATTTAGGTGGCATCTTATTCCATGGTCATATCTTGAAGGAAACTGTAAGAGGCAAAATACATTTGATTGGTTCTTCAGATGCTGCATATTATTTCTTATGCTTGAGTTCCATAATCCTTGGTGATTAAAAATATGTTGTATCAGCTTTTCTAACAAGCCAACATTTGTACCAATTAGTTCTACTAGAATTGAATTCTGTTTATGGGTGCACTCAGATGTGACAGGTATACTGCTTTGATTTTCTGTGACTTAAATGTAGCATAAACACTCTTAAAATCACATTAGAGCAACATTCTATGAATTAGCTGTGAACTCTCTTTTTCAGCTGTGTTAGTCTTTGCTAGAGACTGCAAGGAGAAATTATGCTCTTGAATGAGAGGAGACTTGCCAATACATGTTAAATTAATGGTATTTCTTCAAAAGAAGATTTGTGGACTATTTTGACATGTATCATTCCAGGAGTGAAAAAACACATGGAATTATCATGGCCATTTTACTCTATGGAACTTCTCCATCTGCCTCACATAAAATTGCTCTAAAGGTCTAAGCTATACAGTGAAAGAAATATAATTTAATTATACTTAGTCAATTAAATATAAAAAAAAAGTTTTTAAAAATATTCTGGTAATTTGTCAACAAATATATCTTTATTCAGATACACATAAAGAATTAAACTATAAGATTGAATAATTTTTATATTAAATAAAATATTTCAGTTGCCTTAACCAAACCTTCAGGCATGCTGACTTCTAGAACAGAATCTAGAATTCAATTAGACCCTGAGTCCCAGGGCTCCAGGTGAGAATCTCTTTTTTGTCTCCAAGAGCCTTGCGCATTTTTCTGAACACTGTCAAAGCTTCCAGAAAGAGTCCCTCAATACACATCCTCATCCCAACCAGTCACCTGGTGATGAAAAGAAAGAGAATTGTCGCAGGGAGATTGTCACTTCTGTCTTAGAGTATTCCAGACACTTAGGAATAAGGTATGTTATTATATAGACTTTTGGTAATATCTGTGATGTCAATTCCATTTTTTAGAGGTATGATCATCTTAAGTATTATGCATGGTCTATAAGTGCTTCTGACATCAGGTCACTCAGATAACTGATCTCAGGAAAGATCTAATTTCAAGATCAGAGACTGAATGAGTGAAGCATTTTCATTCAGATTTCTTGGATTTAAGTGCCTTAACTCCACATGAAATTATATTATAGAGACCAAGATTTTTTTCTATCTAGCCCCTAATGCCTCTTTATAGTTAATTAAACAGTTTTCAGCTTGTAGCTACTGCCAAATAAACAAAAATCTAATTATGAATACACTTTCCAAATAATAAATTTTCTTTTATTTTGGGAGCTCTGGTTAAGCAATAGAGGTATGATCTAAAATGTCTATCTATTTATCTATCATCTACTTACGTTTGAGTATCATCTCATTGATTCATTCTGAGGAATAGAATTATAGAGACCTTTACTTGGGTCAGATATATACAGGAGGAATAAATTATGTTATCTTCTTCTAATTCATAGCTTAATACTGATAGATTTTGTTTTAAAAATCAGAATAGCCTAACTAATAATTGATTAATCAGGAAAGATTTTCAAAAAGATATAGATATAGATTTCAAAGAGATATAAGTATAGATAAAGATAGATAAAGATAGATACATCTTTCATATATCCACACTTGTCAACAATTCATTTCTTCATGTAGCTATTAAGTTGCTTAAGTAGTCTTGGTATGACCAATTGTTTTGACTTCTAATTAAAAAATAGCTCAGAATTTCTTCAGAAGTTTTTCTTATACTTGATAATGCCTATGAAATACTCCAAACAGAAATATGATAGGGTCAGGTGCTCTGGCCGTGCTCCCTCCCTGCTCCCTGTGCCCTTGCGCACGGGCAGGACATGGAGAGTCGGAGAGTCCTTGGAGTCTCGGTAGCAGCTGAAAACATCCGTGTGCTATCAGCATTTTTCCCATACCAAACCCAAAGCTAAATCCAAAACACAGCACTCATCTAGTCCCTGAAAAGGAATATTAACTCTATTTCAGCCCAAACTAAGACAGCATCCACCCCTTATTCCATATCATGAAACGTCATGCTCACTATATAGAGGAGGGGTGGTTGGGAAGGAGCTGTCTCGCTTCCAGGATTGCAATTGTGGGATCTTGGTATCTCGGGGTCGCTGGCCGGGAACGGGATGGATATTGGTTAGCGGGTGGTGAGCAATTACGCTGTACATTGCCTGTTTATATATTTCTTTTTGTTTTCCCCCCATCATCATTATTGTTCTCGTTTTATTGCCATTATTAAACTGTTCTTATCTCAGCCTGCGAGTCTCCCTTCACCCCTCTAATCCCCTCCCCCATTCCCAGGAAGGGAGGGGGAAGGGAGGGTGATTAGCTGCGGGGGTTGGTTGCTTCCACCCCTCGCCTCTGCGAATCAGGTATTTAAGAATTAAGAGATCCAACATTCAGTACAGAATATGGTATACACATCAACATCAGAACAAAGAGAAAGAAAAACCAGACTGAAAAGAACTTCCCCACACCCAAATAAAACATAACTGACAAAATACTGAGACACAATACAGAACATCCACCCATAGTCCCTTCACCACACCTGAAAAAAAAAAAAAACCTTCCCCACAATTACAACTACAGACATTACAAAGATCATTCCACTAACGGAGTTCAGTCTGTATTTTGCTCATTACCTCTCCCAATTAATATCCTTATCAAATCGCAACCCTCTGCCCCACGTTGGGCGCCAAAAACTGTCGTGGTTTAGGCCTGATTGGCAGACAACCACAATGCAGCAGCTCTCTCTCCCTTCCCCTCCGGCAATGAGAAGGGACAGAGAGCCAGGCTTGGGGTTCAAGATAGGACTGGGATGGGGAAAAATCCCCCTTTTATTATCACGAGCAAAAGGCAGACTCGTTAGGGGAAGAAAAAAAACCCATACATTTATTACAGGCACTAACAACACATAACAGAGTAGGACAGTGAGAAGCATTGCCACATCTTGAGAACACCTTCCCCCCACCCCTCCCTTCTTCCCGGGCTCAGTTCTGCTCCCGATATCTCTACCTCCTCCCTCAGTGGGGCAGGGGCAGGGAATGGGGGGTGCAGTCAGTGCTGCCACTTCCTTCATCTTCGGTGAGGGGTTTCTGAAACTTGTTCCTCCTGCTCCATCGTGGTCCCCTCTCACAGGAGACAGTCCTCCACAAACTTTCTCCGACATGAATTCTTCCCATGGGCCGCAGCATTCCCCACACTGCTCCGTCATGGGCCACTAACTTTCTCCAACTGGATTCTCTCCCACGGCTGCAGCCCTTCCCGAGCTGCTCCGGCGTGGGACTCCCCTGCATGCTACAATCCTCCCAGCGCTGAATTACAGCAGCGGGGCTACCTTTTCCCATGAGACCCCAGCCTTCTTCGGGCACAGAACCTTGATCACCGAGCAGGAGCAACAGGCCATAAATCAATGTCTGCTACACTGTAGATCTTCATGGGTGGCAGGGGGGGCCGGCCTGCCGTCTCCCCACAGGATACAGGGGGGGTCTCTGCTCCGGCACACCTCCCCCCTCCTTTCTTCCTCCGTTCCTCCACTGACCTTGGTGTTCACACAGCTGTAACAACTCCTCCTCACAAGTCCGACTGCCCATCACCACGTCCCTTCTTAAATACGTTATCGCAGAGGCGCAGCCAATTGGCTCAATTTCCCAAACAGAAGTGGAGTTGACGTGGAGCTGGGGGAGCTTCGAGAAGCTTCTCACAGGGGGCCGCCCCGATAGCCCCCTCCCCTGCCACCAAAAAACTCCACCACTCACTCAGAACCACATATTAAAAATTCATCATGAAATTGCAACAGTTTGAATGCCTTTCCACATTGCCTTAGTTACATGACATTCTTCTACCAGTAGCAGGAATCCTTTTGTATGCAATCAGTAGCAAAACTTTATACTAAAAAGTATGTGAGGAGATGCAAAGAAAAAAACTGCTAACTTTCCTATAAAGCAAAAGACTCAAATATAAAGTTTTTAGGAAAAAAGTTTTATTTTAAATGATGATATGATTCATACCATTTGTATAACAGTTATAAATAAGTAGCTTTACTCTATACACTGTTAAAACATGACAACGTGAATATTGGTGAAGCTATGGTCATGGAAACAGATTACATATTATTACACAGCTGGACAACAAACATGCTTTAGGGAAGCAAGCATTGTTTTTTCTCTAATTTAAGCTTTCACTTGCAAAACACTGGGTTTTGTTTGCTTTTGTTCTGTTTTCATTTAGGGTGGTTGAAGAATTAGGTAAGTGAAAAATATAACATAGCTAGGAAAAAAAAAAGTGGAGATTCATATAAAACAATTCAACAAGGTAGTATATCTGGAGTCTGAGCTTTGGTATTGTTAATACAACAAAGTGGCATTTAATACCTAAAGTAATGAAAATATTAAACTATTTGACAATAATAAAACAGCAATAATAATACAAATAACTGAAAATGAGACCAAACAAGTATCTTTGGCAGACACAGTATTTCAATGCACTATTCTACTACCAACCAACAAACCTCAGGGGTATAATTATTTCCCTTCAAATATGGAATATTCAGTAGTTATAAGTCCCAGTGTCTCTTTTAACATAACTGGCAAAAGAAATTAATTGCAGGGGGTGGGGGAGGAAACATGGGACACACCAAGCCAAAACAACAAAAAATCTATGTGAATTTAATTAAAAGAGTAAGTGTTGTTCACTTATACTCCAACAAAGACAACAGTGAATCCTAAAGCATTGGACTCTAATTAGAGCTATAAATAATGTACAAAAATCATGTATTCTTTTTACAAGCTATTTTGCCTATAGTTTTTACAGATTTTCTCAGTATCAAGTTATCACTTTCTGTAAACAGCAAACCTGCTACTCCAGCGTTCTGATGTCATTTTCAGCCTCATGGCATGTGCTGGGTTTCTGTGGTGCAGTTTTGCATTTTTTTTGGTAGTGGGAGAGGGAGGTTACAGCAGTGCCCCCTGTAACAAGCTTCTTGAAAGCTCCCCTGGCTCCAACTCGGACCCTCCTCTGGCCAGGGCTGAGACAATCAACTGCGCCTGTGATAATGTATTTAAGCAGGGGAAGGTGAGAGGGGGTTGGGACTGGTGAGGAGGAGTTGTGGGAAGGACGAACACCGAGGTCAGCATAAGGAAGGAGAAGGACCTGGGGGATGGTGCATAGGATCAGAGACCTCCTTGTATCCCGTGGTGAGACGGCAGGGCCGACCCCCTTCCAACCATGGAGGTCTGCGGTGCGCTGGGAGGGCTGCCACACGCGGGAGTGATCCACGCCGGAGCAGTGTGGGAACGGCTGCGGCCCGTGGGGAGGGCTCACGCCAGAGAAGGTTCATGGAGGACTGTCTGCAGTGAGAGGGGAGCCCCGGGGAGCAGGGGAGGGATGTGCGGCGTTCACCCCAACTCCTGAGAAGGAAGGAGCGATGAGCTGACTGTAACCCCCATCCCCTGCCCCCTGCGCTGCTGGGGGAGGAGGCAGAGAGATCGGGAGCAGAGCTGATCCCGGGAAGAAGGGAGGGGTGGGGGAGGTGGTTTTGGATGTGGTGGTGCTTCTCACTGTCCCCACCTTGTCTGTTTGTTAGCAGTCGCAATCGCGAATAGAATTTATCTACACCCAGCAGATAAGCAGGCACTTCTTTATTCCAGCGCTGGGGTACACGGGGGATAACTCCACCAAAGACGTGTTCATCGATAGGTACAAAGCACAACATATTTATACACTTTTTCAGCAGAGTCATAGTTACATAAGATCAATAATTCCATAACGTTTAAGTTGACCTTTATAATGATTGGCTTTTAGTTACCTCACCTTCCCTATATTCCTATTCTGCAGAAATCATTGGTCATCCTCACTAATTGATTTAAATAGAATGGGGGGAGGGCAATGATTAGCATATTCATGTTATTTCTTGGAAATTATTATCATATGCAAATGTCTCTGACACATGCGTGGTTATACTGGATGGGGGTCTCTGGTGGTCGTTGATAGTCTTCATCACTGTGTCCGCTTGATTGAACTCCATCCTTGCGCATGCTCACTCCACCTTTGGTTAATGTTCACCTCTCCCTTGGCCGATCTTTCCAACCAAAACAGTTTTCCTCAGGTACCTATTGTTTCAAGTCAAGATCCATAACCAGTACCCATTGCGTTAATTCAGAGTCCATGACGATTCTTATAATGTTCAAAGCACACAGCATACTAGTTGCTTAATCCTAAGGGCCTTAGTGTACTTTATATTCTCATAGCTACTGTAGCTTCATGTTAAATCAAAATCATACTTTTAAACTAAAATCAAAATAATATTATAGGATTCAAACTGTTTCATTAAGGTAACTGCAACATGTTAAGTGTTATTTTGTTAGCATCTGTATTACAGTGATGTTTTCTTTTTCTTCCCCTAACGAGTCTGTCTTCTGCCTGTAACTATAATGGGTGAGTGACTACTCCCAGTCCTTAGATGGATTCATGGAGTCGTCCGTGTTCCATATTCTCCCCACCTGGATCTCTGTGATGGGGGAGGTAATGAGTGAGCGGCTGTATCGTGCTCAGTTGCTCTCTGGGCCTAAACCACGACATGAAAAAAGTAGTGGCTTTATCTTGTCTAGAGCCCCAAGGAAGTTTGGAAGTAACAACCTATTGAGATCTTTCCCAGTCAAAACTATTTGCAGGAAGCAAACATAATGTTATGTGAATATAGTAACTCATTAAACCAGCAAGGTAACAAGCACTGTAGATATTTTTAGGAAAAATGGAAACCTCCCTGAAGCAATACATTTACTGTTACATCCTTAAATGTTTACTGGTCAGCTGAATTCTTCTGTGAGCTCTTAATTCCAGGTATCAGGCTTTATTTAGTAGTTTTTTACATTATTTTTATTATTACTACTATTGCTATTAAAACTATCGTTACTGTGATAAATAATAGAAGAGTTTTGCTTTTGCTAAAAGTAGTTAAACAATTACTTTTACTGAGTTAGGCTAAAGTTATTATTAGTACAACGATCCAAATTTTAAGAAAAGTAAAAGAATTTACTACTGGGAAAAGAAAAGGGGGGGAATTGATCAGAGGAAACACCAACCCAATAGCCCCCCCCCCCCTTCTTGGGATGCTCACCGGATGGTCCATATCAAAGGATGGTAACTCCTTTGCAGTGGAATGAGAAAGAACAGGATGGGCCACCTCTGGTATCTCTTGTCCTTGAGATAAGAGAGGAACTGAAATCACTGAGCCATAAAGACAAAGGAGCTGCAAATTAGCCCAAACTTGAAGGACAAGGTGTACTGACTACAGGACTGAGTTTGTGCAGAAGTAAGGGTCAACCAGTGAACACAGTGAAGAAGACTATAAGCCTTCATCTGAAGACCCCTGCCCACGACCACCAGGGAGAACTGTGCAAGCGCGATGGGAGGAATTTGGGGTGGGGGATATGTTAATGATTTCTCGGAACTAATTGTAATATTCCCACCCTATTCTTGGAGTAGTGATGCATATGTATTAGAGTAGATGAATATGTAACCTTTTATACAATAAAAAGGAGCCCCTTTGGATCCAGAGGGCGTGCCACTGCTCCCAGCGCTGTATTCTTTGCTCCACTGACTTTGTCCTCAATAAAACATTTTTATATATATATGTGGGCTTGTTTCTCACATTGCTATTACCACTAATATTACCATTACTATTAATATTACTGTTATTACTATTATCATTATTGGCGTATCTGTCAGTTGTTATAAGTTAACATTCTTTCACAGATCCTGGCCTCGCATATGTACAGTCCTTGCTAAATATTTCCTAGGCAATTTTCTAATAACAAGAGCCACATTGTCAAAACTGGGATCTAAAATAAGAGTCTTAGGTAAAACGGAGATTCTTTTTAGTATTGGGTTTGCATGGCAAGGCTTTGGTAGCAGCGGGGCTACAGGGGTGGCTTCTGTGAGAAGCTGCTAGAATGCCAATGCCACCGGCTCCAAAAAGGACCCACCAATGGCCAAGTCCAAGCCCATCAGTGACGGTGGTAGCACCTCTGTGATAACCTATTGAAGAAGGGGAAAAAAAAATGCTGCAGAGCAGCAGCCAGGAGTGAGAATATATGAGAACAACCATGAAAACACTCAGGTCAGTGAAGAAGGTGGGGGAGGATGTGCTCCAGGAGCCAAAGCAGAGATTCCCCTGCAGCTTGTGGTAAAGACCATGGTGAGACAGGCTGTGCCCCTGCAGCCCATGGAGGTCCATGGTGGAGCAGACAGCCACCACAGGGTCCTGTAGGACCCTACGCCAGAGCAGGCAGATGTGCCCAAAGGAGGCTGTGACCCTGTGGGAAGCCCACACTGCATCATGATTCTGGCAGGACCTGAGACCCTGTGGGGGACCAACACTGTTGTAATCTGTCCCTGAAGGACTGCAGCCCATGAAAAAGGACCCATACTGGAGCAGTTTGTGAAGAACTACAGCCTGTGGGGAGGATTTACATTGGAGAAGGTTGTGGAGGACTGTCTCCCATGGGAGGGATCCAGCGCTTGAGCAGGGAAAGACTTATGATGAGGAAGGAGCAGCAGAGACAACATGTGATGAATTGACCACAACCCCCATTCCATGTTCCCCTGTACCACTTAGGGGGAGGAGATAGAGAAATCGGGAGTGAAGTTGAGCCCAGGCAGAAGGGAAGTTTGAGAGGATGATGTTTTAAGATTTGGGTTTATTTCTTACTACCTTACTCTAATTTGTTTGGTAATAAATTACATGAATTACCCCAAGTCAAGTCTGTTTTGCCTGTGGCAGTAACTGGTGAGTGATCTTTCACTGTCCTTACCTTGACCCATAAGCCTTTCTTACTATTTTTTCTGCCCTTGTCCAGCTGAGGATGGGGAGTGATAGAGTGGCTTTGGTGGGCACCTGGCATCCAACCAGGATCAACCCACCACACCTTTATAGTTAATGGAGAGAATTAAATACTTCTGAAGTTGATAGAAAAGGCATATATGATAGATTCAGCCAGTGTGAGGGTTGTCACACATCTGTCTGGGAACAGGTCCTTGCATGAAAATGAAAACTAGATGCCTCTGTGTAGTGGGGAAAACACTGGTGTAAGTTCTGTGGATACCAAATGCAGAAAGGAGAGGATGAGAGGATGTGGCATAACTAGAGTCTTATGAGTTGAGCTCCCAAAAAAGGAACAAAGGAGATATCGTGACACCCTGGTCATTTTGAACATTTAATTGTTTTATCAAAAAATTATTTAACATAAATGGCATAATATTTTCAAAAGTCAGAAGTTAATTATTTTATATCACTCCTAAATATTAGGGCTGAGAGAGGCTTTCTTCAATCTGTTTTTCATTCAGCAAAAAGAAATGGAGAGGACACTTATTTATGAGGCCTCATCATATACTAGCATGTTTTTGGGATATGGTAACAAGGGCTATTAGACTAAGATAGGCAGGCCTAGAGCTAAAGATTTAATTGCATGTACAGGTAAAATGAACTATGATGGCATCATGAGGATGATTTAGTTGTTTACAGATAAATATCTAGAACCATTTGAGATGTGGTAGATCGTCAGAGACATCTCATGTTGTTCATAGAATTTCACAACCTTTGGGAGATCTATATCCTTCTAGAATGGCAGCTAGAGGCCAGATAGGGCAACCACGGGGATCTCACATGTCACTGGCTGCTATATTTATATAACTGAATTAAGCCTGATGTGTCAGCTCTATTTCAGTGAAATCAATATTCTGATACCTTTGTTAGATTTTAAATAATAGCTGTCAGATAGGACTCTTGAAGATTTAGAAGGATGTCCCTGCCTGTGTGAGCCAGAAAAGACTTTGGCAGGAAGCAGGTAGGGAACATATGGGTATATCAGGAGTCTAACCTAGATAGCAGAGGGGCTCATCGGGAAGAGTTTACCGATTTCTGATATCTATGTCAGGACTTAATAACTTTTTATTTCTGAATTAGTTGATATTTACACCAATGTCTTCTGTATAGAATAGTTTGCTTTTCTGGAGCTGGTAGACTTGTGCTAAGAAGAGTACTCTATAGTGGGCTTAGTTATTTTTGTTGCTGAGCCATAGAACTGTATGAAGTTCTGTCATAAAAATTCTGCATCTGTACTGGAAAAGAAAAAAAGGAAGATTCATGCCATATCTGAAAAAACAACCAAACAACCAAACAAAACCTTGTCAAATTATGTTTTAATTACTAGATACAATCCTTTGAGAAACACCTGGAGAAAGTAAAATGTCCTAAACAGAGATAAAACTATTTATCTTTCAGATTGATATAATATTATTGAAGCCATTAACTATTTGTACTTCAACTTTCAATTGAATTACATCTAGAAATCCAAAATTACATTTTGCATATTAAGTTTATGTAGCTGTGTTTAGTACTTGTATTCTGGTCTTTAGGGACATGTTTTCTTAAGGAATATACAATCTGTATCTTGATCTGTCTGGCAACCAGCATTGCAGGAATTAATTCTCACTTTACATTATAAGAATTGTAAGAATTAAATTCTCTGCTAGCTTAGCTCCATTTGAAGTCACTGAAATAATGTCAGGAGAAAATGTGGCAGTGTTTCCAGGTATTCTGTGATTATTTTAACAACCACCATTAGATAGTTTATTTTAAATATATGCTGTTCTATATCCTCTTTTTCCATGCAAAGATATTACAAAAAATGGTTGGTTTTCCTGGTTAATTTATGCAGTCGTGCAGTCCCCCTTTAGTATGTTGGACTTATAGTTAGTATGTTTATTTTTTCACAAGTAATTACATTCTGCCCGATTTCTGTTACTGTCTTTGCACTTATAATGCCCAAATGTTTTAAATAAATTAAAATAATGAACATTTATCCAGTTACACTGAGGGTGATTCTTCTTCATTAAACAGTGATGTTGACTGATGTATCTATGTCTCTCAGAAGCTTTTTAGAACAGTTGTCCCCTGATTGCTTTTTCAGCATCACTTCTTTTTGTGTGTGTATGTTGTCTAGTTTTCTCTAACTGTACAATGTGTTATGAGATTTAAAGTATCATCTAATTAGAGGTTAATAGTATTGAGTGTTGGCTCCAAACACCATTTAGAGACTATGATCTGAACTGTATGCTTTATAAATAGCTAATTGTTTAATCTGACATTGCTCATCTATAGAAAGGAAATGGATAAGAAATCTGATCTTTATTTGAATAATAATTTCATTAGAATTTCCCAGACAAACCGTCATCTCACACCAGGCATTTACTTCTGGTAAAGTACATTCTTATGTGTTGCAGCAACAATGTGAATAACAATATTTGTTATTTTCTTTAATTATATTTTTGTCCACAAGATATAAACCCTAAAATATCTAATAAGACTTGTAAACCATCAGCTAAGTTTCCAGCACTGTTTTCTAAAAATAATTACACTGCTCTGCAGCCCATCCCAGGAGTACTATCTTATCTCTATGGTCATTATATATCCTCATCCTAAATTTAAGTCAATTAAAGCAGTTAAGCCAGCAGACACAGCAGTTTGTGTAGCTTTCCTGGGCTCTGTTTTGTAATCTTTTAGATCTCCTGGGAACTCTCCAAGCTCACTAGAGGACTTGTGGGAGGTCTCTGAGGAAGGAGGTCTCTGCTATTGGGGAAGGATTACCATGGGGGGCTGTGACTGTCAAGCTCTAGCAGCTTCTAACAAGCTCTGTGAACTGTACTTGTCCACAGGGATCAGCTTTTGTCAATGCTGACCCATGGTGAGGGATGGTCAGGCGCCCTTGCAGCAGGTGAAAGAGAGACAGCCACATAAGGGCTGGTCTTGAGTACAGCTCATGGAGGCAGCTAATAGATGTAGCCTTCTGTGCAGAAACAGGTCAGGAGCTCTGTGAAGCGTAGTCACAACCTCAATATTTCTTCCTTTAAGGAAGGAGCCAGTGGCAAAATAGAAAATTCAGTGATGGTGATGAGATGCTGCACAGCAGTTACTGGAGAAGCTGTCCCTGTAACATCAGAGGCTTTGACCCAGACAAAGTTCCTGAGGAAGGACACAGCTATGCAACAAGATAGGTAGGGGCTGTAGGGAGTGTCTGTGTCCTTTTGCTGGGGCAGGGAGGAATACTTGTCTGCTGGAGGTGGGCATACTAGTGGACTACCTGTGTTAACAAATAAAGGAGCTGGAAGAGATCAGCAGACTGTCTTGTCTCTGATGCTACAGAGATTGACTGGATCTTCTCTAAGACCCTGCAGCTTCAAGAACCTGAGTTCAGAATCCTGAGGGGAAGGGAAAAGGTAAATAACAGGATTACAGCCCTGGACTTTGAGAAAAGACTTTAACCTGCTCAGGGACCTGCTTACAAGAGTTCAACAGGAGATGGTCCTGGACAAAAGAGGGGTCTAGGAGTGCTGGTTGAATTGTTTTGTTTGGGTTTTGGGGCGGGGTTTGGGGTTGTGTGTGTGTTTAGAATCACCTTCTTCAAGATCAAGAATAGTCCATCATGATGATTAGATTATCAAGCAAATGTGGCAGGAGGCCTGTGTGAATGAAAAAAGACATCCTCACTAAATTCAAACATCAGAAAAAAAGATGTGGAAGTAGGAGGAATATAGACACTGTCTGAACATGTGAGGATGAGTTTTAGAAGACTAGATCCCACCTGATATTGAATTTGTCAAGGATTGTGAAGGACAGTGGGAAGGTCTTCTACAGATACATCTGCAGTAAAAGGAACTTAAGAAAATATGGCCCCCCTGCTGAATGGGGGCAGAGGAGCTGGTGACAGAGGAATTTAAGTCATTGAATATCTTGACCTGTTCCTTCACCTTGGTCTTGACTGGCAATATTTGCCTTCAAAAGTCCCAGGCCTCTGAGACTCATGGGGAGGTCTGGAGCAAACACAGGATTGCAGGAGAGCTGGACTAGATAATTTTCCCTTCCAACCTCAACCATTATGCAAGTCTGATGTCAAGTTATAAGACAGTAGATTCCACACAGGAGACCGTTTCATTATCACAAATATTTTTATTCTATGCATAAATATTTTCACATAAAATGAAATAGATAATTTTTGGACTGCAAAATTGTTCTTAAGAAGGACTCCAGATAAAGATACAGAAGTACAAAATGGGAATTATACACTTTCATCACAGTGGAATGCTTTGTCATGTCTTATGTTGTAGTTGTCATACATGCTTAATTTCATGATCCATATCTTTGCTAAAAGTTGATCTAATTTTACCTGTCACTTCATGACATTTTACAAAATACTTAAATATATAATGATGTGCAATGAAGATACATTTCATTTTTGAACATCAGTGTTTATCTTTCCAAATAAATTCTATTTAAATGAATCGAGCAAATGAATTAGTCATGGAAAGCAATTTTCTTGGAGAATTAACAGAGGAATCTGTTTATCATGGGAAACGTTTCCTTTATTTTTTTATTTTTTTGTCATTAGAAAACATGGAAATTCAGAACAACTCTGTCAACCAATTTCTCTCATGAAATATAGTATCTTTAAGACATAAAAATTTACATTAGAGAGCTTTTCATAAACCTGTTACAAATATTTCAGCCACTTAATGTTAACACTTTTTCCTGATGGGCCTATTCTTTTTAAATAATTAATAACATTTGTATA
Source organism: Tyto alba (assembly GCF_018691265.1). Classification (NCBI taxonomy): domain Eukaryota; kingdom Metazoa; phylum Chordata; class Aves; order Strigiformes; family Tytonidae; genus Tyto; species Tyto alba. The sequence continues at coordinate 70,860,116 of NW_024881282.1, read as the reverse complement.
AATCAATGTCTACTAAAGATTTTGACAGGGCATTATATGTTATTTTGTCAATAACTGTAACTAGATTTACAAAAAATACCAATACATTTCATACAGCTGCAGTCATCTCCATGGAAAAATAAAGGAAGAAAAAAATCTTCCTGTATTCTGGAAAACAAAAAGTAGTCTATGAAATGTGCAATGTAAACTTACTACCTTTACAGGCAAAGTATGTATTTAGTAAAACATTTTTGATGGGAATGAGAACTAAGTGGGAAAACACTACTGTCTTTAAGTTAAATTTTCTAAGGCAATTTAATGTCCTATGACATTTAGGTACTGCCAGAATATTTATTCACAGATATGATTCATTAAACTTTGGTTTCTACATGAATTTTTGATTTTTAAATTTCCTGGTATTATTCATTTACCTTTTTTCTTTTTCAGGGAATTAAAAAGTTCCCATAATGAAATGTATTGTAAAACAAGTGGAGAAAGTGTTCACTGGGCTTATAGAAAAGGATAATTAAACTAAGCTCATTTCTTTCCAACTGATTTTATTTTCATGTTGAATCCACCCATACATCTAAATTTTCTATTTTGCCACTGGCTCTTTCCTTAAAGGAAGAAATACTGAGGTTGTGACCTTCAGGGATATAGGAGGGCTTGGAAATTTTCTGGGCACACATTGACATGTAGATTCAGATAATTTAATTTCAAAATTAACTAGTTAGGTATTTGTAAAAATTTAAATTTTAAAATTAATTTCATTATGATTAATGTCACTTTTTAAGGAAGGCTATATAGCACTGGATATTAAATCTTCATGCTATGTGCAGCCCTGATTCAGTTGAAAAACAGACTTTAGGTTTGACACAAATCTAAGATTGAATCCTGATACATATCTGCCCTGAGAGCGCCTGAATTCCTTTGTTTGTCAAACATTGATGTTGCTGCCCTTGTACATTCTGAGAGACATTAGTCTCTTACTGAAAGATATCACAATGTGAGGTCATGCTATTCATCACCTTCTGCAGTGGCCTTATTTAACTCATTATTAGCAGTCATCCACCTGGTGTTATCAACTATACATAAGGCATCCCCAGTTACTACGGTTTGCATTTTTTATCTCAGAAGTGTATGTGAAAAGGGTAAAACCCATTTCATTAATCAGTTCGCTATTGGCTAGACCTCTAAAGATGTTTGAGAATGTAAATTATTTTTTCTGAAGTCACTTGGAATTTGTACTCACAACATTGCCTCCATATTTACCTTTGTAAACGGTGGGAGAAGAGGAAAAAAAAAAACCAAAACAGTCAAAATCTAGACTATGCTAATTTTGGGCATCAGACTTCATCACTTTTAAAGAGGATCTACTAATAAAATAAAGATTTGAGGGTAGCAAAGCATGCTTTCTCTAGTCTGATGGAATAATCAACAATTGTTTTAAGTGAAGTGGCCACCATCAGCAATTCACATGCTTAACTTGTTCCAAATGTCTGAATTATATAGTGCAGATCTAAAGACAGAATTGCCCCCAAAGGATGCCACTTTAGGAGTCTCTCTTTCGTTTGTGGCAAAGTGATTCATAGTTTAAATTAAGAACTTCTAGAACCCTGCAGGGTGAAGCTACTTCACTGACTTCTGTGATTCTCAGAAGTAATTTTTCTTTCTCTCAGTTTGTGCTTTAAAACCCATGGCAGACATAAGCTTTCACAGAGGAACATGAGAACAAAACCTAAGTTGGGACAGCTTTGAGAATAAAATCTAGGGGGGCAAACAAATGTTGCTGGAGACACTTCTGTAAACTATGCAGATCTTCAGGATAATTTGCATGTTTTTTCCTCCTGTTGATTGATTAACATGTTCATTCCTACTATTCCTCTGCTTCCTATATTTTTCCCACAATTAAGATAATTGGCCTTGATGGCAACACAGTGCACGACTGATGTGTTATATAAATACTTCAACAGTATCGTTTGGGAACAGTGGAAAATATATCTTTCAGTGCCATGCTTTGTCATAGTTTCCAAAAGAAAGAAAGTGTGGCAATTAGAGCTGTTGAACTGTATAGGAATTATATAATGTTATTTACAAAATTTGAACTGGGGCAACGTCAGAAATATACTTATGGTGAAGAAAAAATTTGCACAAGACTGGAAAAACCTGACTCCTTCCACCCCGCCTCCCTGACTTTCTTTTGTCACTTCTCTGTTACTGTGCAGATCTTCCCTTCTCATTTTCATTTTGCACATCATCATATGACCTTACTGAAAGTTAAATGAGACCTTTTTTTTGATCATTTTTGGTAAGCAAATCATCAGACATTAATTTCAGACAAATACATTTCCAACCTTAAGCATTCAGAAAACTGTACCAGATCTCAGAAAAAATGGCTCTAAAAAGAGAAATATGATAACTTTTAAAAGAAATATTCATTGTATTTCTCATCTGATTTTGAAATTTTTGCATGGATTTGATGCCTGCTTTTCAACTTTTCTACATAAATTTCTTTCTCTGAGAAGGAAGATTTATTTTAAGAAAAGTAAATGGAGGTAAAGATGGCAGCATGGAACTGCAGAAACTGAGACTTGGGGGGAAAAAAAGAAGGATGTAATCCTAACATATTTCTAAGCAAAACCAGTTCATAGTGGACTTGCATTTTGTTGCCTTTTCTCTTCAACTTACTTCTCCTTCATTGTATTATGACTCAGTATTTTTTTTTCTATACCATTTTCTATACCATCCATCTCACACTGTAACTTTCTGTTACTTTTTGTTTCCTTTCTGTTGATTTTTGTCTTCTAGAATGACATTTTAAAAGTTTTTAACATATATATGCTTTCAAGCATACAGTTCCCCTTTTCTTTCTGTTAATGTCTTATGATCCTCTCTTTAATTCCACAAATGGTCTCTCTCTTTCTGTGTTTCCCTTGTGCCTATCTGGGCACAAGCCAACATACTGGCTTGATGTTTTATTTCTGCATTTCAGCATGTGAACTTCAGTTCTCTTTTTTTCTGAAAAAAACTTCAGGTTAAAAGAACACTGGCTGACAGTTCTTCTGAGTGTTTTTCAATGGGAATAATAGTTGAAAAGGGCAATGATCATTCACCCTATTGTCAAAGTTGCAGTCATACGAAGCAACTTTCTTCAAATAATTTGTATTGCAATTTATGTTGTTGATTATTGAACTACAAACCACTATTATTCACCACTTTCCACTTAGTATGGAACCATGGGGAAATTATGTTATTCCTGGCAAGGAAAAAAATGTTTATGTTATAATAAATTATATTATAATAAATTGCATCATACTCTTAGTATCTCATTTGAGGAAATGCAATTGTCCACAGAGGTTTATCTCCACTAGTAAGATAAAAAGTCTTGTTTGTAACAAACTGTGCTTCCCTAAAATACATTTGGGAGATTGGAAAAGCATAATCAGGAAAATTCTGAGAAGAATTTCACCCTCACTAACAATTACGCATGACTATTTGGGATAAAAATATTTCTGAGGTGATTTCAGATAGATTCAGACACCAGCTGTCAACATATGACAATATCTATACAATAAAATGGGGACTTTAATGAAGAATTAAAAGAATAGAACAACCAAATTTCTAAGTTATACTTGCTAAAGCAGAAGTTCCTAACACATAGAGTTTATTCTGGTGAAAATCTGTCCTTTGAGCCTTGTCTAAACCCTAAAAATGACCTTGAAATATTTTTTTAGCACTCTTCATTCAATAAGTAAATATAAGGCAGCATCTTTTAAAGTTGTTCTGTTGACTCATTCTTATCAGAGAACAGAACACTGACAGTGTCCTACAGTTTGGTAATACATAAAGGAATTGTGACACATGATTATCACAGCACTTTTGGGAAGGGAAGCCTTATCTTCTAATTCCCTGTGCATTACCGTTGATACTGATACAGAAGAGTGAAGGTTGTATGTAACAGTCTACTTCATCTTTCAACCATTTCCTGTAAAATATTCACTGGCATAATTCCTGCCCTTGATGTCAAGAGTAATTGCACAAAATTAAGGGCAATGGAAAGCTCTCGCAAGCACATAGATACACACATAATTCATGGAAAGAAGATCAGTCATCAACACCAGCAAAAATCAGGACTCCTCACCATTGCCAAGGAAATAGGTAAACAGCTAAGCACAAGAAAGAATTATCTGGGAGTTTGCAGTACAGAGCTATACCACAGCTGTCCATGTCTGTGCTTCAACACCTCATAGCAAAGGCAGCTTATTCCACTTTCCTTAATGTCAAGCTTCCTGTTTTATTACGGTGTTTGCTGAAAGTAGATTATTTGAAATAGGGTACATTTGTTTTAAAAATATAAATTAATGGTCTAAACTTACTGCAGAATGGCAACTTGCAGGATCCCATCTCTAAAGAATAATACTTATTAGAAGCATTTAAATGCATCTTTGTATTTCTAGATTGGCAAAGAATGTATATTCATTTCCCTAATTCCTTCCACCTGAAGGTATTAAAGCTCTTTACAAACTTGAATGAAGACTTACTGTCCTATGTGAGGTAAGTAAATATAATTATCCTTATTTTACTGATAGAGAAATTGAGACTTTGGTAAGACTGACTGGAACTATCATATTGGTACTGAAATTAGAGGCTATATCACACTTTTCTACCTTAGTAAAGTTCTATCATTGTTATTTGTTGAATATTTAATGCTGAAATTTAAAGCAGGAATACTGAAGTTTGATAGCTGATACAAGAATTAATTTTAAGTGTTAAAAATATCCAAAAATGAACTATAGCAAAATCCATAACAATTTGTAAGAACAGTATTAGTTCATAACTATCACCAGATAGTAATCTGTTATCAAAAAAAAGATAAGAAAGTTGCTCAGGGTGATTTAAATTTCAAAAGTGACTAAACTGGATGTCTTCAGTTTGAAAGGCCTCCTGAAGAGGCTATTTTTTGGAAAGAGGTTGATCTCTTCAGTGCCCTTAAGGGTATGAGACACTCAAACAGTGAATCACCCTTAATTCCTAGATATTTTTTTTTAATCTGTAAGGTCTTTGGACCAGATAATGCCTGTTTCATATAATGTTTACACAGTGCCTGTCTCAGTGGAATAACGATAGTGAAATAAATAATACATCATAAAAACTTTGCCATTAATCACTATATCAGATTCTTAAAATCATATCAGATTGTTTAAAAATAATTATCTTTTTCTCTTACAGTATTAAGCAAAATAAAGTTAAAATAATTATATGCAGAGCAATAATAAATGTAATTAGAATATTGTACCTTATAATTGTCAATATTAATACACAGTAACATTTGTAATTCCCAGGTCTAATAATAATATTTATAATCAGAAGCTTCTGGCAAAAAGAAGGCATAATACTTTATTTTGAAGGCCTTTTTTTCTTTTTTTAATTGGCCTGTATAATTGTCTCCTTTTCCACTAACTTTGTTATTTAAAATTCATATGATTTTTATATCAGTTTCAGATCCATCAGAGCATGAGCATTTTACAATTCGTACATGAAATATTAACCTGCAAGCAATGCCATATTAACACAGCCCTTTGTACTGTGTGGAGACTAAATTATTAATACTGAAACAAAGAAAGAATAAATAACCAGCATGAGACACAGCAAACTACCATTTTAGGCACAAAGCATGTTCTTACTGTTTGTTATTCATTCCTTTTCAAATAGTTTATTTATGTTTAAAATATAAACCCTTCTTTCTAATTAAAGGGAATAAATCTTTACCTTTTTTTCCCTTTTTTTTTTAATCCTCTATTAAATTTAGAATTAATTTTAGAATTAATACTCTAGCCTTCTGTTGAGACCGATAACCTTTCCTTCATGAGAGAACATTAAAGTAACATTCTTCACACCTGGAAGATCTGTATGCTTACAGATTGCTGTAGTTGTATATTCACTTGGAATCCAGCTGAGAAATGATGCAGTACACTTGTTCCTTAGTGAAAGTCATAAACCAATTAGGTAGTGAATAAATATAAGAGTAACATTAGATTCAGTAGTGGATAAAGGAGATTATAAGTAAATATTTTTAGCATCTTCCACACATGTAATTAATGCTGATGCAGTTCTTTTTTTATAGTTAAGAATTTCATGGTTGTGAGTTGTGGATGAAGTCTTTATTTAATTACAAATATAATTTATGCCTGAACATGGGGTGCTTATAGCTTTTTTTTTCTTTTTTTTTTTTTTTTAATATTTAAACTACTTTAAGTATTTGGCTCCTTAAAATTGTGTAGCCATTTGTTTTCAAATGCACACTGAGCTCTGAAATGTTTTAGTTCATAACTTCATGTGAAAGACCATATCATTTTCAGAGTGAGCGCTTCTGAGTTCTTCATAACCTTGCTCACTTATACCTAATATGCCAGGTAGGCAGTGGTAGGATCAGTAGATTTTGAACATATTACCTTTTTTCACTGTTTACTAAAAAGTATTTATAAAAACCCAACGTTTCACTACATATTTTGAGTATTCATATTCTGTTAACTTTTTTTATGCTATGCATGTTTTCTTGGATATATGACAGATATATTGTCCAGTAACAATTTTTTATGTGAAACAAACAAACAAACAAAAATAATAATAATTAAAAAAAAAAAAAAAAACTTACGAGAGGGAAAGAAAGATACAAATAAATACTTCCTTCTCAGAAATGGCTGTGGTGATAGTTTCCTAGTGTTCTTCAGTGTCCGGGCTTTTCACAGTTGAAAAGGAATAGTGACGACAATCTTTTTGCACGTGGCTCTCAGTGGCATGTAAGAGCCTTCTTTTAGTACAGCCAGCCACACTTTTACAATGGTTCTGACAATAACTCATAAGCCAAATATAATAATTTTTTATCTTTCTTACAGGAGGCAAAAGAGTGGGAAAATGCTGTCATTGATGCCTAATACCATTTACCTCTGTTAGTTCATCACCATGATTTCATTACATACACTTGTAAGGATTTATGAACATTAGTGTTTCTAATATATGTTTTATCATGCGTGTTTTTCTACAGTGGACATGTGCACTGTAAGGACATCACACTATTAGAGTGTGTCCAGAGGATGGTGACCAGGATGGTGAAAGTCTCGAGGGCAAGACTTATGAGAAGTAGCTGAGGTCACTTGGTTTGTTCAGCTTGGAGAAGAGAAGGCTGAGGGGTGACCTCATCACAGTCTACAACTTCCTCAAGAGGTGTCATGGAGGGGGGAGGTGCTGATCTCTTCTCATTGGTGATCAGTGATAGGACATGATGAAATGGAGTGAAGCTGCATCAGGGAAGTTCAGATGGGATGTTAGGAAAAGGTTCTTCATTGAGAGGGAGGCCAGTCACTGGAACAGGCTCCCCAGGGAAGCAGTCATAGTATGGAGCCTGTCAGAGTTCAAGGACCATCTGGATGATGCCCTTAGTCACATGATTTAATGTTAGGTAGTCCTGCGAGGAGCAGGGAGTTGGACTCAATGATTTTTATGGGTCCCATCCAACTTTAGATACTCCATGATTCTATGTCCTAGGACTACTTCTTATTTATTTCTATGCTGTTACTCAAGAACAGCCAGAAAAGTTCAGAATGCATTTACCCATTATCCATTATTTACACTGAAAATTCAAAATTATCAATTTGTAGTGACATAGTATACTTCACATTTGCTAGCAGCCATGGTTAATAATTGTGCTAGTAGCTATAGTTACTGCACATATGAGGACTTTTGTGAGGCTTTGAAGATTGGTCAAGCAAAATTTTGAATAGTGGTCAAGATGACCTTGATTAGCAATAAAGAATTCACGAAGAATAGACTTTGATCTCCAAACCCTTGAAAATAGGTAGAACATCTTGGGATTGTAATATTTGGGATTGACTGTGTTAAGGATGAATTATTTGTCAACCTGGCAAAGTGACTATTCAATTAAGTATTTTGGCAATGAAACTAACTTTTAACATGTCCTGAAGTGAACTACCTTCATTATATTACTAAAAAACACATCTACAGGTCAAAAAGAACCCTGCCCACGTCAAGGTCCTTCCCTGGAGCATCTGTAGTCGTGTAAGTGTTGTGAAACCACTATTATAATTGTCTGTTAATCACTAACCAATCAGTATCTAGTAGGCATGTTTGGAAAAGTACTAACCTCTGATTTAGGGTGTTTGATTTGTAGAAAAGATCACTGAGTGCCTAGGCCTGAATAAATACTGTATGTCTCCTGAGTGTGTTAAGATTGGCTTATTGCATGTTGGGCACAAATATGCTTTTCGGGTAACAACAGTAATGAAAAGTAATTTTATTAAACTAATAAAAGAGTCCTTCTGAAGCAAAATTCCTGGTATATTTCTAGACATCATTTTAAAGGATTGTCATGGTTTGAACTCAGAGGGCAACTGAGCACCACGCACCCACTCAATTCCCCTTTCCCCCTCAGGACTGAGAAGGAGAAAATAAAGCAAAATGCTGTAACTGAGATAAGGACAGGGAGGGATGACTCACCCATATGGTCATGGGCAAAAGGCAGACTTGTTAGGGGAAGAAAAAGAAAGAATATAAATTTAATTCAGACACTAACAACACAACACTTAAGAGAGTAGGACAGTGAGAAACACTACCACATCTTAAAATCACCTTCCCCAACCCCTCCCTTGTTCTGGGGCTCAGCTGTGCTCCCAATTTCTCTACCACCTCTCCCCCAGTGTCACAGGGGGCAGGGAATGGGGGGGGGTGCAGTCAGTCCTGCTGCTTCTTCCTCCTCTGTGTGTGTGAGGAACTCCTCACATTCTTCCCCTGTTCCAACGTAGTTCCCCTCTCACAAGAGACAGTCCTCCATGAAATTCCTCTGATGTGAGTCACTCCCATGGGCGGCATTTTAATTAATTAATTAATTAATTGTTAGCAGTCAACCTAATACTTCTGAATTCAAAGAAGCTCTAATAGTTTCTGCAAACAAAGGAGTAGTCCTATACATTTTGGGTGATAACAAAGGACTGAGAATGCTCATGACAGGGGCAGAGCACTATTAAATTGTTCATCAAATTTTCAACTACACCTTTATCAGTGAAAACAACCATTTGTAAGGTTTATAATATCTTTGCAATTACACATTTTAGCTGGAGACCATAATTACATGACAGTTTGTGAAGTGCCTCATGAGTATAGACAAAGTGGAGAATTATATGTTGTCCAATGTAAATGTGCTTGCAAGCCAGGGTGAAAGTTCATAGTGGAAAGAGGTTGTAAGAATGCAAGAGTAAGGAAGCTAGTAAATAAGCTAGCACTATGTTAGCTCAGACTAACTCCATAAATAGGAGACACATGCTTTCTGCAGTTGAAGTCCCCCTGGAGCGTGAAATTTTGAAATCCAGAATCAAGAAGACAAAATTGGAATTTTAATAAATTAGGAGAAAAGCAGATTAGGTCATGGTCTCCAGGTTCTGACTTGAATATACTGTGTAATATAAATGTTCCCACAGTGTGGATGCTATAAGCATGAGGCTCACTAATACTAGAAAATAGTGGTACAAATAGAAAATGGGAAATGGAAGGGAACATAAAGTTACCTGCTTCATTAAGTTTCAGGACTGTTTGGCAAACCAAAAATTCAGGTATAGTTTTATATCATTCAGTGGAAGAAGGATGGAGTTGCAAATCTTAATAAATCTCTAAATTGTCTTCTTTTTAAAACTTATTAAAATTTTAACTTAATGTAAGGCAATTATTGTGGAGAAAGCTTTATTTCTCCTTGAAGAAATATTCAAAATATGTGGATAAGTCTGAAATCTCCAAAGCCAGGATGAAAGTTCTTTACGTAATTTTTCTACAAACAAACATATTTTGTTCAGTGATGTTTTGCTAAAATGTGACTGTTCAGAAAGCAAGCTCATCAGTGAAGAAAAAAGTAATTTTCCAACTGAATACAGCAAAGTTGTATTTGCTCTATCTGCAGGTTATCAAAACATATTTACAAGGACTTCAAGATTGAAGAACACCTGTTTAAACTTTCAAGATCTACATGCAATTTTATATACCAACAGACTCATTTAATCAACCCCATTATCAGAACACAGATGAATCATCCATCAAAATATTTTTTACTCTCTCACATTACACTGTTTGCAATCCCATAGAACCTGAGCATGTGTTGTCCTTGAGACGGCATTCCTTATGAAATCTCTTCTGTAGCTATAGTAATTTGCAGAAAGCTGCAATAAGTTATTTCTTTCGAAAAACAGCAATGTGGCTAAAAAATTTGAAAGGATAGTTTATTTCAGTTTTAAACTGGTCCTATATAGCAGGAAATACCCATTAGCAGTTTTTTAGAGAAGGATACCTTTGGTGCACACTAAGGTACTTGCTGAGATACCTCTACTACTTCAGACTGCCTTCACAACACAAATGCAAGATCAGTGTTATTGGAGTTGCAGATTATTAAAATAAAACAGCAGGGTACAAAGGTGATGCTGAATTGACATTGACTTGAAAAGGGCAGTTCTTAAATCCTAAGTCTCAGACTTGTTAGAGACTCTTAAAAGTATTTTTTAGAGAATCCTACCTCCTCAAAAAGCATCAAATGTTCTTACTTACATTTTGAATGTGGTTTTGCACTGGAAAGGAGATAGACTAAAAGCATAATCTGGAATCTTCCTTATCTACAATAAAGGTGTAGGATAAAAAACAGAGACTGGCAATAATTCAGCATCTTTTCTACAGCACACTTTCTTGACATCTTCCTCTGCAAAGGATAAAATAAGACCCTAGAGCATATAGTTCAGGAGTAATAAAAACACTGTATTAGGTAATGGATTTAGGCTGAGAGAGTTGGGGTTGTCAGCCTAGAGAAGAGAAGGCTCTGGGGAGACCTTAAAGCAGCCTTCCAGTACTTAAAGGGGACCTACAGGAAAGGTGGGGAGGGACTCTCTATCGGGGAGTATAGGGATAGAACAAGGAGTAACAGTTTTAAACTGAAAGAGGGTCAATTTAGATTATTTATAGGGAAGAAATTCTTTACTGTGAGGGTGGTGAGACACTGGCATATGTTGCCCAGAGAAGTTATGGCTGCCCTCTCCCTGGAAGTGTTCAAGGCCAGGTTGGACGGGGCTTTGAGCAACCTCGTCTAGTTGAAGGTGTCCCTGACCATGTCAGTGGGGTTGGAGCTAGATGATCTTTAAGGTCTTTTCCAACCCAAACCATTCTATGTTTATATGATTCAATGTAAGGTGTTCTGCTTAGGCTAGATTAATCATTTTGGATGTGGCTACTATTCCCCCAATTGCAAAAGGTGGTTGGGAAATTTATTTAGTTATTGTCATGGTTTAAGCCTGGTTGGCAGCCTAACACCACGCAGACACTCTCTCCCCATTCCCTTCCAGCAATAAGAAGGGACAGGGAGTAAGTCTTGGGGAAGAAATCACCCTTTGGTCATGAGCAAAAGGCAGACTTGTTAGGGGAAGAAAAAAAAAAAAAAAAAAAAAACAACATACATTTAGTACAGACACTAACAACAGCACTTAACAGAGTAGGTCAGTGAGAAGCATTGCCATGTCTCAAGAACACATTCTCCCCACCCCTCCCTTCTTCCCGGGCTCAGCTCTGCTCCTGATATCTCTACCTCCTCCACCCAGTGGCACAGGGGCAGGGAATGGGGAGTGCAGTCAGTGCTGCCACTTCTTCCATATTCGGTGGGAGGAGCTTCCAGAACTTGTTCCCCCTGCTCCATCATGGTCCCCCTCTCATGGGAGACAGTCCTCCACAACTTTCTCCGATGTGAGTCCCTCCCACGGGCTGCAGCATTCCCCACACTGCTCTGTTGTGGGTCACCAACTGTCTCCAACTGGAGTCCTTTCCATGGCTGCAGCCCTTCCCCAGATGCTCCAGCGTGGGACACCCCCACATGCTGCAATCCTCCCAGTGCCTTCTTTGGGCACAGCACCTTGATCATCCAGATGAAAAACACAGGCCATAAATCAATGTCTGCTCTACCGCAGATCTTCATGGGTGGCAGGGGGGGGCCGCCCTGCCGTCTCCCCACAGGATACAGGGGGATCTCTGATCTGGCACACCTCCCCCCTCCTTTCTTCCTCTGTTCCTCCACTGACCTTGGTGTTCAAGCAGCTGCTGCAACTCCTCCTCACAAGTCCTACCCCTCCTCACCAGGTTCCTTCTTAAATACATTGTTGCAGAGATGCAGCCAATTCGGTCAGTTTTGGTGCAGAGGTGGAGCGGACTTGGAGCTGGAGGAGCTTTGAGAAGCTTCTCACAGGGGGCCACCCTTAAAGCCCCCTTCCCTGCTACCAAAAAAACCGCACCACTCACTCAAACCCAGGACAGTTATCTTTTGAGATGTTGACATAATCAAAGGATTTAGAGAGGAAGAGTTTAGAAAGGGCAGAAGAAAACTAGGAAACAAAAATTTATGTGAACTGTGCTAAATAACTATCATTGCAGTTTGCAGCTTTTCCAAATGTACTCTCTCATCCATTCAGAAGGCTGTTTTCATCTGGTAGGATGTTTGTCAGACTCGATCTCCCCTTTTGGTAGCTATTCTGGGAAAGCTAATGAGAAGCAGGTAAAATACGCTATTACAGATAGATGACCAAAACGTTTCTTTTTCACTGCTGAAAAGCAAATATAAAATAAGAACCGTGACATGCCCAAGTTTGCTGTTTTGCAGATATGGAATTCTTTTTTCTTATTTACAGATTTTGTGGTTAAAAGATTATGATGTGTAATTTGAAATCCTAGATGAAAAGTTATATTTTTATTATTTTTTCTAGTATCCATAGGCAACCATGTGTCTCCTTCTAAACTTATTCTTTTTATAGCCTTCTATAAAAGTTTTTGAACAAATGTAGTTTTCTCAGCATTTAATACAATTCTAAATTGTAAATCTAAGACATGAATAATCATAATAACAGGTAACACAAGATTAGAAAGTGTAAATCCTTATCTATTTATAGGGTGGGTTCTGGTTTTGTTTTTATAACAGAGTGGTTTTCCAGGGAAAAGTTCAAGCTATATAGACTACCATATTCAGTAGTTCTACAAGGGTAGCATAGTCCTGAGTAAATATTGATAGCATAATATAATATGTGTCAAGATAAAACAGTTTTTTTATAACTACAACAGAGAAGAATGGTTCATATCTTAGATCAGTTGGAAAAATTGTACCTTGAAAAAAAGATAGATGATCTCAAGCAACATTTGGCCAAGTTCAGTTTCAGCCCTGCTATGCTGATACATAGAAACATGGACAGTATTTTTTCATGAACTGAGGAAGTCTTAAATACAGCATCATCAGGAGAACACTGTATTCTAGGCATGTTACTGAGTTGTAAACATCATTCTTTGAAAAATATTAAGTGTTGATGCAGGCCTGTATAGTCATATTTAGAGTGGGAAGGACTAACATGAATGTTTTGAGATCTGTGTTATGCTTAGTAGCATTCTTTGGTGTCAAGCACCTTTAAAATAAACAAAACAAAACAAAACAGAACAATTTTACTTCACAAATAAAGTATTGTAAATAATTTCACCATTAGTAGAAATGGATGGCTGCAATCACAGCAGCTCCTGAAAGCTGATACAATCTTTTAACCTCACTGGAAACACTCAGTTTTGTAAAATCATAGAATACCAGGTTGAAAGGGGGACCTCAAGGATCATCTGGTCCAACATTTCTTCACTACTGTCTTAGAATAAAATTTGAAGCCTTTGGAATACATCATCTCTCACTTAAAATGGTAGGTGTTATAATTTCTACACCACATAACTGATACTAAGTTGACTTTTAATCTTGTGAGCAAACCTTTTTCTCAAACAGACATTTACCTCTGACACTTTTAAAAGCAGAATTAAGAATTCTGGGGTATAATAGTGTTTGGTGGTTTTGAAATTATTTCCTATCTGCAGGAGCACAGCAGCAAATCAATTTTTGTTTAGGACATGAGTATCGCTGTGTGCAATATACAATCCAGCAGGTGTTCAATAGGAATCAGAAGTAATATTTACTTGCAAACAGTTTGCCACAGGAATTTTGTTCCTCAGTAGCTCTCTGCATTTAAGCTAGGTTTAGTGCATAGCAAACCTCTAAAGTATTTTAGGTAAGTAGATTTATGTCAATATAGAGACTGTTGGGTCAACTTCCAGCACTAAATTGACAGAATGAGGATGACCTCTTAAGACAGTAAAAACATTTATAATACACATTATTGCATGCACAATGTGTTTGGGATTACTTATATCCACACAACGACATTCTTTGTCAGGCACATCACACGGTGCTGTTCAAATTGTGATAACAATACCTCTAATTTTCTAATAACGGTTGCACCAGTATTGTTTTGAATAGCATAGCAGAGTTTTACAGATCATTTGGCATAACATAGCAAAATGTATATTTTGTATTGGTGTCTACCAATAATAATATTTTTGCTGTTTGCAGCCTTTTTATAATTTTTTTTTTCCTTTTTTCATTTCCATTTTTTGGCCGTATTAAGTGGTTTGGGGGCGGTGAGTTTTGCTGGCTTTTTGTTGCTTTTTTTTTAGTAACTTTTAGTCACTTCAAGTGAGATCTGTAACAGTTATTTAAACAGTTCTTGCTTTATCCTGTATTAGGAACATAGCTTCCACCATGCATTTACAGCATTCTCCTAGAGAAACTGCTCTTCATGGCTTGAATAGGTGTACTCTTCACTGGGTAAAAAACTAACTGGATAGCTTGACCCAAAGAGTTGTGTTGAATGGAATTAAATCCAGTTAGAAGCTGGTCAGAAGTGGTGCTCCCTATGACTCAGTACTGGGGCCATTTCTGTTTAATAACCTTATCAGTGATCTGGATGAGGGAGTCCAGGGCACCCTCAGTAAGTTTGAAGAGAACACCAAGTTGGATGGGAGTGTTGATCTGCTTTGAGTGTAGAAAGACTCTGAAGAGGGATCTGGGCAGGCTGGATCAATGGGCCAAGGCCAATTATATAAGGTTCAACAAGGCTCAGTGCTGGGTCCTGCACTGGGGTCACAACAATCCCCTGCAACACTGCAGGCTTGGGGAAGAGTGGCTGGAAAGCTGTCTGACAGAAAAGGACCTGGTGGTGTTGGTTGACAGCTGCCTGAATATGAGCTGACAATGTG
The DNA here is from genome assembly GCF_018691265.1 of Tyto alba. Taxonomy (NCBI): domain Eukaryota; kingdom Metazoa; phylum Chordata; class Aves; order Strigiformes; family Tytonidae; genus Tyto; species Tyto alba. Next base: position 70,844,993 of record NW_024881282.1, on the reverse strand, counting down.
TCCAGGTGGTCAAGATGACCAACATCCTCCTGGCTTGTATCAGAAATAGTGTGGCCAGCAGGACTAGGGAAGTGATTGTTCCCCTGTACTGAGCACTGGTGAGGCCGCACCTCAAATACTGTGTTCAGGTCTGGGCCTCTGACTACAAGACAGACATTGAGGTTCTGGACCATGTCCAAAGAAGGGCAACAACCCCAGTGAAGGGTCTACATCACAAGTCTTATGAGGAATGTCTGAGGGAGTTTGGGTTGTTTAACCTGGAGAAAAGGATACTCAGGAGAGACCTTATTGCTCTCTACAATGACCTGAAAGGAGGTTGTAGCGAGGTGGATGTTGGTCTCTCCTCCCAAGAAACAAGTGATAGGACAAGAGGAAATGGCCTCAAGTTGCATCAAGGGAGGTTCATGTTGGATATTAAGAGAAATTTCTTCACCAAAAGGGTTATTAAGCATTGGAACAGGCTGCCAAGGGAAGTGGTTGAGACAACATCCCTGGAGGTGTTTATAAGATGCATAGACATGGCTCTTAGGGACATGGTTTAGCTGTGGACTTGGCAGTACTAGGTTAACCATGGAACTTGTTGATCTCAAGAGTCTTTTCCAACCTAAATGATTCTATGATTCTGTCACTTTTAGTAAGCGCTCATTGCCTAAACATAGGTACCTAGTGTCATTACAGACTTTGCCAGGCATGAGATGTGTATGAGGCTTGCAAATATAGTACAGAATCAACTCTAGTGGCCTAAACCATTCTGAGAAGTAGCTGAGGACCTGATGGATACCAGGTCAGTCTCAGTGCGTAATAGATACCTGTGTTTCAGCAGCTAAACCCAACTCCTTTAGTCTGCAAAGGGAGATAACATGTTTAAAGAAAAATCCATCCAGCAATGAGATACATCTAGAATAGACAGGATGGGAACAATTCTGACTGGTAAAGAGTCTAAGAGATCAATTCACTTACTTAAACAGTCATCTACTGTCATATTAAGTGTTCTAGATTTTTCCTACCTCTTCTTCAGTTCTATAGCCAGAAGAGCGCAGACTCTGTAGTACTTGTCAGCTGCATGTGGATACCTAGGTGTTTCAAATAGCATGAGTCACTTTAAGTAACCCTGGATACCTAAATTATGCAACTAATTTTCAGATAAACTGAGGGCACACATAATCCATCTCACTCAAATGGTCATGGGTGTAACATTATGTAAACTCATGTAAACTTATGTAAGGTCAAGTACGTGTTCCTCAACAAGATAATAACTATTTAGTATTCTATGTGCTGATTCCAAATTATTTTAATCATCCAACTTCTAAGCTGGCATGCAATAACTTTTTTCTGTATATGTTAGCAAACTGTACCACATTTAGCAGATCGTTACCTTTAGGCACAGAAGTAATTTATGCTGTGAATGTGCTATATTCTTTTAGTATCCGATAGGGGAAGTATGTAACTCTAAACGTATCTTCTGCTACAATGTAGCGTAGACTCAGCACATACTTGGATGCTTCAGGATGTTTTTGCTTATGACTTGTCACTATGTGGTTTTCAGATACTCTGACCCAAGCATTAAAAATGGAATTACAGACTCACCATTACTTTACAGTGTAGCAGGATGGTCTCATCACACTTTCTGTTGTGTAGACAAGTGAAAAGAGTAAGTTATGTCCTAAAACACTAAATATACTAAGAAAAATAAATGTCCAGTAATAACACCACACACCAAGGACAACAAATTTAGACAGATCTTTCCTTTTTTTATTTACATAAGTCATTTGAGTGTGCCCCTCCATTTTTAAACCAAAAAACCCTAAGACAGTAACTTTAAAATGATCTCCAGAGTGCTTATAAGAGCTGCCAGTAAAAAATGATGACTAAGTTTAAGAAGGCTGTAAAGCCATACAGCTTGTCGTCATTTGAGCTTGCTCAGCAGCTAACCGCCACGCAGTCGCTCACCCACCCTCCCCCAACTTGGGAATGAGGAGGGAATTGGAGGGGCGAAGGGAGGCTCGCTGGTTGAGATAAAAACAGTTTAATAACAGTAACAGAATAATACACT